>NC_140296.1:124815125-125412625 GCF_964211825.1 Aythya ferina | reverse complement strand
AAAAGTTCTTTAAGAATCTCCAAGGCAAGAGTTAAAACTCTAAGGAGAAAACAATTCTTAGAAGATCCCACCTGCGATAAGAAACAAGTGCTCCTAATGTGTAACTCCCTGAAAAATCAGATCAGTGCTTGAAAGAGCAGTATCTAAAATAACTTAAATTACCCAATGGCAAGTCAGTAATTACTGTTCTTAATTCCTGGAAAAAATAAATAAATAAATAAATGACTGGCTGTGCCCTGGAAAAGGCAATGGCTCTGGACCTTTATCTGATTTTTTATCTTTGGAATTGTGGTTCTCCTAAAGTTCTCCCATCTTTTTCAGAAGTGATCAGTTCCTCTCAATGTGACAATAGGTCACTCTTAAAAAGAAAGAAAGAAGAAAGAGAGAAAGAGACAAAGAGACAAAGAGACAAAGAGACAAAGAGACAAAGCATACCCATACACAGTATACCCAGGAAACAGGATCAAAGTGCAGTAATTCAGGGACAACAAGTCTGAGAAGTTAGGCCAGCGTGGGAAGAGAGAAAGCAAGACATGCAAGAGTCAGGGAGAAGGTGTGTTGAGAAGGAAATGGGGAAACTGCCCAAATGCAAGAAGGAGGGAAGAGAAAATCATTCCTGTTACACTTGTAACAAGAGAATGGGAAAGATTGTGTTTAGAAAAGATACAAAAAAAAAAATAATCCTACAAGTCACAAACCACTGGAATCCAGATGCCAGTACCCAGTTCTTCCAATGCCTTGCTTCACTGCACCTCAGTTCCCCTGGTAAAATAGCAATAAAGATGGTCTCCCCCTCCTCAATGGCAGCTTACTACCCTGTAGCAATGGCATGAACTTATGAGGGCAGAGGGAGAGAAATTCAGGCCAGGTTTACACACATACCCACATACATTGAGGAACAACATTTGCAAATTATGAGAACACTGTGGGGAGGGCTAGCATTGAGGAATGCATACAGAATTGAGAAGAATAAATCCAAGGAAAGACCAAGGGAAAGAGACAGAGAGTGGTGTGAATGAAAAGCTCCTTACTATGAAGGAGAAAATGGACACGCAGTAAGAGTAAAGTGAAGTCTTAAGTTTAGAAAGCAGGTAGAGAAAAGAGATAAGGACTCAAAGCTCAAAAGAGTCCAAAAGAATATTTTAATACAAAATGGGAGAAAGAAGAAAATTTATGTTGTCCATACCCATCTCTAGCTGCAGGCTGGGAGCAAATGGAAGAAATGTTTGTGGCCTCGTCTACAGGAGAAGGAATGGAGCTGATCAATATGGTCCTACAGGAGTACTATCAGAGACTGAGGAATTCAGCTGTGAAGGATCTGCTGTTGAATCAGGCCCTTTTCTTGAACATTATCATTACCGTGCTGTTTCTTCAATGCATGACATAAAGTGTGAAATCATTGTTGTGGTCACAGATGATGGCAATGTGAACATCTACTTGTGTTTCAAGATCACCTACTAGGCAGCAAGGCTTCTTTTCACCACCCACATCCCACTGAATCCACAACACTAAGCAAAAAGGACAGAGACCTTGTGCACATACTGAAAGTGCTTCTTTCTTCTCCCCTTGAAAAAATTAACCAATAAATTCAGTAAGGGCTCATGCAATTGTTTTCTAACCCAGACCTCCCTTCTTGCATTTCTCACATACTTTTCAACTGTGACATGAAAAGGTTCACACTACACTGTGTGATAAACTGACTCGATGGTAGAGGTCATAGGAATATAGTGACGGCCATTTATCTGGTTTGATGGCCAGTCACCTGTGGTGTTCCCCAGGGCCCAATTCTAGGGCCAGTCCTGTTCAACATTTTTGTCAATGATCTGGATGCAGAAGTTGAATGCAGCAAGTTTGCTGATGACATTAGACTGGGAGAGGCTGTTGACTCTCTGGAAGGGTGAGAGGCCTTGCAGAGAGATCTAGACAAATTGGAGCATTGGGCAATTGGCAACGGCATGAAGGTCAACAAAGGAAAATGTTGGGTTCTGCACCTGGGACAGAGTAATATCAGATGCAGGTACAGGCTGGAAGAAGAGTGTCTAGAGAGCAGCTCATCAGGAAGGGATCTGGGAGTGCTGGTTGACAGTAGGCTTAACATGAGGCATCACTGCACCCTGGCAGCCAAGAGAACAAACTGCATTTTGGGGTGCCTTAAACACAGCATAGCCCGCCAGTCAAAAGAGATGATTCTTACACTGTGTTTAGCATTGGTGTGGACTCAATTTGAATATTTTGTACAGTTCTGGTCTCCACAATATAAAAATGATAGTAAGATACTTGAATGAGGAGGGCAACAAAACTGGTAAAGGGTCTGGAAGGCACATCCTATGGGGAGAGGCTGAGGACACTTGATTTGTCTGGTCTGGAGAAAAGAAGGCTAACAGGTCACTTCATTGCTCTCTACAGCTTCCTGAGCAGGGGAATCACAGAGGGAGGTGCTGGTCTCTTCTCCCTGTTAACCAACATTAGGTCACGAGGGAACAGCCCAAAGCAGCACCAGGGGATGTTCAGACCAGATATTAAGAAAATTTCTTAACTGCAAGGGTGTTCAAACACTGCAACAGACTTCCTAGTGAGGGGAATGATGCCCCACACCTGTCAGTGTTTAAGAGGCATTTGGACAATGCCTTCATTAATATACTTTAACTTTTGGTTAGCCCTGAAGTGGTCAGGCAGTTGGACTACAAGATCTTTGAAGATCTCTTCCCCAATTGAACTACTTGGTTCTATTCTGTTCTATTTTGATTAAAAAAAAAAAAAAAAAAAAAAAAAAATCTCATTAAGACGAGCCTTTGCTTTTTATACACATTATAAACAAAGAAGCCAAGCTTTCTCAGTCCAGTGAAATAACTGCTATAATACACACAAGTTCTGGTATAATGATGCATATAACTAATTATTATAGCACCTGATAGAAAGACCAAACATTTTGAACATGCTGGTAGGACAAACTTAATTAAGCAAGTAGAGGAGTAGCATGCACTGTTTAAAAGATAAAGATAAGCAAAATCTGAATTTTGTTATTTTTTATGATGAGTAAATAAATCCCATTATTCTGAGGAATTATTTATTATTAGTGAAGTTCAGCTACAAACTCTGGTTATGCTGGGAACTGTACAAATAAAGAACAAAGAAACAAAACCTGGCCATAAAGAGTTTCTAATCAAAGTATATTTTTTTTTCCTGAAGCATATTCATTATTAAAATTTTAGTTTTTAATAAATGAAAAAATCTCTGAACAGTCAACTCTTGGAAAATACTTTGCTGCATTGGTCAGTACCTCAAAAGGAGTAACACAGTTATTAAGATTTCCATAATGGTCATTATGCTTATATTGATAAGGGGTGTTTTCACTTGCCATCATCTATTCTACAAACAAACCCAAGGCATACAATATATTAAGTAAAATAAATGGAATAGTTTGAAGTTAATGCAAAAAGGAGAGTTTTGTATACTTATTAATTTTGGTAAAATGTGTAGAAGATTGATGTATGTATATATATATATATTTAAATTATCAGAAGGTGAAATTGATGAAATTAATATGTTGTTCTAGAGAATGTGCTTTAATCATGTCTCTCTCTACCCTAAAATATATTATTTCTTACTCTTTATTTTTTCTGAAGTAAATTAATATCTAAAATTCAGTTTCAAGTAGATAGTGAAATTCTATTTCTGACAAGCTCCTCTTTTTGGATGGTAAATATTTACAAATGCGGGGATAAGAAAACTTGGAGGGATGAGAGAAACTGGTTTGGGTCCAGAGAAGTTCTTGGAATTCTTAATATTCAAGTTAATGATCTTCAGAGACCCCTAGCAACTCCTGTTACTGTTCCACACTTCACCCTTAACCATATCCTCAACCTTAAACAGAGACTAAGAAAGAAAAAAGGAATCTTGATGGAAAAGAAACAAAGCAGAAAGAGAATTAGTTCTCAGCTCCCAGTCTCACTTTCCTCGAAGACGATGCTTTCCTAGATTACATGAGTAACCTTCATTATTTAGTAACTCTCTTCCAGCCTAGAAAATGCAGCCACTGAGTTTTCCCTACTACTTATCAGCAGATTGAATAGAAGTGGACTCTTCCTTCTCTGATAACTTACATGTGTAGTTTGCATAGTAACACAGAATTTTCTGAAGAGGCAAACTTGTATGATCAAATGTTAGGAGTCTAATATGTTGCCGTGCCCATTCTACATGACCGAGGTTGCTAGAATAGACAGGGAAATGCACTGAACAGATAGCGTGATAATGGAACAGTACTTCTGTTTACAACTCATCAGAAGTTGTTACCTACTAGAGACTGGCTAGTCATCTTTTTACCTTGGGACTTGCTGGTCTACAGAGTTGTCCCATTTGGGGGACAGTGCTGGGAGCAGTGGGAAGACACCTTTTCCCCTTATGAGCTCAATTTGAGGCTTTTGCTACCATAAACTGACAAGAAAAGGATATCAAGAAAAAGAAGGCAGAAGAGTGAATAAAAGCCCCATGTCACCCCATGGGCCCTGAGTATGACCCCATGGGTCATACTTGCATAGGTCAGGCCTTCATCTTCCTGGAGTTGTATCATTCTTCCTCCTCCGTACAGGTTACCAAATGTGGCACTTGCTGTCTGGGTTCATTGGTGATCTACTGGGACAGTGGAAGTGCTTGGAAAAGTCCTTGCTATTGCTAACAGGTCCACGGATGCGAAGTGACAAGGGACTGTGTGGATCTGTGTTCAAGGAAGACTGTAATTCCTCAGGATCCTGGTGTCCACACATTGCCTGAAGGAAAGTAAAACAGAAAAGTCAGTTTGGGTGACTGTCCTCATGTAAATAAATCATAAGTTCTTATGCCTCTGCACATTCCACATCACTGAGGCTGCTGAAATAAACTAAGAACCACATACATGGGTGCCAACAATGTTCAGATACTTCCCTTCACAGCCACAATTTATGACTATTTTCCCTTCCCTTTCCCTAAACTTCTCATTCCCAATTTTCCTACCCAACCAGCCACCTGCTTTTTCTCTAAGCTACACAGTCCACAACAAAATGAATTGGGTTTTGGGTTCATGCAGCCTTGGACTCCAAAGTTCCTATTGTGTCCTACTGTTGTCCTACTGTGACAGTATAGATGTAGCCTAAGTGTCCAGACTTAGTTTATTAACAAAAATGAATTATATCTCATTAGGAAAGGTGAGCACTCATTACAACATCCCATTACTACTACAGACAGTGGGGGGAAGATTATGTGACTTTATGGGTGTTACAACTGGAAATCCAAATTTTCACTCTTGTGATTTGAAAATTTTCCTTTTGCACATTTACAGTCTTTAATATGGGTATGACCTTTCTGAGCACAGAAATCCAATGGCATGATGATGAAATTAAAAAAACTCACCTGCAAAACCACACAACTTTGCACAAATCCTTAAACCATGTTCCCACAAAAATCTCCAACTATGTGTGCATGTATTTCTCATTCTTTATCTCTAAACTATATCTATATTCTAAACTTTTTTCTCTACCAGTCACTCAGAATGACCTTACAACTTGACAAAGAGATGGATGGAGCAAGGGATGGAGACCTATGTGTGTTTTCTACTAAAATTTCATTTTCTATTAGTAAGATTGCTCAGAGTAGCAAAAGTACTGAGGATGGCAAAGAAGTCTTCTTTCTCTGACACAACTTGTCTGCTACAACTTAATTTTGGTAGACTTCAGAGCTTTGTAAAAGATATATTTACAGACAGGCATCTTGTTTGCAGTGAGATCCATGACAGATTAAGAGCCCCATATGTAAATTTTAGCTTTCTAAATAAGATTCTGAGTCTTCCAACAACATCTATCATTCCCAGTTCTAGGAAGAGTGGGGAAAAAAAAAAAAAAAAGAAAAAAAGACTGAATATTGAGAAGGACAGACTGTAATAATGTAAAAGATAATGGAGAGTGAGAGACACATGACTAGCCTAGAATTCATTACATGAGCAAAACTGAAGTAGAAAAGCTGGTCGTGTGAAAGTCCGATCTTGGGTAAATCCTCCTCTTTGTGCTTATTCATCCAATTCTTATAGGCCTGTGGAGAGAGAAAATTAATAGTAAACTCCACTTCAGACAGTGTCCAAGAAACATGTCTTCTGTCAATTAAATATATCAGTCTGGTATATTTTTAATATATTTAGCATGCTTGTATCTCTTTCTGCTCACTCTGATGTGCCTAATAGCTGTAAGAAGGGAGAATAACAATGTTAATTCCTTTGCTTCCATTTTCTGACACTACTGTACACAGCTGGTCAGAAGAGATGTGATGACTGCACTATGAAAAAAAATGAAAATTACTTTCAAAGAAAGTTACAGATACCTGAAAAACTTTATTTATTGGTGCTATGAATGCCATCAAAAAATCTTTGTGTCTGTAACAGTCTCAAAGTTCTTCACACAGAAATGCAACAAGTGCCATTTGACACCCAGATAACTCAGAGCACTCTGCACTCATTAATTAACTAAACCTCTGAATTCCTGCAGGGGTTCTAGACAGAAATATTGCTGAAAACATGACAGTAGAGTAATTTTATCACAATACAGAATTCTAGTTCTTATCTCAACTTAATTCCTTAGGTTTAACATAAATATATAATAACCTAATATAAAATAATAACTTGTTTTGTATGCATTACATAATTAGGGATGTAAAAAAAGGACCACCCCAGAACAGGTGAAGGGGATAAGCGGTCTTATATGGTGGTAGTGAGATTATAAGCACAGCTCTGTGAAGAACCTATGTTTGGAATACCAGAGGAAATGTAAAGCATATGCTGCACTGGCACAGACATGCAAGAAATCTGGGACTGGAGCAGTATGTAGGACAGGGATATTACAGGGCAGTCTTAGGACATGCCAGTTGAGCTGTCTGGTGAGACTCTGAGATCATAAAAATGACATCAGAGAAATAAGTAAACTACAATACCTGGTAAGCAATGGCAAGCCCTCCATTGTCAGCTGTATTCTCCAAGAGCGTAATAGTACCGTTGACCTTAAAGTCAAAGCTTTCATACTGTTCAACAAAGCAATCTATAGATTTCTGTAGCACACTGCTGTTGCATGTAGGACAGCCACCAGGCAGCACTGTAGGGAAAAAAAAAAAATCCTAAAAAGTAAAGCTATTTCTGATGTTCACTTGTATTCCCGACACTGAGTTTTCTTCATTTGGTATGGAGTGGATTTCCTTAGCTTCACCTGCTTTAATAATGTATGTATATATGGATATAGGGGCCAGGACTGAAGAACCCCTAAGGGAAACTACCACTGGGGGCCTAGAACAGTAAACGAAGAGGATAAGCTTTACCCTGCAGCTGGTACCCACCATAACCATAGAATGCATGAAGAAGTTCATGCGCCATGAAGACCCCAATAGCTCCAAAGTTCACAGCACTGAAAAATAAACATGAAAAGAATGATTTTGAAAATAAAAGAAGAACAGGTGAGCATTCTTTATCACCACTGAGCACAATTGTGTACCGCAAAGAAGCATTCTACTCTGAGAGACCACAGAAGCACTTTCTGTTTATTGCCTCCCAGATGTGGTACTCTGTAAAAATATGAACACAAATGTAAATTACTCTACCAATGCTTGAAATTGCACAATGGACTTGCATTAAAGCATTCCTAGCTAATAAGCCATCTTAATAAGAGAGAATTAAATTCTGTCCTTATTAACTGTAATGTGATACACTGTTGAGATACGTCCTTAGTTACCCATTATTGGCTGAACTGCTACATAAACAGTAACTGCAATGGCAAAATACAAGAGCAGGATGGTTGGAAAGGCAGTCTTGCAGCAGTCATCTTGTGAAACACAATACATAAAACTGGTAAGGCAAATTAAAATCATGAAGGCTTTACTAAAATTACTCAGGCCTAGCACTGGTAATCTTTCCACTCACTACAAGCAGGAGGTTCTTTCCAATATGAATTTCTATCATTCTGTGCAATGAATTTACAGTCACACAAGCATGAGTACAATTAAAATATATTTCCATAATACAAAATGATGATTTTGTTTGTTTGTTTGTTTGTTTTACAGCCACTGATTAACACTACTAAAGCATGAAATGGGTCTAGAATCATAGTGTCATAGAAAGGTTTGGGTTGGAACAGACCTTGAAAATCATCTAGTTCCAACCCCCCTGCCAATGGGGACACCTTCCACTAGACCAGGTTGCTCAAAGCCCTATGCAACCTGGACATGAATACTTCCAGGGATGGGGTATCATTATTATATCAACAGGAACTCATTAGGACACCGACAAGGACAGGATAATTTATCTTATTTTAGAGTTGCTCTTGCAGAAACTCTGGAGCTTATAATGATTGAACTGTCTTGCCAAATTTTAGTTTTAACAAGTATACTCATAGTTATCTGAACTGGCAAATTATTTTTGACAGTAAAATTTAAATTCTGGAGCATCATCTGACCAACTGTTAATGTGCCAACACAAGTTTGACTTATGAGTCTACTGACCCAGAATGAAGGTGAGAAAAATATATTTTACTAACACCAAATACAAAAGGAATAAGAAGCTGCAGACACTTTCTCTCTCTTCTTCTTCTTTTTTTTTTTTTTTTTCAGAGGAACAATAATGTGAAAACCTACACCACTGGATTTTTTTCCTATTATTCTTTTCCTATTCTCCATAATATATTGAATTCATGAAACAATGCAAACACTAGCAAATGTCATACAAGTAGTGGCAGAAGATTACCATGGAAAAAATAATTACTTTAACTGAGATGGGTTTCTTTCAGACTTCAGTCTCTTCCCACTGTGTGAACTGATCTTTGGAGTATGATGGGATTATGTCAAGTCTCTGTCAGTTATCATGCAAAAAAAGGACATCAGATAATATTTTTACAGTCAGATGTTTAAGTGCTTTTTAATACCAGAAAAAAAAAAAAAAAAGTTTAAAAGAACTGTTCAGTATGATGAAAGAACCAAACTATGAAAGTATAGTCTATAGAGGTATCGTTGCAGGAGAAGTCTCAGAATGAAAAATATGTCTGCTAATTAGAGGAGGTTTCTTGAAGAAAAGGAAGAACAGAACTGTGTTTGATCCATTTGAAAAGACTTTTTACAAGAAGTTGTTCCTATTTGCTCTGGGTTGTATTTCTATGAATTAGATTGAAGAAATACTTGGAATCTAGAAAAAGAAAGGCAGAGGTGTTTTTTTTTATTTTATTGTTTTTTTCAGTTAACCTATGCAAGACTTCTACCTCTTTGCTTTGGGATGATATACTTGTCTCAGCTTACTTTCACCTATATTCTAATATTGCTCCAGCAAACTCTTTCTCTGCTTCCAGAGAAAGATCACACTCTTTCAGAGTTCATAGAGCAGAACTGGCAAGCCACATCCATGTGGCTTTAGAAAAAAGCTATTTTTCCCCTTATACTTGATCTTTCTGGGATGCAGTTAGAAATAGAGGTTCAGGACACATTCACTGAGATTCTTCCTGGAAACATGGTGTAGCAAAAGGACTACATTCAGCTTCCACTTTTGCAGCCCCTTCATACCTGGGAAACTCCATGTGGAAAAAAGGGCTGCGGAACATTCCAGCAGGAAAGACCACCATGTGGTGCCTTAGTGAGTAGTATGAATGGACAGCCCAGGGGAACACCTGCCAGCTAGAAGCAGAAATGAGAGAATGTATTAATCTGTATCTCATACCTTGCTCCTTTCCTCCATTGGGTGCGCAGAAATGCTTTGCTCCATACAACTGTTCACACAATGAAGGAAAATGATGAAATTCACATTATCTAGAGTTAAAGGTGCTTGAAACAAATCTTCACTCATTTACAGACAGAGCTGGTAGCTTAGCTTTCACACACATTTCGAGATTCACCTTCACAATTTCACTGTCAAATAAGTCAGAATTATTAACCTTCTGTAACGTCCTGCACAGAATACACCTCAAGTCCCAAGTATGCCTATCTCCACTCCCTGCCTTCAGAAGCATCCATGTCCTGACTTCGAGGTGTTCCTGCCAATATTCATCTCCACATAATGCTTTACTGTCAGATAGCTCAGCCCAGGAACACCAGATATTCCTCTGTATTACGGGTTTATGACAATAAGCAGAAAAGATTCCATTTTGAAGGGTTTGGGATTCCCTCCACAACAGTGGTGGTTTTGATAGCAGGAACTCATGCTGAACACAAGATAGAGTGCCATGTTCAGGGTTTTTTTTTAAGATGAGGCAGGAATGTGTCCTTGCAGAAAAGGACAACGGCATCCTGCCCTGCATTAGGAGAAAAGTCACCACTAGGTCAAGAGGTGGTTATGAACCTTTGTTCACGACTAGTGTAACCACAGCTGTAAGTACTGTGTCCAGTTCTGCCAGAGCCTTTCCCATCCTTAATAAAAGAGAGATATAGACAGACATCTGGATACACTCCTGAGTGACCTCTTCCAGCTGATCCTGCTTTGAGCAGGAGGATTGGACTAGGAGATCACCACAATTACCTTCCAACCTCAGGTAATCTGTTTTCTTCATATCAACATCTGACACTTACTTAACATGTGAATGATGCTGAAGGAGTTTTGAGTAGGAATTCTCCCTCATTGTCTTCAAGCAAGCCACCACATTGAGGAAAAAAGTGTCTTCATTTATCTCCAGCTGAGGGAAGAGTTGGGAAATGTCAATGTCACAGAGCATGAGAGAGGAATGAATTGGACAGTATGAGAGAGAGGAAAGTCCCACAGGTAAAAAAGAGTTTCATCAAAAGACAAACTAATGCAACACTTTTGTTTTTGTTGTGTTGTTTTTTTTTTTCCTCTCCCAGTTCAAAAGACTTTTGATTTAAGATGTGACCAGAACATTATCTTCAAATAGAACATACAAACAGGTCACAGTCAGTAGGAGGCAGCACAGGCAACACTGGACAATGCAGAAGCAATAGATACGGGTTGTCTGGATCCACCTCTTCTCAGAAAGTGATATGTGCATTGCTCAGAGGTTATGGCCTCTTTTATCAGCAGACAAGATAGCAGTTAGTACAAGTAAACTGCCAGTAGTGAGACAGACAGGTTTACATTATATAGCTCACATTCTGGTATTCCAGGTTCACTTTGGCAGTCTGAAGTATGTAAGCTGGATAGCCAATCTCCACTTGTAGCGTGGACATCTAAAATCATAATTAAAAAAAAAAAAAAAAAATGTGACCAACAGGGAGTTTTACATTCTGGAAGTCCCTTTTAAACTCTATTTCTAAACAAAAATAGGATCTATTAATCAGCAGTTTACAAAAACAACTGCTCTTTTTCAACAAGACATCTCCTCTTGTTATTCTGTTCTACTTTTTTTTTTTTTTTTTAGTACAGTTTTCTGGAATTCAGTTTATATTTTTAAAATTCTATAGATGTGTAAATCTGAAGGTACTATGTAACTCATCACATTACATTAATTCACAGTATCTGTGGCCTATGTATCAGTGTCTTGTGCGTGATGACACCTATAGAACCACATAAAGGTTTTAGTGTGTATAAGGAATCTATTTAAAATTGTGTGCCTGTAGGAACAGGTAGAAATATGTAGGCCCCTTCCATTTTTCTCCAGAGACTATAGGGAAAGTTTGGCCTCAGTAACTTCTGCCTTCTGCACGCACCAAAACTTTAGCTTGTTGGCGTGTTTGCTCATCCATCCACTCCAACTGATCCAGTTGGCTGTAGAGAGCATCTTGGATCTCAGAGAACATCTCTTCAGCCTGCCATGGAGAACAGAAGGCACATTCAGAACTGCAGAAAAACATTGTTCAGGCCTAGTTATTGTCTTCCCATGTTCCAGCAATTCAACCATACAATAGTTGGAATATTATTCCTCTTCTCTTGATGAAAGAAGAAATAGCAGCTTCTATATCTATTTAGGCTTAAGTTTCTTAGGCATCCAGTGGTTCCTCACAGATGTCATCATTCTTTCCCACACACCTTTTCCTCTTGACCATCATAGTAAGAGGGGAAACATAATCCCTTTTCATTAAATCCCTTTCGGGATGGGAATGGATCAAATGATTGTCCCATTTCACAAAACATCCACAATAATTTCTTATTGGTGTCTCCCTTTCCAAAGTTACAGCAGTCTGAGTCTCTCCTTCACAAAATTGTGCTTTGCTTATTCAGCTTTTTGCTTCAGTACATAGTCTCTTTCTTGGAGTTATTATTATCATCCTTGTTACTTGTATACACTGAAAACCTCAAAAAACTTGATGCCTACACTAATTTCCCTCCATTAAATAAAAAAAAAAAAAAAAAAAAAAAAAAAAAAAGTCTGATCATCAAAGTAAAGAAAGATATCTTTTCCACAGTGCCAACAGGTGTTCCGTTTACTGTGGATCCTCTCAGAATGTTTTGATATTGATTTGTTTCTGTAAAACTGGTCATAAATATTATGCAGTCCTTGTTCACCCACCATTCCCTTATTGGCTTTATGACTGAAAAGTTTATTTAAATACTTCAGGATTTCTGATGAATAATAACTGCCATTTCAGTTAAACACACTGAAATGGCATGCACTCACAGGGTTCTCATAGGTATTTCTGCAGTCCATATAGCTTTGCTAACAGATGAGATAAAGATTCTAAGTGGTATTTTAACATTGATTATTCTAGCAGTGACAGTGCTCTTGTTCTGTTGATATCACACATTTCCCCCAAACAGAAGAGAAGTATGTAACATACAGGAATACATAAAAAGGTACAAAAGCTTTTGCTGCCTTGATGCTGTTCTAAGCTGACAAGGCAAAAAAAAAAAAAAAAAAAAAAAAAAAAGGAACAAAGCTGAGCTATGCTTGGGGTTTTGGGGTTTAAGAGGATGAATACTTACAAGTTTCTTGGTTTGCTGAGGGAAAATTTCCTTCACAAACATCTGCCCTAGGACTGGCTCAAAGAAAGAGCTGGTATCAGTCAAACACTTCTTCCAGCGCTCAACTGGGGTCTGTAAGAATAGAGAAAAAAATAAAGACAGCTGAGAGTGAAGAGACAGAAAGATGAAGATGGTAAAAAGATAAATAAACACGCTGTCAGTAGTATATATGTTGTTATTTAAAAATGACAGCCATAAATACTGAAAATTTTAATACAGTAAAACAAAGAATTATTTACCCTACTTGTATTCACACAAGATGAATACTCATATTCTGACTGTAACAAATAAATAGAAGGAAGGTGGCTATCTATACATTGTTCCTCACCCCATGATACAGTGCAATTAGCCCTTGAAATCTTTTTTGTGTCATGTTTACAAATCCTTGAGAAATGTGAAGCCTTAATTGGCCTAGTAGGAGTGGTTCTCCACCCCAGATCTAAGAAGCTCCATCCAGGTGAGGGATCAAGAGAATATCCAGAAGGTGTGCGCTGTGGAAGTGAAGATGTTTAAAAGCTAACTCACCACTCTAGATCCCATTTTCCCATGAAGAGTCCTAGATAGCTCCAAGCGTGCATCTTGGAATCGACTGTCAAGGGCAGGGGAGAGATTCCCAACCAGACAAAGAATCATATAGATGGAAAGGACCCTGTAGGAACATGACATTTAGGAAGACCAATAGAGAGGACCACTTTAGCCCACATTAAGATGGGATCACCTCCTAGCTGGATGAAGTCAAATATTTAAGCAGTTATTCCATCAAAAACCTGGACCTAAAAAAAATAAGCAGAAACCAGTCAGCACTGAACAGCAAACAATATTCAATGTTATGAATTAAAAGCAAATATGTGGACAGGATACCATGCAAAAGCTTGATGGAAATGACAAAAATCATGAATAACTCTAAGAGGAGAACAAAGTCAATACAGTGATTTTTTTCAGCAACAGTCAGATTATGGCGTTAAGAGGTCACCATAAACACAGAAGCATGGCAAGTGTCAGAGGAATAATCTGAGGCAGAGGAAACCTGGTAACCTGAACAGTGACAACAAAGTATCCTGAATGGACTACTCCTGGGGTTAACAAAAGAACGATGATTTGCTCATTCATTTTGCTATGAAAGCCGCTGACATGAGTCAACCAAAGAAACTCACACTCAAGAACACCCTGAATACCCAAGGGATAATTACCTACTTGAGTACAGGATTCATTATGGGAAGAAGGGGAAAGAGCACTTTAGGACTGGGTAATACTTCTTATGGGATACTTTGAGGGGACTGGACGAGGGCATCGAGTGCACCCTCAGTAAGTTCGCAGATGACACCAAGTTAGGTGCGTGTGTCGATCTGCTTGAGGGTAGGAAAGCTCTGCAGGAGGATCTGGATAGGCTGGACCGATGGGCTGAGGTCAACTGCATGAAGTTCAACAAGGCCAAGTGCCGGCTCCTGCACCTGGGGCGCAATAACCCCAAGCAGAGCTACAGGCTGGGAGAGGAATGGTTGGAAAGCTGCCAGGCAGAGAAGGACCTGGGAGTGATGGTGGACAGTCGGCTGAATATGAGCCAGCAGTGTGCTCAGGTGGCCAAGAAGGCCAACGGCATCCTGGCTTGTATTAGGAACAGCGTGACCAGCAGGGCTAGGGAGGTGATTGTCCCCCTGTACTCAGCTCTGGTGAGGCCGCACCTCGAGTACTGTGTTCAGTTTTGGGCCCCTCGCTACAAGAAGGACATCGAGGTGCTTGAGCGGGTGCAGAGAAGGGCGACGAAGCTGGTGAGGGGTCTGGAGAACAAGTCCTACGAGGAGCGGCTGAGGGAGCTGGGCTTGTTCAGCCTGGAGAAGAGGAGGCTCAGGGGCGACCTTATCGCTCTTTTTAGGTACCTCAAGGGAGGCTGTAGCGAGGTGGGGGTTGGCCTGTTCTCCCACGTGCCTGGTGACAGGACGAGGGGGAATGGGTTTAAGTTGAGCCAGGGGAGTTTTAGGCTAGATGTTAGGAAGAACTTCTTCACTGAAAGGGTTGTGAGGCACTGGAACAGGCTGCCCAGGGAAGTGGTGGAGTCACCATCCTTGGAAGTCTTCAAAAGACGTTTAGATGTAGAGCTTAGGGATATGGTTTAGTGGAGGGCTGTTAGCGTTAGGTTGGAGGTTGGACTCGATGACCTTGAGGTCTCTTCCAACCTAGAAAATTCTGTGATTCTGTGATTCTGTGATTCTGTGACTGTAGGATTCTGTGAGACTTAATATGGGATGCTTGTACGAAGCACCAAAGGCAGAGAAAGGAAAGGATCATGGTGGACTGAGAGGAGTTTATGTATGGTAAAGTTAAGGGGAAAGGTGATAACAGAGAATGGACTAGAGTAAACTTGTGTCTTGTCAGTATGTCTGTCTGGTTGAGTCCTGTGCATGGTCACCAGAGTCTGTCTCATCAAGTTATTTTTAAATATCCTTGTTTGTGGGTGAGTTTGTTTGTGGGAATGGGACTGGATACCAGGGAGACAAGGTTGGCTATTGGAGAGAACAACAGTTTGACCAGCTACTGGAGAGATCTGTTTTTAATGTGTATTTGTAACTAGAAGATATCTGAATACCAGCAACCAGAGTCGGGCTGCAAGTCTCAGTGGCCCGCATATCCAGGTCCCAGCAGCTGTGGAGATCAGGGCATCTGGGACAGGCTACTGAACATTCTGAGTATCAAAGGCCAAATACTGCAGTAATCCATATTGTGTGTGTACGTAAATATATTTTTTTATATTTCACTAGTGTAGTCCAATCCTGATCATGTGCAGAGGAGGACTAGGATCAGGCTGACTGCGCTATTCATGTTTGCATGGGTGGTGGTGGGGGGCAATATATATCCTTATATGTGTACATATACGTTGTATGCATGTGCAAGCCTATTGGGAGTATATGCTAATCCTCAGCACTGGACCTGTGGATACAGAGACACAGCAGGCTTGCAACTCATTAACTTACGTTATCAGAAGTAAATATTTCTTAAGGCATGAATAACCTCAACCACAGATCTGTACAACTCCTACCTTTCATTGTTCCAGCCTTCAATGAGCTGTGACATGCCTCTTAAGTAATCCATGTCATGCACTGCAATTGGCTGAGAAAGGTTCATTGGCATAGGATGGAAGAGGGCCTGGAGACATGACAACCAATCAATAGCAGGTGCCTTTTCCTAGAAGTAAAACAAAGCTTACATGTTGAGCTGTCAGCCTAAACAGATTGTCAAGAAATAATAGGGAAACTGGGATTGTCTCCTTGATACTGGTAATGGATACTTTCAACAAGTTGAGCTGTTTTTATGGTGTGGGTATTGATTATACTAGAAAAGGAGAATAGACATTTATTTCTTTTATCAGAACAGCATGGGGGAGACAGGGAGTGGATTTGGGGACCTGGAAATTCCAACTGCTATCAATAAGAGACAGTAAGTTAATAGGTTATTTAAAATTCAACAGTCTCCAAGGGTAATTTGCAAGAAGGGCATCTAAACAGTGTAGCTCACATATCTTTTGATCTGGATCTTCAGAATGTGAACATCACATGTAATTGTGTTTCTCAAGTTCTAAGGCACAGATAGATACCTGTAGCTCCTTAATGTTAGTGCGAAAGAACAGCATCCCCCTCTTCTGTCTTTCCTGCAGTGGGGTAACAACACGCTGGAGTTTAGAGATGAAGGACAAGGTAAGGGAAAATGAATGAGGGAAACCATCCTGTGGACCTCCAAGTAGCCCTCCAATTTTTTCCAGGTATGAGAGATAGACACGGAGAACCTGCAATACAGAGCATATGACCAGGGGGAGAAACATGACTGCAAGTTAGTCACCTCATCCATCCATCCATCCATCCATCCATCCATCCATCCATCCATCCATCCATCCACCCATCTTGACCACATAAGATTCACTCTTTCAAAAACAATGTAGCACTTGTCCTGAAAACTGTCATCTTCACCACAACATCCTCATGTAATTCTTCAAGTGGAACACACTTTGCCAAGTACAGCTCCTTTCTCAGTGAAGAACAGTGAATTCTCAAAAGGTAATAATTTTAATTTGTCCCAGCTAACAGTTGCTTTAAACACCAGAATCACTTTAGGGCTGCAGGCTTGTTGTCTCTGGAGTTAGGAGAGCTGTAGTAGACAGTGACACAATAATTCAGTATTTTGGATGGAGAGGAAATGGCAGTCTTGCTTATATGTTAATGAGTTATCACAGGAATACTTGTGATGGCTAAAAGGGTTTATTTTTTGAGAACTCTTCTGAAAGAGTCAGACTGAGAAACTGAAATCAGCTCAGTTTTTATGCAGTTCAGAAAAATTAGATAGTTGTGATGAAATTATCTTTGCTGCAATGACTCCCATGTTCAAAGACCTTATTTCCCTAGCTTAGGTTAAAACATTTTAAAATTACTCCCCTACTACACCAATGTTAATAGATTATAAAGCCTTTATTTTGAACAAGAAAAAAGTTTTGAAACATTCATTCAACATAGAGGGAGCCCCAGATTCATATTACCTAGTAAATACAAAATAAAATTCATAAAAAATCATAGAAACACAAGATTTGAAAGGACCTACAAGGTCATCTAGTCCAACCATCCTCCTATCACCAATACTACCCACTAAGCTACTAAATCACTTCTCAATTTTATATCTCAATCATATCTCAAAATTGTAACATTCTCTTTCTATACTAGAAGTTTTAAAAATGGCATCTAAAATTGGTTGCATTATAGAAGCTAGTATTTTACAAAAGCAGACTATTTTATAACAAATTCCATCTGGAGACATTTTTAGAGGCCATCAACCATACCTCATGGAAATAGGTCACTCTGAATCAGGAAGAAATTCAAAGAGATCCCTACACCAAATTACTATTTTTACCTTTCGTCAGTCTCTGATATGTTACCTCAGGATAATTTTTCTCTTTGAATTTACTCTCAGGTGGCATCTCAAACTCAGGATGGTCAATCTGCAAAAAGGAGTAAAGGACAAATATCTGGCTATTTCCAGAAACACTAGAAGTGTTAAGACTATGCTAAATAGGCTTTCTTTGTCTCTGTGTCACAGCATTTGAAATGTTAATAAATTGCCTGAAAGATTCAAAAATGTTTCCTAGGTACTTTTTGTGGATCTATCGCATTCTGCAGCTTATTTACAATCTCATTACAAATCTGTGGTGACTGACATTCAAATATAAACCACATTGTTAAATATTTCTCATGAGATGCAAAATTAATAGCATAATAATGTATTAGATGCTTAACAGTTAGAGTGCTTTTGTAGAGTACACTGCTC
The DNA here is from genome assembly GCF_964211825.1 of Aythya ferina. Lineage (NCBI taxonomy): Eukaryota > Metazoa > Chordata > Aves > Anseriformes > Anatidae > Aythya > Aythya ferina. The sequence continues at coordinate 125,394,426 of NC_140296.1, read as the reverse complement.
TACTAGCCACACCTGTGAACAAGTGACAATTCCACAACAAAGCAGAAATTTACACCAATCAACCAGAAGAGGTGAAAGCAAGCGATCTATTCCTCCTCATCTCCTCATTCTCCAGAATTAAGGGGTCTTTTTTGCAATAAAATTATGAAGATTACAGAAAATTTTATGAAAACTTTCTTCAAAGAAGAACTTGAGCAAGCCTGGATCTCATGAACTGTGTTACTGACTCTTTGTTCCTGGCACTTACTGATAACTCTCTTTCGTTAATCCACTCACCTGAATTACATTGGTCTTGGGATCAAAAGGACTAGGTCCCACATGCACTCTGAAAAAGGGAAAGGTGTTGTATCTGCCCATGAGAATCCGAAGAGTTTCATTAAAATCTTTTGCTTTCCCTATGCCTGTGATATTCCATCCAACAACCTAGAGAAGGGATAGACAGCATGACCACAGGTGAGAAAAACACTTTTTTGATTCTTATTTACAAATATTTTTTTCACTCCTATGAACTCAGTCATTATGACAACAGAGAAACAATAGAGCAAATAGCAACAGGGAAACTCATGAAGGTTTCTACATACCCTGCTTTAAAACTACCTGTCACTTTCACTTAAGGAAAGTAATGAATTTCAAGATGACACTGGAGGGGAAAGAGATAGAAAAAAAAAAAAAAAGAAAGCTGGTTAATATTCAAGGATCACCTCCTCCAAGTTCAAGAATGGTCCACCCCAATGAATAGGAAGTAAGACAAAAATGCCAGGAGGCCTGAGTGGATTAACAAGGAGCTCCTGGCCAAACTCAATCACAAAAAGGAAGCCTACAAAGAGTGGAAGCAAGACAGGTATCCTGGGAGGAATACCGAGATGTCCAAATATGCCGGGATGAAGTTAAGAAAGCTAAAGCCCTAATGGAATTGAATTTTGCCAGGTATGTTGAAGACAACAAGAAGGGCTTCTGTAAGTGTATCAAAGAAAAAACAAAGGCCAGGAAAGATGTGAGTCTGTTGCTAAACAAGATGGGGAACCTGGTTACACAGAAAATTAAGATGGCTGAGATTCTGAATGCCTTCTTTGCCAGAGTTTTTACTAGAAAGACTAGAAACCCAGGTCACAGAGACAAAGAGGAAAGGCTGCAGTAAGGAAGACATACCCTTGGTGGAAGACCATCACGTCAGGAAATATTTTGGCAAACTGGATTTACAGAGCCCATGACCATTGATAGGATGCACCCATGAATGTTGCAGGAGCTGGCAGATATTATTGTGAGACCACTCTCAATAATCTGATTGATCATGGAGACTGGGAAAAATACCTGGAAAGCAAACATCATTCCTGTCTGCAAGAAGGGCACAAAGGAAGACCCAGGGAACTGCAGGTTGGTCAGCCTCACCTCAGTCCCTGGGAAGGTGATGAAATGGCTAAACCTGGAAATCACTTGCAGGCACATGAAGAGGAAGATCATCTGGAGTAGTCAGCATGGCTTCACCAAGGAGAAGTCATGCTTGATCAACAGGATAAGCTTCTGCAATGAAATGACTGCCCTGGTGGATGGTGGATGAGGGAAGGGTCATTAGGAATTATCTTCCTGCACTTCAATAAGGTTTTTGACATTGTCTCCAAAATAATCCTCATTGACAAGCTGCATGGGCTGTATGGGCAGATGAGTGAAATGGATTGAAAACTGGCTGAACAGCCAGGCCCAGAGCATGGTGATCAGTCTAGTTGGAGGCCACCACCTAGCAGTGTACTCCAGTGGTCCCTTCTGTGTCCAGCCCTGTTCAACGTCTTCATTAATGATCTGGATGATGGGTCCAAGTGTGTCCTCAGCAAGTATGCAGATGACATAACACTGGGAGAAGGGGTTGATTCACCAAAGCATCATGCTGCCATCCAAAGAGACCTGGACAGGCTGGTAAAATGGGCTGACAGGAACCTTATAAAGTTCAACAAGGGAAAGTGCAAATTCCTGCACTTCGGGAGGAACAACTGCAGGCACCAGTACATGCCGGGGGACTCCTTGCTGGAAAGCTGTAGGGGGTTCCGGTGGCCACCAACTAGAACATGAGCCAGAAATGTGCCCTTACCACAAAGAAGGTTCATGGTATCCTGGGCTGCATTACGCAAAGTATCACCAGGTTGAGGGAGGTGATCAGCACTGTACTCAGCACTGGTGAGGTCACACCTGAAGTATTGTGTCCAGGTGCTGGGCTAGTGGGCTCGGCAATTCAGGAGAGACATGGAGCTACTGGAGAGAGTCCAATCAAGGGCCACAGAAATGGCTAAGGGGCTGGAGCATTTTACATATGAGGAAAGTCTGATAGAGCTGGGACTGCTTAGCCTGAAGAAATGAAGGCTCAAAGGGAATCTTATCAATCTATATAAATGTCCGAAGATGGAAGGAATATAGTCAGGCTCTTTTCAGTGGTGCCCAGTGACATGGTGAGAGGTAATGAGCACACACTAAAACACAAGAGATTCTGAACATCAGAAAATATTTTTACTGTGTGGGTGACTGAGCACTGGCACGTGTTACCCAGAGACATTGTGGGGTCTCCCTCCTTGGAGATATTCAAAAGTCATCTGGAGAAGGTCCTAGATGCTGGCTGTAGGTGGCCCTGCTTGAGCAGGGGAGTTGGATCAAATGACCTCCAGAGGTCTCTTCCAACCTCAACCATTCTGTGATTCTGTGACAGCGAAAACAAATGATAATTATCAACAGAACAGGGTACACTGGAAAAATATAATAATAAAATAAATAAAAAGGCAGTGAAGGAGGGAGCGAAAAAGAATATATTTTTCTAAAGTTATCCAGGTGGGCAAACAGAGATCAGGAATTTAGGGTTCCTCCTCCCTAACAGGCAGATACTCAGGGGGCCTTGCTGTCACTGTTCCTTCTGCTGAAAGTTTCCACATCAGCCTTGGAGACAGGGCATAACTGCAATCTGCTAACAGGAATTCTCCCTGGCACTGGGAGGAAGCTTCCAGAATGGCAATAGAAGCATTTTCCTCTTCAGACAAGTTTTCCTGAAGCCTGGAGTAGTGGATGGCTGTCAGATCTTAGACAAGCGTTTCACCCATTTTGCAAGATGTTTCCTGATCTGTAAGTCAAATTGTATTGAACTGAGCTTCTGAGATTAAGTAATCCCTCTCTGCAGTCTTGGTTGTTGAGCAGTTGTAAAATGTAAGGTCATGAGGGCAGATTTATGTACCTGATGTCAGAAAGCCAAATCTTTAAACAGCATTCAAATTGAGATTTATCTTGTAGAAGTCAGGCTGCGAACCATGAGCTTATTTCAAAACCAGATGCTAGCAAAATTCCACCATGCAGGAATATATAGCCTAAATTTCACTCTTTCCTTTTTTTTTTTTTTTTTTTTTTTTTTTCTTACAGGAATTGTCTTCTGCATGTAGAAGATGCAGCAGAAACATTCACCTGATTTAGGAGGTTCTTCCATGTTTGATTTCCTTGGGATTCTATCTTTTGTGTATCCATGCAGGAACGATAGAACTGGATTGCTTTCTCTTTAGCTGAACCTCTTATCTCAAACTGTGGGGCCTCTGAGGAAAAAAAAAAATAAAATAAAAATGAAAAACTACAAGAGTGATAAAGGTGATAATAAAGAAAGATGGGCAGTACTAGAGCAGAGGAAGGTTGTAAGAAAATATCACCTTGCACTTTCAGAGCAGATTAGTAAATATATCTACACTTTGCCAAGTAACCCAAAGCAAGACGTTTTCTAGTGTTTGCTATGACTCTTCCTGAGATCAAATATGTGACTTTCTTTGCATGGAGACTGGAGCACAACAGAAAGGTTGATCATACCTAGGTTTTGGTCCCACATGGAGTCAGGACAAGGTCACAGTGCACACTCAGACATACACAGCAAAAAGGGTCTACTTTTACAAGGCAGTAGGAAAATGGTTTAGTTTCCTGAATTTTGAAGTGTGACTTCCATTTCTTACACTTGGCAAGGAGAATTGAAATGTTTGAAATGCAACTATTTTAATATGATCTCTCAAGAATATACCTGCACCTGTAATAACAGAAAATGAAGAGACTGGACTCAGTCCCTGACAGGAATGATTGTGCTCTCAGTTATAAATATTCTCAGCTCTGACTCAGAAAGATGCTGAAAGTAACACAACAACCATCTCTCTCTACCTAAAAGCCTTTTCAGGACAAGCTGGTTTTCCTCCAACAATATATCAAAGACGTTTTGTGACTCTTCTGTGGTTCTGCTTGAGTGATTGCTTTCCCAGTTGCTGCAAGCATACTTGTAGAAATCCTCACAGGGGTCTACAGCATCATTCCTAGAATTCAGGAGTCTGGACAGCAGTGCAAGCCTCAGCTCAGCATCACATGATCCTGGACAGAAGTAAACAAGAGAGAACTGAGCAGTGGCAGTGAGAACAACTCCACACATGCACAAAAAAAAATAATAAAAAGGAGTTGTCTGTGGGACATGCCTTTCCCCTCCCTCCAGATTTATTTTTGGTACAAACTCTTTTGCATACAGACTGTTGAATTCCTTGTAAGTTTTTGCTGAAGATGGAACAATACGTATTCTGTCTTTAACTTTACAACAAGGCTGCCATTGCACTTTGTAAGGGAGATTCTCTAAATAAAAGACAGGTAGTCAGTCCAGAGGTGGTGCCCTCCATTCTATCTAGGCAGTAACAGGTTGGATTATTCTGCCTTCTCAGTGTGCTCTCTCTGAAACAGCACACAGTGATTTGGCCAAATGATAAGAAGCTACTGATGATGTCACCAAATGGAGCAAAGAAAAGACATAGTACGGAGAATTAAGAGATAAGCTTAATACATAGAGGGAGATGTTCAAGCATAGGAAACAAACATTTCTTATAAATGACATTTCTTAAAACAGAATAAAAATTTCCTAGTGTTTCTTGTATTCCTCCTTAGATAAAGGGGGATCAACATCCCCCTCCCCACCTCCACCCTCCTTATCTAAGGTGCTGTGAACCCCTGGGTATGTGTTCTCTTTTGGGGTCAGGGTATCTTGTAACAACAACAGATCAGCTCAATTGTTAAATAGGCCATTTGTAAATCAAGGTAAGACTTTCCATTCTGTGGTTTCAGCAGTTCTCATAGGAGAAAATATGCAAAGTGAAAATAAGCAATATCTAAGCTAACCAATATCTTTCCTTAGTCTCTATAATAAATGGTTTCCAATGTACAACAGGGGCTGGAATGGGTTTGTGCCTGTTCCTTCTCGTACTGTCACGGGGCACAACTGAAAAGAGGCTGGCTCCATCTTCTTGACACCCTTCCCTCAGATATTTATATACATTAATGAGGTCTCCCCTCAACCTTCTCTTTTCCAGGCTAACTTGCCCTCCTACTTTCAGCATGTACAACAGATGCTTCAGTCCTCCAATTTTCTTCGTAGCCCTTCTCTGAACTTGCTCCAGTAGTTCTGCTTCCCTATTTTACTGGGGAGCCCAGACTAGACCTATTAAGTCAGGGATGGAAAAGCGGAGGAGGAGCTACAAATCTCAAATTCTGCACCAGTTTCCCGGAAGTTACTACAGGGTCATAGAAGCTGGAGGCCAGGACAAGGAGATTCAAGAAGAACATCTTGACAATATAATGCTGCTGTCCCACAAAGCTGAACCCAGGCTTATTAAATGACAGGCAGAGGAGGAGGAGGAGTGTGGAGATATATCCCTGCTATGAGAAAAAGAGAAGGCAGAAGAGTGTACCTTTTCACAACTGGTGTCTTCTTATGTTTCTTCAAGATCCTGAAAGTCTGATTCTTAAAAAAATGCTAAGCCTAATAAGCATTGGAGGCAGATAGGAGAGGAAGGGTACTTAAAAATAGATTGTATGAGGAAGCAGGGAAAAGGATATCCCATATTATACCTAGACCACAAGTCATCATGATGTAGGTGATAAGTAATGTAAAACCAAGGAGAGTACTGAGAAGAAGTGCACACAGAAGTAGGCTTTTCCGTTGAAGACATCGTTCCTTCTTTGCACCTGTTCTCAGCTCCTGGTCACAGGTCTGAGGAGAGAAAAATAAGACAAACAGAAAAAAATTAAAAAATATTTGTGTTAAAGTTAGCACTGGTCATATACTCTGTCTTCTCACTTATCTACTGGAAAATCACTCATGGGACTAGTGACAGAATACTAACAGTGGCCCCAGTCATCTAATGAGTTTGTTCCCAGGGGCATTCTCACCTCTTCCATATCCCTTTCTTTTCCAGCAACAGCTGTTCCACAGTGTTATTAAATACACATCTAAACACCGGCTTGCCATGAGGTGGCCTACCCTCCCATAGTTTCTTTTGTTTTATGGAATCATCTTGCATATGACTCTTGAAAGTAACAAAGCCCCTAAAGCTAAAAACAGGATGGCTAGGTGTGGTGGTTTGACCCAGCTGGGCAGCCGAACTCCATCCCAACCTCTCTCTCACTCCCCCTCTTCAAAAGGGAAGGGGGAGAAAATATGATGTAAAGGGATCAAGGGTTGAGATGAGGACAGGGAGGTCGCTCAACAATTGTCATCACAGGCAAAACAAACTCAGCATAGAGAGATTAATATAATGTATTGCCTGTTACTAACAGACTAGAACAGAGAGAAACTAAAAGCAAGCTGAAAACACCTTCCCCCCATCCACCGTCTTCTACAACCTCCCCCCAAACAGTGCAGGGGAAGGCATAATGGGGGCTGCAGTCAGTCCATAATGCTTTGTCCCCACTACTCCTTCATGCTCAATCTCTGCCCCTGCTCCAGCATGGAGTCCCTCCCATGGGATGCAGTCTTTCCTGAACTGATCTTGCATGGGCTTCCTACAAGCAGCAGCTCTTCAAGAACTGCTCCAATATGGGTCTGTACCATGGGGTCCATCCTTCAGGAGCAAACTGCTCCAGCATGGGTCCCCCACAGTCAGTAGCTCCTGCCAGACCATCTGCTCATGTGTGGGCTCCTCTCAATGGGCTGCAGCTCGGGCTCAGACTCTGCTCTGGCAGGGGTTCTCCTTAGGCTCTCCTTCACGTCAAATCCATGTGCTCCACCATGTGCTCCTCCACAGGCTGCAGCATGGAGATCTGCTCTGTTGCACTACACCATGGGCTGCATGGGAACATCCTGCTCTATCATGATCTTCTCCACAGGCCACAGGGAACTATTGCTCTGGTGCCTGGAGCATCTGCTCTCCCTCCTTCTTCACTGACCTTGGTGTCTATAGGGCTATTTCTCTCTCCTTGCTCTCCCAGCTGCTGTTGTGTAGTGGGTTTTTCACTTTCTTAAAAGTGCTCTCACAGAGGTGCAAATACAATTGTTTATTAGCTTGGCTCTGGCCAGTGATGAGTCCCTTTTGGAGCTGGCTAAAACTGGCCCTTCTCTAAATGGGGCAACTTCTGGACTCTTCTCACAGAGGCCACATCTGCAGCTTCCCTGCTACCAAAACCTGGCCACATAAACCCAGTACACTAGGACTAGTGGTTCTTTAATGTTTGTCTACTTGAGCACTAATTTCAACATGAGCACTAATCTCTTCTCAAGAAAGAGCATCTGAACCCTAAGCCCTGTAGTCAAGTTCAAATGAGAGAGATTTGTCCCATTCTAAAAAGTGCAGTATGCTGTAAGTCACAGGGAGTATCTTTTTTACAGACTTTACATTGCTCTTAAATTCGGTTGTATTTGCAATTTAGTCAGTGGAAAAGGTTAGCCATGTTATGAGTACTGCTTCTATTTCAAACATGTCTTAAGATAAACTGAAGCATTCTCCAAAGATACCAGTCCTTTTCTCCATTGACTGCAAAGGAAGCAACATGACTATGTCATTTTACACTTCTAAATTCCACCTGGGTAAAGTTACATAAAGTTACCTTTGCAGTGTGTATTCACTGCTTTTACCTACTTTGGTGTGCATGAACGTGGACAAGAACAGTAGGTTACAGCATACCACAAGGGAACAGACATGGGAATGTATGTTGGTAGTCTAATAAAAGGAAAAGAACTGAAAAAATGAAAAGTAGAATGATTGAAAAGAATATACAGGGCGAAAAAGAAGGCAGAAGGGGAAAAAAAAAAAAAAAAAAGAAAAAAAAAAAAAAAGCAGAAAATAAAGGAAAACCGGAGACTAAGAGGATAATGAGGAAATAGTATAGCAAATAAGGAGTAAACCTAATAGCCTTGAAAGCTGAAGGTAGTGCTAGTCTGAAATTCTTACATGTCACTGTTAGAATCTGGCTTGCACTTCCTCCACCACAATTCCAGCTTAGCTCCCTGTGCTCAAGCCTGCCTCTCCAATATAATAAAGTTGTTTGAGAAATCTTGACAGAGAAAGCTAGAAGAAACCTCGGTAGAGGTGCCCGCCAAATGCCACTGAGTGCCTTAAGTGGGAGCTGCTTTTTGCAGATTTCATGTATGATCTTCATCTCAGCTATGCTTCAGCAGCATTATAGCCCCACCTACGGCTGGCCATGTACCCCATTGATCTGAACCCTGACCTACAGACTTGATTGTGCAGGTTTGACCTTGGACTTGCCTCCTCACAATGGACTTACTTTGCAATCTAGACTCTTGGTTGACCCTGGCTACTGGCACCAATCCTGCCTTACTCCCTTCATTCCCATACTGTGGGTTTACACCCTTTGCTGTTAAGGCCAGTACTTGTCTCATCATGGCTCTCAGCTTCCAGAATTTTTCCTTGTTTGCCCTTTCTTCTCACTTACATGGAGAAGATAAAGATGATGTTAAAATGCATTCATCATCATGCTTATTAGGCAAAAAAAAAAACAACCAAACAAACAAACAAACAAAAATCAGAAAACATGTATCTTTACAAAAAGAACAAAACCCTACAAGATGTAGCCATATACTTCACAGCATAGGCCCCTTCCTCTAAGGAAAGGCTAAGAAAATGAACAGCCTGCTGTTAACCATCTTAGTAAATCATTTCCAGAAATACACTTCTGGAGTATGTTTGGACACTGTGGTGGTGATTTCTGCTCAAAAACATTAACAGAACAGAAAATATAGAAAGAAACAGAAAACAAACAAAATAACAACAAAACAACAAAACAGACCCTATTATTTGATATATTTCAAATGTCCATTTATTCAATCATTGACTTCTCAAAAGCAGCTTATTTGACAGCTGTAACAAGGGTTAAATGCCTAACTACTTTTATCCCTTTATAATCCTTTTCTGATGACTTCTTAAGACAGGATACAGGATAACTAAGCAGAGAGCAAGTGCATACAAGTGAATCCTGGCATTAAAAGGTGCAAAATACAAAACATGAACATACTGGCAAAGTATAGTGTAGGAAATATAAAAGAAGAAATCTAAATTCCTTTCAAATGCTTCTGTAGTAAAACATTTTATCTTTTACTCTCCAAGTACAGACAAAGTGAGGGAAGTGAGCAAAAGAAAATTTGCTTTGCTGAACGGAAAAAGAAAATCCAAGCCCTTGTCTCTCACCATTTAGGAAAGAGTGAACTATTTATATTCACTATGCTCCAGAATTTTCTGGAGTTCTGGAATACATCTTGTCTTTAACACTGAAAATCTGTCCTATACCTATAACAAAATGATTAGCATTTTGCAGTTCTTCAGTCTCACACTGTTAGAGGATAACTATTTCTCTCTTTTGAGTGCTAATTATGCTATTTACTACTCAAAAGAGAGAAATAGATACCCTCTGCTAACACGCAGATACTAATGAATCTGAGAAATCAATGCTCAAGATCAAAGTATTTGTTAACAGTAGGTCTACATCAGTCCTATAAATTACATTCCGTTTGAAATTGAAAATTTCACAAATAACCACTTTTCTTTAAAACCTGTAAGAAAACCAGACTGTCCCCCTCAAAACTCCAGTGTGAAATGACTAAAGAATTGCACATTTACCAGACTGAGAATAGCAGAATATTGCACACCACAAAAAAAAAAAAAAAAAAAAAAAAAAGGAGAGGAGAGGAGAGGAGAGGAGAGGAGAGGAGAGGAGAGGAGAGGAGAGGAGAGGAGAGGAGAGGAGAGGAGAGGAGAGGAGAGGAGAGGAGAGGAGAGGAGAGGAGAGGAGAGGAGAGGAGAGGAGAGGAGAGGAGAGGAGAGGAGAGGAGAGGAGAGGAGAGGAGAGGAGAGGAGAGGAGAGGAGAGGAGAGGAGGAAGGAACCTTGAAAGATAATTGAGTCCAACTGCTTGACCACTTCAAGGCTAACTAAAATTTAAAGCATATTATTGAGGGCATTATCCAAATGCCTCTTGAACATTGCCGGGGGAAATTGAAATTGGTTGTGTACCTCTAGATTAAAAACTGGAGTCTAAGGTCTATGTTATCATAGAATTGTAGAATCATATGACTCTATTATTTTACTTCTCTATTAGAAACTGGATTTTAAGGTCTGTGTTATGTGAGCCATAAGGATAAAAAAATTTCTTTAAGCACCTCACCTTCCCTAAGGAGTGTCTCTCTAATCTGGCCTCTGTTACTGGGGCTGGCTTTGACATTGTGAAGTTTAGAGTGAAATATAAAGTCCATCCTAATTCAGTGATCCTTGGCAAGAAACTGTGGATTTAACTAGGTGGAGCCAGAACTGGGCTATACAAACTCCCAGGGCACAGGACACAGTTACAAAGCTTGCAGGAAGCAGAAGCATTTTATGTGGTATATTTGAGGTTTGGTTGCATCACCCACCACGCCCCATATAAAGAGACAAGTGAATGGCCTGAAGAAGCCTGTGCAAGAGGATAAAGAGCCTTTAATCTCTGACAGAGCTCTTACATATGGACCTCATCTGAGTGAGTGAGAAGTATGATTAGTATTTGCATGAAGTTGAAGATAAATTTCCACTACAGTTTCAGTTCTTTCATGTTTTTCTTTGAAGAATGTACAAGTGCTTAAATTTAAATGGCTTCACTGTAGCTAAGTGAGATCAAATGCCTGTGAAATCACTAAAAGCAGACTTCTAATCGTCATTAGTTATAAAACAAATGAATTAGTTATAAAATGAACAACTTTGAAGATATGTACTACACAAATTATCCCATTTGAATGAGAGCATGCTAGCAGAATCCTTACAGGTACTGGGTAACATTAAAGAAAAAACAGTTTGATGCAATTAAATCAGCCAAAGAATTTGATTTTTCTTCAGCTTCTTTCTCTTTCCAAGACATCTCTGAATTCTGCAGAGGTTGATGTTCCTCTGCCGCATTCTCTCCCATCTCTTATTTCCCCAGTGTTTAGTACTGCTGCAGAAAAAGATGACTGTAACTTGGAGGAAAATTAAATTCATTAAAATAAAGAGACCCAAAGGAGGGAGAATTGGAGCTATTTTTCATAAATGTTTACCAGACAATTTAAGGGTATTGTTTATCAGCCAGTAGACTATTCAGGAATTACTGACTTGAATAGTTGCCCAAATTGTCTATATCACATTAGTTAAGTGGATGATGTTTTCAAACTAATGCCTTAAAATTAATTTAGCATTTTCTTAAATTTATCTTTTGTCAGCAAATCATTTAAGCACATAAGTTGAGCACACTGAATGGCATTTCAGAAATAATGTTTTAGACCGTGTTCAAAGTATCCTACCTCCTAACATGAGAAACTAAACAGAAAGTGTGTTGAATTATATTCTGAACTACTAAAAGTCAGAAACATAACAAAAGGCAACAACTATTTGAAATTGTGATTGTTGGCTGATCTCTATCACACAGTAATATGAGAATGGATATACAAACCAAACATTTCTGCAAATTCTTTAGCTAGAAAAATGCAGATGAGATAAAGTGAATGACCATTTGCAATAAAAACATAGCTCTTGCAACACTGAACAGTTTTCAACATAACAAAATATGTTTCTTTTTAATATAATCTAGTTATATTGAAAATATTACTGTTGTTATTATATATGAATGTTTTGTACCTTTTAGCAACCTTCAGCTAACAGTTTAGTTAGTAATTTGTCTATAAATATCCAATTAACACTCTACTAATCATCTACTAATCATCTGTGAGATGTAAAACCAGGAAAAGGACACCATGCTGCATGGAGAGCAAATAGCCATTTTCATGTTCAGAAAGCTATGCCACATTTACCCACAATTTTTTGAGAGGAAAAAAAAAAAAAAAAAAAAAAAAAAAAAAAGCACATTTCTGCATAAGTGCTTTCTGAAAATAATTTGAATAATTTGTTTGTTGAAAAATGAGGATACAAAATAAGAAGCAAATAATCAGCTTATTAAGCTTATTATTACTTATTGCCAGGGCTTCAAACAAGTCTGAATAGAGCCTTGGAATGGCTGTTAGGATGACTAACAGGAAGAGCAAGAATCCCTAAATCCTCACAACATACCCCACCACATCAGTAATTCTGAGACCTCGGCAAGGTCCTTCTGGATGCAAAGTCTCAAATTTCAATTACTTCAGTACCCTAGGGCAGTAATAAGAAGAAGAGCTGCTGTGACAGGGAAAGAAAATAAGACAAACCTTCCTTACCTCTGGAACAGTCTTCATTTTTGTCACTGAGCTGGCTTTGCCTCTATAGTTACCGCAGTTGTCAGCTCTGTTTACTTGTTTACTATCAGTCTTCTGTGCTCATGGCACACTACTGAGTTCAGAGACAATCTCTTCTTCCCAGCTTGGCTGATTGCTGTGGGGAGGGGAAAAGCAAGGAAAAGCTCTGAGAAAAACACCCTTAAAGAAAATGGGAGGGAGGGAAATGGATATATTTCTGCAACTCTCCACCCACCTTCTCTTCCTAACACCCCTGTTTCTCATAAAACTAGCTTTATTGTTCCCTTCTGCATCTCTCTGCAGCTCAAGGTCTTTCTCTCTTTTGGCTCTATACTGAAATCTATTTGAAAAGAAGTATGTGATTCTGTCTCCTCCAGCCTCTTCTCAATTATTTGCTTCTTCTTTTCTCTCCGACAGCCTTACTATCCTGTCCACCCAACAAGCCTGTTTTGGTCTGATATTTTCACTGCTACTAGGCTGTTCCAACCTGATGCTCTGTGGCCTAGAGGCCTCTGTCTACTGCAAGATTCTGCAGGATATGGATCCTGTTGTTCCTCCTCCCCCCAAAAGGAAGGTTGACATGCTGCCTTTTTTTTTTTTCTCTGTCTCATCTGCATCTAAATTAATTCAAAGGCATGAACAGAAATCCATTTCTGGTTCTTTTTCTTTTGGATTAAGAGGCATAATAAATAAATAAATAGATAAATAAATAAATAAATTGTTACTGACTCTATTTGCAATTGAATGTTGCTTCTCAGGTGATAGCAGCCTGTGTGTATTTGCTTCCTTAAGAATGTATATTGGAGAGATTAAGGCACACAGTTAATTTACTTTGAGTAATGAGAACAAGCATCACTTCCCTGAGACATTAAAAACAGAGTAATGGAAGTTGGGAGCTGAGACCTGATCAAGTGGGTGCCGGGATTTGAGAGGGATGGTAGACACGAGTTTGGTGTCAGTTTCCAAAATGACTGAAGCAAGCAGAACACTGGGACAGGACAGTTTACCTCCCTACCTTGTGAGTATCTCAGAGGAGCACAGTGTCTTGGTTCACTAGTTTGGAAATAAACAGATATCAGTTCAGTTGTTCAGAGCTTCCCAAAAAAGCTCTGGGAAAAATTTTGGGAAGCTTTCCTAAAATCCAAATCTTCTTCCCACCACCAATCAAATTTTAATCTGTGTTCGAGTAGTGCTGAAACTTTTGGTATACTGTGACAAAAACACTTGTTATATGTCTGAGACCAGTTACATAGACCCAGTTTTTTCTACTTCTGAGGTCACTGGTAGTTATGTATTTCTATATTTAATTAACATCTCTAAATATTGTAAAAATTATTGCATACAGCAAAAAAGATCCTTACTGACCTTTCTTTCCTTGCAATAGGTCACCTCCCTTCAGCTTAACTTCAGACTCCAATTTGAAATACTTCTTGCATAAGTGATTGAGATTTGTCTTACGGGAAGCTGTAAGACATCATTTTTTGTAGTCACAATTCCTACATCACTGGAATGAGCATTACCGTGATTCAAACCATCCAATAGATGCAAAGGTGCTTTGTTCATGATGGCCTAAAGTAATTTGCAGCTAGTCAGATCCCAAATCTTTATGCAAACTGAAAAATGTGAATATGTCTTAAAAATATATATATGATATTGTAATCCTTTTTTTCAATACATCTTTAAGTCTTTTGTATGTTTTTGTATTTTCTGCCACTTTTGCCTTTGTGCCTTTTTTACTCTTCTCTACTTTAAATCTTCTCTCACAATAGCTATAGTTCTAGTAGTCTTTCACAAACGTTTTTCAGTAGTTGAACTGTGTACAAAGAAATGTTATGAATATGTGTGTAGGGACCTGATTAGTTTTAACTACAAGTGATCTTACAGTGGAGATATTTTTGTATCTTAACTTGTACTTTCTCTAATGATAACTATCTAAGCTTTATAAACTCTCTAGGCAAGGAATTTATTGCCTTTTTAGTATACAATGGCTATGATCATGTAGAACACAATATGATTTCAATTAAAACAGGTAAAATCTTGGCTGAAGTATTAAGTTTTAAAACATAATGTAAGAAGACCAAAAAAGCCTGTTTGTCAATATGCTAATGCAATGTGACTGCAGTTTCCTGGTTTCATAAGCTGGTATCTTTTACACAGATCCTCTGTTTCTTTGTGGTTAAATGCGATTTAACATATAAATTAAGAAAATTCTACATTGGTATTGCCACACCATATGGATCCTCCCACATATACTATCTAAAAATACTTTGAATGTATATATGTGTATGAACTTTCCGCACCTTGTAAACCAATCGAGACACGTCTGAAAAAGCAGTTAGATTAAAACCTCATTTTCAGTTCAGATAGAATGTTTCAGGAAGTGGTGCTACTATTTCAGAGAACAGTATTGGTCTTTGAATCTCTGGGTGAATTTCATTGGTCATGAGATGCTGAGAAAGCTATCTTGCAAGAAGAAGAAGAGGGACAGAGGAGAGGAGAGGAGAGGAGAGGAGAGGAGAGGAGAGGAGAGGACAGGACAGGACAGGACAGGACAGGACAGGACAGGACAGGACAGGACAGGACAGGACAGGACAGGAGCTGGAAGGCACCTAGAAATATAGTTGAGTTCCAACTGCCTGACAACTTCAGTTCCCTTGTGTCCTAATGTTGGTTAACAGGGAGAAGAGACCAGCACCTCCCTCTGTGATTCCCCTGCTCAGGAAGCTGTAGAGAGCAATGAAGTGACCTGTTAGCCTTCTTTTCTCCAGACTAGACAAATCAAGTGTCCTCAGCCTCTCCCCATAGGATGTGCCTTCCAGACCCTTTACCAGTTTTGTTGCCCTCCTCATTCAAGTATCTTACTATCATTTTTATATTGTGGAGACCAGAACTGTACAAAATGTTCAAATTGAGTCCACACCAATGCTAAACACAGTGTAAGAATCATCTCTTTTGACTTGCGGGCTATGCTGTGTTTAAGGCACCCCAAAATGCAGTTTGTTCTCTTGGCTGCCAGGGTGCAGTGATGCCTCATGTTAAGCCTACTGTCAACCAGCACTCCCAGATCCCTTCCTGATGAGCTGCTCTCTAGACACTCTTCTTCCAGCCTGTACCTGCATCTGATATTACTCTGTCCCAGGTGCAGAACCCAACATTTTCCTTTGTTGACCTTCATGCCGTTGCCAATTGCCCAATGCTCCAATTTGTCTAGATCTCTCTGCAAGGCCTCTCACCCTTCCAGAGAGTCAACAGCCTCTCCCAGTCTAATGTCATCAGCAAACTTGCTGCATTCAACTTTTGCATCCAGATCATTGACAAAAATGTTGAACAGGACTGGCCCTAGAATTGGGCCCTGGGGAACACCACAGGTGACTGGCCATCAGCCAGATTACAGGCTGCCACACTGTGAGCTCTGCTGTTCAGCCAGTTAGTCATTCATCATATTATGAACCCATTCATCTCAGAGTTGGAGAATTCTCCTTAAGGACACTGTGAGGGATGGTATCAAAGGCCTTACTAAAATCCAGAAAAACTTTATGCAACACCTTCCCTTCAGCCACTAAGTGAGTAATATTGTTGTAGAAAATTGAATTACTAAGACAGGACTTTCCCTTCATGAACTCATTTTGACTATGCCAAATAACAGCTTTATTATTTGGATGCCTTTCAGTAGCACACAGAATAATCTTTCCCATAATGTTTCCAGGCAATGAGGTTAGACTAACAGGTCTGTATTTTTCTGTGTCTTCTCACACACCCTTTTTGTAGCATGAGAAGATGCATCATAGTAATGTTGTATAACATTGGCTTACTTCCATTCAGATTGGACCTTCTCATACTCCCAGGTCCTTTGGTAGATTGTTGAGAGAGCTCTAGTTAGGATCTGCTAACTCCTTCAGTACTCTATGGTGAGTTGCATCAGGTGATACAAACATTCAGCTGATAAAACCATTCCCTTACAATTTTATTTGCCACAAATGGAAAGTCACTACTTCCCAGTCATGTTTGTCCAACTCAAAGGACCAGGCAGCCCAAGATCTATCATAAATATTAAAAATTGGGAAAAAAAAAAAAAAAAAAGACATTAAATACTTCAGCTGTTTCTTCATCCTAGTAGAAAAGATGCAGGAGGTAAGGTTTCCTCTCTTCAGTCATTACAGACCATAATAGCACTGCATAATTGCTCTTCTTATGATTTCCTTTGGAGAGCGTGTTCTTGAGTAGCATTCTGCTGCAACAGAGTTTGTTGAATAGTTAAACAGGAAAGTGACAATGTTATGGAGAGAATCAAGATGCTAAAACTTTCATTTACTCCAAAATTCCTGTCTTCCTTTGGAGAGAATGTGGATTCATTTCACATAGGTGCACTCTCTGTGCCTGTGTTCTGAGATATCCAAGTATTTTATCCAAAATTATGTGACTCACACATCATAAAAATCTGCTTGCCTGTGGTCATTTAACTGAAGCTGTGTAACTCAGACACTGTAGTTATGTGCCTTTTCAAGCAGACCCTCCTGCATCTGGCTAACTCAGGGTAAGGACAAAACACATTTTCATCTGGCAGCAATAATCCAAGGAAGCAAGCATATCTTATATGTCCAAAACTACCAACTGGATATGCAAGTCTTTTTCTTGTCAGGTGCCACCAGTCAGTGGAATATCTGTATATACATTTAAGCCTTGAGAAAGGTCTACCATGGAGGAATCTGCATATTGTTAGTGTGCAATAATGTCTTTATTGCGTATACAGCCTGTACAGGTCTGGAAAACTTGTGAGGTGAATACATGAATTATCCACATATACATGAATACAGTATTGTTTAAGTAAAGTTTTTTCCTGTTAGCATGTAAATTTATTTGAAGACACGCTTATCAACTTCTGAAAGTAAAGACAAAAAGTTTCCTTGTTTTCTAATTACTGAGAGGTAGAAAGAGTGGTTGGCAGTGTGTGTGGAGGGAGACGTCATAAGTAATCCTTATCAATTGATTCCCTTCTTATCTTTAAGGCGCAGATGACTGCTGTGCTCTCCGAAGTCCACAAGTTCGTGAGAGGACCTCTAGCTTTTTTCTTTGTGACAGAATCTCCAACTTCTTTCGCTTCTCTATACAGTGTGTTAGGTTTTCCAAGTGTATCACTGATCAGCACAAGAATAAAGTGTTGGATATATCTTTCAGCTGTCACACAAAAATGGCAATTATCTTCCAGATATCTCCTTGATTCTGGTTCATAAAAATGTGGAATTAAGTGCATTAGTATGTATTTAGCAGATATTGTTACAATACATTCAGGATGGCTGTTAATCTAGGAATATTACAAAAAAGTATTTTCTCATTATCTGTCCCAAAGGGACATTGAACTGGAGAAGCGGACTAATTTTTACCTGTGGCAAATTCAGGATAAGATCTGTGCTCATGAGAGTAAATTTAAACTAAGCCTTAGAACCTAAACTCTGGATGCTAATGTGTGAGGTGAAAAGGGCCTTGAATTTCAGAGATTATTGGTCTAATAAGCAGAAACAATTAAATTTCAAGTGTAGATTATGTTATTTTGATGATGAATCACTAAAAAACTATAATTTGCAATCGCTATTCCTCTAAGAAGAATCAATTTCAGTTACAAGACTTCAAGCTGGCTTTCTTAAATCAGTTGTTCCCTGGAAAATCCATGCTAAACTCTGATGAAAATGAACATAAGGAGAGTCATATTGGAAGGAAAAAAGGGATTTGAGAACTGAATGTGCAGGAATGAACAACAGAAATTGCAATGGTCTCATGTTAACCACTGTCAAATACTGCCACAGTATGCTTGTGTTCCAGAAAAAGTTTGTGAATGTAAATAATAAAGCAATTAGTTTAGTTTCTTAGGAAGTACTGCAAATCCTTAGGAATCTTTTGGGGGCTGTACTACTCAAAGGATGAAAGTTGAGCAGGACAGTATCCAGGAAAAAGAAGCAAGCCCAGAAGAATTTTGCAAGAAAAATGATGACTTAAAAATGTGTAATTGACCTAGAGTAAGTACTAAGCATAAATTAATCCATTTTTAAAACAAACTGCTAACTCTGAGTAGCAGAATAGAAGCACATAGGTATTTAGCACTGTCTGAAGACAAGGCAGTTAAAAGGAAATGAGTGATAAACGCATTCAGATTGCATGTATGTGTACTTTTTGCAAGTGTTTGAACTTGAGTACATGCAATCTTTAGCTATTCCATTATTTACTAATTAATTTCACTCGAGACATGGCTGTTACAGTGCAGTAGACAATTACAACTGAGAAGCATGCATATCAACATTTTGTTTTAACTGTATTGTCACAAAAATAGATTATGCAAAACCACAATATTTACAGTTTAGTTAGGTAACATAAAAATTCCATAGCTATTGGCTATGCTTTAGCAGGTGTCAGTAAGAACACTTTTTCAGAATTGTTTTGGACAGAAGTATATCCATATTATTTACCAATAGTTACAGCTGTGAACTGGGTATCTAACGGTCTTCAGTCATAGAAATTATTCTTTCTATCCAGTCCCCAAATCTGCTGTCTCCATTTGCATTTTAGATCATATTTAACATTACTTTGCAATGTCACAAATAATGTTTGTGAAATACAAAGAAGATAGACATTAAAAAAAAAAAAAAAAAAAAAAAAAAAAAAGAAACAAGAAAAGAAAAGAAAAGAAAGAAAAAAAAAGAAAAAGAAAAGAAAATGACCTTATCTTTCCTGAGCAGAACCCTCAATTTCCCCTGGTTCCACAAATTTGTCATTTTATGTTCATACTCTTTTGTTTTAAGTTAACAGCAGGATCCAAGAGAAACTCACAAGGGCTAAAGAAAACTTGTGGGGTCAGGGTAAGAGTTTAGTAAGTCAAAAAGGAAAAAATAAAAATAAAAATAAAATATAAAAAACACTGCACAAATCAAAACAAGTGATGTAGTCACTCACCACCAGCTAATTAATGCGCAATGACAGACCAGGCAACTCCCTCCCCCCTCCAAACAGTTTTGTTTTATTTATTTTATTTATTTATTTATTTATTTATTGAATACTACATCATATGGTACAGAATATCCAGAATATCCCTTTGCACATTTGGGATCAGTTGTCTTGATGTGTCCCCTCCAAGCTCCTTGTGCATTCCCAGTCTTCTCACTTGCAGGGCAGTGTAAGAAGCAAAAAAGCCTTTGATGTTATGTAAGCACTGTCTAGAAATAGCTAAAATACTGGTGTGGTATTAGCATTGTTTTAAACACAAATTCAAAACATAGCACCATACATGCTGCTATGAGGAACATTGACTCTCCCACCCAAAACCAGGACATCTTTTCATCCTCTTTGGTATATCCAGGTATTGCACTGTCCTTTAGAGATTAAGGTCTAAATTTAGGATTATGGAGATTTCAAATTCCACTCTTATCATTGATTCATAATGTGTGATCATGAATGATCTGCTAACTTACCAGTGCATTTCTAAAATGGATTATGTCCCAGACTGATGAAATGAATCTTTTTCAGTAGACTCTTATATAGTTAAATGAGTAAGTTGTACTTTCACTAATTTCTCAAAAGCAGGATCAACTTTCCCTGTGAAACTCCTGTGACATTCTTGTTCAAACTCTTCTAAAAAGCTTGCAAAGAGACTATATATGATTTTTTTCCCCATGTTTTTTGCCTCTAGTCATAAGAAAGATCCAACTTTGTCATTATGAAGCCTGCCACTCCTTGCTCTATCCATAATATACATGGAGAAAAGTTTATTCCTGTATTTTCAGAGTTATCTTTTCATTATTTAAGCTCTTTTGTAGATTTCTTTAAACTAAATAAGGCCATTCCTTTCAATTTTTGCATTTTTTTCCATTTTTTACAGTTCTGTTGCACAGTTTTAATAAAGCCATATAGAAAAAGGTAATGTCTTAATCTGTGCAATAAACAAATGTGCTGTTTATATTCCAGCACGTCATTTGTCTTTTTTTCAATTGTCTTCACAACTGTTTCTTTTTTTCTTCTGATCCATTGTATCCACCAGATTCTTCTGCTAAATGACAGCGTCTTCCCCATCTGGTACATTTGTAGATGTCTGTTCATTTGTTCATATTTTTTCGGTCTGCTTCTCCAGTTTGTCCACTGAACATGTCTTCCAAAGTTTTGTTCTGAATATGTTTTCCAAAAAATTTTCCAACCAGTCCCAACCTGGTGTTATTTGCAGAATTAATAGTCTCCAGTGACCAGAAAAATAAAAATACTACTCAAAGTTATTAATAAATTGGCAAGCTATCAGAATCCTTTGTTCAATCCCTGAGGAATTTTCCCCATTCTCTTCTCCAGTTCTGATAGTGAAGTATTTATATGACTCTTTAGGTCTGAATTTTTCAATGAGTGTTTCATTCAGTTTACAAGATAGGTTTCCCAGTTTGCCTATGGGAATATCATTTGAATGTTAAAAAAAAAAAAAAAAAAAAAAAAAACAAGAGTGAAGCTGTATCACTTTCAAATTTACTCCCTAATCCACAGCCTCCCACTTTGTCAAGAGAAAAATTAGAGAAGTTTAACATGATTCCTTATTGATATAGTCAGCTATTATTCATTTATTCATTTCCTTCTACATGCTATTAAGGATTTTTTCTTCAGGTGGTCTCAGGGATTACTGGAATGCTTCTGACATCTCTTCAACCTTTAGTAAAATACCCTGGTTAAATTCTATCAGGATCAGCTGAATTAAGAACGTCTACACTTCTAAGTATTTTGTAACACATTATTTTCCTATTACAACCCAGCACCTTTTTTTTTTTTTATGTTGCTGATGCAAATGATACTAGCTATCTGATATCAGCTGACCACTTAAGGAAACAAATCAAAAGTTTCTTCCAGCTTTTTGCTATGTTCTTTGTCTTTGGAATTTGAAGGACTATACTATTACAGATAGTCACAGAGAAAAGAATAGGACTCTTAGATTTCTAACAAGGATATATATTACCATATGAGACTCCGTAATGAGGTACTTGCCTTTTCTAAAGAATCTAAACAAAAGGAGACTTTACAAAATTAGCAATCAAAAAATGTTTTTTTAAAATTGTCCTCAGGTTTTTTTTTTTCATTCTGAAAAGTGTATCTTATCCTGCAATGATAATGAAATGAGATTAAATTTCTCATAGTAAAAATTCAAATTCAGAGGATTCCCAGTAACACAACATTAATATATATATACATTAATGTAAATAAGAATCCTTTCTGTCTTTGCACATCCAAATAGTAAAAGTAATTCATTTGAGTAAATGAGGAAGAATAATTTCTCTATATACATGTCTTTTCTAAACAACTGCATAAACTGCTATGGTTTAGGAAAGACAAAACTACCGACAGTGGAAATGGAGAACAATTAAGTTCAGCAGGAACCTCAGGGGGTCTCTAGCCTGACTTCCTCAGAACAGGATAAGGTCTTAGGTCAGACCAAGTCACTCAGGGCTTTATGCATCCTAGTGTCCTGGTTTTGTCTGGGATAGCGTTAATTTTTTTCAAAGGCTTGTATGGTGTGGTGTTTTGGATTTGTGATGAAAATAAAGTTGTTAACACACCAATGTTTGACTGTTGCAGTGTAAGCGGTGCTTACACTAAGTCAAGAACTTTTCTGCTTCTCATGCTGCCATGTCAGTGAGATACCTGGAACTGCAAAAGAAGCTGTGAGGGAACAGAGCCAGGACAGCTGACTCAAACTGACTCAAACTGACTCAACTGATTCAAACTGAGATATTCCATATCAAATGATGTCATGTTCAGCAACAAAAACTGGGGGAAAAGAAGGAAGAAGAGGGAGTGTTGTAAATAATGGCATCTGTCTTCCAAAGTAACCATTACATGTGATAGAGCCCTGCTTTCCTGGAAATGGCTGAACATACACCTGCTGATGGCAATGAACTCCTTAATTTGCTTTGTTGCACATGCTGCTTTTCCTTTATCTAGCCAACTGTCTTTTTCTTAACCCATGAATTCTCACACTTTTACCATTGTGATTTTCTCCTCCATCCTGCTGGGGTGGGAGTATGCAAGTAGATGTATGGTGCTTAACTGCCTACTGAGGTTAAACCACAACACCTGGTCTTGAATATCTACAAGGATGGAGACTGCACAACGTCTCTAAGAAAACTGTTCCAGTGTTGGAGGTCCTCACAGTAGAAAAGGTTGTTCTTACCTGGTTGGAACCTTTCCAGTATCAGTTTATATCCATTTTCCCACCACACACCATTATGGAAAGCCTGGGCCCATTTTCTTGATTACCTCCTTGTAGGTACTGAAAGACAATTAATTAGGTATCCCTTACATTTTCTCTTCTCAAGGCTGAACAAGCTCAGTTCCCCCAGCCTCTCTTCTTAGGGTGAGTGCTCCAGCCCCCTATCTTGGTGCTCCTCTACTTACTTATGGCAATTTTTCAATGTCTTTCTTCTATCAGGGACTTGAATATTGAATGCAGTATTTAAGATGTTGTCTAAAAAAGTGCTGAAAAGAGGGAGATTATCACTTCCATAGATGTACTAGTTATGTTGGTGTTAAAACAGCACAGAATACTGTATACTGTGCATATAGTCTCTGTACATTTACTGAATTTCTTTAAGTACCTTAATGTTTAACTGCTGTGGTAGTTAAATTTGTTTACGCAAACTGTTTTCTTGGTCAACCTTTGGAATATACTTTTTTAGAACAGCACTGTTATTATTCTTTTCACCATCAGATGTAGGATGATAGTACTGGTATGGACTCATTGGTGAAGTTCCCAGTAATGCAGATTTTCATTCCTTTTGCACTGCTCCTGGGGTTTTGGCTGCCTGGGTTTTAGCTCCCTAGGTTCAGGTCCAATTTTCATAGTTCAGCTGTTGGACCTTAAATCAAATCACTGTGAGAAGCCTCAGTTGGGCCTGTCCCCTTACTTTGCTTCTAAGCAGGGATCTCACCCTTGGTCTTTACTTAAGCTATGTTACAGATATGCCTATGTTTTTATATGTGTTTAGCTGATCCGGGTACTTGATCCTGACCTGTGGACTTGACTTTTTGGTCTGATCTTGGCTCTGCCCTGTCTGGTGCTCTATGGACTTGTCTGGCAATCACTGGACTGCTGGCTGACCCTAGGTACTATCACAGAACTTAGCTGTTATTCTTGCTCATACACTCTTGGACCTTACACTCTTGTATACCTTACAGTGCTGTTACTGTTCTTGCATACCTTGTGGTGACACTAACTTCCTGGCTCACCTTGCATTATGGAACAGCCTGTCCTGCTGTTCCCTGATGCAAATACATGCTTCATCCATAATTATCCTTCTGTGACTCATCAGGACTTGAAGAATGTTCAGTAGCTTTTGAAATAGATGACCTGCTAGTATTTTCTCTATAAACAGTGGGAGGACACCTAATTTGTTAATTGCCTCCGCACAGATGGGGAGTTCAGGTTGGGCTAATGTACATATGACCTCTGTGTTGTTGTTTACTCATGGGTAGATAGACTGAAGGGAAGCATGGGAGATCTCCGGGATATATCAGCCTTATGCACTATGGACTTCAGTATGGCTGCCTACCAATAAGCACCAAGATAGTGAGGCTTAAAAATGCAGTGGAGGACTTTCTCCACAGGTGTTAGCACCCAGAATGTGGTATGGTGACACGTGACAGCAGGCACTAGAACATTGCATAGAACCTTGAAGGTGACCTTCCTTATGTCAAAATTCTATATTTTCTGTTGGTCCATCCAGATGCTCAACACAATATGACCCCAAGTAATGGAGGTTCATTTTCTGCAGAGTGAAGAAAATATCTGCCCTACAGCATCTCACTTCCTGGAGGAAAAGACTGGTTCAGTTCTTTCTAGATGCTTCCTGAGCATGAATGTAATTGAGAATACAGCAGCAGTAGAATCAAAAGCAGCAGTGAGAATGGCAGCAGGATCAGTCAGCTTGTTACTCAGTTGCCAGACATGGTAATCATAGTCTGGCTTTTGAGGTGTGTAGTGAGTATTTGCATATGGAAAGTTCTGTAGCAGATCACCAGGGCAAGAGAAAGTTGATGAAATAGTTACAAGATCTTTAATTTGCTTGTTGCATAGGGGATGAATTATAATATACTAACAGTCAACAAAAAACAAAGACTATTTCTCTCAGCAATTTGGTGACATGAACTGTGTCCAGTTCTACAAATGTACGAGTAATTTAAAGCATTAAGATGGCACTGTAGTATGTTAATAACTGTATTAACAGATTATAAAGTGTTACATAATTTCATTGAATGTTGAAACATCACCAGCATAGATGGTATTTATAATACTTGATAAAAGCTGTATTTAAGCCTACTATTTTTCTTAATAACTGTACTGCTACAGCTTGATGAATCCATTATCCCAGCAGAGGCATGGAACTGTGTCTGTTTTCCTGAGGTTGGTCTGGTCATAAAGCAGAGCACATACTCCTTACACATCTACAGAAACACACACAAGCACACACAGTCACACACACAGTCACACAGATCACCACACATAGAAAATAATTATCTTACCAGCATACATATAAACACAGTTCTCATACGAACAAAAAAAAAAAAAAAACAAAACACAGACAAACTGATCTTGACAAATACAGTATGGATGGTCCCTCATCTCATTTAGTAACACATTCACATCACCCCTAGTCTTTTTTTTTGTCACTGATACACTTACAGAAACCCTTCTTGTTCTCTTCAATCCCCGGCGAAATTCAATTCCAGTAGGGCTTTGGCTTTCCTAACTTCATTCCTGCATGCTTGGACAATGTCTCTGTATTCCTACCAAGCTACCTGTCCTTGCTTCCACACTCTATAAGCCTCCTTTTTGTGTTTGAATTCAAATAGGAGCTCCTTGTTCATCCACACAGGCCTCCTGGCAAAAGAAGGAGAAATCAAAATTGTTGCCCTCCTCTGGGGTACATGGATTTGACGTGAAGGAGAGCCTAAGGAGAACCCCTGCCAGAGCAGAGTCTGAGCCTGAGCTGCAGCCCATTGAGAGGAGCCCACACATGAGCAGATGGTCTGGCAGGAGCTACTGACTGTGGGGGACCCATGTTGGAGCAGTTTGCTCCTGAAGGATGGACCCCATGGTACAGACCCATATTGGAGCAGTTCTTGAAGAGCTGCTGCTTGTAGGAAGCCCATGCAAGATCAGTTCAGGAAAGACTGCATCCCATGGGAGGGACTCCATGCTGGAGCAGGGGCAGAGATTGAGCATGAAGGAGTAGTGGGGACAAAGCATTATGGACTGACTGCAGCCCCCATTATGCCTTCCCCTGCACTGTTTGGGGGGAGGTTGTAGAAGACGGTGGATGGGGGGAAGGTGTTTTCAGCTTGCTTTTAGTTTCTCTCTGTTCTAGTCTGTTAGTAACAGGCAATACATTATATTAATCTCTCTATGCTGAGTTTGTTTTGCCTGTGATGACAATTGTTGAGCGACCTCCCTGTCCTCATCTCAACCCTTGATCCCTTTACATCATATTTTCTCCCCCTTCCCTTTTGAAGAGGGGGAGTGAGAGAGAGGTTGGGATGGAGTTCGGCTGCCCAGCTGGGTCAAACCACCACACCTAGCCATCCTGTTTTTAGCTTTAGGGGCTTTGTTACTTTCAAGAGTCATATGCAAGATGATTCCATAAAACAAAAGAAACTATGGGAGGGTAGGCCACCTCATGGCAAGCCGGTGTTTAGATGTGTATTTAATAACACTGTGGAACAGCTGTTGCTGGAAAAGAAAGGGATATGGAAGAGGTGAGAATGCCCCTGGGAACAAACTCATTAGATGACTGGGGCCACTGTTAGTATTCTGTCACTAGTCCCATGAGTGATTTTCCAGTAGATAAGTGAGAAGACAGAGTATATGACCAGTGCTAACTTTAACATAAATGTTCAAATGTTTCTTTTTTTTTTTTTTTTTTTTTTTTTGGCACAGTAATTTTCACATCAGGGCAAGCAGGGAGGGCTGTAGGCAGGCAGATCTCTACCCTATTCCTCTGGAAGTATCAAGAAGTGGCTTTCCAGTGAGGCATAAATGTTGTCCACCTGCCTCACCTGCTGGGTTGAGACTGAAACCCAGATGGAGGAGCCATGACCCACCCGGGCAGACATCTATATCCAGACAGACCTCCCAAGGACCAAAAGAGCTGCTCAGACTATCTGTTGCAGGGAATGTCAGTATCTTAAGGTCCCCATAGGGCCTGAAGGCAGAGTTGGGTGTCATGGGTGCAAGTGTGACCAGGCAGATGAGCTCTGAGCAAGTTGCGAGGTCGCGAGACGAGCTTGGCAGGCTGCAATGCATCCAGGAATCCAAGCAGGAGATTAGCATGTGGTATTATGCACTGGCACACGCTGAGCAATAGCCTTACCATAAGTCCTCAAAAGGGAGTGGTAAAGTGGATTCTGACCCAAAACCATCAGAATTCATGGACTCGCAAGACACAAGAGGCTGGATCCTCATCTCTGCTCAGAGCAGAGTGAGAAGCATCCCCTACATCCTTGAAGTGTCCCTACACAACAGATATGATTCTCTGGGGCTCAAAAAAATGAGATAGTGTCAATAACAGCAATGGTAATGTACAAGACCCAGGAAAGGACAACTCAGAAAAAGTGGACCAGCAAACCACTTGTACAAGAGCCAGTGCCACAAAAAAAAAAAAAAAAAAAAAAGGATGGAGTGTGTTGGTAATTGAATACTCCTCTCTGAGAGGCACCCATTTGCCCCCCGGGCAATCTCTAGAGGGAGGTTTGCTGCCTGCCTGGGGCCTGCATTTGTGACATCACAAAAAGGCTACTGAACTTGGTCAAACCGGACTTGTTCCCGCTCTTTGATGTAGGCACAGCTGAGGCCACATCAAGGAGACTCCAAAACATCGGAAGGGACTTTATGTCCCTTGGAAAGATGGTGTAGGGATCAGGAGCACAAGTACTGTTCTCCTCAATCCTCCCAGCTGGAGACTGGGACCCAAGGAGGAGGCAGCATGCACATCACATGAATGATTGGCTTCATAGTTGGTACTATGTTCAGGGTTTCAGGTTTTATGATCTTGGGTGTGCTCCTTACATGGTTCAGAGCTAAACTATTGCAGCAAGGAAATGGGAGCCAGAAGTACACAGGATGTCATCAATGTGGCTAATTTTATAAAAACAAACCTTAAAACAGTAGAAACTTTACAATGCTTTGTATTCAGGATAGGGATGACCATTGTCGCGTTAAGGGGTGTAGCTGATTAACCATTACGGGCCCGGTCGGATTCAGAGTACTGAACCAGTTGGACATTCACCAAAAACACCTTAACCGTCTGGGGGTCCCGTCAGACATTCACCATCAACACATTAACCATCTAGGGGTCCGTTCAGACATTCACCAAAAATGCATTAACCGTCTGGGGGTCTGGTTAGATTCAGAACACTAAACTATCACGGATAACCACCCTCACCCTCGTTGCACTTAATGAGAGTTATCACAATGCAATCAAGTATGGTTTATTACAGCAACAGATAATCAGGTTCTTTTGGATTGCCGGTGATAGGGGCTGTCTGCAAAAGCAAGCTAGTATGCATGAAATACACAGGTGTTATAGGTGTTACAGATGTTACAGGTGTTATAGGTGTTGTAGGTGTTACAGATGTTACAGGTGTTATAGATGTTATAGATGTTACAGATGTTACAGGTGTTTACAGGTGTTACAGATGTCACAGGTGCGCAGCCTAGAAATAAACGCATTAAAAGGATCAAAGACTCTAGAGAGATTTATAAGCAAGTATTCAGATCTCACCCAAAGGCGTCCCAATGGGGGGGGAAGAGAGGCTCAGCCCATCAACTGATCCCAGGAGTCAGGAGGTCCTAAGGATGTTGTATTTCCTCGGGATGGTATCTCCCCTGACGGTAGTATCTTCCCTAACATCCCCTTTCTCTTGGGCCGATTTATATTATTTTCTATCTTTTAGGTGGAGCTTGAGTGGCTCTAGTCAAGCATATCTTAGTTATGATTGGTGTAAAGTTTTCCCGTCTCCGTTTAAAGTAATAGGCTCCGAGAAATTCAGAGCGCATGCTCAGTGAGGGGTGGTCGCACCTTGGAGGCGGGTAGCTTTTGGGATGGAGGTGTGTTTTGGTATTATAATGATATTATAATGAGCAAAAAGTACACTGGGGTACAGCATTTGTCAAAACATGACAGGTCTTTGGCTCAGGGTGGCAAAAAGTGCAGCTTTGTGCACAAGAACAGTCGAGGCCCCACCTGATTATAGAGCCTAGCCGTGGTGTCTCCACTCCACTCTACGCTCTGTGCTGTTCCTTAGAGCTAACACACCAAGTTTCCCCAGCGCGATAGCATCTAAGGTTGGGAGCCTAGGGAACGCTCAGATAATGCAGTTATGCCCTACCCTGAAAGCCTCTTCAATGCTGTACCTTTTCCTTAAAAATTTGAATGTTAGTTTTATTTTCCTAGTTACTTCAGGCATTTACACCACAACCATAAAGATGTTTTGTACCACGAAGAGTTTCATTCATCATTTCATGGCAAAGGGCTTAAAAGAGATGTCAAATTTAAAGACAACATTTTTACACGTATTTCTTTTACAAAAAAAGTGTTCTGAATCTACTGACCTTTTTGTGATGACAAGTGGCTGTCAATAGTATGCTACCCAGCAGATATTTTCAGAGAAATAAACATATCTAATCTGTCCCTTCAAGGTTAAAGTGACATTTTAACAATGAGTGAGAAAGTAAGTGTTTTTCAAAAGAATCTTTTGCTGTGGAGATTTTAAGATTTTCTTGTTGAAAATTATTTGGGCTACCTATAAAAATTCTCATATCTCTACAAACTTGAAAACAATTTTCTAACCTGTTTCCTTCCAGAGGAAAGTTTCAGTGGATTTTGAACCCATTTGTTAAAGATATAAAAATTCAATTAATTTGCAAGATCAACCGACTGACTTCAGGGAAGATGGAAATCTATTAGCTAAATTACAGCAAAAACAACTACATAAATTTTGAGTGGAACTGAAAAATCAGTATCATTTTTTAGTAACTGCAGCCAAAGATGCATTTCTCCCATTTCAATATTTGTGAGGTATCTTTTCAGCTGACAGCCATTAAAGCCAAGTTGTGAAACAAATTAAACTTACAGCCAGACCCTGAGTCACTGTATGAACCATATTCAATCACACTATTCTAACTAATAAAATTTGTTAATATTTTAGCACAAAAAAAAAAAAAAAGTCTTGTACCATTAAGAAGTCAAGTAAAATAAAAATAAAATATTTTTATTGATTTTTTCTATTTTTTGTATGTTTTATTATGCAAATGGGTATAATATGTACATAATACGTACATAATACGTACATGTACACATGCACAATAGTACATTTAAATTCTTTAACAATAAATATGCATATATCAGGGATTGCATGCTCAAAAATTTTTTACCAGTAGAGGTGCACAATCAAAAAAGTTTGGAGACCACTGTCCTAGGCAAACATAGATTACATTAAAATATTTTTAAATTCACATTACATAAAGAAACTGTTTTGAAGAAAATATTTCAAAAAAACTTCCGTTCATAACTGTCCATATCTACCATATTACTGACAGAAATTTCTGTGACTTCATTTCTAAAAAGGCTTTGTGCTCTTTCCTGTGTTCTATCCTACATATGAAACATCCCTCCCCAGCTTTTTCACTAAACCCCAACCTGTCCATTCAGAAGAACATTTAATATTTTTCTTGTTATATCTGGAAAGTGTTTAAATTCACTTCTTTTATCAAGCACAACAGATTTTCGAAAGTATGCAATTTCAGCAGTCCTGGCTATCTGGGGAGGTCCCAGTTGACTTGGCAGCTAGCAAACGTGACACCCATCTACAAGAAGGACTGGAGGGCAGACCCAGGGAACTACAGGCCTGTCAGTTTGACCTCAGTACCAGGGAAGCTCATGGAGCAGATCCTCTTGAGAGTCATCACGCAGCACTTGCAGAGCAAGCAGGCGATCAGGCCCAGTCAGCATGGGTTTATGAAAGGCAGGTCCTGCTTGACGAACCTGATCTCCTTCTATGACAAAGTGGCGCGCTGGGTGGATGAGGGAAAGGCTGTGGATGTGGTCTACCTTGACTTCAGCAAGGCTTTTGACACCGTCTCCCCAGCATTCTCCTCAAGAAACTGGCTGCTCTTGGCTTGGACTGGCGTACGCGTCGTTGGGTTAGAAACTGGCTGGATAGCCGGGCCCAAAGAGTCGTGGTAAATGGAGTCAAGTCCAGTTGGAGGCCAGTTACCTGTGGCGTTCCCCTGGGCTCAGTGCTGGGGCCAGTCCTCTTTAATATCTTCATCGATGATCTGGACGAGGGCATTGAGTGCACCCTCAGCAAGTTTGCAGATGACACAAAGCTATGCGCGTGTGTCGATCTGCTTGAGGGTAGGAAGGCTCTCAGGGAGGATCTGGATAGGCTGCACCGATGGGCTGAGGGCAACTGCATGAAGTTTAACAAGGCCAAGTGCCAGGTCCTGCACCTGGGGCGCAATAACCCCAAGCAGAGCTACAGGCTGGGAGATGAGTGGTTGGAGAGCTGCCAGGCAGAGAAGGACCTGTGAATGATGGTTGACAGTCGGCTGAATAGGGGCCAGCAGTGTGCTCAGGTGGCCA
Source organism: Aythya ferina (assembly GCF_964211825.1). Lineage (NCBI taxonomy): Eukaryota > Metazoa > Chordata > Aves > Anseriformes > Anatidae > Aythya > Aythya ferina. Next base: position 125,363,281 of record NC_140296.1, on the reverse strand, counting down.
AAAAGGCCAACAGCATCCTGGCTTGCATAAGAAACAGTGTGACCAGCAGGGCTAGAGAGGTGATCGTCCCCCTGTACTCGGCTCTGGTGAGGCCGCACCTTGAGTACTGTGTTCAGTTTTGGGCCCCTCGCTACAAGAAGGACATCGAGGTGCTTGAGCGGGTGCAGAGAAGGGCGACGAAGCTGGTGAGGGGCCTGGAGAACAAGTCCTACGAGGAGCGGCTGAGGGAGCTGGGCTTGTTCAGCCTGGAGAAAAGGAGGCTCAGGGGTGACCTTATTGCTCTTTACAGATACCTTAAAGGAGGCTGTAGCAAGGTGGGGGTTGGTCTGTTCTCCCACGTGCCTGGTGACAGGACGAGGGGGAATGGGCTTAAGTTGAGCCAGGGGAGTTTTAGGCTGGATGTTAGGAAGAACTTCTTTACCGAAAGGGTTGTTAGACATTGGAACAGGCTGGCCAGGGAAGTGGTGGAGTCACCATCCCTGGAAGTCTTTAAAAGAAGTTTAGATGTAGAGCTTAGGGATCTGGTTTAGTGGCGACTGCTAGCATTAGGTCAGAGGTTGGACTTGATGATCTTGAGGTCTCTTCCAACCTAGAAATTCTGTGATTCTGTGATTCCATATTGGAGCAAGACACTGACTCTATTAACACTCATGCCATTTCCCCAAACATAATTTTGTACATGTCCAGACTTCACATTCCAAAGGTGAATTTGATATTTTTTCACAGGACAGAAGAACAAAATGGTCAAGTGCAGTACTTCCAATAATTTTTATTTTCCCTGTTCATATCTTCCTACAAATTAATGGTTATAATTTGCGGCACTCAGAACAAGCATGTAATGATAATTATAATGTTTAAAAATGTCTACGCACATGAGAAAAACATGATAATCCACTTTGTAATAACCATTTTAATGTATCTGATAAATACAAAGAGCTGATCTGATGCTATAGTATAAGGACATCCATTTTATTTCTTAATGTAAAAGAGCCCATGGTAAATATTTCTTATAAACTCAGAAGTGATACATCAAGAAATTATGCAATTCAGGGAGAAGTTAAGGCATCAGATATAAAATACGAATATAGGTCTATAAAGTGGCACTTCAGTTACCTGATTTCAAAACTGTAGTTAAAAAACAAAAACACAAAAACCAACAGCTTGGCTACTGCATAATCCTAAACTTCTGTATTTCATAGTGTTAGGATCTTGGGATATGTTGTTGTGTCTCCTCTTCCTCTGCCAGTGCAAGAGAAATCACACAGTTTCCCAGTGATCACTGAAGACAGACACAAAGGAAGAAAAGGAAAGAAAATGGCCAAATCTCTCTCAAGGAAGTGAAAGAGATAATAGATACTCTCCTACACAGAGTTCACTGTATACTTTTTGAAAATGTCTTACATTTCTTGCACTTTCTAATATTGAAATGATCTTTTTTTCTACCCCAACACGGTCATATGGGAGAACGCAGACATTTGAAACTTTTCTCCATCTTTACATAAATAATTTCAGAGGTCTCTGTAACAACCAGATTACAACACAATCTTAAAAATCCATCTGAGCCCTTTAAATGCAAATCCTTTCTCTAAACTGAAAAGACAGAAATTGAATACTTATCCAATTTGCATGTTTAGAAATAGCAGCTGAGCTATTTATCATCAAACAAATGTAAAATAGCATAAATATTTAATGACTTGTTATAAGAGTTCTTCCTCTGAGATAAATAGATGGACAAGTGCTAAGTTGGGTGTAGCATTGCTCTGTATGTCTAGATCTTTCAAAAGCCTATGAAAAGCTGAGTAAAAATTCTGAGTTCTTGATATGTCCAATATGTCTGATTTATTTTCTGCTATATGCCTAATAATTGCTATAATTGAATCAATGATGGGACTTCTTGGAAATGCGACTATTTTGGCTGTCAGTTCAACTAGCTGCATCAGGAGCAAACTATCGTCCTCCTATGATATGATTATGATTTTTCTGAGTTTATCCAGATTATTTTTGCAGTCCTGGATGATGCTGGATTTCTTCCTAAGTCTGTTTTGTGAAGCCTCCTATTATGAAGAAAACTTGTATGTAACTTTCAAGACAGTTTTTGTGTTTCTGAACTACTCCAGCCTCTGGTTTGCTGCCTGGCTTAGTGTCTTCTATTGTATCAAGGTTGCCAGTTTTACTCAATCATTCTTCATCTGGCTGAAGCAACGGTTTTCCAGTTTCATGCCCTGGATGCTGATAACATCATCTCTTTTCTCCTTTGTAATCTCTCTGCCTTTTTCCTGGGATATCTATGATGTGCACAACAACTTGACTACTCCTTTAACCATGAGAAACTCTTCAGAAAGGAGAGGCACAATGAAAACTAGTTTGTTAATATTGATCCTTCTCTGTAATGCTGGTATAGCTTTACCTTTAATAATGTTTGTTGTTTCAAGTATCCTGTTGATTAAGTCTCTCTGGAGACACACCAGGCAGATGCAAAATAATGCAACTGGTTTCAGGGATCCTAGCCAAGAGGCCCATATTGGTGCTATCAAGTCAGTCTTTTCCTTCCTCATCCTGTACATTACAAATTTTATTGCTTTGGTTCTCATTTTATCCGATGCTTTCTTACCTTTCAGCATTGGAGAAGCCATATGTATAGTTGTAATGGCTGCCTGTCCTGCAGGACACTCTATGGTCTTAATCTGGAGCAACCCCAAATTTCGAGAGATGCCAGCTAGGATTTTGCAACACATAAACTGTCATGTTAGAACTAGATCCATGTAAAAGACCATGAGCTGTGTAGGACTTTCTATTTAGATTCAAATAAATTAAATTGAAGTCACTGTAGTTGTAAAATTATAGAAACACAAAAGAGTAGTCTATAGTCCTAATCTGGAATTATGAAATGGGATTTTGCTTTGTTTGAATGTGACCCTTGCAATGAAGAACTTCTTAAACTCTCTCCTGTTTTAAAAGATGATTGCCTGCAGCATGTAAGTACTGTACCTGCTGTATTTTTGTTTGGAAATCTCTATTGTTTCTGAAAGACAGCAGGGAAAAAAATAATGATAATAATAATAATAATAAATAAAAAAAAAAAGATGCAAACAATAATGTAATCTCATGAAATTCTCTCTTAATTCTTCTCTCTTGCCCAGAGTTGTGAATGCCCATCCCTTGAAGTGTTCAGGGCCAGGTTGGATGGGGCTTTGGGCAACCTGGTGTGGTGGGAGGTGTCCCTGCCCATGGCACGGGGTTGGAATTAGGTGATCTTTAAGGTCCTTTTCAACCCAAATCATTCTATAATTTTATGATTCTACAGAATTATTTATATTCTGGGTTACAAATCAGATTCTCACGATGCTAATAGAACAGACCTGCTTAAGCATAGACATGCTCAAACATCATATGTGAATTTGAGGCTTGAAGGCTGTTTTTGGTGAGTACACGCATGTAATGAGGATGCTGAGACCCAAGAATCTGGAAATTTCTTACAGATCATTTTTGACTGCTTGTTGATTCTGAAACTGGAAGATTCAAATTGAGTCAGTAAAAAGTAGCAGGTTTTGAGCTTCTCGGAATTGTTGAATTAATAATCAGTGTCTGTGTCCCCAAGAAAAAGATGTATCAGAAAATTGTCTAAAAACATATGATTAAGGCTAATATAAAAAACATAAATATTTTTTTTCTTAATAACAGACTTCTCTGAAGAATGAACATAAAGATTAATATTTCAGATTTTGCTATGGAAAATAAATTCCTCAAATTTAGAATCACTGCATATGTGTACCATATAAATATTGTCAAAATGTATTAAAATACTTACTATTTTAATATTGAAATTAATCATCATTGTTGAGAAATTAATTCACCATTTTCAGTGTTAAACAAAAAAAAATTAAATATATGGTTTGAAACTCTTTAAATGTTTCTTGAAACAGGCCCATCTCCATAAAGTGTCTTGCTTCTGATAATGGTGTGTCCTGTAAAATTCTTCTACAGAGGGATTCCTTCACCTTTAGAAATATACTGCTACTTCCTGTACAAATCATATATTTGTGAATCTGAAACTCAGCACATTATTGTTACACTAGAAGTGGAATTTTATGATCCCTTTCAGTTGCAGTGGTATGCAAAGTTTACATTCTCTTAAAGTGATCATCACTAAAACTTTTATATATGGTTTGAGCCTTCTGTTGTGATTAGCATTGGACTAAGCCCATTCTCATGTATAATATGTAGTTACAGCCAATCTGTTAAAAGCAATTTATGTGTATTTAATCTTGTTTTGTGCTGGAATGTGCTTTTGTTATCTGTTTTTTAATTTTTAAAATGCCAGATTAGAGAATTATTTCTCTTGGAGTCTTTCTTTCCCTTACAACATAAACTGTTGCACGGGTGATGGTTTTGTTTTTTTTTTAAATTTTTTTTTTTTGGCATTTAACATAGCTGATGAAAATTTAGAATGAAAACAATGACACCATTGTTAGGGAAGCATCCATGAATAGCAGTGGTTCCCAGCTTAGCACCATGAAACATTTTTGGAGGTTTAGTCTTCTCTCTCCTTTCTTGCTGCCATAGCAAAAGCATCTCATATCTCCCTGAGCACAAGAACAAACAAGGCATACGGGTTTATGGTCAACCCATTAAACAGGTATTTTGTCCTGCTCCAGGGTGTTATCAGGTATGTGGCTACTCAACAGAGGCACCCTGAACAATATCTATCACATCATGTGTTTTACTTCATATTCTTTCTTTGCAAACAACTTACATTTTTTAGTGGACTTGAAATTTGAAAGAGATTGTTATATTGTTTTAAAGGCTTTCCTCCACAAATTTCTTTAGAGGGAGGATTCTGGAATCTAAGAGGGAAAGTAGACAGAAATACTGGAAGGCAACTTCTAAGGTCTACCTTCTGCTAAACATTTATTATTATTATTATTATTTTTCTTCCATTGCCCAGTTAACTAAATTGTCATATTAATAAAATCTATTTAATATATGTTTTCTAAACTGTTTACCAAATCTGTTTTGCTCTTTTTGACAAAAGATTAAATAAGATTGATGAGCTTTTTTTTTTTTTTTTTCCTAGGGAAAAAAAATAACACTCTTGTTAGTAGGAAAAAAATATAGTTAACAGAGTCTATGATTCTTTCAAGTCAAGTATCTTATCTCATAGGAGGCATTTTTCTCTTTCATAGAAGTTTTGTAATCTAGAAATCTAGAGATGATAAAAATCATGTAATCCTGTAACTGTTTTCATTGGGATTCCAGAAAAACTACAATATTTTCTAAGCTATTGTTACGATGGAGCATAAAACAGATGCCAGCTTTTGGAACCAAACCCTTTTCCATTAAGTAGATTTTTCTGGGTTTCTATAAGTTGCTGGTTTAATCCTAGAACCATAGAAAATTCATTAAGGTTGGAAAAGACCTATAAAATCATCTGGTCCAACCATCCCCTTACTACCAATGTCAGCCTCTAAACTATGTTCCTAAGTACCACATCCAACCTTTCCTTAAACACCCCCAGGGATGGTGACTTCACCACCTCCCTGGGCAACCCCTTTCCAATGCCTGACCACTCTTTTTGAAAAGAAATGTCTCCTAATTTCTATCCCAAACGTCCCCTGGCACAATTTGATGCCACTCTCTCTAGTCCCATCACTAGTTATATGCAAGAAGAAGCTGACCCCCAGCTCCCCACAGCTGCTTTTCAGGTAGCTTTAGAGAGCAACAAGGTCTCCCCTGAGCCTCCTCTTCTCCATATTAAACAACCCCAGTTCCCTCAGCCAATCCTCACAGGACTTGTGTTCCAGACCCTTTACCAGCTTCATAGCCCTTCTCTGGACATGCTCCAGGGCCTTTATGTCCTTCTTGTACTGAAGAGCCCAAAACTGAACACAGTACTCAAGGTGTGGCCTCACCAGAGCCAAGTACAGGGGGACGATCACCTCCCTGGCCTGGCTGGCTACACTATTCCTGATACAAGCCAGGATGCCTTTGGCCACCTGGGCACACTGTCGGCTCATGTTCAGGTGAGCATCAATCAGCACCCCCAGATCCTTTTCCCCTGCACAACTTTCAAGCCACTCTGCCCCAGGCCTGTAGCATCGCATGGAGCTGTTGTGCTCCAAATGCAGGACCCAGCACTTAGCCACATTGAACCTCATCCCACTGGCCTCTGCCCATCAACCCAACCTGTCCAGATCCCTCTGCAGGGCCTTCCTATCCTCCAGCAGATTGACACTTCCCCCCAATTTGGTGTCATCTGCAAACTTACTGAGGGTGCACTCAATTCCCTCATCCAAATCATCAATGAAGATATTAAAGAGGATGAGCCCAACACTGACCCCTGGGGAACACAACTTGTGGCCAGTCACCAGCTGGATTTCACTCCATTCACCACTACTCTCTGGGCCCAGCCATCCAGTCAGTTTTTAACCCAGCAAAGAGTATACCTGTCCAAACCATGGGCTGCCAGCTTCTCCAGGAGAAGACTGTGTCAAAGGCTTTGCTGAAATCTGTTGACTATGTCAACAGCCTTTTCTTCATTCTCCAGGTGGGTTACCTGGTCATAGAAGGAGATGAGGTTGGTGAGGCAGGACTTGCCTTTCATGAAACCATGCTGACTGGGTCTGATCCCCTGGCTGTTTTGTACATGCTTTATGATGGCACTCAAGATGATTTGTTCCATAACCTTCCCTGACACCAAGATCAGACTGACAGGCCTGTAGTTCCCTGTTTCTTCCTTACAACCCTTCCTAGACAGGCTTTACCCTAGCAAGTCTCCAGTCATCCAGGACATCTCCAGACAACCACAGTCTCTTATAGATGATGGAAAGAAGCCCATCCACCAGCTCCCTCAGCACCCTCAGGTGGATCCCATCTGGCCCCATGGACTTGTGGCAGCCCAGGTGGAGCAGCTGGTCTCTCTTTCCACCTGAACTATGGGGTTTTTTTCTCCTCTGTCACAGACTTCCAGGTCAGGAGGCTGAGTACCCCAAGGATAAGTGCTCTGTCTAGTAAAGATAGAGGCATTAAAGGCATTATAAAGATAAAGGCATTAAGAACCTCAGCCTTTTCCTTACATGTATACTCTATAGTCAAGTTCTCCCCTGCATCCAGTAATGGATGGAGATTCTCCTTTGCCCTTGTCTTGAATTTAATTTATTTATAAAACATTTTTTGTTATCCTTAACCATAGCGGCCAGGTTAAGCTTGTACTGGGTTTCGGCCCTCCTGATTTTTTTCTCTGCATATGCTGACAACTTCCTTGTGCTCTCCCCAAGTTGCCTGCCCCTTCTTCCACTGGACATAAACTCTTTTTCTCCCTCTACCAGACATAAACTCTCTTTTTCTCCTGGACACTCAGCAAAACCTTTGTTTTTGCCAAAAGAACAACTTCCTTGTAAACTGCTGTGTGATGTGATTTCAGTTCCCTGAAAAAGTACTATACAACTACAACATTATGACTGTATTTTAACAATGTCTATGAGAAGCCTTGAGATTCCTTTGTAGAAGACAGAAAATCACTGTATGTTATACTACATGGGACTATGGACTATTGGATACTAATGAACTATTTGCAGTAAAGGCACTGAAAAAAAATGATTAATGGAAGGAGTCACAGTCAGAACTTCAGTTTTGTGACAATATCCACATATTGTACTAAACTAACCTATAGATCCCTGATAAATCACAAAATCCTTCATAATGATTAAAAAATAAAAATAAATAAATAAAATCAAAGAGCCATTCAGAGAAAAAGGAACATCAACACTCATTTGTTTTCTAAATCACAGTCTGACAGTCTGGCCTCTTTTTCAAGTAATGAAACAGTAATTTGATTGTATTAAGTAGCTCAGGACAAGAAATGCAAAGATATGCAATGAAATTGACAGCTCACTGCAGCATCCTCTTTAAATTTGCATGTTTATAAACACAGCTGGAGTTTTCATGACTGAAATGCTGGAAAACATGCCCTTTCCCACTAAAAATGTTCATTTAAAGACAACTCAGCATCTGTACAGTGTGTGTGTGTAAAATGTTCCTGAAAGTACATATTTTGTCAAATCCATTGTCTGCAGAAATCACTTTTCTAAAACTTCTAAATTTAAATTCTCCCATTCATACCCAGGCACTCAGCTTTGAAAAAATGGAGTGACAGACATCATACTTAATAGTACAAGAAGAATTAGGTACCAAATTCTTTTCAACATGGTTTGAACAAAGCTTAATAAGATCCCACTGCATAAGAGTAAGGCATGAAGTAACTCACACACTCTAACTTGGAGACAGTTGGAAAAGAACACAAGCAAGACACATACCATGTGCAGGAGACAGAGCCAGCAAAAGGGTCAGAGTGACTAATATTAACCTTTAATTTATTTTTTTTCTCAGCATTTGGATGAGTACTTCTTCCCCATTTGTGTTGGAGGTAAAATAATTTTTCAACTCCTTGACAGTCAGTATCATCAAAGTCTTCACTGTCTGGCACTTTTCTTCTAACCAAATGCAGGAGAATAAGGACACATTATAAGAATGGCCTATGTCATTTCTCAATAGATTGGTTCTCTTATGGCAAAATGGGGTCATTGTCTGGAAAAGAAACAGTGAGGGTAACAAGTTCACGCATGTTCCAATTTTAGAAGAACAATATAGTGTCTCTTAGGAAGCAAGAAAGACATTGTATTATAGAAAAAATTCAGACATGTGGATCTTCCCTGACCATTTGAAAAATGATTGAAGGAATGTACTTCTGAGAAAATCAAAGGTTCTTTGTTTAACTTTTTTTAGGAGAGTAGCTTAGTCTTAGAGTCATGCCATAAATGAGGCGGGATTTTGTACATTCTTCTGCTTGTTAAATACAAATGAGTCTTAACAGTTAAATGGGTGACTTGAAACTCTATACACACTTTTTAATGTACCAAATATTTTTAAAATAAATTAATACAAGATAATCTTTCAAACTGTTTTGAAACTCCTTTGTACATGTATCATATAATTGTATAATTATTTGCTTTGAATATGAGTTCTTCCTGTAACTGGCATTGTAGTTTCATACTGTATTTACATACAGTTTCAGATACTTCATAGCTTGAATAATTTTAGGTTTTGTATTTGTAGGGAAAACTTTCTAATGCTAAAGCTGTTTTTAGTCCTGTAACTTCTTTCATCAAATAACACTGTGCTATAGATTAAAGTGTTCTATATCTCATATACAAATGTACAGGCATATGGTATCTGTGTGGGTTTTTCACAGACTATTTGTACAAGTTTGCCTGAGAACACTGACTGAGAATTTGAAATCAAAAAGGTGTACTGTAGTTGCTGTTAAATAGTGTAGTTTATCTTTACTAATGGGTTAATCAAAACATTCATGAACTGTGATATGTGCTTGTCTCATGTATGAACAACATTACATTTACAGGTCTGCTATTCTCAAGGAATCATTTTTCTCCTTTCACTGACATGAGTTTGTAAAAACTCCCAGGTGCCCATGTTCCTGATAGGAAGTTGTAGGGCCACAGGCTACCTGCTCATACATAAAAATGGTGTGATAGTGGTCTCTTCCTCTAGTTATTGTTGCACTTTTTTATGTTTTTGAGGTTTGCCAGCAATAACTCAGCTTGAACATTGGTATTGTCACATATAAGTCATTGTCACTCTTTTAGAATCAACAACCACACTGTTTCTGCAAGCCAGAAGAGGACTTAAAACCCTCATTATTTCCTTGATATAGCATGTTGTATGAAAGCCAAATACTAAAGAGAGGTACAAAAAGCACTGGAAGAAACTTATAAAATTTGCTAGATTCCATATTGTCTGCTTATTTGTGAATCTGTGAATTTTGAATTTCAGTTGTGTAAGAACTGAGAAATAGTCTATCCTATTTCTCATTTTAATTCTGGAGAAGATAAAATAAAACCTAGGTAAGGCAGCATATACCTTCTTCATGCATTATGTTTGTCCTGTCCATAGCTAGCAGATCCAAAGACTGAATCACAACTGACTTACTTTCATTAAAAGTTGGTAGGAGAGGAATGTGCTTCTCCTCCCTTTCTTAGTCTACTGTCTAGAGTATTTCTTCAAGGAAGAGGAGCAGCATTTAATGTTCTCTTCAACCTGATAACAGGCAAACAAGCATTCTTAACTTCAGGATGCTTGCTATGCATTGAGGGGGTTGGCTGCAAAGGAAGTTCTTTCCATTCATTTAATGATGTTTCATGGTGTAATACTAATTGGACAGAGAACATGACTACCATTTAACATAAAGTGTCTGGGTCTAGGAGAAAAGAGTCCTTGTTTCCAGACCCTTCCTATTGATAGATTATCAGTTTTACACGAAATGTTTATGGAATTAATATCCAGTAGTATTTGGGGGAAAAAAAAAAAAAAAAAAGAAAAAAAAAAAAAAAAAAGACAATACAACATGTAGACAATTAAATGTCTTCCTGGGAATGTGATGTCATATTCATGTTTTAGTTATACATTTTGGCCTATATTTTTCAACAAAACAACCCGAAGTATTCCTTGTTTGTATATGGATTACTGCTTCCTTGTGGGAATCCTATCATTTTGCATTACCAAATCAATTTCTTACAACTGCCAAGAGCCTTGATGTTGATATGAGCAAGGTCTATTCTACTCTAGGTGTAAAATACTCAATTCTTTGCAGACTGTCTAGCCACCAGCTACATAAAAGATACAAATTAACTGGCACAGCTTGAAATTTTTTAATTGCCTGTTCTTTCTGGGTGCATGTTACAGAAAGGTGATACACAGATTGACCATAGAAAGAGTTAAATTATGAAAAGAGGATATGCAAACAGGCATGCACTGTAGTTTGCATCTTTGTGATTACTGATTGGACTTTTAAAATCAAAGTACTATTTATTGAGTGAAGAGAAGTAGAAAATCCTCTTGTATCTCTGAGGCTTTCACAGAGTTCTGGGCACTTTATCTTAAAAGCGGTATTATCCTGATTTTAATTCCCTTAATGCCTGTACACTTATAGTAAATATGTAAAAACTGGAAAATAATTTTAAGAGTGTGTAGAAAATGTATAAATATATGTAGTATATATATGTGGTATAAAATATAAAAATAGCTCATATTTTTCAGTGTCTCTCTTGAAGTGATTACTTCCACAAAGACAACTAAATTCAACAACTTCTGCTTCTTGACATCTTTCTATGTATATTTTCACTTTTTTTTTTTTTTTTTTTTTTTTTAGCCTGAAGTGGGCTTCATGAAACTTACCTCATTAAGCAGATAAAATATCCTTCTAGATTATGACATATATTCCTTATGGCAAAAAATATAACTGAAGTAAATAAATAAAGTGCTTTACAGAGGTAGAAATGAAAACTCAAATATCACATCAGTAAGAGCTAGTAATAATTGCTTTAACCGTATTATGTCAGTCAGTTAGATAATTTGAAAGAAAAGATTTGTTAGTATCTCTGAAGAAACCAGAAGAGAGGTAGTTGGGATACAAATATGAAAGCTCAGAGAGACTCTGTAGAAATGACAGAGGCTAGCAGGAAGTGGAAAATCAGTATATTTGTAAGGGGTCATAAAGTCATAAAGTCCAAGATTTTAAAAATCTTAAACAATAATGAATTTTAATCCCAAGACTCATTTTTAAAAGGTGTTTTCTAGAGTTTCCCTTAAGATCCATGATGAATACATGGCAAATCATTGTTTATGACCCTTATTTAATGTTTGTCACTTGTGTATTTTTATTATTGTGGTGGAGTTCAGCTGCCTAGCAAGGTAAAACCACCACAGCTAGTATCACTGATCCTTCAGAAGGAAATTTGCATATATGAGGCATCACCCTTTCCCTGACATTTTAGGACACAACCAACTATATTGGATCTCCAGGAGGTACACTGTACTATTTTGGCTTCAGCAGTTGTTGTGCCTTTACAGATAGTTTCTCACATTTAGGGGTGTTTTGTAGCCCTTTTTTTTTTTTTTTTTTTTTTTTTTTTTAGTGTGGCACCACACAGATGCTGATTGAGGTGGCCATGGTTTCTTTCTCCTCTCGATCTCTTTGCTCCTTTATGGAGGGTCATAAGTCAAACTGAGATCTACCCAAGAAGTGAACGTTTCTTTTGAGGATTTGTTGATACTTTTCCTAATAACATTCTAGAAGTTCAGAAGTGTATGCTTCAATACATATTCCGAGTTCCCATACTATAAATAGCAAATTTCAGGACTATTAAAAACAAACAAACAAACAAACAACAACAACAACAAAAAACACTTTTCAGTCATCAAGATTCCTGAGACAATTAAGTTCATAGGATATATATACTTCAGATTACTAAACAAAAATCTGTTTAAGGAAATCTGGCTAGCAGCTATGCAAATAAGCATAAATCAATAGGAAAAACAGTGACAAATTAGGAACTCAGACAAACTAATCACTCTGAATCAGCTACTCCTAAAACCACTGAAAAATTTAGTAATTGCTCCCGTTCTAAAATACTCATTGGTGATTCAATTCTGTTTGGAATGCTGTAAAAACTAAGGCAGACTATTGCATAAAAATGTAAAGCAGTTAAAATGGGGTGTTTGGGGGAAGAGGAGAATTTGGGGATTGAACAATGCAATTTTGAGGGGCACAGGAGAAATTATGGGTTGCTTACAGGGATAGGGGTGGATCATGGAGGGAAATAGAAAAATGGGGGAAGTGGAGTATAAAAAAGCAGTTGTACATTAGTATAGAATTAGTCTGGCCAATCCTTGCACCTGATCACTACAGGCTGTCTTGTTTCCTTATTAAACTCTACCTATTTTCATGTAAGTATGTTCTCTATTTCCTCTTGTGTGTGGTTTGTCAGCAAAATTCAAGCTGGACTAGCTTGTCAGTAACACAAGAAATTTTGGATGAATCTGAAGGTCTGGAAGGCAGCTACCAGAGATGCCTTATCCACTGTTTTTTATCTGTGCCTTCAAAATCAGGAATGAAAGGTTTAAATATTCAGATAAAAGAAAAACTTAACTTATAAAGAGAGACAAGCACAAGCATGCATATATCATCTCCTTCCTTTTGGAACTGGAATCATTTGGTCTTAAGAACTGAGATCCTGACATTTAATAACAGCTACAAAAAGAAACTACCAAAGTTTCTATGTATAAAATAAAATATCTCAGAGAAAGTTCACAGAAAATGTCTGCCTTAGACCATAATCCAAAACAGAATAATAAAATAAAATAAAATAAAATAAAATAAAATAAAATAAAATAAAATAAAATAAAATAAAATAAAATAAAATAAAATAAATAAAACTTTAATTTCAATTTGTTTTTTAACTCTTGGGGACAAATGCTTCATATATTATCGAATCAAGATGTGGTTTATTCTTAAACTGAATGACATTATAACATGGCTTAAAAAACATAGCAAATTGGCTTGTACTTGTGCAGTCTCTAAAAACAAATTGTGTCAAATCTATGTGTTTCTTTAAAATATGCTTTCCTTAAATCATTGTTTTTAGATACATACTTTTATTATAAAATTTAATTGTCGTTCCTCCAAAAGAATTTGGGTCCACTAGACAGCAGCAAATGTGTGACTAACTTTTGGAAGTTTCTGAAAAATACAGTCATAAGAATTTACAAAGGCAAGTGATTCCAGATAACCTCATTTTAGATGTTTGTTTAAACCATTGTCAGTTTGAAATACAGAAATCCTCTCAAAGTTCAGGTTTAACTTAACCACAGAATACATTTAATTTCTCTGAAATTCTAAATTCATCCAGCACAACCTGAGCAAGGAAGAAGGTGGTTTCCTTCCTAACTGCTCATTTTCCTTCAGATCCACTCCCTCCCCATCTTTACCTTATCATTACATATATTAGCTCCATCTCTTATAAAATATATATATATATATATCTTTAGTTTAAAGATAACAGCAGTTCAAAGATGTGTGTACTTTTATAGCCCCAAAACAAGATTTGTAACACCCTGTATAAATTTTGAACCACAAGATATGACTTTATATATGTTTATCCTCCTCACTCACTTTTCACAGATGTATGGGCCTGAAGGTCTTAATACCTGGAGGTTTTTATAAATTTGTACAAAAAGGTTCTGCATTCTGATTAAATCCATTTAATAGCACTATAGGACAAATACCTAAGAGTTTTTGGTTTTGGTTTTGGTTTTCACCTGTAAGCCTGATGATTTGAAATCTTACCAGAAGCCATTGTCTAGTAAGCAGAGAGTACAGTGGCTTTTTCTGAACACTATAGAGCAGAAATTGCCACATTGTTGGGGCAGTAGCCCCTTCACCTGCCTACTTATAGCATGCTGTATAGGCTGGTGAGGGTAGGCAGCCAAGGGGCAACAAAAGCAGCTGCAAGACGACAGTCACAGGAATGCTGCCTAACTTTTCTGGATGGAGACTGAAAAATTACAAAGATCTGCCATGCTCTGTCAATTTTAATTGGAAAGCTGTGCACGCCTGGAGTCCAAAGTGTGGAAAATAGCTGTAGAGTGATACAGTTCATGTTATTTGTGGAGAAGACTGTGTCAGCATGTAGTAGAGGGTATCAAAAAAATCAGACAGGAGCTATTTACTTCCTAGTTATGTTGCAGTAAGTTGCGATTCTAAGTTTTACTGTACCATATCACTGGTATACATTTCACGTAAATAGAAGAGAATTGTGTCCAGAGGAGTCAAAGCTAAAGATTATTTTTGCAAGCTGAAATCCTGGGATAAGGGGCACCTTATGGGACACATGCTGGTTTATGCCTCTGCTTAGATACTGCATTTCTGTCATAATGTCATAAAAGATCCTACTAGGCAAATTTGTGTGAGTGAGCTGTGCCTATGCGTGTGAAGGGAGAAACAGTAATCAGAAATAAGGACGTCAAAGAAAGGAGATGTAGGTGCTGAAAGGCAGCACGTAATGGTCTCCCAAAATACGTAAGATGAGTATTCTTGCCTATCCTCCCAAGAATATATAAGATGTGGAGACTAGCAGTCTTGTGGATCCGCAAGAACAGACTAAGTCAGAACATCAAGAGTCAGACAGATTAGACAGAGTCACCCAGCACACAATAATCTCAACAGTGTGTTGTGCATCTTAGTCCTAGGATGCAGTGACTGCTACGTACAAAGATAAAGATTGGTTTATCCTGTTGAAAAATATACCCTCAGAAGCCTTTCTGAGCATCAGTCAGAACCTTCTGGTACAGCATCCCTCTGCTTCTGGGATGAGTTTCTTGGATCCTGCTGTAAACAGCTAACTGTTATTGAATGTCTGTGTGTGAGGCAATAATTGAACATACTGTGTGAATTGTTATCTGCTATTATAATAACAGCTTAATCCTATGGATAGCAGTTTAACTAGCAAAATGTGATCTAACATACATTGATTATATTTTTCTCTCCTGGCTTGAACCATTAATGAGGAAAAAATATAATTCTACTAATGAAACCATCCTGTTCTGTGATATATTTCCTACAGCCAATTCACTGTCATCCTCAGATTAGCCACTTCCAATAGGATCCTCCTTTGCACAGTTAATGCATGCTAACTTTGCTCCACCAGCCCAAGACAGTTTTCCCACTTTCTTAAAGGAACAGCATACTTGTTTCTGTAGACTATCTAGATAGATGTGGAAATTTCCATTCAAATGTACTTTTACCATCAAAAAGAAAAAAGGGAAGAAAAAAAAAGTTATAAAATTTAAAAGAAAAAAAAAAAAGAGAGAGAAAGAGAGAAGACACATGCTAATTCTGAGAAACTGAGAAACTGGAAGTATTGGAAAATAGCACAGATGTACAGATGAAGTCTGATATACAGGGAAAGGTAGAAGAGCACAAGGTAAAAATAAATAAATAAATAAATAAAAAGAAAAAGAAAAAGAAAAAGAAAAAGAAAAAGAAAAAGAAAAAGAAAAAGAAAAAGAAAAAGAAAAAGAAAATAAAAATAAAAATAAAAATAACAATGAAAATAAATAAATAAATAAATAAATAAAACAGATCAGAATTTAATGTTAGGTAAAGAAGACCAGGTCTGGGGATCACAAAAATGTGGACATTTGAATCAGATCTGAATGATGCTACACAACAGTATTAGAGCAGGAAAGAAGAAATGAAGGATGGAAGGGGAAATATATGGAGAACAAGCAAAAACCTAGAAATAATGAAAAAATCTGAAATTTCTTCAGAAATTGACTTCAGAAGACTGAGGTGACAGGAAGATTCTAAGAATAAAAACAAAAGTAAAGATATAATCATGACCTAAAAGGAAAACTCAGTAGAGTATATCTTGAAATACAGTTGTGTGCTGTTCCTGAAATTAGGGTGTTTCCAAATCTGGGACCCTAACAGCAGCAAGACAGACAGAACAGTACTGTGGGTCCAACTAGTAGTGAGGCTGAGCATGTGTTCCAGTAGTCACAAAAACAAACACATGTATACAATACACATACATACATACACACAGCTGGCCACAGAATATCACAGACAGAAACATCCAACACTTATGCAAGCATGAACAGCACCAGTGGCCTCATTCTGTGCCCCTCTTTGGCTTACCAGGTTGAAGACTGTGAAATGTATACATACAGTATACGTACCTCCAGTAGCTGGACATAGATGTGCTATCTATTCAATTGCTAGTCCTTGAATTCCCAATTCCCCCCAGCTGCTGACATCTGAGCATATGAGTTTGTAGTGGGTTTATGTGGCAAGGTGGCTTCTGTGAGAAAAATCCAGAAGCTGCCCCATGATAGATATGGGGCTCACCACTGGCCAGAGCCGAGCCAAAAAATGATGTTGTTTGTGCCTCTGCAAGAGCATAAGAACGAAAAGAGAAAAAAAAAAAAAAAAAAAAAAGAAAAAAAAAAAAAAAAAAAAAACTACTGCAACAACAGCAGTTGGGAGAGTGAGGAGTGAGAACCAGCCCTGCAGACACCAAGATCGGTGAAGAAGGAAAGAGAGGAGGTGCTCCAGGACTTCTGCCGGAATAGAAGTGCAGCCTCTCCTGCAGCCTGTGGAGAGGACCATGGTGGAGCAGGCTGTCCCCCTGCAGCCTGTGGTGTACCATGGTAGAGCAGGGTTTCATGCTTTCATGCTGCAGCCCGTGGAGAGGAGCCCACGCAGGAGCAGGGGTTCTGGGGGGAGTTGCCACCCATGGGGGACTTATGTTGGAGCAGTTTGCCCCTGATGGATGGACCCTGTGGTACGAACTGATATCTGGAGCAGTTCTTGAAGAGCTGCTGCCTGTGGGAAGTCCACATGGGATCAGCTCGGAAAGGACAACATCCCATGGGAGGGACACCACATGGAGCAGGGGAAGAGACTGTGAAGGAGTGGCAGCAAAGTGCTATACACTGACCACAATCCCTATCCCCCTGTTCTCCTGCGCCACTCGGGGGGAGGGGGTGGAAGAGGGTAGATGGAGTGAAGGTGTTTTGGATTTCTTTCATTTGATTCTCACTTCTTTATCTTGTTAGTAATAGGCAATCAATTTTACTAATCTCCCTAAATCTAAAACTAATCTGAGTCTGTTTTGCCAGTCACAATAATTGTTCAGCAAGCTGCCTGTCCTTATCTCAACCGTTAAGCCCTTTGCATCGTATTTTCTCCCTCTTTCCCTTTGAGAATGAGGAGTGAGAGAGCAGTTGTGGTGAAGCTCAGATGCCCGCCTAAGTAAAACCACCATAAATCTTCTTAAGATTTATGTGTATCTGGTGATTTATGCGTATCTGGTGACCTGTGTCTTACAGTATCATTCCTAATGAAGAGCGGTTGCAGGGTCAGAGTTACTGCAGTACCTCCACGTAGTCTTGCTTGGACCCATGGACATTATGCACCTTTTGTCTTGTCTTAGTATGGTCAGTGGTGCTGCTGAGTTATGTTTTGGTTATGCAAGCTGGCGTAGGAGCTTCATTGTTTATAGTACGTAGGTAAATAAATTCCTATCACGTTCACAGACCACTGAGTGCCAGGACAACACATTCAACACAATAACATAGTAATTCTGTGTAGCTGAGACTGTTTTAACCCTGCCAGCCTTAAAGGACCTGCAGAATCAATGGGGAAGCTACCAGCCATGTCCTTGGTTGAAAGGATTTTCAACACAACTGGCACAAAATGCAAGGTATTCATGTGGGCTGTTGTCAATGATCTTCTGTGACCCTATTTTTTGTCACAGGTGACCCTAAAGTATACTGTTTCAGAACTGGTTGTCAAAAAAATACACATTGATCAGGCTACCCCAAGATAACTCCAAGAGAATTTAAGAGGCTATTTTGCAGACAACTGTGAGGGAAATCACATCTTTCAGGGATTTCATGTAGCAGGCTGTGACAAAAACTGTGATGGGTGAAGCTGTCCCACACAACCTCCCAGAAGATGTTGAGGACTGTATTAGGCATGGTAGTGACCCAAATCACATCTCTCAGAAGCATGATTTAGTAATCTAAGTCACTGAAAACAATTTGAGCAAAGCTGTTAATGGGGATGGCCAGGAGTGTGCCAAGTGACCAGATTTCTGTGGTCATGTATTTTTACATTGATGATAGAGACCTCTTGAACTGATTGACTAATTTCTACTGTGAATTTACAACATGTGTTTGGATATCTAACAATAAGGCTGTGGTATCTGAGTAATTTACATCATTACAGCTTTTAAAATGTCTTGTATAGCATCACAGATCCTGTTCCCTTCCTAGGCTGGCATTGCAGTGGGGTTTTAGGGAAGGTTTGACAGTGTCTCCCTTCCTTCCAGCCATGAATGCTTTCTCTTCCTATTAATGAATATTGGTCATCAGTCACTACCTATGGTAATATGATGTCAATTGTGAAACCAGCTATATATTCCATAGAAACGATTAGGAAAAGAATTACAGAGCTTTCAAAGTTCTCTGTAAATGCTTTTTTGAAGTCCCTGTTTAATTTCAACTGAGGTTGCAAACGTAGCTGCAAAGTTGGTAGTGAGAATGAGAATTGCATTTCCTGAGGGGAAGTGATCAGTTGGGGCCAGAGGAAAGCAGCTAGGGGAAACCAGTGATCAGCTGGGGCCAGAGGAAAGCAGCTAGGGGAAACCACTTTTTCCTTTCTCTGTCTTGCTGGATGTATTTGTGAGTAAGAAAGCAAGTCAGAGTAAGAGGTATTTACTGTGTCTCTACAGTGAAGTGCTGTCTTTTAGAAGATTAAATCTTGTATAGGACTGATAATGTTTTAAGTAGCTACCTGAGAAAAGTCTTTCTGGAGCTACATGTTTGTGTGTTTGCTGATTTCCTGAAAGTATACATTATTTCTTTTTTTTTCTATTGATTATAGCAAACATTTTTAGGGACAAGCTCTGAGATAATCACATCAAATAAATGTAATAATACAAATGTCTCAAGTTTGACTTACACATATCTTGTAACACACACACACTTTCAGAGCTGCTCCCTAGGACTTCCTGTATTGCTACCTTGATGTTGGCTCTCAGTTGTATATCAACCATCTGTCAGAGACAAGAGGTGTTTGTCCACAGAAGTGAGCTATGCACAGAAGACAGAAAATTCTTAGACATTCTTAGCAGTGATGTTTTATGTTTTGTGACCACCAAATGAAGGTTCAGAGGTTCTTATGTGTTCTTAGAAAATTTTAATGGATGCTTAGCAATCATTGTGATTGTTTGTTTGTTTGTACTCTTTAAGAGAATAGACAAAAAAGTCTTTCTTCTAACAAAGTTCTAGATTTTCCTTTAAAGTGAAGGATTTTCTGCTGTGCCTGGAGATATTTTCCAACTGCACTTTAGCAACAATATTGCTAATTCCACTCTTTCCTTCTGCTTGCACCATGATGCCATGTAGTGAAGTTTGTGTTGTAAGTGCTGTGCTCTTAGAAAGAACACTCATTCGTGCTACTATTTTTACATGTCTCATGAATAGGATAATAGCAGAGCTGATCTCTCTCACCTGGCTTAAGGTCCTCCAGAAGTTGCTTTCCTCGACATGAGATAAGCCACCTGATTTTGCCATTATGAAAACAACAAAAATTCCATATGCTGTGAAGCAGTCTTCATTCCTGGTTATTTCCTTGCCTACTTTACCGTATTTACCATGAAGGTGCACATCTGGCCACAGAAGCTGTGATATAAGGAATGTAGATGACAAGCATTCCTGGTGCATAACTTAACAGCTGAGATACAGTAGAGGGCTTTAATTATGGAGCTGGCCTAGCTTCAAGTATACTGTGCCAGTGTAGGAAGCATACATGATGAACTGGCAGCTCTTTTTGTCATTAAACTATGACACAGCCAAGAGTGCTGCATGGGCATCAGTATATATTGAAGCATCTACTTGACAGTGTGATGGTTTAACAGCAATGGTTACCTAAACATCATACAGCCTCTGTCTCACTGCCCATCCGCAACAAAACAGATGATAAGTTTTTCTGAACCACCCACTTTTTCAGTTGTTCCTCAACTTCTTGTTTTATTGATGGTATCTTCAAAATGTCTCCAGTTCTTAAAGTGCCACAAAGATGTCCCTGGTTCCCAGGCCAAGTTTTGAAGTCAAAGGCCAAGTTCCCAGGCTGAGTTCCCAAACTGGCAGTTATTTTCTTCTGTCATTGTTTAGCAGCCATTTTATATCAGTATTTTCTCAGTATATTCAGGCTGGCCCTGTAACTACTGCCATCAGTGCTATTGCAGAATGTCACTCCATCCAGACAGAGAACACCAACAGTAATGATGAGTTGTGCAAAGGTAACCTATGGATTACTTCTCCATAAAGAAATATGTCATGTCCAGGTCAAGTGAGAAGATACCCTTGAGGTCCTTCATAAATGCTGCTAGGTACATAAGGCTGGATGGCAGACATGCTGTCATGTTGCCGTTGATCTTGTCCTTAAATAAATGCCTTCTCTTGGTCATTTAACTATAAAAACATCCTGGTGTCAGTAGATAGCATCCATGTACCTGGTTAATTGGTTGTAATGCCCAGGAGCCATACTCTGGTCATCAAGGGCCTGCATGACGAAGAACAGATCTCACTCTTAGAGGGTTTCAAATGTTAATAAGAATTCTGTTCATGGCCACTAATCAGTAAGGAAAAGAGTTCTAAGAGCAGCCAATGAAACTAAATCTCACTAAACCTGAGATTTGGGATGAACATCAGATAGATTCCATCAGGTAACAACCACAGGTATATCAGTGTCATAAACTGTGTGTTCACATTGGTGCAAACAGACAGAACGTTGCAACTTGTTCCAGTTTCCAAGAACATGCCAAGTAGCCAGAGTTAAAATTAGAAGCAGCTTTTATTCCCTAAATTCATTGTTTATTTTTACTTATATACATATATATATATGTGTTATAAATAGAGTGAAAGAGAGAGTAGGCGGAACTACCAGAAATGGTCGTACATAACAAAAAGAAACTCAGCAGAAAATACAGGAAGTCCTACAATTTTAATACTAAGGAAGATGTTCTTTCAACACTTGAAGGGCCCTTGCCTCAAAGACAGAGTGGATGTCATTTGTTACTTACAAAACTACCGCCAGTGATAAACTCCAGTTGGGGATTATATCATGAGAGTATAATTGCTCCCAATGAGATTGATGAGTTGCAAATTTACGAATTTTCTTTCCCTTTTTACCTTCCAAAATGATTCACAAAGTGACCAATGTTCTGCATTTTCACAATGCTTTATTGGGTGAGAAATAACGGTTTTACTTATTGCTCTGCCTGTACCATGAATGTCAAACCCATAGTTAAAAAAATACGGCATCGATGATGACATCAGAAGCGCAAACATCCCTCAAATATGGTCACAGGTACAATTTTCAAATTTTATTGGAGGTTTTGGTTCTTTCAGATTTGAGATTAATCTGTTGATAATGTCTAAAAAGGTGAACAATATTTCTATTGGTTCCTTCTTATAGCGCATGCTAGGATGTGAATCTATATATTTCCTCCTTTGCAGTCATTTGTGAGGCAGAGAAACCCATGAAGAGGTTTTCGTCTTTGCAGTGCCTAACAGAGAGTGAAGCTTCATCTGGCTGCAATAAGGATGGCGACAATGGGGCATCTTTCTACTCCAGTGTTGTGGCTCCTTCTCCTCTCCATTCAGGTTTCCCTGGGTAAGTATGTACTTTATTTTTCACTAGTCACTGAGCTAAGAAGAGGATGTATATTCAGTATAAATGGGTTGTTACTCCATTTGCCTATAAGCTAAAGTGTCAAGAAGGTGTTTAAATGAAGTTCTCTTTGATTCAATCTCTTTCCTGATCCTGGGAGAAAGAAGGATAAGCCGGTCTCAGTATTTTACTGAGATATCGATGACCAGACATTCTCGCCAGACTTTGAGTCCATATTCAGTGAAAAGTCTAGCTGTAATGGAAACCAGATGTGTATTTTTACTACTGTCCTGCCTTCCCTGCTGAGCTCTGTGTAGATGGAGTGAATAACTCTGAGTCTTTATTCAATCCCATTTAAAATGATGTTGCTGTGCTCTGTGGGTCCTGTAGAGTTTGACTGGGTGAGGTACTATCCTCTCAGTTGTTCCTGTGTATCTGAAGTTTACCACTATTTGTCTCTCTGCTGTTGTAGAGCTATGTGCAGATGTTTGAAACTGACAATGAGAACCAGATTTTGGGGTTCCCATTTTTGTTTCTGTACACATGGAGGTGGTATTGTGGCATTGTGATTGAGGGTTGCATCCCTGTATAATGAAAATAAGACTTCATAGTTGATACTTCATTTACCATTGCAGGCCCCTAGTCTGTTAGGTTCCCTCCAGTTGTATGAATGCAAATGGATGGGAAGAAGAGGCATGAGACTTTCTGTGTAAAGGAGTAGAAACAAAAATATTAAATATTTATATTTAGTCATCTCTGTAGCAGTGTTTGAGTGTGAACTCAGCAGTACTGTACAAAGGAGAGTGAGTTTTCTGCCAGTTTGTTTTTTAGTAACAGGGAACAGTAGCAGAGTGACTCACTAGCAATGCAGACAAGAGTAGCTTTACCTTGACATCACCATCAACATCTACGATCCATGATTTGGTCTGGCTCTGGCTGTACTTACACTCTCCGTGCTATCACAGCCCTCTGCTGGTCCCCAGAAAGGATATAGAGCGAGAGGCACAGACATCAAGGAGTGAGATGGCATCCTGAGATCAAGGCAGCCTCCACATAGGGTCTGAATACAGGGGCACACGCCTCTTCCTCATCCCTGGCTGATGAAGGTACCCAGGTATTCAGATGAAGTAAGCACAAATGTGATGCCTTCTTTTCCAAGCAGAACCCCATCCTGTGACTAGTACCACTGAATTTAATGAAGATCTTTGTGGGATATGCTATGGAGTGTGAGGAAACACAAAAGAGTATGTCTGTAGGTATCAGAAAATCACATGAGATTGATTACAGTAAATGGCAGTTTTAATTAGGGAAGAATAAAATCTGTTGGCTACTTTATGCCTAGCTTTTCCTCTGCATACAGCCTTGCATTCTGTCATGTGTTGAAAACACAAAATGTTGGATTATTTAAAAATTCAAGAGAAGATCAGTCAAGTGAGGAGCTGTCTGTTTTAGTCCCATATGTGGCTAAAGGAAATAGGTTATCTGGTTCCTTTAATAATATATTATGAGTTTAACTTATCTTAGAAATGACTTCTCTATAAAATGTGTACAAAGCATCTGGGGGACTATATTCTTTAAATAAATTGTAAGTTGATCTCCAGAACATATTTCATGAGGCTCTTTAAAGCTTACCTACAAAAAAATACTACCTCTGAGACAATATGTCACAAGTACAAAGGTTTTTTGTAGTTCTTAGGTGCATGTGTTATGTATTTGAGAGATTTTACTCAGGAAATCTGAGAAAAGATGACAGCATAAAAATAGTTCTTCGATGTTACTATTTGTCAGTCACTTGAATAATCTCCCTTAAACTTTTTGTGTTTCTGAATCTAAATGATAAGCAGAAAACTGGGGGAATCCAGCAATATCATCACAGAGGTAGTGTTATTTTGTGGTTCCACTTTTAAAAGGACAGTGGCATATTAGTGGAATTACCATATTAGTGGAAAGAGATGGGCCTGGAAGCAGAGGTCCATAGAGCAGCAGACAGTGGGAATACAGCAGAACAGAGAAGACTGGGGGGCAATCAGTCCCACCCCAAGAGATGGTGGGGTATGAGGAACAAGATGAAGACCTACCTATCCATCTCTGCTTATCCCGCTTCATCTCCTAAGATAGATCATCAGCCCTTGATGATATACTCATGGGACATTATGAGACATCTTCTTCTCTTGTCACATACCCTTGAGTAGGGGACCCAATGGCTATGGCAGGGGAGGAGGGGAAGACGAAAGAGTTTTGTGAAACCTATTGGCAAATAATAGTTTGTCTGAGAGGAAGAAGTTGAGACGGATGATAGAAATTGCTTCTTCACAACATATTGAACATGGGAATAAAGAAAACAGTGCCCAGTGAGCATTTTCAATTGGATATCATCATGGTAGAACAACAAAAAGAAATTAGAAGCTGCTACTGAAGCCTTTGGGAGTCACACAGCAGGGCATTGCTTAGCATTTCCCATTTCTGACAGGTCAGGAGGAGAGAAATCTTGCCTGTCATTAGGAATAACTTAAATTTTAGCAGTTTGGCTGGCTCAGACTTGTAAACTCACTAAAAACAAACAAACAAACAAAATTAAATAGGACTATTTAGAAATGTGATCCTAATAAGTCTGATTTAAGTGTAATTTAAAAGTAATAAAAATCTCATTAACCATCTGCAAGAGATAATAGTGATAAGTTTCTGTCCTTTCTATAACCTTGTTCTTTCTCTGTGTATGAAGGGGATGATGAGTTGAGACTGACAAATGGAACTGGCCCCTGCTCTGGGAGAGTGGAAATAAAACATAAAGAGGAGTGGGGAACTGTGTGTGATGGTGACTGGAACATAAAAGATGCTGAGGTTGTTTGTAAGCAAGTAGGATGTGGATCTGCTGTTCAGGCCCTTAATCGAGCTCCTTTTGGAGAGGGATCTGGAAAAACATGGTTGTATCGAGTTGACTGCCGTGGTGATGAATCTGCTCTCTGGGACTGCCCACATACAGGATGGGATGCCTTTACCTGCCCTCATTATTTTGATGTTGGAGTGATATGCTCAGGTAAGAAGTTATACAACCTTTTATAACAGAAAAATTCCACGAGGCAAAGGAACTGATGTCAACCTTAGTCCTAGCTGAATAGTCAAGTATTGTGAACAGAACAGAAGTAACATTTTCTCCATGGTCTCTCAACCCAAGCAAGTCACTATCATTAAGACTTGTGCTGACCACAAGTGTATGCCTGCTTTGCCTGGGCACAACAATGATACAGAATAGAAATAGACAGAAAATTACATAGAATAGAAATAGAAACACTATTTCTTTTTAACACCCCTCCAGGCAATTTGAGAGCAGGACTAGATTTGCCTTTGGCTGGAAAAGGAAGCTAACAAACAGGGAGATGGAGAAGCAATAAAATGCTGTTATGCCATACATCCAACCTCCTTCTCCTCCTTCAGATCTTCCTGTAAACTAAGTCAGGGAATTCTGCAATGGCAAAGAAACTCAATGTCTCCTGGCTGCCTTTCCCTGCAAGATATGTTTGGTTTTGCTCCTTGGATAAAGAACCATTGTAAAGGGTTCTTCCTTACTGACTTCAGGACTTCACATTTGGCCTTTCTTATTTTTATAAGGTTCTTGTCAGCCCATTTCTCTATCTGTCTAGGTTCCTCTGAATGGCAGCTTTGCTCTTGGGGTTATCTCAACTTAGTAATAGTGTACTTCTTCACCTCCAGGTTGTTGATAAAGATACTGAATGGAACAGGTCCCCAAAAAACCCTCTGTTGTACTCCACTTGTTGCCAGCCTCCAGGTAGAGTGCAACCCACACAGTCTGAGCCTGACCATCCAATCAGCTTTTTGCCAATCTATTTGTCCACCCATCAAGACTGTCACATCCTATTTTGGACACAAGAATATTGTTCAAGATAGTGTCAAAGGCCTTGTTCTAATTTTCAGGTAAATATCATGCACTGCTCTCACTGTCATCCAAAATCATTTTTATCAGACAAAATAATCAGGTTATACAGGCATGTTTTATCCATGGTTTATCTTGGTGAATCCCCTGGTTCTCCTCTTTCAGCTTCATCTTCTTGTGCCCAGATATATGTTCCAGGATGGCTCTCTCCATGTTTTTCTAAGGTACCAAACTGAGACTGACTGTAGTTCTCCAGATTGTCTTTTCAACCTTTCTGAAGATAAGTGCAACATTTACCTTTTTTACTCTTGTTATAGACATAATTCACACAACCATTCCAAGATGTTAGAGAGCATCCTTGCAAGAACACTGACTAGCTTGAATGCACCCCATTGCATCCCATGGATCTGGAAGGTCAAATTATCTCAAGTTATCTGATGGTAGTCCATCTCCTCATTGATCTGAGCCTCTAATCAGAATAGACTGAGAAATCTTGCTTGTGAAAGCACAGAGTACCTCTTTTTTTTTCTATGTTCTCCATCAATAAATCACTCACCCCATCCAGTAGCAGGCCTGTATTTTCCTTTTTCAGCCTTTTATTACAAAGGCAGAAAGAGAATCTCTTTTCTTTCTCCTTGATGTCTCTTGTGGTATCAACTCAGTTTGAGCTTTGGCTCTCTGAATGTCATAGCTACATGACCAGTCAGTGTTTCTGAATTCATGCTTTGTGTCTTGCCTGCTTCTACCTCCTACACAGTTTACACAGTTCCTTCTTTTTTTTTTTTTTTTTTTTTTTTTTTTTTTCATTTGAGTATTGTTTTAAGCTCCCAGCTTAGCCAAGTCAGTCTATTAGGCCATCTACTTTTTTTCCTCATACCATAGTAGACTGTCCTCACACTTGGAAAATGATGTCCTTAAAGACTTTGTAGATTTCATGAGCTCTTCTGCCCTTCTGAGTTGTTTATCTTGGGATTTCACTAGCCAGTTTCCTGTATAGGCTGAAATATGCTCTGTTTGCACTGTGCTTCTCTTCTTCCTCACTGCCTTCAGGATCTGGAAATCCACATTTCAGTTTCACCTATAGCCAAGGCTGTCAAAGATCACTATAACCCCAACTATTTCTTCCCTGTTACTGAATAGCTATGTGGTTCTTTGTTGGCCCATGCAGTGCCTAATCAAGAAGTCACCCTTGACACCCTCCAGAAATCTCTTGGACTGCTTCCATTCCACCATGTTGCCTTTCAGTCAGGTGCCATGGAGGCTAAAGATCCCCATAAGTATAGATTTATAGAATCATCTAGGTTGGAAAAGATGATCTTGAGACACACTTTTTCTCTTGTCAGTAGCATACAGGAATTGCCACAATGGCTATTTAAAAGTGTCACTGGTCTTCTGAGATGTGAATACCATGTGCCTTGCCTATGAATGTATAAGAGTGATTAAAGTAGGTCAGTGTAATGAACAATTAATGCTGGATGTATTTCTTTGCTTTGTTTGTTTGTTTGTTTGTTTTCTCTGATGTATTTCTTTGGGTTTTTGTTTGTTTGTTTTCTATTCCCGTTTCTCCCCCCCCACCTCCCCCCCCAGGTTTCTCTAGGCTGCGTCTGGATGGAGGGGACACTGCCTGCTCAGGACACCTGAAAGTAAAGCAAGCAGAAACCTGGTCTACAGTCTGTTATTCACA
This sequence comes from Aythya ferina, assembly GCF_964211825.1. Classification (NCBI taxonomy): domain Eukaryota; kingdom Metazoa; phylum Chordata; class Aves; order Anseriformes; family Anatidae; genus Aythya; species Aythya ferina. The sequence goes on along the minus strand of NC_140296.1, from coordinate 125,335,612 downwards.
TATTGATTTCAGTGCTGCCTCTGTTATATGTAATGAGCTAAAGTGTGGCCACGCTGTGGATATCATGAGAGGATTTCACTTTGGAAACAGTCATGAGTTGATCTGGCAAGAAGAGTTCCACTGTGTGGGGAATGAGAATCACCTTGCACACTGTCCCAGAACGTCGGACCGTATCAAGACATGCTCTCATGATGCCTATGTTCTATGTTCAGGTGAGACTTTGTACGCAGTTTACATGTATCCTATATGTCTTCTTGTCAACCCACTTTTAGAGTCTCTGCATATCTCTGGGGTCCTAAGGATTCCTTCTCTATCATGCCTGAGCTGTTTAGGGAAGGCCCAGAAGTAAAGGAGAGCATCCCCACAGTCTCTCTTTCACCCTACTAAGAGTCTGCCTTTAACATATCCTTTTCTAACCATTTCACTTTGTCACCAGGGATGGAGGGTCACAAAAGGACTATAATTTCTCTTATACTACTAGAGGCCTTTTTCTGAATGGCTTGTGCATTCTATAAGATTTCCTTCTTTGTCTTTCTTATATGCATAAAAGGAGAGGTGGCCAGAGCAGACAGCCGGGAACATGGAAAAAATAATTTTCTGTTCAATGTGTGTGCTAAACCCTGGCACTTCAGTTAATTATAAAATTGGAGGAGGAACATCTCCATACCTTGGCTCCTGTCTCTGTCCTACAAGATTTATAGCTCTGAGAGGAAATCCATTTCTCATTAGAAGGTGTATGATGCAAGGGGGAGGCAACAGTAAGTAATAACAGTGTGAGAAGATAGAGGTACAATGTAGGGCTGGCAGTAGGACACCCCAGTCCTACCCATATCACACTTAAATTATTGTGAATGTGCTGATGGGCATGGCCTGTTGCTTGTGCTTATGCTGTGGCACAGGTGAAAGCTGAGATTTTCATAGAGCGGCTGCTGCTTACTGTGCAACATGAGAGGACCCCCTACTAAGAAAGTGCTACTGGTAGCTCGTACTCTGTTTCTTACATGTGCCAAAAGCAAGATAATGCTGGGACTCCCTCTGCAAGAAAAGATTTGACAAAGTAGCAGCAGCATTGTGGGGGAGGACACATCAGAAGAAGAGAGACTGAACTACAAGAATTTGCATGTCTTTTAGTCGTGTAGTACAGGCTATAACATTGATGATAAAGACTTGTTTCAGAGCTGGCTTATGCAAATCCTGGTCTAACATTCTCCCCAGTCACCTTGGACACAGAAAGTACTAGTTCCATTCTGGTAGATATCTCTCACAATTTTCAGTGCAATAGCATGAAAAGAAAAATGTAAATGCTAAGGTCCTTTATTCTTCCTGCAGGCTATGGTGGATACAGGCTGGCAAATGGCAGTACCACATGTTCAGGGAGAGTAGAGCTTCTTCATGGAGGCTTGTGGGGAACATTCTGTGACTACCTGTGGAATTTACCAGCTGCCAATGCCCTCTGCCAGCATCTGGACTGTGGAATTGCCCTATCAATACCAGCTGGACAGTCCTTTGGAAAAGGAAATGGGTCTATCTGGAATGGCACATTCAGCTGCAATAAGGAAGGCTCACACTTGAGAGAATGTCATGTGAATGTGCTAAGTCAGAATGAATGCCCTGCTGGAAATGAGGCTCGTGTGGTGTGTTCAGGTGAGCACTAGTAAAGGTTAAGAGGATAAATGAAAAACTCCTTCTTTGAGATAGATATGGACCCAAAATCTAGAGAGTCTGCAGAGTCAAGTTCCATCTTTTGCCTGCTGCCACAGGCATTTCCAGAAGCTGAGGCTGCACTTCACTTGCACCATGAGCCTGGTCTCTGTGAAATGCTCCTAGTGCCAGGCAACAGCAAGAGAAGGGGTGCTCCACAGGAGTGGTTCAGCTGGGTGCAGAGGGTGTGGATAGCACAGGCACATTCCACCAGGGCACAGTCCAAAGCTTCTGAACATAGAGGACAGAGAGAAGTACTGAAAACAAGGTCTGTGCCAGACAAGGCAAAGTAATCAATCAGCTTTAAGGTCTAACTGGAGAGTAGAGTCAGGAGCAGCAGGAGACAGGGCTGGAGACAGTTACACCAGTCACATAGTTAAAGCAAGCACTTGGAACAATGAGCCCTTGGAACAATGGCCTGAGGGTGTATAGCTGGGGGACAGAAATGAGGATGGTCAGTGCAATCAAGGTTCACTTAGAGATTTGAAATCTAGTGCCCCGAATCTAAAAATTGCAAAGGGGACCAGATCCTGATTTCTAGTCATTTTTCTTGGCAACATAGGGGAGACTGAATTCTAGTTGTAAGTACAAAAGTTCTAGTGGCCTATTGGAGATATTTTTGCTACCCCTCAGTGCTAAGAAAAACTCAGTCCCAATTCACAGTCACATTCAGATTTTCTCTTGTATTCAGGGTGTCCAAGGAGCAGATTAGTGAATGGCACCACATGTTCTGGCAGAGTGGAGATCCGTCATGGGGATACATGGGGAAGAATCTGCCGCTCCCAATGGAATTTGCAAGATGCTAGCGTTCTCTGTCGTCAGCTGAACTGTGGCTATGCAAAGTCAATCGAGACAGGAGACCTTTTTGTGGATGGGAATGGGTTTGTATGGAGAGATGTTTTTCACTGTGAAGGGTCGGAGTCCTGCCTGTGGGACTGTGCTCGAGTGGCTTTGGGCAATCCAACCTGTTCAGCCAGAGAAACAGCCACTGTTGTTTGCTCAGGTAAGTCAGGAATGGCTTTTTACAGGTTCTGTAACTTTGGACCAAAGCAGTCTTGATCTCACTCTGCTAAGTCAAGTATCTCAGACCATGTTTAATGTCCTTTCCCTTCCCTCACCACCAAACCACCACCCTCTCACCCACAGTTTCAGCATAAGAACTTCATTTAGTAGAATTCTGTTCTGGAGGGATTCACATTATTTAGATGTTCCTGATTCCTCATAGGATCTAGCCTTTGAGCTGGGCAAGTCTTGCTGTAGCAAAATCTTGTGTGCATGGAGGCAAGTAAAGCCTTAACACAGGCTTCATCCTTAACCAGTGGTGAGAAATACTTTTTACTGACATAGAAATTTGACTTCCATCTCTCTCACATGTTATGTCTACTGTGGTAAGAGCAGTATATATTATTCAATACATTTTCCAAATCTCTTGAGCCCAGGCCTTCCTGATTCACTCAGACTCTCAGATGGTGAGAGCCGCTGTGATGGGCGAGTTGAGATCTCCCTCCATGGTATGTGGGGTAGAGTCCTGGATGATGACTGGAACATTAAGGATGCTACTGTGGTGTGCAGACAACTCCAGTGTGGAATAGCCAAGAAAGCCTATTACCTTCCAAGGTCTGAGAGAGGCATCGGTCTTGTGGGCTTAAGAAGTGTCCAGTGTGATGGAAATGAGACTCAACTGGTGCTCTGCAAGACCTCCCATTCTCAGGCACTGCCAACAGGAGTTGCTGAAGATGTCGGCGTGATTTGTTCAGGTGAGTTACTGCAATACAAAAGAATCAGAATGCTTTCCAGGGTTACCTCTGACCAGCTTTTTGCTGTGGTCTCACCAGATCTTAAACAGGCATGGATCTGGTGACCCACCTGTGTGTATACTCTAAGGGACAAAACATGGTCAAGGAACCAAGTGTAATTTACCTAATGCTTTCTTCACCCAAATTTCTTAAGTAACTTAGAGCACAGAATTGAAAGGAAATAATATAATACAGAAGTCATAAGAATACTAATTTGTCCATGGCTACCATGCATTCTGACTGACACTCAGGAATTAAATAAGTTTGGCTTTGTGACTTTTCTTTATATGTATAGACACATGCAGCCTTTCTAAGCATGCATTTAAAATAGAACTGTTGGTACATTTCTTATTTAGTAACTTATCTGTTGCAGAAAGTATCCCTGAAACAAAGGAGTTTAGTTAGAAAACAGTTTCTCTTATTTTTAGTTTGCTTTTATTTCTCTCTGCTCTAATCTGTTATTAGTTGGCAATAAATTAAATTGATCTTCCCCAAGTTAAACCTCTTGTGCCCATGATGGTAACTGGTGAGTGATCTCCCTGTCCTTATCTCAGCCCATGAGCTTTCTTCAGGAGTGTAGAAGCAGAAAACAGCTTCTCATACAAGATAAGGTGATCTCTACAAACATCTGGAGAGATACACTCCAACCCCTTTGGTATACTCCTACACTTTTGCAGCATCCCATGGGAATTATTTAAACATTTGCCTCTTGCAGGATTAGTCCTTTTCTATCACGTGGTTTTAGCTTCATAGGAGTTCTGCCCAAGAAATCATAATAAAAGTACTGGAATGTAACAAGAACATGATGCCTTAAAGGTGCTTTAAATATACCGCCATTACACTGACTTGTGCATTATTATTATACTGCATGTTTATATCAGGTTTTTCTTCCTGCAGAGAGCAAGAAGATCAGGCTGGTGAATGGGACACAACGCTGTGCTGGGAGAGTGGAGCTCTATCATGATGGCATATGGGGCACAATCTGTGATGATAACTGGGATCTATCAGATGCAAATGTTGTTTGCAAACAGCTGGGATGTGGATATGCCATCAAGGCATTTGTCTCTGCTCATTATGGTGAAGGCTCAGGACAGATCTGGCTGGATGATGTGAACTGCACTGGGGCTGAATCTGGTCTCTGGGCATGTCCCTCCAGGGCATGGGGTCAGCACAACTGCCAACACAAGGAGGATGCTGGAGTCCTGTGCTCAGGTGTGTTCAGAGACTCTTTTTTTTTTTTTTTTTTAAATGTGGGTTGGAAGAGAAGGGATATGAAGAGGGAAGCCGAGACTTGGCAGTCTTTCTTGGACAGCCTATTATTCTGTCTTGACTGCAAGCATGGCTGGACAGCACATCTTGTATCCCATCAAAATACAAAGGGTGTACTGAAGTCCTTATTTTTCATTAACAGACACACACACCAAAGTGTATGGTGGGGAATTGTGATAATTTGAGAGGGTTCCCAAGCAATAGGATGTGTGTCTGCCTTCTTGGAAGGAGGTCATCAAACGTCATGTGCCATTTACAGTCAGTTACAGTTGGATCTGAAACTGATAGAAACAACCCACTGTGCACCAAAACATCAACCAGTCAGAGGAGTACATGGTGCCTCTGCCCAAGTATCTGTTTAATTGATTTTTTTTTTTCCCCTCAAAACCCAAAACAATCATTAAGATTGTGGTAAGTGGCAACAAATACTATTAAGTAAGATTTCCCAAGTAGGAACTGTTTTGCCTGTGATAGCAGATGGTAAGTGCAGGAGACACTCCAGCAACAAAATGGCATGCCCTGGGACTGGACTAACTTGTAGTAACTCAAGTTGTTCTTTCAGGTAGCTCTTGTTAGAGTAACTAAGGAAATCTACAGAAAAGGGAGTGCTGCTCCCCAGAGTGTGACCACTCAGTGGGTCTTTACTCTTGAGTGAAATTAAAGAAATGTGAGGAAACTTACTGACACTGCTCCAGGGAGAGGCCTCTGCAGTGGATATAGCATTGCTGGAAAACCAGATCTGATGTGATACAGCTGAAAGCTTAAGAGAGCAGGGATTTGGAGTGTTCAGGGCCTAAGCTATTTGTCAACACTGTCCTGTACAGTGGAGTATGACTTTAGGCTCAGTTTATGGAGAGTTATGTTGAGCAGTGCCTAATTCTGATGGTCCTACAAACAACACGCTTTTGTTTATTATGTAGAAGGGACTGTGAAGAAGGGGATAATCAACTGCAGTTTCTTGGGCTGTTTGAATGTGCTTACAGGGAAGAGGAAAGGGACACTGAAAGGATTGTGATCACTGATGTTATGGCTTGAAGAGTCCAAAGGCAAGGCACAGTAATGCCCTGCTGATATTATCTGCTGGGATGCCCTGTTGTTCAAAAAGTGACCCCCTCAGCCATTTGCTGAGGCGATTGGCTCCGGGGGAGTGGGGGATCGGACAGGCAGGGCTAATTTTTCCAGCATCGAGCCCACTCGAGGAAGCCGCCAGGACCCATACGAACACCTCTTCTAACGGCGATCTACCGGTAGCTCAGCTGCAATGGTGTACACCAGGCACAGTGCGCTCTCTAGGAAGTCTACCCAGACTGACTGCCAGCTCAAAACTGTGGCAGTTCAGGTCTCGGGGTACAGGGAGTGCCTGAGCCTGTTGCTACCACCTGCAGGGGGCAGAGAGACTGTGTGCGTGAGGTGCGAGCAGGTGGACGACCTGGTTCGCCTCATGGCAGAACTCGAGGAGGTCAAGAGGTTGAGGGATACCAGGGAGTGTGAGTGGGAGATAGACTTATGGAGTAACTCCCTGCGCAGCCTGAAGGACAGGTACCAGGGTGAGACACCCCAGATGGGGGTGGACCCCCTGCCCCGTTGCTGTCGGGCAGAGGCAGGGGACCTAGGAGTTGAGGAGGAATGGAGACAGGTCTCTGCTCAACATCGCAGGTGATGCCCCCCCCTACCAGCCCCACCTTCCCAGGTGCCCTTACGCAACAGGTTTGAGGCCTTGGAGCTTGAGAGACCAGTAGCTGAGAAAAAGGTAGAAAGTCTACCCAGGAGGATGCCTAGGGTGAGGAAGTTGACTCCACGCCTCAGGACTGCCTCCACCAGGACAGAAAGAAGGGTGATTGTTGTGGGTGACTCCCTTCTCAGGGGAACAGAGGGCCCTATTTGTCTGCCTGACCCTACCCATAGGGAAGTCTGCTGCCTCCCTGGGGCCAGGGTAAGGGATATTGCCAGAAATTTTCCCAACCTGGTTTGCCCCTCTGACTATTATCCTCTTTTAATAGTCCAGGCTGGCAGTGATGACATTGAAGAGAGAAACCTGAAGACCATGAAACAGGACTTTAGGGGACTGGGACAGTTAGTGGATGGAGCAGGAGTACAGGTGGTGTTTTCATCCATCCCTGCGGTGGCAGGGAGGGGTACAGAGAGGACATGGAAAGCCCACCTGATAAACACATGGCTCAGAGGCTGGTGCCAACACAGAAATTTTGGGGTTTTTTTTGACCATGGGGCGCTTTACTCAGCACGCAGCCTGATGGCGGTAGACGGGTCCCTATCTCTAAGGGGAAAACGGATCCTAGGCCAGGAGCTGGAAGGGCTCATTGAGAGGGCTTTAAACTAGGTAAGAAGGGGGACGGGGATGAAACAAGGCTTGTTAGAGCTGTGCCAGGAGGGAACAATGGCAAGGCTGGGAGAGAAGGCAATGGCCCAACTGAAGTGCATCTACACTAATGCACGCAGCATGGGTAACAAACAGGAGGAGCTGGAAGCCATCATGCAGCAGGCAGGCTACAACTTGGTTGCCATCACAGAAACGTGGTGGGACCACTCTCATGACTGGAGTGCTGCAATGTCTGGCTATAGGCTCTTCAGAAGGGACAGGAAGCACAGAAGGGGTGGTGGTGTGGCTCTCTATATCAGAGAGAGTTTTGATGTCATGGAACTTGAGGATGGGAATGATAAGGTTGAGTCCCTATGGGTTAGGATCAGCGGGAAGGCCAACAAGGCAAGCATCCTGGCAAGGGCCTGTTATAGACCGCCAAACCAGGAAGAGGAGACAGATGAGGAATTCTACAGGCAGCTGACAAAAGTTGCGAAATTGTCAGCGCTTGTTCTCGTGGGGGACTTCAACTTCCCAGATATATCCTGGAAGCATAACACAGCCCAGAGAAAGCAGACTAGGAGGTTTCTGGAGAGCATGGAAGATAGCTTCCTGACACAGATGGTTAGTGAGCCTACCCAGGGAGATGCCCCGCTAGACCTTCTGTTCACAAACAGAGAAGGACTGGTGGGAGATGTAGTGGTTGGAAAGTGTCCTGGGCAGAGTGACCATGAAATGGTAGAGTTCTCCATTTTTGGAGAAGCCAGGAAGGGGACCAGTATTGGACTTCTGGAGGGCTGACTTTGAACTGTTCAGGACACTGGTTGGTAGAGTCCCTTGGGAGGCAGTTCTGAAGGGCAGAGGAGTCCAGGAAGGCTGGGTGCTCTTCAAGAAGGAAATCTTAATGGCGCAGGAGCAGTCTGTCCCCACGTGCCCAAAGACGAGCTGGTGGGGAAGAAGACCAGCCTGGCTGAACAGAGAATTGTGGCTTGAGCTTAGGAGGAAAGAGAGGGTTTACAATCTTTGGAAAAGAGGGTGGGCCACTGAGGAGGACTATAAGGATGTTGCGAGGCAGTGCAGGGAAAAAATTAGAAAGGCCAAAGCTCATCTAGAGCTCAATCTGGCTACTGCCGTCAAAGACAACAAAAATTTTTTTACAAATACATCAGTGCAAAATGGAGGACTAAGTAGAATCTCCAGCCTTTACTGGATGTGGGGGGGAACTTAGTTACAAAAGATGAGGAAAAGGCAGAGGTGCTTAATGCCTTCTTTGCCTCAGTCTTTTTCGGCAAAACCAGTTGGTTGCTCTCTGGATACCCAGCACCCTGAACTGGTGGAAGGGGATGGGGAGTAGAATGTGGCCCTCACTATCCATGAGGAAATGGTTGGCGACCTGCTACGGCACTTGGATGTACGCAAGTCAATGGGGCCAGATGGGATCCACCCGAGGATACTGAGAGAACTGGCGGAGGAGCTGGCCAAGCCACTTACCATCATTTATCAACAGTCCTGGCTATCGGGGGAGATCCCAGTCAACTGGTGGCTAGCAAACATGACGCCTATCTACAAGAAGGACTGGAGGGCAGACCCGGAAAACTATAGGCCTGTTAGTTTGACCTCAGTACCAGGGAAGCTCATGGAGCAGATCCTCTTGAGAGTCATCATGTGGCAGTTGCAGGGCAAGCAGGCGATCAGGCCCAGCCAGCATGGGTTTATGAAAGGCAGGTCCTGCTTGACGAACCTGATCTCCTTCTATGGCAAAGTGACGCACTTGGTGGATGAGGAAAAGGCTGTGGATGTGGTCTACCTTGACTTCAGTAAGACTTCTGACACTGTTTCCCACAGAATTCTCCTCAAGAAACTGTCTGCTCGTGGCTTGGACTGACGTACGCTTCATTGGGTTATAAACTGGCTGGATAGCCGGGCCCAAAGAGTTGTGGTGAATGGAGTCAAATCCAGTTGGAGGCCAGTCACTAGTGGTGTTCCCCAGGGCTCAGTACTGGGGCCAGTCCTCTTTAATATCTTTATCAGTGATCTGGATGAGAGGATCAAGTGTACCCTCAGTAAATTCGCAGATGATACCAAGTTAGGTGCGTGTGTTGATCTGCTTGAGGTAGGAAGGCTCTGCAGGAGAATCTGGATAGGCTGAACCGATGGGCTGAGGGCAACTGTATGAAGTTCAACAAGGCCAAGTGCCGGGTCCTGCACCTGGGGCGCAATAACCCCAAGCAGAGCTACAGGCTGGGAGAGGAATGGTTGGAGAGCTGCCAGGCAGAGAAGGACCTGGGAGTATTGATTGATAGTTGGCTGAATATGAGCCAGCAGTGTGCTCAGGTGGCCAAGAAGGCCAACAGCATCCTGGCTTGTATAAGAAGCAGTGTGACCAGCAGGTCTAGGGAAGCGATTGTCCCCCTGTACTCGGCTCTGGTGAGGCCACACCTCGAGTACTGTGTTCAGTTTTGGGCCCCTCGCTACAAGAAGGACATCAAGGTGCTCAAAAGAGTCCAGAGAAGGGCGACGAAGCTGGTTAGGGGTCTGGAGAACAAGTTCTACGAGGAGCAGCTGAGGGAGCCTGGTTTGTTCAGCCTGGAGAAAAGGAGACTCAGGGGCGACCTTATTGCTTTTTATAAGTACATTAAATGAGGCTGTAGCAAGGTGGGGGTTGGTCTTTTCTTCCATGTGCCCAGTGATAGGATGAGGGGAAATGGGCTAAAGTTGCGCCACAGGTGTTTTAGGTTGGATATTAGGAAGGACTTCTTTACTGAGAGGGTTGTGAGGCATTGGAATGGGCTGCCCAGGATAGCGGTGGAGTCACCATCCCTGGAGGTCTTTAAAAGATGTTTAGATGTTGAACTTAGCAATATGGTTTAGTGGAGGACTTGTTAGTGTTAGGTCAGAGGTTGGACTCGATGATCTTGAGGTCTCTTCCAACCTAGACAATTCTGTGATTCTGTGATATACACCATTCTGGAGTCAAGATGTAGCGGTGCTAAACAAGCAGTCATTCATGGAGGGGACTGGAGGAGAGACATGGCCATATCCAGAGGAAGGAAGTCTTAAGTTTGAATAAATGGATTTGGCACACCTTACTTGTAGTAGCTGGTCCTACTGCCTCTGCCATATTTGGCATTGTCTTTCTTGACCACTGTAGTTAGATGGATGGGGCAGGAAGGCCTAGGGTATTTTGAAATAGGCAGTGTAGCTTGCAGAGGGAAGAACTAGCTACCAAACTCCCCAGGACTCTCTATTCACCCCAGTATTGCTGAATTTGTGTAGGTAGACTCAGGTGTCAGTGTCTTGGCAACCCAAGTAATTTGCTGAAAGGATCATCAAACTGACCAAGGAACCACTGATGAAATCCCAAAATTAATTATTTCCCTGGGCAAAAAAAAAAAAAAAAAAAAAAAAAAAGAAAAAGTGATGGTCTTAAACAACAGTAAAATTACAACAGTCCTGCTTGACCTGTATGGAGGCCTGTTAGAAAATGTTGGTTTACAGTAGACTTTAGAGCTTTGAAAGAGATCACACCATCATTAACTGTTACAGTTCCAGACATATTGCAGCTCTTGTATGACCTAGAAACCCTAAAATATACCTGATATGCTATAACTGGTATTGCAAATGCTTTAAAAAAAATAAAAAAAAAAAAAAATCCCAGTCATCAAAGAAAGACCTTAGTTTGCCTTCACCTGGAATGGTGTGCAGTACAGCTGGAACCACCTGTCTGAAGGGTCCAAATATTCCTTACTATATGCCATGGCATCATCCATCAGACTTTAAAGCAAGAGATCTCCAAAGAACTTTTTCTCTGCTGACAATGGGATAAACTACTTTAGAAGTACTAAGTAAAGGGCAATAGGTAATCATTACTTTTCTTGGTGCTAGATTTACCATTAGGGTCTCCAAAGCAAAAAGGGACTTTCAAAAAATGCAGGTTTTAGACATGCACTATGAATAAAGATACATCCCAGCTGACCAAATTGCTTGGATAAGCACCACAGATACAATAAACAAGAAACACAAGCCTTCTTGGGCATTACTCTATTGGAATATGCACATCTGTTGTTGCTGCCAATTACTGCCAATTGACCAAACATGCATATTAAGTGATCTGAAAAAAAATAAATAAATAAATATTAAAAGTAAGAAGAAGAACACCAGTGAGCTTTGGAGCTAATCAACAGGAGATAGCCCATGCCATCAAATTAGGACTAATTTTCATAGGTAGTAATGTAAAAATAGAAAAATTAAATACAATTGCAGGAAAGAGGCATATCATACAGAGTTTGTGGCAACCAGCCTCTGAAGAGATGAGAGAGACACTTGGAACCCTGGAATCTGAACCACAAAAGAGCAGAAAATAAATTCTCTCTAGTGGAACAAGAGTTCCTAGCTGCATATGTAGAGGGTGTGTGAGCATCACAGAAGTGTTGGAGTGCAGAGCAGCCACTATCATTATGCCCTCCATAAGCTATCCTGAATTTTATGTTCAAGGATTCAAAACAACTGAGGGAAGAACAACCACCATAACACGGCAAAAATGTGTCCTAGCCCTTAGCCAATCTTTACATATTGTTTCAAGCTCCAGATCAGGGTTAGCTGAATTTATTAAGTCAATGGCCATCAAATCAATAATGTGAGGAAGGCCAAACACCTTTGGCTGTTGAAGCTCTAGTGTATGATGAAATAAGTACTGAAAATAAAGAACAAAGTTTGTTTACTGATGGATTCTGTAACAGCATAGCAGGAAACAGGAGACGGAAATACTTGGAACACTTCTACAGGAGAAGCTGCCATCTGGGAGGAGGCTTGAAGAACTTTGAAAGGCCTTAAAAATAGCCTTAGAATATACTCAGGAGCATCAATGGGCTAGAGTATATGTAAATACAGAATCCTGGGCAGTGAGTAATGTTGTATGGAAATGGCTTAAAAAGTGAAATTGTGGTAATTGGCAGCAGTTAGGAAAAATATTTCAAGCAGAAGTATGGAAAGCAGTACAACAGATGCTTGAGCAGAAAGACTTAAGAAAGACCTAATGTCAGGCTAATAATATACATATCCCAAATTCAAAGGCAACTTAAGATGAACACAGTAACTAAGCTGACTAGCTGCCTCAACTTTTTCCTTAAAACTGTCCTAAAAACACCAGAAAAAGGGTCTGTTGGGATTTATGGCATCCTCACCTTCCTCACCTCCAGAAAAATGTGTGACCAGCTTATTTATAACCAGGACTATCTCATAGGAGCACTGAAGAAAAACATATATGCTGAGCTCGGTTGGATGATGAAGTACCAGCCAGCCCTGGGGATTCTTGGATTGCGAAGCCTACAACAGTCAAAATCCCTAGGGAAGTGGCCCTTATTGTTTGAAGAGCAGGGTTTACTTACTGTTTGGTCTTTGGAAACAGAACAATGAAATGTGTGCTGAATCATGTCCCTCTAATTCAAATTTTATGTCTTTATTTTTAGAGTTCTTGGATCTGAGGTTGGTGAATGGCAATGACTGTGCTGGACGGCTAGAAGTTTTCTACAATGGAACATGGGGGAGCATTTGTTCCAATCATATGTCTCAACTGACTGCAATAACTGCATGCAAACACCTGAACTGTGGAGATGGCGGGGAAATTGATAAAGATTTCAAATACGGCAGAGGTTCTGGGCCCACGTGGTTGGACCACATTGACTGCAATAAGCAACACAGCTCTCTCTGGCATTGTCAGTCAGACCCCTGGGATCCTCAGTCATGTGATAACCGAGCAGAAGAGACCCATATTTCTTGTACTGGTAACTACAAATGTATCTGTACAGGACCTCCCAAACATACAGAAACCTGTGCATGCATATGTGGACATTGTAGTACTTAAAACATGTTCAATTGTTTTCCAGTTTATATAATTTTTAGTTTCATGAAAATGGCACAAACATTTTTGTCTAATTCCTGTTGTAAATTAGTTAATTAAAATGATATGAGTATTGAAATCCAAGGGAAGACCCTGATAGCATGGTGCCATTGCATACCTGTAAATTAAAAGTCTGTGATATGCAGTTAGTCTGTGAGGTCTGAGATAAGATCAGATTTCTCAAGAAGTCTAGAGGCATGTATGCATACATGTATGGACGCATAACAGAGCATGTAGACACGTGAATGCACAGAAACATGTACAAGTGTACTTAAGTTCAATTCTAAAGGTCCATTTCTGGTGTCTGCTCTTATGATAGTATTTCATATCTGTGGGTTCCCACTGAAATATAAACGGATTTTAGATAACATTCAGATCTCTTGAAAGGCACTTCAAGAGGAAAGAAAGCAAAGTCCTCAGAGAGTTTCAGGAACATTTTTTTATTTAAAGCAATAGCCAAACAGTGACCCAGCAAGTATTAAATACTCCATGCATACATTACAGGAAAAAATGAACTTGATGATTAATCATAGAAACATAGAACGGTTTGACCTTAAAGACCATCTAGTTCCAACGCCCCCTGCCTTAGGCAGGGATGATACCCATTAGACCAGGTTGGCCAAGGTCCCAACCTGGCCTTGAACACCTTCAGGGATGGGTCATCCACAGATTCACTGGGCAGCCTGCTCCAGTGCCTCACAAGCCTTACAGTGGTGAGTTAATGATCAGGCATTTTATGTAACTTCACTTTTTTAGAATAATCTAATGATTTATTTACAATATTTAATTTCTACAGGAAGAAAAGGGACAGCAACTCCAGCTACTGCTGAGTGTCCAAATTCTACAAGTTGCTCAGGTACCTCTACTTTGTTTTTCCTTATTGGTCCCTGTGGACCTTCCTGCTGTTCAAGCAATACAGAAGTATGTTTGTTTTGCAGACAGGGAGAAGTTACGTGTTGTAGGAGGAGAGGATGTGTGCTCAGGAAGAGTGGAGATTTGGAACCAGGGTTCTTGGGGAACGATCTGTGATGATTCCTGGGATATAGCAGATGCTAATGTGGTATGCAGGCAACTGGGTTGTGGGTCTGCTGTGTCCGCTCTGAGTGAAGCTGCCTTTGGAGAAGGGACTGGTCCCATCTGGTTGGAGAAGATCCACTGTAAAGGAACAGAACTGTCTCTCTGGGACTGTCCTTCCAAGCTCTTGTTTGGCAAAAACTGTGATCATAAGGAGGACGCTGCTGTGGATTGCTCAGGTTAGTAAATGGTCCTTTGGTTCATTACACAGACTAGGAGAGGAGGTAGATGTACATCCAAGTTACTAGCCCCTTCATACTTCTGACTGCAGGAACCTCACAAATGATGTGAAGATGTTCTTCCTATTTTTCACACTTACCTATTCCTTAACCTAGACTTGTATTCCTTTCATAGGTGTGACAGGAACAACATCATCCACTAGAGCAGGTAAAATATTTCCTCTTCCCCCCTTTCTTTCTCCCAACAAATGAGAATTTAATGTGCTTGATACTGCATAGTGGGTAAAACCGCAATATATTCCAGCTCATGAGAAAGCATCTCACTTAGTCTTTTGTAAAGGATGGTTGAATGGCACCATCCCCAGCTGCTGAATGCTCTTTGCTTGAGCAGGACCCACAACTAGGCAGCAGGTGACCTGCTTCACCCTGCTACCATGGGCACAGCAGGAGGCTCCAGAGGAGCAGCTTCTGGATCACCTGATTCTCCACCTGTTGCTTCTCTGTTTCCATTCAGATCTTCCCCGCCAACCAGAGACACAAAATGTGAGAATTTCAGCACCTGTCATCGTTTGTGTTATTCTGGGGGCTCTTCTCTGCCTGGTCCTTGCCATTCTCGCTGGACAGATCCGAAGTGCCAGGGCACAGAAGAGAGGTGTGTCCCTCAGTACTGTTATGAAATGCCTCCTTGAAGAAGCTGGCAAGTGCTAATTGGCTGGGGCAGCTGGGAGGATGGGTGGCTGAGGTGACTGATCCCTGCTGCCACACTGAAATTTTCACTTACCCTCTGGCAGTGAAATAGTCCACCAGTGCAACTGGGAACTGGCAGCAGCCAGAACAGCCACTAAGACACTTGGACCCTGTCTTGTTCTGTACAGGTCTTGCAGTGACCTGTTTGTGCAGAGAGAAATAGAGACAAGAGGACAGGAGATTTTGATGACTGCAGCAACTGGAAAATTTACAGCCAACACATTAGATCTCAGACAAATAGAATCATAGAACCATAGAACCATAGCATCACAGAATCGTAGAATCATAGAATCGTTAAGGTTGGAAAAGACCTCCAAGATCATCTGGTCCAAGCATCCCCCTACCACTAAATTTCCTCATCCAAATCATCAACGAAGATATTAAAGAGCATGGGCCACAACATCGACCCCTAGGGAACACCAGTTGTTACCGGTCACCAGCTGGATTTCATTCCATTCACCACCACTCTCTGGGCCTGGCCATCCAGCTGGTTTTTAACCCAGCAAAGGGTATATCTGTCCAAACCATGTGCTGCCAGGTTCTCCAGAAGAATACTATGGGAGACCATATCAAAGGCCTTGCTGAAAGGCTACGTCAACAGCCTTTCCCTCATACTCCAGGTGGGTTACCTGGTCATAGGAGGAGATGAGGTTGGTCAGGTAGGACTTGCCTTTCATGAACCCATGTTCACTGGGCCTGGCCCTCTACTTGTCTTGTACATGTTGTGTGATTGCACTCAAGATTATCTGTTCCACAACCTTCCCTGATACCAAGATCAGACTGACAGGTCTGTAGTTCCCTGGGTCTTCCTTACGACCCTTCTTATAGATGGGCATCATATTAGCAAGTTTCCAGTCATCTGGGACTTTTCCAGTTGACCATGACCACTGATAGATGATGCAAAATGGCTTGACAATCACATCTTCCAGCTCCTTCAGCACCCTCAGGTGGATCCCATCTGGTCCCATGGATTTGGGACAGTCCAGGTAGGGTAACAGGTCTCTAACTGTTTCCACCTGAATCTTGGGGGGGGTTATTCTGCTCCCCATCTGACTTCCAGGTCAGAAGTCTGAGTACCCCAAGGATAACTGCTCTGACTATTAAAGACAGATGTAAAGAAGGCATTGAGAATCTCAGCCTTTTCTTTATCCTCAGTAGTCATGTTTCCCACTGTGTCCAGTAAAGGATGGAGATTCTCCTTGGTCTTACCATTTATACATTTTTAAAAACATTTTTTGTATCTTTTACCACAGTGGCCAGGTTGAGCTCATGTTGGGCTTTAGCCTTTATGATTTTTTCCCTGCATATGCTAGCAACTTCCCTGTACTCTCCCCAAGTTGCCTGTTCCTTCTTCCACTGGACCTAAACTCCCTTTTTCTCCCAGAGACCAGTTTGCTAGGCCACTCTCCATCATCTTTGAAAGGTCATGGAGAAAAGGAGTGGTACCTGAGGACTGGAAGAACGCCCATGTCACCCCAGACTTCAAAAAGGGCAAGAAGGAGGACTCAGGCAACTACAGACCAGTCAGCCTCACCTGTTCCTGGAAAAGTGATGGAATCTCTCATCTCCAAGCACACGGAGAAAAAGAAGGTGATCAGGAGTAGTCCGCATAGGTTCACAAAGGGGAAATCATGCTTAACCAATTAGATAGCCTTCTATGATGAGATGACTAGCTGGGTAGATGAGGGAAGAGCGGTGGATGTGGTCTACCTTGACCTCAGCAAGGCTTTTGACACTGTCTGCATAACATCCTCATAGACATACTCAGGAAGTGTGGCCTAGGTAAGTGGACAGTGAGGTGAATCGACAATTAATGGCAGAACTCAGAGGGTTGTCCTTAGCGGTGCAGGTTCTAGTTAAAGGCCTGTAGCTAGTGGTGTCCCCCAAGGGTCTGTGCTGGGTCCAGTGTTGCCCAACTTATTCATCAATGACCTGGACAATGGAACAGAGTGCACTCTTAGCAAGTTTACTGATGACACAAAGCTCAGAGGAGTGGCTGATACCTCAGAGGGCTGTGCTGCCATTCAGACAGACATGGACAGGCTAGAGAGTTGGGCAGTGGGGAATCTCATGAAATTCAACAAGGGCAAGCACAGGGTCCTGCACCTAGGAAGGAATCACCCCAACCACCAGTACAGGCTGGCGGGTGACCTGCTGGAGTGCAGATCTGCAGAGAGGGACCTGGGAGTCCTGGTGGACAGCAGGCTGACCATGAGCCAGCAATGTCCCCTGATGGCAAAAAAGGCCAATAGAATCCTGGGGTGCATTCAGAAGAGTGTTGCCAGCAGGTCAAGGGAGGTGATCCTAACCCCTCTACTCAGTGCTGGTGAGGCCACACCTGGAGTACTGAGTCCAGTTTTGCACTCCCCAGAACAAGAGGGACATAGAACTACTGGAGTGAGTTCAGAGGAGAGCTACAAAGATGCTTAGAGAACTGGAGCACCTGTCATACGAGGACACTGAAAGAACTGGGCCTGTTTAGCCTGGAAAAGAGAAGACTGAGGGGAGACCTCATCAATGTGTATACATATCTGAGGGGAGGGTGTTGAGAGGATGGAGGCAGTCTCTTTTCAGTTGTACCCAGCAACAGGATGAGAGGCAATGGGCACAAACTGAAGCACGGGAAGTTCCAGCTGAATATGAGGGGGCACTTCTTTACTGTGAGGGTGACAGAGCACTGGAACGGGTTTTCCAGAGAAGTTGCGGAGCCTTCTTCTCTGCTGGAGACATTCAAAACCCACCTGGATGCCATCCTGGGCATCCATGGTCTAGGTGACCCTACTTGGCAGAGGCTTGAGCCAGATGACCTTCAGAGGTCCCTTCCAACCTTGGCCATTCTGTGATTCTGTGAGACTCAGCAAAAGTTCCCTCTTCAGCCACACCGGTCTTCTCCCCCACCAGTTCATCTTATGGCACACAGGGACAGCCTGCTCCTGCACCCTTAAGGCTTCCTTCTTGAAAAGCGTCTAACGTTCCTGGACCCCTCTGCCCTTCAGGACTGACTCCAAAGGGACCCTCCCTACCAGTGTCCTGAACAATTCAAAGTCTGCCCTCTGAAAGTCCAACGTAGCAGTTTTACTGACCCCTCTCCTGACTTCACCAAGAATAGAGAATTCTACCGTGTCGCGGTAACTCTGACCAAGACAACTCCTGACCACCACATCTCCTACCAGTCCTTCTCTGTTTGTGAACGGCAGGTCTAGCAGGGCACCACCCTGGTAGGCTCACTAACCAGCTGTGTCAGGAAGCTGTCTTCCACACATTCCAGAAACCTCTTAGAATGCTTCCTCAGGTCTATATTAAATTTCCAGCATATCTCCAGGAAGTTGAAGTTATGTTCTCCAGTTCTGACCGAGACCTTTCCCTAAAGTGCCAAAAACATCAGAAGAGTTTTCAGTACCCTGAGTGAGGAATTGTTAGAACACAAATCAAAACATACATTTAAACCAAGAAACTCAGATCTGCACAGACAGAATAAATCGAATGGATTTGTTAACACACCTGCTTCCCCATCCAGTATCTACTGTTCCTTTGTCAAGATAAACTTTTTCTCCAAGTTTATTCTCAGACAGCACCTTCCTGTGACTTTCTGGGTAGTAAATAGGCTGTGTAGACCCATTTACATGTATGTCATTCATTTTCATGACACCAGCCCAAGTGTGAACAGAGACTGTGTGAGTGATCTTGTGTTTTACTTTCAGGCTCCAGAGTATCATATGACCCCTTCTCTGAGGCTGTCTATGAGGACATTGACTATAATCTGATGAGAGAAAAGCAGGGGATGACTCACCTCTCAGGTCTGTGTGTCTTGTTCTTATCAAGAGAAAATAAATTGAGGATAATTCCTTCTGGAGGCCCAAATCCCAGTCTGAAACTTTGCAGTTCCCAAATCTACCAGAAAACTGAACAGTTCCTTGAATTGAAGAGAAGTATTTTCTGACCAGTGGACTGCAATAATTCCTCTTCAAGGGACAATTCATTTTGTGCTGTCCCCACTGCAGCTATAAAGCACAGAACAATATGCCTCCACCTCCTGTCTGTCCAGTCGACGCCCTCCTCCCACCCACCACCCCCCCCAAAAAAAAAAAAAAGAAAGAAAGAAAAGAAAAAGAAAAAAAGCTTTTGTTGCAATTGTTTAAAGTAGGAACAAATAAACCAATAATCTGTATCCCCCTTCTGGTAGCCACATGTGTCTATAGGCTTCCTTCTGTTGATTGCTTTCTGCTTTTATGGCTTGCCTTCCCTATGAGTTCCAGAAGAATTGTTATCTATTTCAGTGTAAGCCCTTAAGGACTAATAATACTGACCGCCCAAGAATCTGCTTCTCCTCCAAAGAAGCACCTTAGCTCACTTGGTTATGTTTGCTACAGGTTTTATTGAAGACTGCAGGCACTCTTCCAAATGGCAGTATAGACTATGTGCTACAATTGGAAAGAATGCAGTCAGGTTTGACTGGCTTCCTGAATTTACAGACCCAGGCTACCTGTCCTCTTATATGTGTTTGGTTACTTTCCTGTACATTGTATCATGCATTGTTTAGTTGTTTTTGTTTGTTTTTTGTTTGTTTGTTTGTTTGTGTGTGTGTTTTTTGTTTTGTTTTGTTTTTGTTTTTGGTTGGTTGGTTTTGTTTGTTTGTTTGTTTGTTTTTTCTGGCTGATTCATACATTCTATGAACTGGCACATTTGGGGTTATTTGGCTGTTTTGTTTTGTTTTGTTTTGTCATTGGCTATACTTTATCTGCATGCATTCAGCCTCCAATCACAAGTAATATAATTTGTTACTTCATGCCTATCCTTCAGAACTATTTAGATACCTCCCCTGCTATCCCTATACATTACCATAGCTGCCTTAGCAAACAGCTACATTGGAGAGCAATAAACTGAATGTATGTATAATCCATACAATCAGCCATACTCAACCTCAAGTTACTTGACTTAGATCTGCAGCCTTATTGATCCTGGATCTGTTTTCCTCATGATGCAGTTTAGCAGCTCAGGAGAGTTTACTCTGATAGCACACTTTCTCATTGGTCCTGTAGCAACTCAAGGTAATGTAATGGAGATCCTACAATGAAAGAGACACTTCTAGCTTTTAATTTCCAAAGCATTATCGATTATTAAAACAATTTTTTTTTCCTGAACTTCATGTTCAATAATAATGTTAGACAGTAAGTGAAAAAATTCTCTTTGATTTTTGTGGTGGAAATGTGTCATACAATCTTGTATAAAAGTGCCAGTCTTCTCTTTTTTTTCTACTTCTGAGGGCTGTCTTCCCTCCCTGCCCACTTTTTTATGCAGGGGGATGGAGAGTTCTTGCACACTAAGGAAAACATCTTAAAGAGTTGCCAGATCTGCTCAGCTCCTTTGTCCCTAAGGATGGTGTTCCAGGGGAATGGTGTTCTCATCTACTAGGTCTTTAAATAGCTTGAAGTTCACTCTTCAGAAGTTCAGATCCTGACTTTGCTCTTTGCCAGACCTGTGTTCCTCAAAATCACAAACTTAACCAGAGCATGGTTACTGCAGCCCAGTCTGCCTCTAATCTGGCAACTGCTTCTCCCAGGAATGGTAACTGTAATAAGTTGCAAACTATTGTTTCATTTCTGAGATAAATGTGGGGAATTAAGACAGAGAAAAAACATGCTGTGGGTGGCATACTGCTGGAGTTGAACAGGAAATGTTCAGCCCAGTGACCCAATGAAAAATGCAGTCTTCCAGGTATGGTTTTGCTGGTGGTATTTTTCTTTGTTTGCTTGTTTCTATTTGACAATGGAAAATGGAAAATGCTCCCTGAAAGCGAGAGGAAGTATCTGGAGAACTACTACATTTTCCTAGTGCAGATCAAAAACCTCATTTTAATATTGCCCTCAGAGATATCAATTGTCAAAGGCCCAACCAGTTGTGGACTTCAGCTGCCCACATCCCTAACCCTCTGCTGTGCTATGGTTTTTTATATTTTATTGTGTTTGCTATATTTAGGGTTTTAATTATTTAAACTAAAAGCCTTTATTTTTCTTACTTGTTTTGAAGTTTTCACCAAGAAGATAATTATTCCAAAAAAGATCTCTTTTTTTCTAATTCACATTGAATGTTGAATATTGTAAAAAAAAAAAAAAAAAAAAAAGAAAAAAAGAAAGAAAGAAAGAAAAAAAGAAATGCGAGCACTTTGATTTGCTTTCATTTCATATATGTTTTATATGTATGTGTGTTTGTGTATGTATATACCATAAGACAGTGAAAACTAAGATTCTTTGAGGGATGACTTCCAGGTATGTCCAGATCACAGAGCTACCTACCCCTGAGAAATCAGAGCGCTCACTACTCACAGAACTAGTGATACATAGAGATAAACAAGGAAAACTTATTATTTTTTAATTATTAAATGTAATAGGGAAGCTTACCTTATCACTAGCTGCATTCTTCCAGACCTTTCCCCCTTTCACGTTCATCCTCCATATTAGCTTCTGTTTTGTACTTGTTACAACAATGTATAACAATTATTGGAGCTATATCACTGTCATCTGGAATACTTTAGAGCTCTCAGGAGGATTCTTAATTTCTTATCATTCCTTTTCATCACGGTACTATCAGTATTGCAAACCCTTATCTTTGGATTGTCAGCTACTGTTCTCTCCAGTGGAAGTTCTCTCCCTTTTACAGTTAATACCAGTATCATTCCAGAGGTCCCACTACTGCCTGGAAATACCCTGGAAGACGGTTATGATGATGTGACAGAAGATCCTAGATCTAAAGATGCTTCCCTTCCAGGGAAGAATGAGCAAGAAATCATTGGAGTTCTGGACAAAAGTGACGGAAACAGGTATTCATGGACAGGTGAGTCCAGAAGAGCAGTGCTGCTAATTTTCATAATCTATAGTTATTGTACTGAACTCAGGGGAAATCAGTGTGGAGCATACCACAAGAGATCACCTAGATTTATCTAACCACTGTAAGGAAGGAACACTACCTTCCTACACTCTTCCAATTAGATGTTTATCTGGTCTTTCAGTAACAATATTCTCACAACCCTTGCAGGTAATCTATATCCATACCTTGTTTTCCTTGGGAGGATCCAAATCAGGGCATATTCATGGGAAGAGTAAATCTTCAAAATTTGCTATGTGTCAGATAAAGATAGCAAAAAAGCTTTTTAACCCTTGAGGTGGTAAAGCACTGAATCGGGTTATTTTGTGTTATTGAATACAGATTGCCTTTATTAAAAATGTTTATTATTAAATCAGATCTGAGAAAAGTATGCTTGATCCTTGGATATGTGTACATGTAGCAGGAGGCAGAATGTAAAAACTGTTCTCAAGTTTTTCTGAAGGAGACAACCGCCAGCCCACACTTTCAGCTGCACAACTGTGTAAAGGTAAAACATACAGAATGTACATTTGACTGAGTTCTTCCCTTCATGTTTTCAGACTCTAATGTGTCAAGAAACAGGACATCTGAGACTCAAAGAGATTCATTCCCGGGTCTTGAAGACACAGTTTATGATGACATTGAAGAGACAGGACCCTAATCAAGATCGCTGAGCAGTACTGAATACTTTCGGACATTCTCCCCTGTTCATAAAATGCTAATCATGTACTATCAGAACCAGAACAACCTGCATTTAGAATTAGTTTTCATAAGTTTGGTTTATTTGCAGAGAAGTGATTACATATTTAGAAGAAATACAAGCATTATCTTGTTTAGACAGTTTTTCAAGCTTCTCCTAACTACCCAGGCTTTTTTTTATTATTATTATTTCTAAATAGTTTCATTGCTTCTTTTTCATTTTTATTTTTTTTAAACTGAGGTAATTTTTCAACCATGATATTTTCTTATTAAAACTGTTTAAAGATCTTTTCTCAAATGTATGTTACTCCTCGTGGATACATTTCACTGTATGACGAATTTTGATTATTAGGAATTGAGACTGAACTGCAAGAAGATCATCAAAGCAGTGTTTAAACTTTTGGATATTCTTATTTGTCACATAGAATGTGAGAGCCAGAATTAATGCTAGGTAGCACTACATGAGATAACAAACTAAACGAGAGGTTATTCTTGTCCTCACTTTAAATGCAGGGCTGTCATTTGAACTACATGCAAATGAATTACAATTTGGACTGGGCGGAAAAACTCCTCTTTTCTCCCTCTACACCATGATGAATTATTGTCTCCCAAAATCATATCAATTATACAGTAATAGAAAGTTTAATTTCTTTCAACGTAGGACAAATAGTGGTCATATCTATAGGTTTCCATCATGTCATTTATTTTCATCATGTGAATGCAGACTGCAAAAGTCCACAAGTTGATGGAGTAGAAGTACTGTTGTCTTGGCTCCTAATAATAAATAAAATAACAATAAAAATAATAAAATTAAATTAAAAATAATAAAATAAAAAAATAATAAAATTTCTTTCAGGTTTTGAAAGAAAAAGCTTCCCTTGAAATCTATCTATATCAGTGTAGTGGTTTTGGCTGGACTAGAGTTAGTTTTCATCATTGTAGCAAACATGGTGAGGTGTTTTGGATTTGTCATGAAAAGCAGTATTGCTAACACACTGATGTTTTAGTTGTTGCTGAGCAGTGCTTACACAGCATTAATGTCTTTGCATCTCATGCTGCCCTGCCAGCAAGGAGGCTGGGAACGCACAAGAAGCTGAGAGAGGACACAACCAGAACTGATTCAAACTGACCAAAGGGACTTTTTATACTGTATGATGTTATGCTCAGCAATAAAACTGGGGGGAAAGAAGGAAGAAGAGGGAATGTTCAGAGGTATGGTGTTTGTCTTTCCAAGTAACAATTATGTGTGATGGGCCTTGCTTTCCTGGAAATGGCTGAACATCTGCCCATGCTTAGGGACACGGTTACTGCCCGTGCTTAGGGACACGGTTTAGTCGGTGATACTGGTGGTAGAGTGATGGTTGGACCAGATGATCTTGGAGGTCTTTTCCAACCTTAATGATTCTATGAAAATCTGAGCCCCACCTTTCCAATAGCCACTCCCATGCCACCCAACAAAGCTGTATTTGCATAGAGGATGCCACTGTAAAGATGTGTCTAGATGATATATCCATAAGAGTCGCCATAATGAAGATGAGAGTCTCATTTATATATAAAAACAACAGTTGTTCTAGCTAGCATGGTACATAACGAAGTGTGAGTTTGTCCAAAACAGCAGGGAAGACAAACAGACAAGTAGATCCTTGCCCAAACAATCTCACTAACCTTGTTAGCTCACCATCAGGACACCTTATAACCTTGTGCCAAGGACTGAGGCAGAAGAAGTTGCACTGAAATTAACTTAATATTTCTTTGTACTCACTGAGGATCCTGGCAAATCTATGCTTCTCTGGACGTCTGCCTCTCAGCACCAAGTAGAGCTTCACTATAGAATATCATGAGAGCACAGTGTTCTGTTAATCTGTATTGCTACTATTAAGTAATATTTAGGATATTTCTATCTGCATAGCTTTATCCTTTCTGAGCTAGACTGGAAGGAATGAAGAGGAAACCAAAAAGGAAAGGCAAATTTGGCAAAGATTAAGCCTTTTGTTAAAATTCCTAAGGGAATGTAACCACCTGGACATGTAGCTCCAAGTACACAAGTAAACAAGGACCTGTTTACTTTCTCCCTGGTTATACCTACTATCACAAGAGTACATAAAGTCATTCCAGTAGCCAATTATCCTGGTTCTTCTGGTAGCCGAGTCCTGTTTATACACAACTATCCCTTTTTATCCCCTTATACCTCTATTTCTGAAACCTTGTTCCTCCTCACATCACTTAGATATATTCCTTTCCCTCTCTTTGGTTCCTCCCATAAAAACCCATGAATTTTGTGCAATCCCAAAATGCTCTTCTTCTGCATCTGATAAGGTATCCCAGATCCCTTTGCAGTAATATCCTTTCAGTCCCTCTCCTGTTGACTTGATGGATTTTATCCTTGAATAATGGGGCTGATGGTTGTCCTAAGGCAGCCCTGTGAGGAGCCTGGAAAAGTGTTTTCCAGCTCTTGGAGGGAGATGGAGTTTGGGTTCCCACCTGCTACTGTGCCCCTCAACTCCTCTGGACTTGTGGAGATGGACCTGTGACAGGCTCCTGTGAAGAGCCTGGGAGCAGACCTTTTACTTGGGCAGGGTATTACTTGTCGTTCCCACCACCCACCCCATGCCCCCATTTTCTCTCTTCTGCTCCTTTTTGGATATGCACTTGGGGTTTTTATGAGATCACCCAACAACTTCAGGCTGCATTACACGGTGAGTAGGAGGAAAACCTGCTTCTAGAAAGACTGAATCTGAGCTGTAAGTGGCTAAGGGAGCTTGGAGCACAGTTCAAAGTCCAAGATAAGAGCCTTTGCTGAGCATAGAGGGATCCATGAGTGCTTGTGAAATAGGTGTCTAACTGTATGCCTCTGCTAGCAGGTATTGAGTTGAATAAGATAAAGTAATACTTCTTAAGTAGGAGACCTAAATACTTGGCAAAAGGGCTCAGGGCATGAGCAGCAGATGGACTGACATTCCATGCTGATATTCAAGGGATCTACAAATGTGCAAGTGCTTGTGAATCTTAGAGGGTGATGGTGTGTTTTTTCACTAGCATGGGTGGGGGGGGATCAGCTACTGAGATGAGGGATATCTTGGCCAGCTGTGTGCCTGTGTGTGTGTATGGACAACGGTCTGTGCCAGCAACTGGAGTGAGGCTGTAGCCTCAAGGGTTCTTATGTCCAGGTGTCAGCTGGATCCAGGGGCAGATCTTGAGCAGTCTGAGTGTCTGAGCCCAGCTGTTGGAGGGATCCACCTTGTATATATCTTCACTAGTGGACTTCCATTTTGCTCAGCCAAAGAGGGTAGCAGAATGAGGCCATTGGTGCTGTCTGCATTCATGTGAGCACCCTGAGCAGATCTGTGATCTGTGTGGCCAGCAATGTTCATGCGCATACATAGTGCATATGTGCACTCTGTGTGAATATGCCTACTGGGAATATGTCCTCAGCCTCACCACTGGATGGTCCTGAGAAGGACATGGATTTGAAAGGCGGACTATTTAGTGGATAAGAAATTGGCTGGACAGTTGCATCTGGAGAGCTGCTGTCAACAGCTCAATGTCCAGGTGGAGCTCAGTGATGAGCAGTGTCTCTCAGGGGCCCATACTGGGACCTGAACTGTTTAATACCTTTATTAATAACATAGACAGTAAGATTGAGTGCACCCTCAGCAAGTTTGTGGATGATGCCAAGCTGAGTCACTTCTTGAGACACCTCTCATTTGTAGGTATCTGCTACATATCCAGCACTGTCCCCCAAAAGTTGATCAACATCCTGAGTCCTAAGAAAGCTACTTCTTTTGCTGTGTGTAGTGCTCAAACACGCGTCTTTCTAGACGTAGCCCTAATTGAATGTGTTTAATTGGCAGTCACTGCATACGATCATTAAATAGAAATATGCCATTCACTATCTTACAACCTTATCACGAACCAAAAAATTTGTGAAGGGCTGGCAGCAGCATCTTGGATATGAGGATCTCTTCTAGCCATGTCCACAGAGCTCAGACCTTGCAGATACCACTCAGTGGTCCCAATGTGATTAACCACTCCTAGTGCAATATCCTGGCACTTCTTACTCTTGTTTGTGCCGGCACCCACAGAAATTAGACCAGTATGTTTGTTATTGGCATTCTTACTCTTCTTTGCAATTTTAGTTTCATCTCAACCTCTTATACCCAAATCCTTGTGGCCATCTTGATTCATTCTTGATTCATCTCGTGTAGGACAGCTCAAAGCATTTTTAGCCCATGCTTCCCACCTTACTGGGGTTCTACTATTCTATGGCAATGCCACATTCATGTAATGACACCTGCATCTAGCTATTCACCAGATCAGTCTGTTTCACTGCCCACTATTGGACTGATCATACAACCAAAGCTGTCAACCCACCTGGTTAAAATGGTGTTGGGAATTAGCATACAGGACGTGGACATGTACTCGTGGAACAATTGTTCCATTTGAGCTTGCTTTAAGCAACCAGGGGTAGGCCTTAGAAATCTCAGGGCCTGCTGTAGCTGAGCAAACCAAGCTGCCAGAGTAACTGTGAGAAGCTCCCACGGCAATGACTCCCACATCGCCCAATTAAGGAACTCAGAAAATATTGTTACCAGCAGCTGGCCTCAAGGACTAGGTCTACGTGACCGCTAATCACAAAGGGGCTTGTTTTCCTGACTGCTAATCAAAAGGGGGGTTCTTTTCTTGCAGGTGGGGTTGTTTTCTTATAGTTGTTTGTCTGAGTGCTCTTGACCAATAATCTTGTGTGAAACACTGTCCGCCCCTGTAAAGTTCACTATAAAAGTTAGGCTATTCGGGCAATAAAATGGAGCACCATGATCTGACTCAACTGGTGTCTGTCGTGCTTTCGGCCGTGCTTCGCAACAAATGGCGCCCGAACAGGCTGAGACCTGAACAGGACCTGAACAGGACATCGCAGCGGGACAGACATCGCACCGGAGCAGGACATCGCAGCACCGGAGCAGACATCGCAGCCGAGCACGGACATCGCAGCGGCGCCGGGAAACACATCGCAGCGCAGCGGGACACCAGCGCAGCGGGACACCAGCGGCGCCGGCACATCGGAACGCAGGGAGACCAGGAGACCAGCGGCGTCGGGACCAGCGGCGCCGGGGACCAGCGGCGCCGCGACATCACAGCGCCGAGACTGAGACATCGGAGCGGCGCGGGGCATCGGAGCGCCGCCGGGACATCGGAGCGCAGCCGGGACATCGGAACGCAGCCGGGACAGCCGGGACGACCCGGGACCACTCTATACAGGACTCACAGTGGGACGCGGCACTCACGGTGAGAGACGCGGGAAACGGTGGGACGCGGGGACGCGGGGACTCACGCTGAGAGACGCGGGAAACGGAACCGCGCAAGAAATTGAAGTAACGCAGTGGAGGTGAAAGGGACGATAATCCCCGTACCCGCAGTCTGACAGGTGAACGGGACGTAACGGGACATAAACGCGGAATCCCCGCACCCAGGAGCACCTATAGAGGGTCCCTGCCAGTCACGTGTCTCACAAAGGCTGCAACAGCATAAATAAAGGCATGGAGAGACAAGCGGCATATGATTTGCTCAAATGCTTTTTAGAAAAGCGGAGCACGCAGGGTATAGACTGCAAAAAGGATTTACCAGGATTATTAGCATATGGAGTAGCACAGGGTTGTTTTATCAATCCGGATACAGTTTTTGAACAAGCAGAATGGCGCAAATTTGGGGACAAATTGTTTGATGAAGTTATTAATGACAATAAGACTGCTAAAAAATTATCAAAGCCTTGGAAAGCAGTCACTAACGCCTTAGCTATACATCAGGCTGAGCAGAGAGTCGCTGCTGCCGCTACAGAGCGACTGGGATTGCCAGGAAGAGCTGGTACTGTTAACCCTCAACAGGGAGAGATGGAGGGAGCTGGGGATTGCCCATTGCCGCCTTCAGTGAGAACGATAACGCTGCCATCCTCAGAGTCGTCATTGGTGCTCCTGCCATCACCAGCAGCACTACCGACTCCTACTCCCGAAAGTGGGGAGATGGACGAGGAAATAAGAGAGCAAAAACCAGACAGAAAAAACACAAGCCCATTTACAGACGGTGTTCAACAGAGGCAGAGGGTGTGGAACCAAATAGCAAATGAGGCCCTACGCGAGGGTGAACACGAGATAGCTGCACAATTGGTTCCAGAGGCCTTCCCGGTAATATACTCACCACCGGACGCCCAGGGTAATGTTACGGTTAATCTACTGAATTTGGACTGGAAATTGTTAACTCAGCTGCGGTCCACAGTAAATGACTCAGGTCTGAAAGGTGAACCTACGAGACAGATGCTGGACTACATTTGGGGAACAAATATTTTGCTTCCAGGAGACATACACAGCATAATGAAATTAATTTTGACCCAACACCAGCAGCTCTTATTTAATGCCCATTGGCACGCTGCTTGTCAAGAAGCAGTCGCAGTGATAAGAGCACCGGGGAACCCTTTACATGGGGTCACGCTGGAAGAGTTGATGGGGATAGGACCGTATTTTAGGACAGAAGCACAGGCATTGCAGGGACCTGGTAAAGCCAAGGAATCAATGAGAACGGCCAGAAGAGCATTGGATCGGATAAAGGGGCCAGGGGGAATACCTTCCTACATGGGAATCAAACAGGGTAGAGAGGAACCATTTGGGCTTTTTATTGATCGCGTAGCAAACGCCATACAGGCGGCAGGGGTGCCCGATTACCTCAAGGGCATGATATTAAAACAGTGTGCAATTCAGAATAGCAACCCCTCTACCCGCACTATATTAGCTTCCTTACCCGGGACATGGACAATCGAGGAAGGGTTGGAAAGAATGGCTCAGGTACCAGTAGGCCCACAGGCTATGTTAGTAGAGGCAGTAAAGCAATTAGGTGACAGCATGCGAGAACAGGCACAGGCTGTGAAAGAGCACGTTCAGTCTACACAGAGCCAGGTCCTTGCAGCTCTTGCTCCTTTGCAAACCGCCGGTTCACACTCTGGTGGTCAAGTACCACCCCCTAGTAGCCAATTACCACACCGCTGCCGATGTTATCGTTGTGGTGCTTTTGGACACGTGAGACGATACTGCAAAGCTGGGGCAGTATGGTGCTCAAATTGTCAGTCGAACAATCACAATGAAGCGGCATGTCGACGCAACGTGCCGGGAAACGGCCGGAACAGCGGGAAGAGTCGCAAACGCCTCCCGCAGCCGCTCCGCTCTCGGCTCCGGCGCCGGCACCGGCCGGGGCAGCGCGGCCGCGGGCGGCCACCTCTCGGCTGGGGCCGGTCCCGGTCCCTGTGCCCGAAGTTTCCCACGCCCGCCCCGCCAAGGCGGAGGATGCAGCAGGACGGCGCGGAGCAGGGCGGCTTCCCGTGGCCGGAGCCGCTGCCCGTGGCCGGCCCGGCGCTGCCGTTCCGCTGCCCGCGCCGCGGGGAGCGCGGCCGGTTCGACAGCTTGGCGGCCCTGCGGGCGCACCAGCAGCACGGCCACGGCCGCGGCGAGCGGCGGGCGCCGGCCGGGGGCCGCCCGCTCCTCCCGCTGCGGGACGCGGCGCCGGGCTCGCCGCCGGAGCCCTGCGGCCGGGGCAGCCCCTCCAGCCGCGGGGCGCCCCTCGCCGCCTTCTGCGACGCCTCCGGAGAGGGGCGGCCGGAGCCGGAGCCGGAGGCGGCCGGGCTGGGTCCCCGCCTCGTCGGCTACCTGCCCGCCGCCGACCCCAAAGCCTCGTTGGAGGCGCATGTCAGGGCAAAGTTCAGCAGGATGGTGGAGGCAGTGGACAAGACGATGGAGAAACGGCTCGACAGGCTGACCGGGGAGCTGGCCCAGAAGACGGCGGAGCTGCTGGAGGTGCAGGCGGCCTTCGTGCAGCTCTCTCAGAAGAAGCAGGAGGTGCAGCGGAGGGAGCGGGCGCTCAGGAGGCAGGTGGACGTGGCGGTGGAGATGATCGCGGCCTTGAAGCAGCGCCTCAGCGAGTCCAAGGAAGAGCTGCACAGGAAAGAGGAAGAAGTTGTTACTTTCAAACACTTCCTCGAAGAACCGGCAGAAAAAGAATTGTGGGGAAAAGCCAGGCTCCAGCACTTCATTGAGAACCTGCTGCAGCGCGTGGACCTGGCGGAGAGGCAGCTAGAGTATTACCAAAACCAGCAGATCGCCTGCAGCCGTATAGCAGACGTTACACTCTCTTTCCTAACTAGTAATCATGTGTCTCATCCATTTGTGGTGAATGGTCAGTGGCAAAAAGAAAAGGGGGAGAGTAAGGGGCGGCAAAGACAGAAACGGTACCAGGAGGATGCCACTGACACTGATGGCATGGGTAATAGCAGTAGTATAAGTGACACAGGTGCGGGGCGGCGGTGGGCGCCAGTGTCCTGGAAATGTGATGGTGAAAAGGACTGTGACAGTGCAGAAGATTAAGAGAATTGTGGCATTGTGACTTGTAGTGCAGCAGAATTTACATGCAGTAGTGGGCAATGTATTTCCAAAAGCTTTGTCTGCAATGGTCAAGGTGACTGCTCCGACCACTCGGATGAATCTTTGGAGCAGTGTGGCCGCCAGCCTGCACCTCCGGTGAAGTGTTCTGCGAGTAAGGTGCAGTGTGGCTCAGGTGAATGTATCCACAAGAAGTGGCGATGTGACGGAGATCCTGATTACAAGGATGGAAGTGATCAAATTAACTGCCCTTCTCAGACCTGCAGGCCAGACCAGTTCAGATGTGAAGATGGGAACTGTGTCCATAGGAGTAGGTAGTGCAGTGGTGTGAGAGACTGTCTGGATGGCACTGATGAAGCAAACTCTAACAATGTTATTCAGTGCTCTGGACCTGGTAAATTCAAGTGCAAAAGTGGAGAATGCATAGATATCAATAAAGTGTGTAACCAGCAGAGAGACTGCAAGGACTGGGGTGATGAGCCCCTGAAGGAATGCATCATAAAGGAATGCGACTGTCCAGCTGGGTTTGAGTTTGTAAACAAGAGAAACTGTGGAGATATCGATGAATGCCAAAACCCTGGTATCTGTAGTCAAATCTGTATCAACCTGAAGGGTGGCTACAAATGTGAATGTAGCCGTGCCTATCAGATGAATCCTGCTACAGGAACCTGGAAAGGGCCATATGGGTATAGAAATACAAATAACACCTGTGATTACAATGACACTGCTAAGCAGGGTTTAGGGGTTTATGGCACAGAGACAAGGGGTAACAACTACAGTGTTTGGAACAATTGTACAGCTTTGGCCTTACCTCCTGATGTTTTTCTGATTTGTGGGGATAGGGCCTGGCAAGGTATCGCTGCAAATGCTATCAGAAGTCCATGTTACTTAGATAAACTCATTGTATTTGCTTCTAGCTTGTTGCAGTTGCATGAAATCACCAGACATAAATGGGCATTGCTTGCACCGGATTGCAATGATAATGTTGAATTGTGCGGGGTTCCAGCTAGAGCGGCATTGGCAATTTTAGTGCTTGGAGTGGCATCTGTGGCCACACGTAACAACTGCTCAGCTGCAGGGATTGGCTGCGGTGTGGACGCCCCTAGGTGCACCCTGAGCGTTTTGTTCGGAGGGGACTCCACTCTCAGCTGCTCACCGCAGGAGCAGGCAAAGATCTCCTGTAGCTGCAGACAAACAGTATGTTTTCAGCTGCTGGAGGGATACTAACTGGAGTGTTAATAATTGTATATGTTATTCTTAAATGTCCAGGTATTTTGTGTTGAAAGTATTTGTGTAAGGGTAAGGTTTTAAAACAAAGTGTTGCAAGTCACTTCACGAGGAACACAATGAGAGACAATACTTGTTTGTTTGCTTATCATTCTAAATTATATTCTTGTGGTATGATTGAGGTTGTGGTATGATTGAGAGTGAGATGTGCCAGAGGCCTCTGGGTATACGATTGTGCTCTGTATGTGTGATTGTACTGTGTACTATGTGAGTGAGAGCGCGCTTTTGCCATAGTGCAGGATCCTGGGATATGGCCATAGTGCAGGTTGCCATAGTACAGGTTATTGTTGCCATAGTGCAGGATTCCGGGATATAGCCATAGTACAGGTTATTATTGCCATAGTGCAGGATTCTG
Source organism: Aythya ferina (assembly GCF_964211825.1). Taxonomy (NCBI): domain Eukaryota; kingdom Metazoa; phylum Chordata; class Aves; order Anseriformes; family Anatidae; genus Aythya; species Aythya ferina. The sequence continues at coordinate 125,303,014 of NC_140296.1, read as the reverse complement.
GGATATTGCCATAGTGCGAGCCAAAAGCATAGGAAATTGGTGTCGGCAAAAAATCATAGAAAAATGGATTTATTACAGCGCTTTTTAGAAAAAACGGGGAATCAATTGTAAGCAACTAGCAGAACAAGTTGCGATCGGTCAAGCAAAATCATGTTTCACAAGTACAGAGTCATTGTTTGAAGTAGCCACTTGGAGAAATTTAAGGGAATGTACTGTTTAAACCTTTTTGATCATAATGAGTCAATTCATAAATCGATTACTTTCCTGAAAGAGCGCATGAGAAAGATTCAATATGGTATCAATCCTTTCAATCAATGGTTCACTGATTTGTTTGAAACAATGCATAGATGGTTACTGGGATTAGTCAAAGGGGGATTAAGGATTCTGTTCATTGTGGTGTCAATCATCATTACACGTAGTATTGTGATAAATGTGGTTAAAGGGTTACTAGCAAAAATGTTATAGGGATTTTGAAGTGGTGCCGGGAACAGGTACCCAGTGGATCACTGCAAAGTGGACTGAAGCAGTTTTAGAATCTGCACACGCCGAAGACGACCATGAAGAGGTTCCTGATAATCATTCTGACAATGACGTGGGCTGTGACACCTCAAGGACTGTCTAGAACAGCCTTCGATCACCATCAACTGATTAGGCTTAAGTGTGTTACTATTAAGTTGTGTTACTTACTATTAAATTGTGTTACCATTAAGTGCTTACATTAATTATAGTGTTATTAGGGTTAAGTTGTATAGTTGTGTTATGTTGTGTATTCAACATCTGATGTAAAACCAAGTACTGCTTGTACAAAAAGAAAACGGGGGAATTGTTGGGAATTAGCATACAGGTCGTGGACATGTACTCGTGGAACAATTGTTCCATTTGAGCTTGCTTTAAGCAACCAGGGGTAGGCCTTAGAAATCTCAGGGCCTGCTGTAGCTGAGCAAACCAAGCTGCCAGAGTAACTGTGAGAAGCTCCCACGGCAATGACTCCCACATCGCCCAATTAAGGAACTCAGAAAATATTGTTACCAGCAGCTGGCCTCAAGGACTAGGTCTACGTGACCGCTAATCACAAAGGGGCTTGTTTTCCTGACTGCTAATCAAAAGGGGGGTTCTTTTCTTGCAGGTGGGGTTGTTTTCTTATAGTTGTTTGTCTGAGTGCTCTTGACCAATAATCTTGTGTGAAACACTGTCCGCCCCTGTAAAGTTCACTATAAAAGTTAGGCTATTCGGGCAATAAAATGGAGCACCATGATCTGACTCAACTGGTGTCTGTCGTGCTTTCGGCCGTGCTTCGCAACAAAATGGAGTATGATTAACTCCCCAAATATTCCCACCATCGCCAGACATGTGAATTAACTATACAGAACAAGCACTTGAAAGGACAAAAATTTCAGAGAAACAACATGACTACTCAGAATGGAGATCTGAGCTTGGAAGTGAGCATAATACAAAGGGGAGAGATGAAACTAACTTCTTGAAGCAAAATTCATGCTGGGGAAAAATGTTTCTGTACCAAAGTAAAAAGCATACATCAGTAAATAAGGGAAAAGGCATGTAAGTCCTTTAACAATAATTACTCCTATAGCAACAAATCATGCACGAAGTAAGTGAAACCAGGCAGAAGAGATGAGAGTAGGAGGATTTGGGGAAAACATCCTGCACTTCTCTGCCTAAGACAGCTCCCAGCTTTCCTCCTTGGGAGGGTTCTCCTCCTGCCCCAGCACAGAGAAAAACAAAGACTCCCTCCCCAGCTCCTCCCTCTTCTTCCCAAGCCAGGCTCCACACACAAGCCAGCAAAACAGCACCACGCGAGAGGAAGGGCGCCAGGCGCCGCCTCGCCGCGGGCCGGTCTGGGGGTGGTGCCGCTGGGGCACTGGGAGAAAGGTGACGGCGCTGCGGCTCGGCTCTGCTCGGCTCGGATCGGGGCGAGGATGGGACGGACGCTTGTGGAGCTGTTCTACGATGTGGTGTCCCCGTACTCCTGGCTGGGGTTTGAGGTGAGAGGAGGGGAGGAGATGAAGGGAGGCAGGCTGGTTGCAGCCGGCGGTTCCCACGTAGCCCCGTCCTCTCCGCGGGGCTCCCCGCCGGGAGCCGGCCTGGCACGGCCGGGGTCAGGAGTAGGCTGAAGGGCAACGCGTGCCGTGCCCGCCCTGCCCCAGGCAGCGGCCTTACAGAGCCGGTTTACCTAACGGGAGATCCGTGTTTTGGTTTGGTTTGGTTGGTTTTGATTTGCTTTACCCACGCTGTGTTCAGATTTTATTTTTGCCTCACTTGTGAGAGATACTTCAGCTTCTTCCGGGTGTTTTGAAAAGCAGGGAATGCTTAAAAAGCACATCCCAACCTCACTGCAGCATGGCCTGTGCTGATTTGGGAATTACTGCTGAACATTTTACTTTAGTGAAAGTTTTGATGTTAAACAAGTGCCCGCTCATGAGCCTGATCTCTTGTTTATTTTGCCCTTGCTTAGACTTCTGTAGTCAAAACCCAGATGTGGTCTTTTCAGTTTTTCTGAGATGAGATTTCTCAGGCAGCATCCAGAAAAAGGATTTTAGGACATTGCTAATAACAAAGGATTTGTCTGCAGCGTTTATTTCATGCCTTAGCTTATTTTCTATTTGCATGGAGATCTACAGACCTCTCCGACCGTTAATCTGGCATTGCCTCTCTATGTTGCAGGTACTCTGCCGGTACCAGCACATCTGGAACATTGATTTGCGCTTTCGTCCGGCCTTCCTTGGTGGCATAATGCAAGCAACTGGTAGCTAATATGTGAAAATTAACTCTGTGGGAAATTACTTTCTTCACTAGCTCCTGTGGGCAAGCTCGATGAGTGCTGAACCCACAGAGCCACCTTTAAACTCAGTTTTGGCACCATCAGCAAAGTAACTATAGGATTGTGGAATTCGGTAGTGACTGAGAAATCAGCTGCAAGGCATTTCATACTGTTATGACATTGCCCCTAATGCTTATACTCTCTGTGGAAAATACTGCCTACTGTCCAAGTTCCATTCTAAAATAGGATAATAATAATTTGATATGGAATGGTTTTCTAGAATTAACCCATGGAACACCTACAATTTCTTAATATACATTAAGGATCAAAGTGTGTCATAGAAATAAATCACTGAGATTTATAAATCATGAAATTAACAAGTCTCTGCATTTATTTACCCATGTGTAGCTTTTTAGTTTAAAGGTCATCAATCCAAATCAATATAAATCTCTGCCAGGAGATTTGCTCCTTTGTTTAAAACTGGTTCTACTAACTTAAAGGGCTGATCTGTGCAAAACCAAAATAAATAACGTTTAAACCATAGTATTATATTTGGAAAATCTGCATATGTTTCACTAAGGAGATATGAGATTGTACTCTTCCTTAGGCATATATATAGATGAGGTCTAATTTATCAAATTTTGTTTTGTCCAGTGCTTTTATAATATAGTCGAAATCTCCTGCTTATAGTAGAACTTTTTCTGAAAGGTAACAAGCCCCCAGCAATGTTGCCAAAGCGTGCAGAATACATGCTGAAGGATTTAGAAAGGATGGGAAAATATTACCAGGTGCCTGTATCAATTTCAGCAAGTGACTTCCAACGTATCTTTGGTAAAAGTAAGTAAGAGACTTAAATGATATTTTTCAACTCTGGCTCAAATTTTCTATGACAGTAAAGGTTAAGATAAATTCTCTTACCACAGCCCTTTCCTTTATCTGGGAGCACTATGAAGTCTGTGCGTTTTTTCTTAACCATAAAAAGGGAACTTCTGGGGAAATATACCTGTCAATGATTTAACATTGAAGGTACTGTGAATCAACATAAGCTTTACCATTTGGGAACTGTTACATAGACGATCATACTGGTTTTAGGTAATACTTCTGCAGTCGATATCTTTTCCTGGTCCTGTGCCTTGTTTCAGCATGTTTCTTTGTCTCTCCACTAAACACAGGTAGTCTTGGAGCCATGCGTTTTATCACAGCCATTGATATGACACAACCAAAATACCTAGAATCCTTATCTAGAGAGTTCTGGATGCGTTTTTGGTCACAGGTCGGTATTTTATGAAGCCAACATCTCGATCCTGTCTGTCACCATTCCTGTCCTACTTCATTCAAACGTTGAATGTGAACAAGAGAAAGGAAAAGTCTTTTCATTAAAAGTCATGGCAGGAAACATAAAGTGATAGTGGTTCAGGAATCACTACAAGAAAAGAACTAGCTTCTAATCAGTTTAATTTGCCATTTCTTATTTTCAGTATGGATAGTGAGTTCTGTGGGCTGAGCAAATCAGTAGTTCATGTCAGAAAACACACAATGTGTTCCTTGATCACGTGTCTTAAAACTTTTTCTGAGAAAATTTTTCCAGTAGTATCAACTAACATTGTTTTTATTCCTGTTTTTGTAGAAAATTTGTTTTCAAGTCCAGAACTGAGCTTTTGTTCGTATGTACTGAATTACTTATTTTATTCTTTTACCAGCATGAAGATATCAGTCAGATGGAGAGTATAGTGGCTGTAAGTGTCTCCTTTCTGTTGGTGCTTCTGCATTTCTGGTACAGATTCTTACTGATGGCTTGTATCAGTAATAACCATGGAAACAGCTTAGTGTGGCCTTACTAATTACTAATTTGTCAATTGATCACTTGGAGTTTTGAAAAACTCTGTTAGGAAAAATGAAGATTTAATTTCTCTAGCTGCTCTGTTTGTATTTATTTATTTTATTTATTTATTTATTGTCATGCTTTGAATAATACTTTGAACCAGAATCTCCCTTTTTGTTAACTCATGTGGCAAGATACCCAGAATGGACAATGAATTATTTGTTACTACTGTTTTATTAACAGTAATGAAAGTATAAACAGTCTCCAGAATGCATTGAGATTTTGCTACATATGAAATCTTCTGGTGAAATGCAACACTTCATTGTGGAAGTTAACTCCCAGTGGGATGATAAAGCCAAGCTTTACTATTAAATTCAGTGCAGTATTGCACCCTTATATGCTTAGACATTGTACTTGCTCGATGTATTTTCTTTTGCTGGCGAGATTTTTTACAGGTTATAGTGGCATCTCGGTTTCTGTGTAAGACCCTTTTTAAGGGATATCTCTTCTACATTCTTTTATTTTTAAATTCTTAGAATATGAAGAGAAGAAGAATTGTCCATGGCTAAGGGGTACAGTCTCTACTGCCCAACTTCCCTATCTGAAACTTGAAACTTGCTGTCCAGCTGTTTTCCCAGAGTCTAGTCCTTGTACTTTAGCTTCATCTTAGTACATATTTTTACCAGAATTTCAGAAAAAGTTTGCATTTTGCCTTTTCAAAAGGCAAGACTTGAAGGACATATTTAAACATCCAGTGAAAAAGTCCTAAGCCTATGAATCCATCATTATTTAAATAAAGCAAGGACACGAAGAACTTCAGAGAAACAAACTTAATACTCAAAAAGATCTGTAAGTAATTTAGCCATTCTGTGGAAGTCTATGAATATATCCATGTTCAGCAAGGCAGACAGGTAGGTATCTTCTCACTTGCTTTTGTCTGTTTTCATTCACTCCTGCAGCAAGTATTAGACCATCCTCTCATGTTGAAATATACCATCCAAAGCTGCAAAGTGTCCTCAGCCTTTTCTTCTGAGTATTTGTAGGTGAACGTATTTTACACAATGATTGAAAAATATTGTTTACTTGATACATTTCCGTTGTGTCTGTGGTATTTTTTTACTCAGTTTTCAGTCAGCAGTAATTTCTCATAACTTGGTATAGAAGCAAAGTAGTCTTTGAATCCTGCCTCAGTCTTCCTAAATCCTCCTGCCCTAAAATGATGAGGATCAGATACTATGTCTCTGCATAAAGACTGCAGTCTAAACACTTTAGTTACCCTGCTTGCACAGCATTTTGTACTGCTATCAGTCTACACTTGTTTATCTCCCATTTGAGTAGCGTCAGAAAGAGCTCCTGATTGTTCTGATGTGGGGGAAAGAGGAGAAGGTACAAAAAAAGTGTGGATGCTAAATGAAGAAGGAAAAAAAAAAAAAGTGATTGAGAGAGTTTTCTTTCAGGAATACTTCTTCTTTTTTAAAAGCAAAAACAAATAAACAAAAAACTGTATGTCATTCCAGTAGATGTTAAGACTAGAAGTTAACATTCTTTGTGAGATAATTTTTAAAAATAGGTATTTGTAACTTCAGCATTACCCAATAAACATTTGACCTTTACCTTTGGCACCTTTATTTCATTCCTCTACTGCTTGTGTAGCAGTGGCACAGAGGAGACTAAAAAGATAGATCAATAGTACTAGCAACTGTGAAAATTCTCTGGTTTACAAGTATCATTTACAGCTCCTGTGTGGCCATCTTTGTAGTAAAAACTGTGTCTTGGCGTACTAATATGGTAAGATTCTTGATTTTCATTTTCAGAACAACTTTTTTATTTAATTTTAAAGTTACATTATTTCAATAGATGTTAAACTCAGCATTCCCTCTATTTCTCTCTAAATCATGAAAAAAAATAGAATAAAATTGCAGATTTAGGGCTTTAGGGGCTAAGAGTTGATAAATGGTGAATGGGTTGGGAATACAGCAAGACAATGGGCAAGAAGTACTTCAAGGACATTTTATAATGTTTTTGTAATAGATTTTGGGTGATAACACTGAAGACTAAATTAGTTAGTCCATAATAAGAATTAGAATGCTTCCTAGTAAAGCACTCTTAATTAACTTGTCTTTTCTCAGGTTGCAGGACAGGCTGGGCTATCATCGGAGTTCACCCAGAAGCTACTTGACATGATTTCATCCCCTGAAGTGAAGAATCGTCTGAAGGAGACAACAGAGGAAGCAATAAAATATGGGGTGAGATGTTTCCAACGCCTCTTTTATCACAGCTATGCATTTCTTCTCTATTAAGAAAAATAGGAAGCAAGGAACATGATCTATATAGATCATCTCTCTTAGTCACTTTTGCTTTTTGAACATGTGGAAGCTAACTCCCTGTTATTAGGATTTTTTTGCATTGTCATCTGGGAAACACATTCAGCCCATTCCACTTGGTTGACAAAGATGGGCAACTAAGGGACCAGTATCAAGTGATACTGCTTATCTCTACTTGAGATAAATCTGAGTTTGTCAGGTTGCTTTTTTAGCTCACTGAAAAGGGGCACGCAGTCTGGATCCAGAATCCCCTACTTTCTGATGGCTCCATTAGATTCATCTTTCAAAATGAAGAAGGTGAAATGAAGGGGAGGAAAAAAGTCAGCATTCTGGGGTTCTACTCCTGAAGACTGATCATGTACCTACAAAAATTTGATAACATTCTCTGTTTAATCTCCATGGTGTCAATAGGCATTTGGGATGCCTGCTGTTGTGGCACATTTTAATGGGAAACCTCATCTCTTTTTTGGCTCTGATCGTTTAGAGCTGCTAGCCAACGTTATCGGTGAGTGTACCTAATAATACAGCTAAACAAAACATACTTAATGTCTTTCAAATATTAAAAATGTTGAGTATACTTCTTAAAATGTTGACTGGAATGTATTTCAATACAGTTAGAGTGACCAAAGATGTGAGTTCTCCATCCTCTCTCACTGGTTTGTTTCAAGGCTTTGCACTCCACATGCCATTCTTAAAGTACTACCGAGTTCTTTAGTTTTTAGAATGTTCATATTTAACTGTTTGATACTGGATATTGGTTAAGATTAAGAGTATGGCTGATACTGATTTATTTTTTTTTTGTATTTTAACATTTTTATTTTAAGTCTGTTCCTTCTTAATAAATAACATTATCAGAGCACCCAAATCCAAATTACACAACTTTAATAGAAATTCATTGATTGACCATCCTCTTGGATGTGAATGTCCTTATTTTCATTTTCTGTATTAATAGAAGACAAATTTTAATTTTTTAAACAGAACTGGGTTAAGTTGTGATAACTAATACAAAATGGAATTTGGCTACAGGTCTCACATTTAGCAGCACCTGGAAAAGAGGAGAGCAGTAACTAGAAAGACTTATGTATATGATTAGGTGTGTTGCATTTGTGGAAAATTTTCAGCAGCAAACCTTCATTAATGTAAATTAAATTTGGTCATAAGATAAACAGAAGGGAATTTTGAACACTTATTTACTTGTTCTGAATAGGTTTCTGATTGTATAAAAAAGTTCTTGATGAAAATGAGAGTGAGGAAGATTCGCTTTCACAGTAACTAATCCTAATTGGAATGTTCTGCCTGGTTTCTAGTCTCCACTCCAAACTTGGAAAGGACTTAAACAGATTCTCTTTTTGTTTCTCTGACTCCCCAGACTTCTACCCTTTTTCTCTTCCTTACCACCAGCCCCTCAGAAAAGTATTCCTAAAGACACTTGATTTCACCCTCATGCAGAGTGTTCCAGACTTGCAGAACCTCTCATCTGTAACAGAGGAAAAGAATTATTCTGTACAGCTGCAGTTGTAACTAGACAGCAAAGGATGTAGGAAGCAGGCTGCAGCATGCCAAACAAGATAAATATCAGTATTCCATCATCAGTAGTTACCCTTCAAAAGAGAAGTAGGAAAAGTCACCCTGCTACAGAAATGCAACCAGCCAATCACTTTTCTGTATTAAATTTTAACTTTCTCTTTTGTTCTGATTTGTCTTGCAGGTGAAAAATGGCTGGGGCCAGTTCCTTCAGTTCCAAGCTCCAAGATGTGAAAAGTCTTGGGAAAATACATAAGAATGAAAGAATTACACAGATATGGTCTATCTTCAGTGATTATCTGAATGTATCCAATGAATGTATTTTATGGTGAGATGGCTTTCTCTTCCTTATCTTTTAACTCTACAGATCAGTCTTGTTTCTAGTTAAGAAGTTAGAGGTTTGCCAGTATTACCAGTCTGGTTAGTTCTTTACAAACTCGTAAAAATATTATTCTTTCAAAGATCAATGATTAACAGTAAAGATAAAACATTAAAGATTTAACTACTTACCGATTAAACATCTTCCCTGACTATATTTTTCCCTTACTCTAAAAGTATGAAAAATAAATTATTATGGGACTGAGGTCTTGATGGTTCAGAAATTTCTTGTATCTTCCTGCTTGTCCTTTAGAAACACGCACATATGGCCTAAAAAATGTTGGTTATATTCTCCTTTTACAACAAAGACACTAGAAGTACACAACAAGACATTCATGCTTCTCTTTACCCTGCAGCATGCCAATTGGATAGGACACCAGAGAGACCAGTGGAAGAGAGAGGGACAATTCAAGCCCAAAGCAAAATCTGGGAAATCAATCGAGTACTTCAAAAAGAACTGTTTCCCAACGTGGACAGTATTTTATACACTTTGCATTGTAGTGACTGACATTTGAGAAGAGACTGACACCACACACATGCATTCTTGGACACCAGCTCCAGCCCTTGCAGGGGTTTTTAATTAATGCCAGTTTTACAGTAGGGTCCTTGGAGGACAGTGGTAAATATGATGTAAACTCATTTGGTAACTGAACTAGACTATTATGCTTCCTCAAAGATAACCAAATTGCTGCCTATCCAAAGGTAATCTTGGATATGGCTTTAGGGAACTTCATGTTGTGTGGTCTGCAGAGGGGAAGATATGCAAACAACAACATTAAAACCAAAACATGTAACTTTTCACTCTCTGATTGATTACGTTAGTTAGAAATTTTTCACTGAAATAGTTTGAAGTTGGCCCTGTAATAGATTAATTGGGATAACTCTTTAATTAATTTGTGTAAGGCTTGATTTTTCTGTGATTCCTTGCTGCCTCTGATGCATCACTGAAGGAACAAGGACTAGCAGCAGCTGGAATTCTGCTTTTGTCTCTTTCTGAACTTAAAGCATAGGCATGCTCAGTCACTTGAACAGCAAATCAGCAAGTCCTGGAACAAATTATCAGAAAAAGACCAGTATCCTTCATGTTCTTTTAGCTCTGTGTGTTGTGGAGTGTCATTTGTTCCCCCATCCACTATTTTTCCTTCTTACACTTCTTTTACCTGTTCAGGGAATATCCTATAAATTGAGAACTCCTTCTTCCGTTCTACCAGTGCACCCCTTAGTCTGGGCAAATCAAGCCTGGAATTTAAGGAAATCTTTGTGAGATATAAAAAGCTACATTCATATGGGACCAATTCGTTTTTTAACATTTCACCCCTGAAATTTGCTACTCTCCAATCTGTGCTACAAAACTGATTCTGAGGTTCTGATGTAAATGGAGTGAATGAGACGTTGCTTTAATTCAGAACACTCCAGTGACTTGATTTACAGTACTTGCTCAGAAACAGGTAAAATGCATTTTTTTAATGGAGGTAATGAACTCTGGTGGGAAGGGAGAATGCAAGGAACATCTTGAATTAATCTCATGGTGAAAGCCAGGTTCTCATGAAACTTTATCCTTCGAAAGAGCTTAACTAAAAAAAAAAACAGCCTCTGAGGCAAAAATGTGTTGATGTGGCAGATGAATCAAATGAGATGGATTTTAGAGTCTGCTATGTACTTCCCCAAATTATCTTCAAGGCCCTCAGACCTTGAAATCAGTGGAAATTAAATGCTCAAAGACTTAGGTACTAAAATATTTAAACAGTACTGAGAAGATTAACAAAATCTGAACTGAGTTGTTTTCCTTATATGACTTATTGTCTGTGATAACCATTAGTACATGATTATATCTTTTGCATTTTTGTCAGTGAACATGCACATTGCTGCCAGTCCCTATACCTACCTTGAGCGAAATTTGCCTGTTTGGGAGTAGAGGTTTGAGCAAGTTTTGCCTCTTGTTAAGGCAACATTACTCCTGTGTTACAGAGACCTGATCATGAGCATGGTACCAGGAGCTGGTACACACTCTTGTGACTACCCCAATAAACACTGGCTGGCAACTATACCTCTCAGGTAGCAGGCATTTAAGTAGTCTAAGCACTAAGTACTAGCTTCTTTACCTGCCCTCCCTTTCTGATCTTCTCTCTATATATGTTAGCTTACTGGGACACCAATGGCCTGGTAACATCCACTGTGGGAATTCAGCTGTTTATCTGAATGTTCTAATGCCACCAGGTGGCAGGGCAGCTAAAAGTTGAGCATTACTTTAAAAAACATTGAGGACCTAAACCGCTGTCTTCTACCAGGCACAGGGGTCGGTGCTAAGCACTAGTAAGAACTGTCAGCTATTTGGAAATAGCTGGAAGAATTTTCTGTAAAGTTGATATCTCTTCTACTAAATTAGTTCTTCAGAGCTTTACATACACATTACTAGTTCTTCAGAGCTTTACATCCACATCACTTTCAAGGTAGCATGATATTTAGCTGTCAAGACAGAGAATACCAAGCAAGGAGATGGACTTTTGAACCAAAACAGAGACTCTGAAAGATGCAGGAAAAACTTAACTTGGAATTCTAGGGAACAAGCCTGGAGTTGTGTTCCCCTCTGCCCTATTACAGACCTAAAGGAGATACAGTCTCACTTCCCACATCTGGTAAATCTGTGAAACTGGCATGGAAGAGTAGGTGCCAACAATGCTACACTAAAAGCAAGCAAACAAAGATAGAGATAGGCATGAAGGTAGAAAATAAGCAAAAGAAAGTGGCTTAGTAAAATAATGAAACCATGGGAAGCACAGGATAGGCACAGAGAAAGATAGGTGGCACTTGAGCAAAGGAAACCCAGCAATGGAAGAAACAGAACAGAATAAAACTGAACATTGATTTGAGCAGTCAGAGGTGTCTCAATGAGAAAACGTTCACTGAGAGGGAGCAGGCAACCAAAAAAAAGGCAGAGCTTAAGTAGACTAAACAGGCCAGAGTCAGTTGGCCACAGAAGAGCATTTGGGGAAGAAGTTATAGGATTAACTGTATTTACTGTGAAGCTCTACAGTATTTGTTGCACTCTTTCAGTGAGGCTAGGGATGGCCCAGAGGCCTGCTTCCATGGTTTATGGGTCTGTTCCATGTCAGTTCCCTGTGCTTCTTACCCAGCCTGCACTGAAACAGTTCTCCAGCAATGACCTCACACACAGCACAAAACAGAGGCTTGCAGAACGAGATAGTTCTTTAACCTCGTGCAAACACCTCCTTGTCATTTCTTGTCCTTCCAACCTTCAGCAAGCAAAGCCTCCTAAATTAAGTCTCTCTCTTTTCTGCCATCCTTATGGATGCAGGTGCTGAGCACACCTGGAAGGCCCAGCTGATCAATACATGGCTGAGAGGCTGGTGCCATTGCAAGAATTTGTTTGTTTTTTTTTTTGATCATGGTGATCAAGCATTGATGACCTTGACCAGCAGGAAAACACAAAACTGCATTCTACAAGACAAGATGAAAACTATATCGGTGATGAAGACATTGAGAAAAACATCAGATGAGAAAAGCTCTGCCTTACTATTCTGTAGACCTCCAAAGTCATCTATCTGAAAGGGTAACAAGCTGCTGGTACGTAAGGAATTTAGGTAGCTGTTGTTTCACATTAGTAGAGTAAATTTAGTGAAGCTTTAGGCCACAGTACGAGTTTTATGTCACCTCAACCTGATATGTAGTGGTGATTGAGCAACAGTGAGCAGCATTGTGTGGGGATTTGGGTGGCGCTGATGGGGAAGGGGGGGATATGCTCACCAAGGAATGGACCAGATGAGAGCCTGCCCAAATGGAATTGGCTCAAACAACTGTTTGTTGTTATTACAATAATAATGGCATTGTGTATCTGCCATCCCCTGTGACATCCGAAGAAGAATGTTGCGCCTTAATGTTGGAAAAACTCAAGAGTGGTGTATGTGAAGAGGTGCAAAAACAACAGGAGTAAGAAAAGAAGAGGGGAGAACTGTGAGAAACAAAGCTGTGATTTTGGAATAGAAGGTGTTTTTGCAGTGGAAAATTCCACTAACCTTGCATATTCAACAGTGATTATGCGGCACAGCAGTAGGGAGTATGTTAAGCAGATAAGGGGAAAGTCCCACTGTCCTAAAATAAGGAGGATAGCTAAGAAAAACAGGATAAGCTTGTAACAGGATAGTTACAAGAGAAGAAGGAAAAAAAAAAAAGAAAAAAAAAAAGGAAAAGGAGAAATTAACAGTTGGTCAAATAAAATTGTACATATATCGTATAGAAACACATCAAGTAGGTTGTGAACCTGTAGTACTCAGTGAATGAGGAAACAGGAGAAATCAGGTGTCGGGTAATAGGGCATATAAAGTTATGATAAACTTTTACTGTGCGCTCCTGTTTGCAGGATGCCCGCCATTGTAATCACAAATAAAATAGCTTCACAGAAGATCCTGTCTGAATAAAATTATTGAGATTTTTCTCACAATATGCAAAGCCAGTACATGTCAGTGAATTACACATGGAATGACAGCAGAAAAGGAAAGGATTGCCAGGATCACGTTAAAACAGCAATGACAGATTTCTCTGATAGCAGAGAGGCAAGTCATTATAGTGAGGATAGACTGAAGAGCACAAAACTGAAAGCATGGGCCTTGTCTCAGTTGGATCAACAAGTTAAAAAGTTTACAGCAATGAAATGGAATTCAAAGGAGGGGGATTAGAGCAGTCAAATCCAAACAGAAAGACATGGTACATATGCAAAGTTTTTGTGCTATGTATGTACCTACGGTTTTCCAAATTGTCAGTAGGACTGCTAGAAACATACACCGTATGCGGAGGGAAGTCAGACCCAGAACGATGTAGTGTAGTTAGGAGCACTTTCGGGGAAAATACCTGGATGGAAAGGCAATCAAACAGCTAAGGTTCTTTTTTCAAAACTACAGATAAAGCAGCTTCCAATTTTTCTCTGTCCAGATAATCTGAACCAGTTGGGATTACTTCTCACAAACATCTCCTATCAGCCTGAAACTCTGAAACTTTGAGGGAATTTTTCATATTCTGATAGGGATGGACATGTTTAAGAGTCTGAAGTACAAACGGTGGTAGGGAGTAACCTCTGCTAGGCTCCCTCAAGTTTGGGAACCCCTAGGGGTACAACACAACCAGTCCAGAGCCCTCTTCCATGGCAGGAATCCCCTCCTTTTGGCACGTTTCTGGGAAATAAGAAAGATGCAGATGGCCCTTTAAAAGCATGAGCAGCTGCTTATTAGTGCAGACAGCACAACCCACTGCAATGTACAAGCTGGCTGGAAACAAGAAGTATCCACAAATTATTGTGCCTTAAAAATATTAGGGAAATCCAACATGGCATAGACCCCAAGGTATAGAAGTTCACTTCTAAATACATTGGGCAGGGAGGATGTTCATTGTGCTAATCTCTTACATCATCAACACTTGAAATGTTGTGAAATTACATGTTTCAGTGAAATATGTCTACTGTTTCGGGGGTGAGGGGGGAGGAGGAGGAAGAGGGAGGGAGAGGGAAAGAGAGGGAGAGAGATAGAGATAGAGATATAGAGATAGAGACAGAGACAGAGACAGAGACAGAGATAGAGGTATTGAGGAAGGCTGTAAAGACAGCTTAGTAAGCTCTTGACCTTGTTAGCAAAGCACTAAATAAGAGTCAGTCCCCATCCTAAAAATACTTGTTCTCCAAGAGACCTGCAAGGAATTTGTGTGCTTAAAGTCACACCAAAGGTAGTTTGTTAGAACTTGAAATTTAACTCCTTACCTGAATCACAGTCCAGTTCTTTAGCTACAAGAACAATCTCCTTGCTTCCCTTTTCTTGCTGTTATTCCTTAATAGACGAAAATAATGAGAGAAAAAAAAAAAAAAAGAAAAAAAAAGTGCCTTTCTTTAATTACAGGAAGGGATGGACACTGCTACTTAAATGAGAACAGTAAACAAACCATATGCAAAGTGTTTACAATTACTTCCTCAAGATAATGTTATCAAAAAGCACCTACCTTGGATCAAGGAGTATCCCACAATGACAGGATGTCAGGAGAATGGCAAAGATGGTTTATGTAGAGCATAGGAATATGTAGGAAATAAAACCAAGGGTCATTTATTTGTTTGTGAAATAAGGACACATAAAAATAAAGTAGGTCTAGTGGTACAACTATGTGTGGCAGCAGAGAGCATTTGATACTTGCTTTGACAAATATTTATTGACTGAAAGGAGGCTATTAAACCTTTTTTATCAAGTAAGACAAAATTTGGAGGTTGCTGGGAGGAAGAGAGGAGACAGCAGATGAGAATATATACCTCATCAGTAGTTCCAATATATTTTAACAAGTCTCTGCAGGCTGAACTATGACCTTCCATATACCCAAAGTGAGAGCACTCAGATGAGAGGTTTTCAAAGAGTTAACAATGTTTCCTGAATCACTCTGATGTCTTCCAACTGCAGGTAAGGTCACAGAACAGTCTTACTAATCAGAGGTTGCCATCAGGCTCAGCAGCTCTTCTCAATAAACAGTGGAATTATCATGCAGATCCTTTTTGGCATCAAATATGACTTCAGTCCAATACAGATGTCCATGAACAATGTCCACTCTACCCTGCAATTCCCCCTTCATTGGCAATCTTCTCATATTCACAGAAAGACCCTTTGCAACCAGTCATCACTCCATGCACAGTTACCACCTGTAGTAAATTTTGTCAAAGCTATCTGTTCAACCAGACATACACTTAATTCCACATGTTGCATGTCGTGTTTTTTGTAGTCTACAGTGAACAAGAAAGCTATCTCTCAGAAGCCTTAATAAAAGAGAGCTCCCTTTAAAAACACAAGGAATTCCAGAGAAAGCAAAAGTGGTGTATGGGTTAAGAAGGGTTATAGGTTAAAAGAAGGGTTATAGTCATAGGAAACTCCATTCTGAAGGGAACAGAGGGCCCAATTTGTCATCCAGACCCAACCCATAGGGATAAGGAAGTCTGCTGTCTACCTGGGGCTCAGGTAAGAGACATTGCTCAGAAAGTCATTCGCCTGGAATGTCACTCTGATTATTACCCTTTATTGGTTTTTCACATTGGCATTAATGAGGTAGCAAAGAGAAGTCCAGGATCAATGAAAAGGGACTTTAGGGCTTTGGGGCTATTGGTTAAAGGATCAGGTGCACAGGTAGGGTTTTTCTCTATCCTTCCAGTAGTGGGGATCAACACTAAAAGGAACAGGCAGACCCAGCAGATCAATATGTGGCTCTGAGGCTGGTGCCACCAACATGATTTTGGGTTTCTTGATCATGGGAAGGTCTACATAATACCAGGCCTACTGGGTCCTTATGGGAAGCTTTCTCAGAGGAGGAAAATGATTTTTGCCCAAGAGTTACCAGGGCTGATTAATAGGACTTTAAACTAGATTCAAAGGGGGAAAGGGACAAAAATGGGCCTGCCAGTGATAAGCTATGAGACTGCATGCCAAAAACTGAGGGACTGCATTCTAGTAAGAGCCTTCAGTCTGTCCCACAAGGGCCTGGGTTCACTGAAGCACATCTGAAACATTTCTACACAAATGCACACAGCATGAGAAACAGTCAAGAGGCGCAAGAAGTCTTGGCCCAGTCCCGGAGCTAGTACATCATTGGCATAAGTGAAACCTGGTAGGAAGAGACCTGTGACTGGTATGTTGTGATGGATGGTTACAGGCTCTTCAGAAGGGGCAGGCAGGGCAAGCAAGGAGGGTGGTGGCTCTGTATATAATGGAGGCACTGGACTGTACAGTGCTTGCAGTCGGCAGCAATGGGATTGAGAGCCTCTGGATAAGAATCAAGGGACATGAAAATAAAGAGAATGTCATTGTGGGAGTCTGCTATAGAACACCCGGCCATGATGACCACACTGATGAACTTATCTTTAGAGATCTGCTAGATCAGCTGCCCTTGTTCTTATGAGCAGCTTCAACCTGCCAGATGTCAACTGGGAACATCACATAGCTGAGACAAGCAAGCCCAGGAGATTCCTGAAGCACCTTGATGATAATTTCTTGGTACAGATACAAAGAGAGATGACTAGAAAAGGTGCACTCCTGGATCTGTTACTTGTAAACAGGGATGATGTTGTGGGTGAAGTGGCAATAGGTGGCCACCTTGGCCATAGTGACCATGAGGTAGTTGAGTTTAAAATCTTTGGTGATTGAAGGAAAACTGCTACCAAAACTTCAGCCCTGGATTGGAGGAGAGCAGACTTCAGTCTGCTGGAAAACTGCTTTTAAAGACATTGGGTCCATCACTGGTTGTCAGTTTTCAAGCACTATCTTCTAAGAGCACAGGAACAGGCAATTCCAAAATGTTAGAAGACAAACAGGATGGGCAGAAAGCCAGCATGGCTGAGCAGGGATCTTCCAGTGCATAAGCAGAAAATGAAAGTGTATGGAAGTGGAAGCAAGGTCAGGCAACGTGGAAGGACTACAGGGATGCTGCTCACCTTTGTAGGGAGAGAATTCAAATGGCCAAGGCTCAATTAGAGTTGAAGCTTGCCAGTAGTGTAGGGGACAATTTAAAAAAAATGCTTTTTTAAGTATCTTAACAGGAAAAGGTGGACCAGAGCAAACATTGGTCCCATACTTGATGAGGGTGGTCACCTAACAAACAGGGACATAGACAAAACAGAGAGAGACTTTTAATGCATTTTTCATTCCTGTCTTCAACAACAATCACAGGCTCTGGAACCTCAGCTGCTCTGAGTAGGACCATGACTGTGGGAACAATAAACTCACAGTCAACCCCAAACTTACTTGTGCAGGATTTGCTGCTCCACCTGGATGCATATAAGTCCATTGGGCCTAATGGAATTCATCCCAGGGTACTCAGAGAGCTGGCTGATGTCATGGCGAGACCTCTCTCAATGATTTTTCAACAGGTTTGGGAATCTGAAGAGGTCCACTTGACTGGAAACTGGCAAATGTGGTCCCGGTTTTCAAGAAGGGCAGGATATAAGATCCTGCCAATTACAGGCCTGTCAGTCTCACTTCAGTGCCTGGTAAAATTATGGAGATTATTCTGTGAGTTTTTGAAAAACACCTGAAGGACAATGCATTGGTAAAAGCCAATGTGGGTTCACAAGAGGAAAGTCATGTTTAATAAATTTAATTTCCTTTTATGATAAGATCACCCGTCTAGTTGACCAAAGGAAGCCAGGTGATGTAATCATTCTGGATTTCAGCAAAGCTTGCAATACTGTCTCTCACAGTATCCTTCTGGACAAAATGACCAGAATACAGTCAGATAAAAGCATAATAAGATGTGTGAACTATCGGCTGATGGGTCAGGCTCAAAGGGTTCTTGTAAATGGGGTTACATTGGGATGATGACCTGTCATTAGTGGGGTTCCCCAGGGCTCCATTCTAGGACCAGTCCTCTTCTTCTTCTATTGTTTTCTTAAATGATTTGGCTGTAGGACTTGAAGGTGTTTTGAGCAAGTTCATGGACAATACCAAATTGGGTGGAGCTGTTGACTCTGTCAGGAGTGGTGAGGCCTTGCAGAGAGATCTAGGGAAACTAGAGCTGGGCAATCACCAACAATATGAAGTGTAACAAGAGCAAGTGCTGGATTCTGCACCTGGGAAGAGGCAACCCTGGCTACATGTACAGACTGGGAGATGAGATGCTGAAGGGCAGTCCCACAGAAAGGGATCTGGGGTTTTGGTTGACAGAAAGCTGAACATGAGCCAGCACTGTGCCTTGGCAACCAAATGGAGCCAAGTAAACTGACAGTTCACACCTTGCAAATCATGACAAGCTAAAAGATGCACCCTTTTTAGCTCACATACCTTCTTGTTTTCATAGTGTAACAAAGAAAATGCTCTTTCACTGACACATATAAATGCCTATTTGAAGAGATGTAACTGAAATGTAATGCTCATTTTTTTCCAGAGGCAAAAAAAAAAAAAAAAAGTTTCTAGCTTCTTGTCTCGGAGGTAAGTTGCTTCTATTGTATGGCTGAAGCAAAACAGAGTGAAAACTTGTGCTTTTTTTCTTTTTTACTTTGTTAGCTTAATGCCTTGTTAGCAATTTAGAGCATGTCAGGAGGACAACCCTATGTATTGGCAACATAAGCAGCAAGAATATTTCGCTAGGAGCAGAGACGAAGACAAGGGCACAAGAAATATGCAGCAAATACATGTTAACTTTTCTTACTGCATATCATCTGCTTTGGCTTTATGTCTGCAGAAAGGGGATGCAAACACTGTCCTACAATAAAGTTGCTCTGCATATTCAGGTCTTATTCTCTCTTATTTCTAGCATGACCTAATATAGTCTAGTATAAGAGTACATGATCTTCCCATGTTCTTTTAACTATTCTCAATTGATTTCTTAATTTCATTTTAAAACAATTTCTTCTCACTTCCTCTTTTCACAATACATATTCCACTTGATTCTTTCACAATATTCTAGCAGTTAGGTAGAATATTGTGAAAAACTGTCCTCCTTCCTTGCCTCTGGTCACAGTCAGGTTCTTTCCTCCTCTTTATGATCCACTTTAGGAGATGTCAATTAGCATGAAAGGAGAAGTGACCCTTATACTCCATTTAGTAGCATTACAGTGACTGGGGTGCTCTCCTTCAAAAGAGCGTATACTGGCAATTTACATCTTACATGTAGCAACATCTGATTTTTCAGCAATACAACTATTGCATGTGTAGAGATCCTACAAAGTATGGAAAGTCCTCCAACAAAAGACAAACGATACAGACCAGACTAGGTTCTGTCATAAAACATAACCAGCTGCAGAAAATTTTACCGGTGCAAATGAAATCTGAGGTTTATAGCTTCTGTCATAAGCAAGTTGCAAAATAAGAAGCTGAGGAAGTTTCTAGACCTCCTCTTTTTTATTTTATTTTATTTTTTTTTTATTTCAGAGAAAACACTAAAAATGTGAATACAAAAGGCTGAAATAAGAGATAAAATCCTCAAATACCACAGCCTTGGTAAATGCTTGTTACTCTTCTGCCATTCTCATGACATAAAAGGGGGCACTGCTTCACTAATTTTAAATACTTGTGTACTTCAAATGTGTAGGCAGCCCTGAAAACACTTCTTACATGTTTTTCAGGTATTCCGGAGACAGATCAGGAGCTACTAGCAACAGTAGAAGCTATCCCTGCAACATGAGTCTTTCTGTGAACAAATTTCTACCATGACTGATACAGAAAAGTCACTGCAGGTAGAAGATAGACATGCCAACAAAACACCATACAGTGACTACACATAAAACGACTTTCACCTTGATCCAATAAGAACTGGAATAAGCTGGAAGATGGAAAGAATCTGCTGGTTCCCAAGAAACGAATGTTTATTCAACCATGAACATTCAAGCATAACGGTCATTCTCAAAATTACACACATTTTTGAACATCCAAGCACAGGTGTAACTTTGTTGGGGTTTTACTTCCTCATAATCCAGACATCAGACTGACCACAACTGTATCGACCACAGGTCATGGCAGCCCCATAGATACAACATAATAATGCCTTTGACACAGAGTAGTCTCAACAGAAAAAAATGAAGTCATGCTTTACAAAGGTGACTAAGCAGAATCTGGGAGTCAAAACAAGTAGTAGACAAGACAGGAAAAGGTGGTTCTGTACCACTTTGTTCATAATACTTGTGCAGACTCTCAGAAATTGCTTCAGGAAAAGGTTATAGACTTAGTGATTACAGAGAGATTAATGGTGCCATGGTACCTACGTCACAAGCCCTTTGGAATAAAGCAAGTTCTCTGCATACCCACCTGATAAATGAGGTTACACTAGGTACTAAGTTAATTAGTAGCAGCCTGGGCAGGAGGTAAAATAGATAGTAAGAAGAAACAGGGGAAAGGTGAACTGATACTTAGAGACTGAATGAAGAACAAAGATCAACAAAGAGGTACTGGAAGAAAGACTGAAAAACAAGACCTGTGGTCTTAGGAGATCTGCTATCAAATGAAGACTGATCCCCACAGCATGCCCGAACAATAGAGAACGCAAATAGAAAACTCTTTTTTATAAAAAGCATGTCTACTTCACATGAAAGGGAGAGAGTTTAGGATGATAGTATAAATGTCCTTGTTTACTCTCCCTGACTTGCACCCCTTGTTTTGTAACCACGGCATAGTAATACCTATTCAGGCCTTTCCCAAACAACTCTGGGTTCTCTAAATCTTGGTATCACCACAAACTTCCTGATGCGGTCATGTGATTGAATTTTCATTGTTATGGATAGTGACACACTGTAAGCAACGTCAGTCTGAACCCAACTAAGGAGATAATCAGAATGGCAGACACAGAAATCTCACAAATCATTCAAAAATGCAAAATGTTCATACAGCATTATATCTTTAGATTCACACAGCAGTCTGTATCATATTGAGAGAAATGCTGAATTAATGCACTCACAGATGCATTACAAAGTATTTTTCTTGTAAATGCATAAAAATCATTCCTAAATATTCATCTCAGAAATCCTTAAAATTCCTTGAATTAAATATACAGTAGTTACTGTGGTCTTACCCCGCTAGGCAGCTAAGTTCCACCACAACCATTCTCCCACTCCCCATCCTCAAAAGAAAAGGAGGAGAAGAAATGATGACAGAAAAAAAAAGGTTCATGGGTTGAGATAATGATAATTTAATTAAAGGGAAAAGAAAGAGTGGAAAGGAAAAAAAAAAAAAAAAAAGGAAAAAAAAAAAAGGAGCATAGGCTGAGCAAAAGCAAAGAGAATAAAATTATTCTCTACTTCCCATCAACATGTGATGTTCAGACATGTCCTTTGAACAAGGGCCTCAACACACTAACACAAAAACCTTTTTTTTGAGGAGGACAGATGTCTTCATAATGAGGGCCCACCCCCCACACTTTCTCTTTCCCCTAGCCCAGCTTTTATTGCTGTGTGACATCATATGGTACGCAATATATCTTTGGTCAGTTTGGGTCAGCTGCCCTGGTGATGTCTCCTCCCCACCCAGCCCACCACCAGCCTCCTGGCTTTGAGAGGTTTGGAGAGGGTCTTGATGCTGTGCCAGCACTGCTCAGCAATGGAAAAAAACACTGGTGTGATACCAGTGCTTTTCTAGTTACAAGTGCAGAGCACAACACTATATATGGGCCACTGCACGGAAAGTTACCTCCATCCCAGCCAGACCCAGAAAAAACTGAAATAAACTGAAGTAATAAAAGTAACAACTAATGCAACAGAGATACCCACCATTTCTAGCCTTTTTATTTTTATTTTTTTTTTTTTGTCCTGGTATTTCATAACTATGTCTATAAATACTTTTAAAAATGGTGCACCACTCAAAACCACTACAAAAAATCTCAACAAAAGCTATTTCTTTTTGGCTTTCCACAAATCAAACAAAGCCTTTCCAATCGCATAGGTAGTTTTCCATCAAATAATGAAGATTTTCCCACCTTCATAACTTTCTCCCGACTTGGCAAAAAGACCTAAGCAGTTTTTACGTTTCTACTTCCCACAGGAAAACGTGCAGATGACTGCAGTGCTGTGGCTCTCTGCAGAAGGAAGCTTGTAGAAAGATAAGTACTTTAAGATGGGATTTGATAGTCAGTGTAGATACCAGAGCTGGAAGTTGCCTCAAGTTATCAGTCTGTGCTAGAAATTCCTGATACAATTAACAGGCAAGGTGAATCAGCTTCTACACCTTTCTGCAGGGCTTTGTTGCTTACTCAGTCAAAGAACTTCCTTCTACTCCAATAGTTTGGGCTGGGTTGATCAAATGGTGCACACTGCAAATATAAGAGATATTCCTGCTCTTCCTCCGTTGCCCTCCACCACTCCAGTTATGCATTTGTGTTGCTTCCTTTGAATGGGGATCTAGTGGTTAGATGATCTTTTGGAGATCAGATTCAGCCCAATAAATTGGCAAATAATCCACTCTGGAAAAATGTAAATACTTTCTGGCTAGCTTAGACAGCTGAGCTGGCTCCGAGAGGGATCAGCTGATCGCTAGAATCCCTGCAAGGACAGGTCTTGATAGATGGCAGATGGAGAAGAGGGCAAAAGGAGATAGGGCTACCAATGTCCACAGCAGTTATCTATTAGTTTTATTCAGCTGCCTTGTCAAATCATACTTTAACTTCCTACTTTAAAAACTGGAAATATGTTCTTTAGAAATAATTCTTCTGATAGTGATGCTCTTTTATTAGAATAGCTCAGTAAGTAGAACACTTAGCCAAGGTCTAATGTGTATTTTTATTCCCTCCTAAACCAAGTAGGATTTAAATCTTTTATTTCTAAGAAACAGTTCTAACAATTACCAACCTACTAGCTACCTGGTTAGAAGGAAATTGCTGTTTGTACTCAGGCATCAGACTCCACCACCATTCAGTCATACTTTCTGTGCAGAGAAACTGTGAAAACAGTTTTGTCAAATCGTCCTTATCAGTTAAGGTGTTCTCAACATTAGGCAACCCCAAAACAGAAAAGGCTATAAGAAACAAATCCTTTTTCCTATTTTGATGATAGTCCTGCAGAATGAGATGCTCACACCAGAAGCCTGACTTCCTCCTCTTTACATGGATGTTAAGTCTTGCATCTTCAATGGAATTCTCTTGAAAGCAAAGAATTGGCAACAACCAGAGAGCTGAACGTCTTTATATGTCACCAGCCAAAAAGGCAACTCTAAAGGTAAAAATAATAGAAACACAGAAGCATAAACAAGTCTATGCTAGAAGGGGTGACCATCTAGTCTGAAACCAGGGCTTTAAACTCAGCTGAGTCTTAACTATTTCCAGCCAAGATGATTCCATCACTTTTCTGGGCAAGTAACTGCAACATTTACTTGTTTTCACATTGAAAATTGTTTCTCACATTAAGAAGGCTCCCCTCTTCCCTATTGCATCCTGCCTGTCACCATGCATCCTTGTGAAAAGAGTACCACCAGCCTCTCTGTAACTACCTACTAAGTATTGGAAAACCATGAGTAGGCATTCCCCACCTGTTCAAGCCTTCCATTCTCTAGGCTGTACAAACCCAATTCCTTCAACCTCTCTTAACTTCTCAAGTTCTCCAACACTCAAATCTTGGTGGCAGTTCACTGGATCTCATACAGTTGTTCAATTGTTGGAAGGACCAACACTGTACTCAATAGACTTGGTATGCCATAACAAGTGCTGAGTAGAGTGAAATAATCACACCCTTGGTCTCTTGACTATACTCTTACTGATGCAGCTCAGGACAGTTTGCTTCCAGTGCTTCTAGCAAAAACTGCTGACTCTTGCATAGCTTGTTGTTTATCATGACCACCAGGCGTATTTCAGTAGAGCTCCATTCCAGACCCCAACGTGCTTGACATTATTCCACCCATCCACGACTTTACGTTTATCTTTGTTAAACTCCATACCATACCTTGTTGGCCCATGGTGAATTGTAACCTCAAAATTAATTAAAAAACAGTTGGCAGGACATATTCCTATTACAAATAAACATGAGCTGCAGCTAGCCGCTTGACATAACTCATGTTCAGTGTTTGAGAACTTCCAATGATTTTCAGACATAAAGGTACAGGTGGTAACAGACTTCAAAAAGTAATTCTGTACCTGCTCTGTTGATTACCAATATTCCTCATTCCCAGATACACCTGGAAGTAAAAAGGATTTTAATGCAGCCCTCCATAAAATAGAAACCTTTTTTCCTTTTGTCTGTAAAATCAAAGAGGTCATAAAAAAATACCTGACTTGCAGCACCCAATCAGGATAGAAAAATGTACTAATTTACATTTTACAGAACTCATAAACAGATTTATATGTGGGCCATGAGATGTGGGCTGGATCTGCAGTCCTTCCTGCTTTGTGAGGCAGAGATCAAGATTCTTCTGCTGTATGGAGAGAATGTAATTTTCGGAGCAGAGTTTCTCTTATGAAAGTAGAACATATCTGACGCAGGTAAGCACTCCCCCTCTGTTTACTCCGCCCTCTTTTCTAATGAGTTTCCTGCTTTTGTGGGACAGACCTGGAAGAGCTGGGAAAGTACAGAAGGTATGTGATCGTCCAGAAATTTTTTCAGAATCAGAACCTGGAAAGCTGAGGTTCTACCTTCCCACGCAAGACTAGCACAACAGGATCTCCCTGTGGTTTTGTGCCTACCCATATTCACTAGTTTCCAGCTTTTACTTTCAAAATAAATCTTCCTCGTCTCCCTGAAAGAAGACTCAAAAGGAGGAAGGGAAAGTTTTTACTAGTATCCTGCCCTCAGATCAGAAAGGGAAGAAGCAGGAACAGAAGAGCTTGTATGAATCTCCTTGTGATGAAGATAGAAGTGAAAACATGACTGTTCCTACCTACCAAAGCCTCATTCTGGTAAGTCTATGTTTAAAGCTGAAAGTAAACAAGGTACTAAGAACATAACCTGTTCAGAAATAATGTGTTTCTTTATCTGGCATTTATATATATATAAAAATTTACATGTTTTTGCTCTGTAACTAGAGAATACATTTAGTGTGCAAAAGCACACAATGTAACATGGAACTATATAAAACTGTATTTGTTTGGATATTTATAGTAATTAAAACATGCCTATTTTGTCATACTTTTTTCATTTAAAGCAGTCGTCATCAAAACGGTGGGATATATGCTAGTGTAGTGTAACACATACTAGATGACTAATGATTGTATTTCTTGAATACCACAGATCCTTGGTATTCATTCCATATTGACTGTACACAACAACTACTGTCTCTTTCAGAGATACGTGGTTTGGAACTAAGGATAGGAGGGGCACTGGTGAGAATAGAATGGTGAAAAAAAAATGTAGATCAAAAGAAAAGAACTGAAGATATAGACTTGTACTAAAATGTGTCTACATTTTACAAAAACAGACATACTGAAGCTATATCTAGAACCTAATATAACGTTATTGCTAAAATGCTACACAGAGGGCATTCAGTTACTGGGACAGAGAGCACCTTTGGCTACGTTTATTCTGTGATCTGAACTAGTACCTGAATGTTCATTATGCAATTTTAAAATGTCCTAGAATAAACCTTTACATCTATTCCGTTTATTACTTTTATGCAAAGTGCACAGAATCAAATTTGCATCCTAGATTTCTCTAATAGGTAACTCTACCACTTTAGATAAGCCTGAGAGTAAGTGCTAATGGTCGATTTAAGCATTTTATGTTTCATGCCTTCAAGTCCAAGCACTCCCATTATTCAGTGTGCACCCACACAGGAAATTCTAGTAAATTTACATTGGCATCTATCTATGCACAGATCTCGCAGGCTTACTACTGGATTCCATGATGGGTAATATTCCATCATGAGAACATACAGTCTATAGCTGCCTGTTCTCATGATGGAATAAACGTGCATGTATGTTATTTTGGTCATGATACTGGTAATGTGTTTGTATAGCCACATTTCAACCTGAAAAAAATATTTTTATCTTCCACAGATGTCTGTCCCCTTAACTGGTTATCCGTTCTCAAATGTCCGCTACCACCACCCATACTACCATGTGGTTAGAGTCACACTGGAAGAACATCCGCCAAGCCTTGTTGCTTCTTTTCACTGCTGCTCTTCTCATTGGGGTCACCATGCTAGCCATTTCATCTAACATTAACCCAATAGGCTACTTCTTCCTAGGGGTAGGTGGAGTATGCCTGATTGGTTATTTGCTGAGTGTGTTTGTTGAGTGTTACTTGAAGAATCGACACCGACATGACACAAATGAGATACCTCCAAACAGACAAAGCCAAGCAGGGTAAGCACCAACTCAGTTATTCCTCTGTGACTCACTCTCTCTCTCTCCTTAAAATCATTTTGTTTTGCTGCCCTTCCACTAGGGAATCAAACACAGAAACCATTTCAGAAGACAAAAGGTTTTTTAGGTTGTTTTCCTTCATTACTCTGGTATAGCTTACAAATGTCTGTGCTATGAATCTCCTTTATCCTGTCCAATACATATTTTCTTCCTCCTGGGAACTGATTCACTAACTATTTCCAAGGTTACCAAGGTTAAACAGATCAGGCCTAGTTTTATCTCCCCTTGAGTAATCAAGTCCTGCTGCCAATGAGTCAGACAAGGAAAAAGAAAAAATGCTGAGGTAATACTGAATGTTAGCTTGGTTTAGTTCTATAAACCTGACCTCCGAAGCAACTGTTCTTTGGCAAACTTTTAAAAAAGAACCTGTAACTGGGTGTGTTTCCAGTCTTAAAAACACAATTTCACATTAACAGGATCTGATTTTGAGAGTCTCTGAATACTCACATTGCTTTTTGGATTCATGTATGTTTGCAGGTTGCACTTTATCACCTAATTCACCCACAATCTGTGTACTATAGTTGAAGAGTTTGTTTATGTTTGCTTCCTTGTCACTATAATCCAGACAATCATTATCCAGCTGCATAATTTGCTTGATGTTCTGAAATGTACGGTGTTGTAAGAATGCAAAAATGTTATTGTGTTTATTTTTAGAAAGATTAGAGAGAAATAAATTCTGTAGTTGTCTTTGATAGTTTTGGGGCATTCTAAAAGTAAACTAGTATCTATTTATTTGAACATATGTCCTAAAAGGGAAAACATTTCTAAAGTAACAATTTTCTCTGCAGACATTCTTCTTAAGACAGAATAGCAAATCCTTGTTTAAATGAAATGATTTATTTTTCTCCACTTACATTCTTAAATACTGATGAACGTTGAGCTAATGTGTTAAAACAGAGATAAAAAGCAAAGTCTTATTTTATTCAGAGAAATAACTAGTAATCAGTAACTCCTTGTAGTAAACTGTAACTGCTGGCACATTTTAAATGAGTAGATATCAAGCTAAGCCTAACACATTGAATTGAACAGTGTGTTTTTGTTTTTGTTTTGTTTTTTTAACTTATTCTGGTGAGTGTGGGAAAATGGTCAGATAAGACACTCTCTAGACTAGGAAGCAAGGTATTAAGCTGGCTGGATAAGTGAACTGATGCAATAACAGAATATGACATGCAATAATACCACATTAAATATCCTGCCTCAGTTCCATCTACTGATTCTAGCATGGCCCCTATTCTACATTATTCAAACTACAAGCCTCTACATGAAAAATAAAATAAAAAATCAGTAAAATAATCAGTGTAACTGACATTCTGCTTTTGTGCATAGGGTGAATGCTGCCTATGAAGCACCTACATACGAGGAGGTGATGACTATGTCAGTTCCAGCGATATGGACAATTGCATCCAATCCAGGCTCAGTGCCCTCACCATTGAGTGAACCCCCCCCTTACAATGTAGCTATTGAATCACCTGCCCAGGAAGAGACTGTGATGGAAACCCTCAGGGTCTCAGTGGCACCAGACACAAGGAGCACCTCTGAGACAGACACAGGCTCCAGGATGCACTTGCAGCTGGTGCTGCCCCCAAGATTGCGATTTACTTCAGACATCCATGAAGTGAAAGGTACTGCAGACAGGGTTGAGCCATTGGAGCCGCTCACTCCTCCACCTGCTTATGAGATTGCCATCAACGATGAGGTCTTTGAAGATGTCTTCCAGCCCTCCACAGTATGATTAATTCTACCTTCTATGAAGGCAGGACCAAACCCCCACCAGGCTGAACCTCATGGTTCTCCTGGAGGGAAGGTGAAAGAGCTGATTTTTTTCATGCCTCAAACAGGTGAAGTTTGTCTTATCATTCCTTGAACCAGAGCTGAACTACAGACATAGTATCTACATTCACTACAAACTTTGCACAATTTACATATATACAGTGCAATACCATGATGCTTCATCTTGGCACAAAATAAGCAAAGTCACTGAAGAGAAAATTGCGTGACATACAGCAACAACCGAAACTGGAGATATATCTTTATGGGGGAGAAGAGCGAATCATAAGGAAAGACAAGCTGCCTTGGAAAGGGGAGGAACAGAAACAGCTCTGAGTAGTTTCTGCCTGTGCATTACTGTTTGCCTGTGCATTACTGTTTGCCTGTGCAAACAATATCACTGAGAGTTTTGTGATAATCAACCACCCTAACTTTCCTATTGAGAGACTGAGACTGCAGTTCCCTGATTATAAAAGTTTTGGCAGCAACACAAATTTCTGATCTGTGCTGCTTGTTGCTACGCCTCTGCTGCACTCACACCACATCCTCATTTGTGCTAACCTTGAGAGGAGGGTGGCTGTATGCATTTGGAAGCTGGCACTACCTAATACCTATCATTTTGCTGCCAATCAGCTTGAGGTTGAAAACCTCACAGTAGTTGTGGCATTATGAAATGACATGTTATTTATAATGTTCTCATCCTACACAGCCTGCAGGTGATGAACATAAGGAAGACACCACCATTTTTTATTCCAGTGAGAGGTCAACAATGGAACACATATACATACCCTCTGCCTGGAGGTTTGGGTCGAGAAGAACCTCATTAAGTTCAGCAAGGGCAAGCACAGGGTCCTGCACCTAGGAAGGAATCACCCCAACCACCAGTACAGGCTGGCGGGTGACCTGCTGGAGTGCAGATCTGCAGAGAGGGACCTGGGAGTCCTGGTGGACAGCAGGCTGACCGTGAGCCAGCAATGTCCCCTGATGGCCAAAAAGGTCAATGGGATCCTGGTATTCGGAAGAGTGTTGCCAGCAGGTCAAGGGAGGTGATCCTAACCCCTCTACTCAGTGCTGGTGAGGCCACACCTGGAGTACTGAGTCCAGTTTTGCACTCCCCAGAACAAGAAGGACATAGAACTACTGGAGTGAGTCCAGAGGAGGACTACGAAGATGCTTAGAGGACTGGAGCACCTGTTGTACGAGGACACTCTGAGAGAACTGGGCCTGTTTAGCCTGGAAAAGAGAAGACTGAGGGGAGACCTCAGCAATGTGTATAAGTATCTGAGGGGAGGGTGAGGACAGAGCCAGCATCTTTTCAGTTGTGCCCAGTGACAGGACAAGAGGCAATGGGCACAAACTGAAGCATAGGAGGTTCTGGCTCAATATGAGATGGCAGTTCTTTATTGTGAGGGTGACAGAGCACTGGAACAGGTTTTCCAGAGAAGTTGTGGAGCCTTCTTCTCTGCTGGAGACATTCAAAACCCACCAGGATGCCATCCTGTGCAATGTGCCAAGGGGTTGGACTAGATGATCTTAAGAGGTCCCTTCCAACCTCATCCATTCTGTGATTCTGTGGACCACCAGTTTTGACAGCTGTACAGGAGGGCTTATTACTCTGTTATAGTACTGGCCCAAAGAGATCACTTGAGATATTTTGTCATCACAACAAATGTTTGTGTAGAAAGGTCAATACTCCAAGTTCACCATAACCCCATGCATAGGCGTTTCTCTCTGGTACCTGGAGAGGGGCAGTCTGTCTGTCAAGGCTGTGACTGTAGCAGAGAGCACCTGAGAGTAACAGTCACAAAGCACAGGTGGTCTTCATCTTGACAGTTCTGGTTTGGAGCCAGGTTCTAGCTTTCATCAATTAGTGATGCTGTTCAGTCTTTTAAAATGGGCAAGTTAAACTGTTAGACCCTGTTAAAGTAGTTTGCAGTGAGCAAAGAGACACTCAAGTCTAGTGAATGTCCAAATTAAAAGACAAACAAGAAAAAACAAACATGGTCATCCAGATCTCCTTATGACTGCAGGCAGCAATCATCACAGCATTGTTTCATATGTGTACATCATTTTTAACTCATATCATAGGCTAAAAGCAAGTAAATTATTTCTTATTGTTTGAATCTTTATAGATGAAAATATTTTGTATGTTGTTTATTAATAAACAAGACTACATAAAAACCACCGAGTGGCATTGTTCACTTTTCTTCTCAAAACATGTATTTCACAAAGCCATGATTTATACCTGTTTACATTATGCATTTTTGATAAACTTAGCTTAGAAAAAAAGTGATGAGTTGATTTCTAAGTCTACATCTGGATCTCTTTATTACCATTAATGATGAACCTGTCATAAAAGCAATATGAGACAAGTTTGCTGGTGATTTTTTTAAAAAATCAATCATTTTCTGCATGTTTCAGAAGGTGTCCTCTGCTTCCTGCATCTGCAAAAGAACAAACCACAATAAACAACAATACAGGTATATAACATGGGAATAGAGTTACGCCTAAGGTAGGCAGCCAGGACTTCTCTCAGTGCCAGGAAGAAATTCAGTTGACTGGCACAGATAAACAGCCAAAAGAAAGACAAAAAGAAAGCCATCAGTTATGAACACGATAGTTTTGTTTTCTTTATCTCTTTCAAGTATCGTCTGTACGGCCTGCGTGCTACTTTTCTTCCTTTTTTTCTTACTCAACGCTAATTAAGCCCTTCGCCTTTATTTCTGCTGCAACACATTAATAACAAAAGCGCTAAAATAGAAGGGGAAAAAAAAAAAAAAAAAAAAGGATCACAGAACTGGTATGCTTGCAAAGAAAGCACACCCGTTAATCCCGATCTGCTGACGAAACCCCTTCCGTTAACCCGATCTTGCTCCGACTCGGGTTTCTCTGCCCCCACTAGGCGCTCTGGGACCCCGTTCCCCGGGGGCCAATTTCCCCACAGCCCTTCCCGCGCTGCGGGCAGCACGCACGCGCCGGCCCGTGAGGGCGCGCCAGCCGGCGCACGCGCACGGCGAAGCGCAGGGGCCGGCGGGCGGGCGCGCGCAATGCGCAGGCGCCGTGACTCGGTGCCGTTTGAATCTCTGGGCCCGCGGCGCGCTCGGTGACGGGAGCGCGGGAAGGCGGGAGCGCGGGAAAGGCGGGAGCGCGGGAAGGCGGGAGCGCGGGAAGGCGGGAGCGCGCGCGCGCGCTGCGCGGCCTCGGAAGCCGGCGGTGGGAGGGGGAGCGCGCAGCTCCCCGGCAGGGCCCGTCGGGGCGGGTGCTGGAGGCCTCTTCCGCCGCTTGTGGAGCGTGCTCCTGGCCGGGGAGGCCCCTCGTGGGGCATCCAGGTAGGATGCTGGGGGCGTGCGGCATGCAGCGCTGTCACCAGGAAGCGCTGAAGAAGAACCGGGTGATGCTGGCAAAGCAGCTGGTCCTGAAGGAGCTGATAGAGCACATGATAGAGAAGGACATCATCACCGCCGAGATGATGGAAATGATCCAGGTAGGCGGCTCGCTGCGCTGTCAGCTGTGTTTCTGCCCCAGCCCCGTGCCCCTCCGGGCAGTGGCAGCACAGCAAAACTACTGCCTGTGCTCTGCTGCCTGTGTTTTGTTGTGTGATTACGCGTGGAGAGCATGCACCAAACAGGTAGGGCTTGTTTGCAACATGCACAAGAACTGTAAGTTACTTTGGGTGATGTTGATTTTGACTGAAATTTAATAAACTGCTAGTTTGCATGCTGGCATGTAGTTGCAGTAGACTGTTCTTCATGAGTCTGTTGGTATCTTCCAGCCCTTTGTTGTTATTTTGTGCTTCTCTCTTCTTTTTTTTTTTTTTTTCTTTTTTTTTTCTTTTTTTTTTTTGTAAAGGCGGAAATACTACCAATTTCCAAAATAACCCCGTGGGAGGAAATAAATAAACGTATTATAAACAAGTATGTTCTGGCACTTGCACGCCTTTCACATTCTTCAAGTACTTCATGTCTTTTTGTAAATTTCATGAAGAATTTTGCATGACCCAAGGCTCTGAAGATGACAAATATCATTCATAAGCTTTTGTTACTTATGCTGAGCAGTGGGTACTTAGGAAAAGAAGTCATTAGAAGTGGGTTGGGATAGGCCCTAGGCATACAGTAATGCACTGAAGACTGCAGAAAGGAGATGCAGGTCTTCAAAGAGAAAGGACACTGATGGTAATGACTGCAGGTGCAAGTCAAGTACATCCTAAGGGTCATGTAAGCAACCAAGAGGCTCTTTGTCAAGTAAGGTTGATGGTCCTGTCTTAAGAACAGATTCTGAAAAACAAGAATGATGAGCTGTTTGCTGGGTGCTACTGCAGATGGTACAAACCTGAGACTGACAATGTTTTTGCAAGGAATAAGGAAAAAACTTTTTGATGAATTTTGACTTGGTGTACACCAAAAGATAATCTGAAATTCTTTGAGACACATCAAGGATACTTGTGCCAAGTCGTGGCAGTTGCAAGCAGTCTTACCTGAAGTAGCTCCTATTCCTAGTGAAAGAGGACAAAGACAGTAGGAAGGTGTTGAAAGTCAAAGGGTGACTCAGGAACTTATAAAGTATGGGTGGTTACTAGAGATGCTCAATTGCTGACCTGCAGTTAGTCACTGGAGGAAAAAAAAAAAAAAAAGTCCTCTCAAAGTCAGTATAATGACAATGAGTCTCTTAGAAAATCCTGCTCTAGTCAAGTTGTTTTAAACTAAGACAGAGAGGAAGATTACGGGAATCTTCCCTTCTGGATATAATAAGGAAAAGAAGATGCAGAGATACTTACTAATGGATAAACAGTTAGGAGAAAGTTTTTTAGGATGGAAAAGTCAGGTAAATAGTACACTTTCTACACAAAAGTGAGAGCTTAGATGTACATGAATAGAAATAGCAGCCTGATCAAGAGAACAGAGTGACTTAAACTACTGTTGCAGGATATGAAGCTGGAAACTACAGCAAAAACAGAAATTTGACAGGGGCAAGAGGACAACATTCACAACTGAAACAGTAATGCTGCAAAGTATGCATTGCATTTACAGGATAGAAAAGACAGGAATGTTTGCAGAATAGTACTATTCGTTAGAATGCAATAGATGAATAAAAAGTAACAGGCATTTAAAGAAAAGATCTTCTGAGCCAAAAAGCACTTTGTCCTTTTTTTTTTTTTTTCTGGAGTACTTGAATTTGCAATTGTGTGACACTCTCTGGCTTAAATGTGTGCTAAGGTCTTAGGAGAACTGTTAGGCAGACTGTTCTTGAAAATGCATCATAACACTAATTGTCACGCACCTTTGTGGAAATAGCAGGAGAGGAATGCCATTGACAATAGAGCATAGGTTTTCCTGGATTTGTCAGTATCTAATTTCTATGCACACCTTACCCCACTCAAAAAAAAATGTCATAGAATGAAGATCTAGATAAATAATTGTTTTAAATTATCTTGTCTTTAAAAAAAGAATATGCTGGTGATATCTTTCTTTGATTTAAAATAAAATGGAAGAATAAACAAATTGGTTCTGGAAATATCTTAAATAAACAAACTTTTGTTATCTAAGGGAAGTGAAATAAACCAAAGAGCTAAGGGAGGTGAAAGAAGCATGGAATTTAGAATTACAGAATGGTTTGGATTGGAAGGGACCTTTAAGATCATGTAATTCCAACCCCTCTGCCACGGATAGGGACACCTTCCACTAGAGCAGGTTACTCAAAGCCCCGTTCAACCAGGCCTTGAACATCTCCACAGATGGGGCATCCACAGCTTCTCTGGGCAACCTGTTCCATTGCCTCACCACCTTCACAGTAAAGTATTTCTTCCTAATACCTAATCTAAATCTACCCTTTTTCAGTTGAAAGCCATTACTAGTTGTCCTATCACTACACTCCCTGGAAAAGAGACCCTCTCCTGCTTTCTTGTAGGCCCCCTTTACGTACTGAAAGGCTGCTATAAGGTCTCTGCAGAGACTTCTCTTTGTCAGGTTCAACAACCCCAGCTCCCTCAGCCTGTTTTCATAGGAGATGTGCTCCAGCCCTTTTATGATCTTCATGGCTCTCCTTTGGTCTTGTTATAATACCTCCATGTCCTTCTTGTGCTGGGGGCCCCAGAGCTGAACGCAGCACTCCAGATGGGATCCCCTGAGTGGAGTAGAGGGGGGAGAATCACCTCTCTCAACCTGTTGGCCGTGCTTCTTTTGATGCAGCCCAGGATATGGTTAGCTTTTCGGGCTGCATGCACACATTGCCAGCTCACGTTGAGCTTCTTAGGACCCAACAACCTCAGGCTCTTCTCCTCAGGGCTGCTCTTGATCCATTCTCCACCCAACCTGTATTTGTGCTTTGGATTGCCCCAGCTCCGTTGCCGGACTTTGCGCTTGGCCTTGTTGAACTTCATGAGGTTTGCACAGGCCGAGCTCTCAACCATGTCCAGGTACCCTCTAGAAGCCTGTCCCTTCCCTCCAGTGTATCAACTGCATCACACAGTTTGGTGTCATCATCAAACCTGCTGACGGTGCACTCGATCCCCCTGTCACCATCAAAGATGTTAAAACAGTGCCAGTGCTAATACTGACCCTGAGGATCACCACTCATTACTGACCTCCACTTGGTCATTGAGCCATTGACCACAAATCTTTGAGTGTGACAATCCAGCAAATATAGACTTGATTTTAGTAAGAAGTTTGTTAAGTAATGAAAGGGACAGAACACTGAAGTCCAGGGACATTGTTGATACAAAGATAAGAGCTATTAGCCAATCATGAATGAACATAGCTTGAAATTTTAGTAGTAGCATTAGATCAAAAAGATTTTGCATTATCATTCCAATGCTGCAGGACAAAAGCCAAACTGCTTTGAAGAACAAGCTGAATATATTTTATGAAAGAAAACATAATGGCGCGAAAATCTTGTGCAGCATAGGATTTACACATGTGCCTTAAAGTGATTTGTCTGATTTTCCTATGATTGCTCGTGCAGTGTTAGTGTTTGGTTCTGTGTAACTCACCAGTCATTTCGTATCATTTAAAAAATGAAGAGATCTTGGATCACAGTGATAACTTTAAAAATGGAAGGTCAATTCCATGGAACCCATAAAACATACTTTCAGTAGCCAATATTTTAGTATGTGATGTTTCAGTTTTCTACACAGGAAAGGCTCTTATAAATTAGACAGTTTGTTAGCAGATGTTCTGCTAACATGCTAAAAATTAGAACTTCCTGTGAATGTTTTACAGAAATGTAAATTTAATTTTTGATTGTTACTTTTTCTTGTATACTACCATATATTGCTTCATTTGTATAAATGTAACACATTATACATATATAGTGTCTTTCTGGAATTGACTGTGTGAAATAAATATTTTCATTCACACTCTCCAAGACATTTGTGTATTAGTGCCTGAGACCATAAACACATTGAACAGTAGTGAAAACGGGTTCTGGACTTGGTGTATTGAAAGAGGATAAGCAGCTACTATTCAGACAGTAACTGGAAATAAGAGGTTAGAGAGAACAGGGTGTATTACTGTGTGTGGAAATGTATGAATTGTTGGCTTGCTTCATTGTCGTATGCTCTCCCCCTTGAGATAGTGGGAACAGAGGGGTGGGAGTGAAATCAGCTAGGAAAAGCTGTAAAAAAGGATATAGCACAGCAAAGCATGGTGACAGGATATTTACATGAAGGAAAAAGACTGAGTTGTTCTGAAGCTTAACTGAAATGAAAATGAATTGTGTTGGCATGTTACTTTGAGTGTTGGATTTGTTTCTTCTCTGGATCTAGGCCAAGTCTGGGAGCTTCAGCCAAAACGTGGAATTCCTCAATTTGTTGCCCAAGAGAGGCCCTTATGCCTTCTCAGCCTTCTGTGAAGCTCTACGAGAAACCAAACAGCAGCATCTGGAGGAAATAATCTTGAAGACAGAATCCAACCTAAGCAATGGGATTGCACAGGTATGTCAGTTTTAAAAAATAAAATGGATGGGCTGCATTTGGGGTTGGGTTGGGCACACAGGCATTTTTTTCAAATGTTTAGGAAAAATGCTTATAGTGGAAAGGATGCGGTTTAGTTACAAACTGAAACTTGCAGTAGCCTTAGAATAAAAAGGTAGTGAAAATAATTTGAGATGAAGATAAGTTTCACGCAGAAGCAGAGAATGGTTGAGGTTGGCAGCAACCTCTGGAAGTCATCTGGTCCAATCCTCCCCCTTACAACAAGTTGACTGGGACCATGTCCAGACAGGTTTTGAATATCTTTAAGGAGTGAGACCTCACAACACCTCTGGGTAACCTGTGCCAGTGCTCAGTCACCCAGCTGTGTCGGGATGTTCAGACGGAATCTCCTGTGTTCCAGTTTGTGCCCATTGCCTCTTCTCCTGTGTGGACACCACTGAAAAGAGGCTGTTTCCTTTCAGATATTTTTGCACATTGATAAGGACTCCCTGAGTCTTCTGTTTTTCAGGCTAAGCAGTCCTAAGCCTTTCCTCTGATGAGAGATGCTCCAGTCCCTTAATCATCTTTGTGGCCCTTTGTTAGACTCCCTCCACTATGTGCATGTCTGTCTTGCACTGGCAAGCCCAGAACTGGAAACAATACTACAGGTGTGGCCTCACCAGAGCTAAGTAGAAGGGAAGGGTCACCTCCTATCTAATCTGCTGGCAAGACTCCTAATGCAGCCCAGGATACTATTAGCCTTATTTGCCACAAAGGCGCGTTGCTGGCTCATGTTCAGCTTGGTTTCTACGAGGGAACCCAAGGCTTTTTATTCAAAGCTGCTTTCCAACTAGTCAGCTCCCGGCATATGGGATTGTTCCTCCCCAGGTGCAGGATTGTGCACTTCTTATTAAATTTCATGAGGTTCCTGCACATTCCTACGTTTAACATGTTCTTACTGATGTGTCATCAAGAACACAAAAGCTGCATTATTTTTTTTCTCTAGAATACTTTAATTTAGTGTTCAAAGATTTTCCAAGTAGAAAGCTACTAAAAGACAGTCTTCTCTGCTGAAGGGAGGGACTTCCCTTTCCTAATTTTGTTATCTTTATTTTCACCTTTTCACCATCTGCTGTTGTTAACACCAGACTGAAGGAAGAATTCAATAAAGATTCAGTATTCTCAGTGCATTGAGAAGGATGGGAACTCTCAGTAAGCATGCTTTATACTGAGGAAGAAAGACTAGATACTTCTGAGCAGAGATGTTGCCTTATCAAAATTTATAATTTATTAGACTAGGCAAACGATGAAATTTTGAAAGCAACCAAAAAGAGGAGTCATGGAACAAACCAAGTTTTGGCAAAAATAAGAGTAAGGTGTCCCAGAATGGCATTTGGGTAAAAGTAAAGATGAGCAAAGACAGGAAGGAATTTTGCAATAACAGAAGGTGCTGCTGTTATCTTCTCATAATCTGTTTTATTTGGATGTAAACCGTAGTATAGTGTTTTATGTTAAATTGTATGTAATATATATTGAATATATTACAGCAAGTCATATATGTGTATGTAAATACCTATATCTTTTTTCAATGACACCTACAGCATTGTACCGTAGAGAAAAAAATAGATGTCTTTTGCTAGTCTTTTCATGGATTTATTGGATGTCTTGTAGCTTGAACACTTTTATGGATCAGATCTACCACTCCCTTCAAGTGAATCATGTAATTCAAAGAAGCCACGCTGGATTGGTGAGTCACACGTTACATCATGAATACCTGCTTGGCTATCTGGTTGGT
Organism: Aythya ferina; assembly: GCF_964211825.1. Lineage (NCBI taxonomy): Eukaryota > Metazoa > Chordata > Aves > Anseriformes > Anatidae > Aythya > Aythya ferina. Next base: position 125,264,926 of record NC_140296.1, on the reverse strand, counting down.
TGACTCTAATTTATTAATACTCTCTTATTTCAAAAAAAATTTGTTGCCAATTAAAAATACAATAAATAGGTATACTGTACCAGTATGTTTGTTTTTTTTTTTTCCTGTTGTGTTTCATTGTGTGAGTACAGTCCCTGATGAAACAAAATCTTTAGACATATGGATAGAATAATACAGGAATGTTCCTGTAGACATTCATAAATATGTACTTATGAATATGCAAATTACTACCTTTTTAGTTAGTATTTTTGTTGTTGTTATTGGCATTTTTGTTTTGCATAGAACCAGTGGAGCATTCTTTGGATAATGGAGATGGTCCACCGATTCCTCCTGTGAAGCACTGCACTCCAGAATTCTATCATGATCACCAGCGCTTGGTAAGTAGTTGACAGAGGAAATCTCTTTAAAATGTGAGGTATTTGAATATATCAACTGAACATGTACTACTTACAACTGAGTTGAAACGTACTTCATTGGGATGCAGATTAGTGTTACGCTCTTGCTGTAACTGAGAGCTCTTACCAATCACATTTGATTTGATGTAGTTCTCATTTACAAGTGATAAGAAATTCTGAGAAGTTCTGTTATTCTGTACAAATCTCTGTCTCTGGGTTTTGTTTATGAAGAACTTCATGGAATGCCTTCTGTTCTGTTGCTCTGTGCTTGTAAGCTGTCTATATTACTACCTCATATTTATTTGTTTGCATCCCCATCTACCTTCTCTTGTGTTCTGTGTGCTGACACACTCTGCAAATGTCTGCACAATATTAGAACTGTTTTTCAGTACACTGTCACAATCTTTGCTGTTTTAATTGCTAACTGTATTGGGAAATGTCTCCTTAGGCACAAAAATTAGATCAGAGTTCTGTGCAGCCCTGGGTAGAACAACCTGAATTTCTAATCCTTTTCTCTAGCTGCAGAAGTTACGTAGATAGTCGTAGTTATTTTCTTGTTTGTTCTGTTTGTAAAGCATAGGTTGTGGTGATGGTATAGGCTTAAGGAAAACTAAGCATTTCATATAATAGGGCAGACGCTTTACTAGGGTTACACTACATGCTAATGCTTAACATTTCTGTTAAAGGCTCTATGTTGTCACAAGGCAAAGCAGGTTTTGTTTTGCTTTATTTAGGTTTCCCCAACAGAAAGTTACAATTCGGCAACATCAGTGTGAGCCTAATTCACCTCTTTTTATATCTGTGTCTGTTTACACCCTATTTGATATGGTCCTTCAGTATTAAAATTTACTTCCAATTTAGGTCCTTCAGTATTAAATTTACTTCTGGATTACAGGGATTTGCTATTGCTATTTACTATTGGTTCGTTGTTAGAGTGGGAGAGGCAAGCTTGTTTTGAAGACACCCTTCCTAAATTAGCTCTTTTCCCTACTAACATTTTTTGACATCTTCATAACTTTGAGAACCAGCGATTCATTGTCCCTTTCTGCTACCATTACGTTCACATGGTATTTTGTATCTCTACTTGGTCCCAACCAAATTTAAGAAATGTTAGCTCAGTCTTTCCTAATGTTGTGCTAGGCCTTCAATGGGTATGATGAAAATATGTGTGGTCCTACTGGTGTGTGTGTGAAAGAAGGAGAAAAACGTTAGCAAGAGTTAATTCACAGTATGAAATGTGTAAGCTGTGTTCCTTTTAAAATAAGAAATAAGGGAAGGTATTACAACATTTTATTAATAGTTTTGTAAGATCATCAGTTGTGGAGTCTTGCAGAAACAGTTGCCTTTGAAACCCTTTGCAATATAAACATTTTTATGTTAAACCACACTTTTTTGACCTCTACCATGCCTTCTCAAAGTAGAAATCCTGCATATTCTTAGTAATCAAGCTAGGACATAGGGCTTAGTGTTCTACTCTGAGACTATATTATTTCCTTGTATAGTCTAAATTCACCAATTTTAAATCTTCTTCTCAGGCATATAAACTGATATCGGAGCCCCGAGGCTTAGCACTTATTCTCAGTAATGTCAATTTCAATTGTGAGAAGGACTTGGAGTATCGCTCAGGTGGAGATGTGGACTGTACTTCCCTGGAGCTGCTTTTCAAGAATCTTGGGTATCAAGTGACTGTCTTTCATGATCAAAGTGCAGAGGTAAGGGGGATCCTAGTACTTCACAAACAGTATGGCTGAGTTTGTAGCTGTTACATGAGCATCTTAAGAAGTCTGCTTTGGTCTAGCTAAGCTTGATCAGGAAGACATGATTAGTCACTTTTAAATAGAAAAGGAAGCTAAGTGGGATGATATCTGCTAGCATACCAAAAATAAGAAACTTGGAAGGCAAAGGAGTTACCATATATCAAATAGGATCACAAAGGACCACAAGAGGTACTGCCTTTGTAGTGTGAGGTGCAAGAATATCTAGACCACACCTGCCATGTGTGTTAATACTGAGAATGAACAGGCTCCAGTTTACTCTAGGTAGCCCTTTCCAGTGTTCTGCTGTCCTAACAGTTATGGTTTGCAAATATTTAAGTGGTACAGAACCTGTTAAAGAGTGTTTTATTCAAGAAGGCAGCGTTTACAACATTCTGAGTCTTCCACACCTGCCACATTATCATATTTCCTGAAGTTTTCTGCCTTAAATAGTTGATGTGTTTTGATCATATTTGAATGTCTAAAGTACCAGAATATGTGTCTGTTAAGATGGTCCAATATCCCAGCCAGACTCCAGTGTCAGTATAAAACCTGTGTAAAGTATCACTTGCTTTCTCCTGTGTTAAATCCACATATACCAACTCTGGTATTTGCTTTGTCCCCCTCTTGGACAGTATGGAAAAGCAGAAGTCCTAAGTTATTCCTACTAAACAGTGTTATACTTAGGACTGAACAATGCACAAACGAAAAAGAACATTTTGCTATTTGTTATGAAACAGATGTCTTTTGTCCTGTAAATCTGATGTATGTAGTTTATTCTGTAACTGGAGGGCCATTTTTATTTTTCCCTTCACATTAGCCCATTTTCCCTGTGTAATTCTGGGAAGGATTAAGCATTTTTTCTCTCTTCCAGGAAATGCAGAGTGCATTGGAGAGATTCTCTAAGCTGCCAGATCATCGAGACGTGGATTCCTGTGTAGTAGCTTTACTTTCCCACGGTGTAGAGGGTGGAGTTTACGGAACTGATGGCAAACTGCTACAGGTATATTACTTTGTCCTGTTGTGTTGTAGGTTACATCTTGGAAAGTAAAAATGGAAGGAGAAAAAAAAAAAAGGAAAGTGAATTGGTAGGGAAGCTGAGGATTTACATTTTTAAAAAAGCAAAAATAAGAGCTTGTGGGAAGAAAATGGCAGAGAGAGCTATGAGAAGTCTGTAAGATAAGGAATGACATAGATACATGCCAGATAAGAAAGTTATTACCCTATTCTCTCTTCCTGTTACATGTACTAGGTAGAGCACATGATCTCAAACTAATAGGAGCTTGGGGTGCAGTGGATATTTGTCACAGAGTTAGTAGATAAAGGATAAAATGTCGAGAGCAGTGAGGTAATAACTAAAATACAGGGAAACAAGGTGACACTGAGTTTGGCTCACAGAAGGCTGCAATAAAGAATACTTAGCTTTTTTGCTTCTCTCAGTTGCAGGAAGCTTTCCGGCTCTTCGATAATGCAAACTGCCCATATCTCCAGAATAAGCCCAAAATGTTCTTTATTCAAGCCTGCCGGGGAGGTGAGTGCCCAAATACTGGAAGCCATGATTTGGCATGCCATTAAGGCTCATTTTACACACACACACCCTCACATTCAACTTGCTGTCAACTCTCCTCTTTGCTTCTCTCAGGTGTAAGTGGGATCCATATTCACCTCCCTCTGCCCTGCTGCTGCCACTGCATCTGTTGCTCTGTAAGTGTCTTTTGCTCTGCATGAGGTGTGTGCATTGACTTGCAGACCCCAGAGCACCTCAGATGTAACGCTCTATCACAGCCCACTCATATATTGAAACTTTCTCTTGCTACATCTGCAATAGGGGGAGTGGGGCTTACGGTGCATCAAATTACAGCACAGCATGGCGTGGTACACTAGCACTGGAGTCTTGTCTGAATACTTGTCTTTCACTTGATCCTGGATATGTTGTCTCTTGTTTTGTTGTCTCATGAGCTATCAAAGTTAGCTGTTACTTGCTTTTTTTTTGTTTTGTTTTGTTTTCTTTTACAAATGTCCTTTCAATCTTTTTTTCACATACTGTTGTGATTATAAAATTGTTCTCTTAATTTGTTCTTTTATCACTCTTTATGTTCCTATTGCTTTTTTCTTAATTTTGCTATTCATTTTTCTTCCTGTTGTAACTAAACATATGTCTAACAAACTGCTTTTCAGATCTGATAATGGCCAAATTTTTCCCTAAAGTGGACTTAAAAGGATAGCTGTGAAACCACAAGTGCTCCAAAGAGAAGTTCTGTCTTAAAAAGCTTTGTTTTTTTCTCTTATGATAGAAAAGTTCTCTTTTCTAACAAGTATGCGTTTTCCCCTTCTTGTTTTTTTGGTTTGTTTGTTTTTAATTTTCTCTGTTAGTTTTTTTTTTTCCATTTTAAGCTGAGCTTTATAGTTTGTCCTCTAGGCAAGAGCATGTTTCCTTCACTTATTACCATATTTCATCCTAATATGGGAAAAACTATAAAGCCTAGGTAAAGTATCAAAAATATTTGAGTATATTTGAGTATCAAAAATATTTGATTCTTTAAGCATTTGGGAATATTTAATGTGCATCTTTACACTATGTATTCAATGCATTTCTGTTCCTTATGTTATTGAATGTTTAAATATTCTTGAACAAATGTGAACATGCAGATTCTTAACAGTATAGAAATAAGTGTAATAAGCCAGAATTGAGTGCTGACCTATTAGGTAATTAGGTTTATTTGACTGTAATGTTACTATAATGGATCTGTTCATGTTAAGACATCTTGTTTGGCCTTCTTCTTCCCAAAAAAAAAATTAGGAAAGAGTGAGAAGCTTGCTATGCAGAATGCTGCAGAACTGGGATATTGCAATAGGCAAAGGACTGAGACTTGAGCAAATGAAAGGGGAAAAACAACTTTATTTTATTTAAATACATTTTTTAACCCTGTGTGTAAAGCTTGATTAATAGTCAGAGAGGAATACTAGTTATGAAGCAATTGAGCTGTCAACAAAATGTATGCCTTTTGATGCTCACATTTAAAGGTTAGACTAGGCAATGCTGCTTTAAAAAAAAAAAAAAAAAAAGGAAAAAAATGTATTTAAAAGGCTGTCCAAGTAGTGTGGACAAGTAGTAGATTAGTAATCAATACCTCTATGCTTTGCAAGTTAGCTGAAACCAGTTGAAGTAAAATGAGAAATGCAGAGGATATTTTTCCCCTAACTATATGTAATAAGCCTCATCTTTCTTCTATTAATGACGTATGAAAAAATGTAGATAAAGAAGAGTTGATACGGTCTACTTCATTTCCAAAGGACCTTTGGAGGGAGTCTACTAAAAAATTGTAGCCCAGTTACTGTCATGGATCAAAAAACAATGGTGACAAAAATCAGTGAGAAAAGATAACTAGTCAGATTTCACCATTACATCAACTGAGGCTTTAAAGCTGTTTAGTATCTCTGTTTAATATAGTTGGTTCATCAAAGTGAAGAACTGTGATAAATATTGACAAATGTGCAGTTGGCAATTATTGCAATCAATTGGGAAAAGTGAAATCTAGGAGCTTGAGAGAAATTTAAACAGATTGGATCTGTTTGGATAGCAGTTATTGGTGATATAAATTAGAGCTTGAATATGCAAAGTAATATATTGACATAGTTAATGCTTTATACTTTTTAGTTACATTAGTAAGTTGATTGGAATGATGTTTGAAGACATGCATAAAGAAGACAGAATCACAGAATCACAGAATTTCTAGGTTGGAAGAGACCTCAAGATCATCGAGTTCAACCTCTGACCTAACGCTAGCAGTCCCCACTAAACTATATCCCCTCTAATTCTAGATTTTTAATTAAAAAAAAATTTGATTTGATACACTGGAATATGGAATGATGATAGCGTGAATAATACAGCTTGACTATAAAATTACCTTCTTATCTGAAGTAACATGCTATAAACAGTACACTGAAGTTTTAAGATCACATAGAACAAAAATGGATTGGAGAAGAGTGATAAAAGGCATGGGGAAAAAGTGTGGTTAAAAATGGAAAAAAAAATGCATTGCTATCTTAAAGAGAGGAGGAAGAAACATAATGGAGTACTCACTAAATTTTGAGCTAGGGAACCATAATCATAGACTATATGTAGCCTTTTTTTTGTAATTGCCTATGTAGACAATTACACTTCTCCTGCTGTTGTTTTCATTTTGGAGGAAAAGAAGAACCATCTTGCTGCATTATGAACTGACCATCTCCTGTGTGTGTTTACAAGATGCAACTAGTGCCACTGCCTGTAAAAGGGTTAGAAATCCAAACACTTTTCTTAGGTACAACATAGCAACAGAGACCTAGCACTATCATAACAGGAAGGCCTCTGAAATGGATGCTTATGCTTCCTAGATCTAGAATCTAATTCACACTGTTAGGAAGTAAGTAGAGCAGTAGATTTTTGTCTTATAATACAAGAACAAAAGGGCAAAATTACATAGAAAGCCTGTAAAAATGTAGTTTTATTTTTCTTGCAACATAGCTGGACTCTTAATGTTATTGCCACTATTGTTAGTCTAGATTACAATGGAAAATCTGTATCATGTAAACAAACAATTGAGACTATCTAGAATTGTCACAATACATATTAGTGAATCCTAGAAAGGGTATTAAATGTTTTCCAGGTTTTAAAGTCTATGTACTGTAGATGTCTGTCTGTAGTGTTTGGAGTCAAAATATTTTTGTATTTTCCTATTACACATATTATGGTTTTGATTGAAGCAAATGGTATTATAGTCAGGATTTTGAAGGTGAGATATTTGGTCAATGTTTTCTTGGAGTTAAACCATAGCAACTAACGTTACAGCTCTTGTTTGCATACTGCAATAAGTAGGTACTAAGCACTGCAAACTAGACTAGTCATTTTTTGAATTTCTAAGTTAGGCAAAAGTTGAAAATAGAAGCTTTTAGGGCTAGGTATCAAATCCTTCCACCGATCATGAAGAACTCTCAGAAATTTCTTTACTTTGCCAATTATCTATATTAATCCGCATGGGAAAGAAGAAAAAAAATCAATTGCTGTGTAGACTATCAGTTGCATTATACTGAACAAGTTCAGCACTTGTTGGTGTCTGTGCTAGTTTGTGCAGGAGAACTTTCAGATGAGTTTTTAAAACAGCTGAAAAAGCTAACTGTTCACACAGAAGCTTTCAGCTTGACATTAGTTGTGGCGTTGCTGACAGGGGCCCAAAAGTAAGGAAAACTACATCCAGTAATTTCTTCAGATAATTTCTTCTTTTCTTATAATTCATCTTTTTCCTTCTTATTTGTTGTCCCTCACACCCTTCCCCTCCTTCTTCCCCCCCTAGATGAGACAGACCGGGGAGTGGATCAAAGAGATGGTAAAGAACGGTCAGATTCCCCAGGCTGTGAGGAAAGTGATGCAAACAAGGAAGAAAATGTCAAGCTGCGTCTGCCTACATGCTCAGATATGATCTGTGGATATGCATGTCTGAAAGGTAATGGGGAGAGGCACTAATTCTTAGAGATTAAGGAGTTTATATGTGTCTGTCTTCCACAGGAACTTCATTGTATACGCTCTTTGTTCTCAGGCACTGCAGCCATGCGAAACACCAGACGTGGATCCTGGTATATTGAGGCACTCACCTCTGTGTTTGCAGAGGACTCCTGCGACACTCATGTGGCTGACATGTTGGTAAAGGTGAGATATAATGCCTTTCCACTCCCACACTTACCTGGTTTCTGAAGAACCTTCTGTTGCTTCAGCTTGCTAGGACTAATATAATCTTTAAGTAAGTGTTGTTGCTCCATTCATAGCAAAATTATTACTTCCTTTCCCATTTAAATATGTATTTATATTCAATTCCACATCAGTTTAATCAAAGTAAAAATGCAGTGTTTGACTCTTCCCATTACACTTGTGTGGCCACATGATGAATTTAGGAGGAGAATTAATCTGACTTGCCAAGCACTACTTTTCTTAGATAGAAATAGTATTTTTTTCAGGTGGATTTCATTGCCTGAACTGTCTCAGTACGTAGCAGCCAACATTTGTACTTACATAAGGGAAAGATTTAAGAAAATGGGAGGACAGAGTGAAGACTGCAGTGTGACCACAGTAACTTGAGCTACTGTGAAACTGCACCCCAGTTCTTTATCCTTCCTGTAGTTTAGAAAACTGGTATACCAGCAACTAATTAATAAGCAGCATAATTTGCGAGTAAGGAAAGCGATGACACTTTCCTTACTTCCATTTTCTTAATCCTTACAGTCACTTTTTTTTTTTTTTTTAATCTTATTTTTAGGTGAATAGACAAATCAAGCAACGAGAAGGTTATGCCCCAGGCACAGAATTCCACCGCTGCAAGGAAATGTCAGAATATTGTAGTACACTCTGTCGGGACCTTTACCTATTTCCTGGTTATCTGCCAGGCAAATAACCCTGCCAGCTCCACTTGAAGAGAGATACTGCCAAAACTGAACTCTCAATATGGATGTCTATGTTTCTATTCTTACGGGCTGTGGCATCAGATGCCCAAGCAAGGAACGCATCTTTATGTTTGGCCAGACCAATTATTGATGTCCTTTTCTAAGATAATTTAGCAACTCTTTGTAATCTGATTCAGTTCAGGTTTTAAAATTCTAATATTCTGATTTATTCCATATGTATGGACATTGTTGAAAACAGATCAGCATTGCAACTAGGAAAATGTGGGAACATCCTTTGGAATGAGACATAAGGACATTTGTTAGAAATGTGAATGCAAAAAGGGAAACAGACTATTCATACCAATTTTGGAAAAGATAAGTATTTTTAAAAGGAAAAAGTTTCATAAAATGCTACTTATGCTTTTATTTTTATTTTTTAAGTACTTTCTGCCTGGTTCTTCATGCATGACAGTCAGGTTCTGTGTACATTAGAGAAGAACTCTGTAGCGAAGGAGAGTCCTTCTCTCTAAAATGGAGTGTTACTGTTTTCAGTACTTGACATTTACCACTACTACCATCTTGATCACTGTAAGTCTATTTTTGTGCATTTTTTCTGTAGTCAGGTTATCAAGAGAACTCTAGAAGAGTTATGCAAGACATCCTAGGTTATTAGAAAAACAAATGGAAATCCAGTATTTCTCATACAGATGAGTCTCATTAAAATGCCCCAGAAATAATTTTGAATCCAGAAATTCTAGATTAGCTCACCGTAGTCCAAGTGGAAACAACTGTATAGAGTATTACTTTTGATGATTTTGTTTGCTATAGTACCTATATGCCACAACAGGCATAGCATTCAGACACTTCACCAACTTCTCAGGAGTCTATAAATTGCACTGTATAACTGAATCCCTGAAATCCTACAGCTTTATGGAAAGGGATCTCTTTTAATGAAAATATTCAAGGCAGCTCTTTACAGTCTAAGCATGTTGCTTATATTATTGGTCACTGCAGTCTGTTTCCCTTTCATTTAAAAGGGTAGAGTTTCACATTAATACCCTGATAAATGAGTTTTCAGCTATGATCATTTTAAAGCTGTTTGTTTAGCTAATATTGTTTGCAAAGTGTCATTTCAACTGGTCAGTCAGAAATGTGCTATAATCCAAAACTTTGTCTGGAAGTTTCCTATTCATTCTCTTCATACTGTAATTTGCCTCTTGCCTATATCCAGGTGCAGTTACTCCCATGTGATGTAATGGTGGGAGGTGGGCATTAACATTTTCTGCAGTAGCTTAAAATCTGATATACTGCGTTATGTATGGGCTACAATCTGTACACTTGAGTCCCTGTCTTCTCCATTCTGCAGCAGTAAGTTAGCATAGTTCCTGGAGTATTCTTTATGTGTGTGTTGGTTTTTTTGTTTGTTTGTTTTTCTTTTTTGTTTTGTTTTTGTTGTGTTTTGTTTTTTTTTTTTATCTTTCTTTGAGGATAGAATTATGAATAGAAAGCACAAATAGATATGAAGGGAGGCGGGAAAATTAGGCATGTGCTTTTTTATTGTTCTGCACAGGAAAACAAAGGCTGTGTTTTCTCCAGCTAACAAAGGTGTAGCACTAATATGAATCTTGCACTTACCTTACACACAACATGTGATAAACAGAAGAAGAATCATACCTGCCAATTGTTGCCTTAGTCTGAAGATACCATTATAGGGCCCTGCAGCTGTACCTCCCTGGTGTAGAAACACTTCCTTCCTCAGTGCTCCCTCTTTGAAATGGTGCAATATTTTACAGATACGTAAATTGACAAAGCAGTCCACTCTGGAAGCTTAGATTTCTGTAGGATTGCATCAACATGCATTATCACTGCCACTTTCTTATATACTTTTTGTATACTTGTATTTTACTGCCTTGAGGTGTCAAAATAAAGAATTCTTGTTTGATTAATTAATCTGTGCAGTATCTTCCATTTGGAGAGCTGTACCTCTATGCAGAAATGGAACTTCCGTATAAGGAGAATTTTGCATAATTTCTTAAGATAATACCTCCCAGAGGTACTTCTGAACTCTCAGGCAGAATCCTGCTTCTTGCTAGCTGGATCCAGTATGGGCTACTTGTTACGTTTGGCAACAGCTGAACTAAGAACTTAATAAATCGATAAAGATACACGAGATAGAACCATCAATTATGAGGCTGATATTGTCATTCAGCACGTAGAATACTTAGACTGGGTAAGCCAGGGGCTTGGTGTTCCGGAAGGAAGAGTTGATGCCAGAAGGTTTCCAGAAAAAAAAAAGGGGGTGTGGGGGAGAGAGGAGAGAGAGAGTCTTGGAAAGAGGAAGGACCCAAAAAGGAGGTGAACATAAGAACTGGAGAAAAAATCCTGAAAGTGTTGGGGAAGATCCATGGGCTCAGAGCTGCATGGAAACTAGTGTGAAGGGATGCCCGGAGAGCTTGACCCATAGTGGCCAAAACTGGTAACTCCAAGTAGCTGTGCAGCACAGAGCTAACGCAGCTTTCTGGCCCTCCTTTAGAAATAAACAGTGATCTCTTACTGCTGGGAGTTGAGACCTAGGTAATGCACCTGGGGGGAGCTAGTGTGTGTGTATGTAAAATAAGAAGATTAAAGTCCCATTCTTGTTAGCTCAAAAAAAAAAACAAACTATCCATACCCACTAAAGTTTGTTGTTTCACTCTCTCAGCTGTGACATCTAGAAGGCTAAGGTATCTTTTTATGAAAAGAGTATACTGTTTTTTCAATAGTACCTAATTCTGATACAGAAAATCCAGTAGGAATTCAGTGGAATTATTAACATCTATCTGTGCAGAAAATGTTTCTAGTAATACAAGAGATTAACTAAATATAATATTTGTATTTTTAGAGAAATAAATATAAGCTACTGGCATAGTTTAATGAATGACTAATATTTGGGTTAGCAAGAAAGTGTTGACTGGTTCATATTTTGGCTTAAAACCAAAAAAATAAGGTCAAAAGTTTTGTTCTGTTATGTGGGAAGGGGAGTAAAAACAGTGAATGAGATGTAGGTAAGGTATATATACAAATCTAAGTTACATGAAAATTTTGAAGTTACATTTTAATTTGTGGAACAATTCATTAAATTATTACAGTTATAATAATTCTAAAGTGTTTTTGTTTCCCTATTTGCCTTTATAAAAAGTGATAGATGCTCAAAGTATCTGACTTTGTAAAAAGTCATAGTTCTTTCCTTAAAAGTTAGGATGTACAGAATGATATTGTAAGAAAACATGCTTTTCAAAACATCAAAAGATGTGGCTGAAAATACGTAAAACATCTTGTAAAATAAAATTTTCACCAAGCTGAGATTCCTAACATACACTGTACCCGTATGCTCATAACCCTGAAGAAAAAGCTAAGAATGTTTTTCACTACATTACATCACTAAATTACTAAGTTTAGGAGAAGGAAAAGCACGTAAAGATAATATTGTTATGTAATAACAATATTCATTATGAAGTGATGATATTATCAGAGTATGTATACAGAAAATGGTTTCTTTTAAAGGAGAAGAATGAAAAAATCTCCAGAGAAGTTATAATCAAACTGTCACAGGAGTAGTCTTGGTGAGGCTGGGCTTCACTGGCAACAAGTAATAAGCCCTACATGGTGCTGTTTGGCCTACTGCTGCTGCTATTGCCAATTCTACTTGTAGAACTTTCTTGTAAAGCTCTAGGTTGTGGGTTGTTTTTTTTCATTCATCTGCATTTCGTACCTTGTTTATAGTTGCTGTTATGTATCACTTGAAGTCTCCAGACCACATTTTTGCATGAACTGTTAAGTAGAAACCTCCTGTGTAATTCAGTGCATCTTTTGAAGACCTCAGTTACATTCAGACTTACATAATTTATGAAACATGACTGGAATTACTGTGTTTAGGCTATTGACTTTTTGTCACTACTGAAAATTCTGATCTTCAGAAGCAAGATAAGTGGAAATCAGCTTAGAAATCACCTTTCATTGATACAGTGCTTTAACAAAGGTAAATATTGTGCTGCATTGAGAAAATATATAGATTACGGTTTGTTATTTTCAGGTTAACAAATGTACACAAACTAGCCAGTCCCATCCCTGGCCTTAACTATTCCGTGAGTCTGCTATTTGCTGGCTAGTCCAGCTTAATACTTGTTTGCAAACAGATGCACTCGGACACTCACAGGCACTTCACACTCATGGGTCTCCTTGAACACCAACACAGCCCCTCTGCTCTCCTGGTACCCCTAACTGGACACAGGTCCTCCTACTCACTGACTAGTCCAATTTAAAGTTCACCACCAAATTACATACACACACCCCCAAGCAGCCCAGGTATGAGGAAGGTACTGATGCTCCCCCTCAGCAGCCAGCATCTGACACGTGGGCTGTGTCCCATGGTCCTTCTTATCAGTTACAAAGTCTAGGCTGGCTCTCTCCATAAGCTATCTATGTAGTTTCTTAATGGCCAATCAATTAAGTGACTAGACTCTTTTGGACAGTTTCATCATCTCCATTATCCCTTCTCTGTCAGGTTTGATAGTCTATGTAGTTTTGTTTGTGGCTTCACCTTCTTCACTAGAAAGATCTTCGACTGAATAACCTTAATGAACTAAGTGTTTTCACATTTGACATAGCCTTACAAAACCTATCTTTATTTGGTAGGAGAAATAGCTTGGAAAGTCATGGTGTTGCCCTAAGTAACTGTGCTTTGTCTAGTTATATAGAATTCATAAATTTCCCTGAAAAACTTTACAGATAGCAGTGGAAAAAAACAGCAGGTGTCTGTGAAAAAAGCTGTGACCTGTTGCACTGGGCTTCCATGACAAGGTTTGGTTGTGGGGGTCTGCAGGAGTGGCCTCTGGGAAGAATCCAGAACCTGTCCCAGGTTAGATAAAAGCCAGTTGCAGCCAGCTCCAAAAGGGACCCACCACTGAGCAACACTAGTTGCACCCCTGGGAGAGCATATTTAAGAAAGGGAAAATAAAATGCAGTGTGACAGCAGCTGGGAGAGAGAGGAGTAAGAAAAAGCCCTGCAGACACCAAGGCCAGTGCAGCAGGAGGGCAGGAGGTGCACCAGGCACACGGCAGCGGTTCCCCTGTGGCCTGTGAAGAGGCCCGTGGTGGAGCAGGCTGTCCCTGCAGCCCATGGGTCCCACATGGAGCAGATCTCCACGCTGCAGCCCATGGAGGAGCCGCCGGTGGAGCAGGTGGATGTGGCCTGGAGGAGGCTGCGGCCCATGGAGAGCCCCCGCAGGAGCAGGCCCTGGGCCGGAGCTGCAGCCCATGGAGAGGAGCCCACGCAGGAGCAGGGAGTCTGGGGGGAGCTGCCGCCCACCCGTGGGGGACCCGTGCTGGAGCAGTTTGCTCCTGGGGGATGGATCCTGTGGTACAGAGCCTCGTGGGAGCAGTGCTTGGAGAGCTACTGCCTGTGGGCAGCCCCCGCAGGCTCAGTTCAGGAAGAATGGCATCCCGTGGGAGGGACCCCATGTGGAGCAGGGGGCAGAAAGTGACCGTGAGAGAGTGGCAGAGATGAAGTGCTGGGGACTGACAGCATCCCCCATTCCCTGTTCCCTTGTGCTGCTCGGGGGGGGAGATGAAAAAGTGGGTGGCTGGGGAGAAGGTGGTTTTAGTTTGCTTTTAATTTCTCACCGCTCTAGTCTGCTAGTAATAGGCAGTAAACTGTATTACTCTTCCTATGCTGAGTCTGTTTTGCTTGTGACAGTAATTGGTGAGTGATCTCTCTGTCCTATCTCACATCTTGAGCCCTTTTTCATTTTCTCCCCTTCTTTCTCTGAGGAGGAGGGTTGAGAGGCAATGTGGTAGAGTTTAGCTAGCCATCAGTGTGAAAGCACCGCACCTGTCTGTTCCATTCCCTACAGAGTTCTGGGCTTGCTGCTGCCTCAGGTTATGGGAGACACTAGATTCTACCTTATTAGTTCCTCCCTCCATTATTATTTTTCCTTTGTGGGGTGGGGGGTGTAAAGGCACAGTAAACACAGCAAACACAGAAAGGAGGACCTCCCTTTTTAACACCCCTGCTGATGTTCTTGCATTCTCAGTATCCTATCAACCCTTCCAGACTGTGCTGAGTAGCTTTGGACTGATTTTGAATATAATGAATTGTGTTTCGTCAGCATAATTTTTTGGTTGTCTTTATATTCTAAAGCCATTTCTAGTCAGAGATTAAGAGGAAAATCCACTAAGAGAAGAAAAATATGAACTCTTTTAAAGGTAGTTCTCTGAAATTAGATGACATACTTAGATGTTAGAATGTGCATTCTTTTTGTCTATCCATCTATCACTAAGTGTTTCAAAACTTGAAATTCACTTCAGAGGATGATGGGCAAAATTTTTTAAAAGGAAGAAAAATGGAGAGGAGAACTTTCAGTAGTTGAAATGATACTGAGTGCTGGTTATATCAGTGAATGAATATTCATGAAGGGATGTTCAGACAGTAGGAGGAACATGGTTTATCTGTGGTGAGGTATCATGGCCAGGAAACCAGCAATAATGTGTATGCTTGAAGGTAAACTATGTTAAATGTAAGGACAGTATGTAATTTATGTAAGGAATAGTCTTCCAAATAATGCTGAGAGAACTTGCCCTCTTAGATGCTTAACACTTCACAAAGTTGCTTCTAAAGGAAATCACAGGAATAATTCTGATCAAGTTGCAGGAAGGTTCTCTTGTCTAATTTTGGTCATTTTTTATTTCCATTCTCTTCTTCTCAAGTCTGTGTCATCAGCCCCCATTCTTTGAATGGTCCCACTGTTGACCCCTTCTAAATGTAGTGAAGAGTGATACTGCCTGAGAAAGGAGAGGGAAACCTTATCTCCTGTTAATTTACTAAGCTGTCCCAGTGCCAGGGCAGCAGAGATATTAAAGCAGGGAAATGCCTGCCATTTCCAAGCACAGATTGAACAGGAGGGGGCAGGGAGTCTCTGGTTACACTCTCCCTCTCCGTCTTTTCCCTCACCAGTAACCTTCTCTCTCAGGGTGCTCTGTGGGATTTTAGCTGAAGCCTTGTGTCTGCTTCACTCCATGATTTTGCAGTGGAGATCAGAAGGGAAGACATTGCCCTGAACAACCCCTGCTCCACAAAAGGTTGTCTCTGGGGACATGACTAGGGATGCCTCTCCAACAAAAGCATTCCGATACCAACAAACTCTGGTGAGTACAATACCTGCAGAAGGACAGAATATTTCTTACATAATAGCTGTTCCCTTCTCTGCTAAAGGGGCTAAATGCTTTCTTTGCTTACAAATATCCTTCCCTGCTTGTATTAGGAAAAATTTGTGAAAGTTCTGCATGAGCACATGCCCCAGAAGTGCCAAGAGAAAACAAGAATATATTCTCTTTTTCTCATTATGAAATTAGGAATAGCTTCTAATCCCCATGGGTGAAAAATGTACATCATTGAATTCACCAGATGAGGAAAAATGTGCTGGAGAGACTCAGGGCTGAGTCCATGGGGATACCTGATTTGCAGAGCTTCATAGAAATGCATCTGTTCATTGCAAATTGGTTTCCTTTTTTTCAGAGAACCACTGAAACCTTTCATTGTCCTCTGTTATGGCTCTCAGAAGAGGTGGTTAGAATTCTGCCATGCTAAGTGTTAATGCATGCTGTGAGAGCAAAGACCATATTGCTCTCATTTGCATCTTTTAGGCACATCCCAGTGGGGTCTTGCACTGCTTTGCTTTATGGATATTTAGATGGAGATTGTTGCTCCTTTTCCTGGTTTAAGTACCTGCCAACTGTGGTACTAAGAATTACTGCATCCCCTCATGTCTTCTCAGACTTTTCTGGACAAGTTGAGGAAGCAGTTTGTACAGCATCTAAGAAACCACATCCTCTATTCAAGGAAGTGGTGTTTGAAATGAAAATTAGCATCAAACAGTACAAATCATCTCATGAACAGCATGAGTGGAAATCCCAGCCTCTAAAAATGTATGATGGTGACCTGTTCCTACCTGAGCATCCATAGTTTTTGTAGCAATGTTTGGAGAGCAATTAGACTCTATTGGGGCTGCACCAAGCATGAAATCTCACTTTTTTTGAGCTACTAAAAGAAGCGCGGAGACCCTCTTCATAGAAGATAGCACACCTGGTGTATTAAGGGAGTTGTACAGTTGCTTGTGGGAACAGAAGGCTGAGGCAAAGATCAAGATAGTACCTTTTTTTTTTATGCTGTTAAGTGACCCTGCTTTTGTGCATAACCTAGTGCTTTGCAGATGAATGAAGAATGTTATGATCTTTAATGTGACCCTAAAGCCCTTTAAGACTGAAAGCTTGATTTTAAATCCTGTCTTACATAATGGATCTAAGTTTCTCAGTGCTCTGCATAGGCACACCACAAGCACCCAGTCTCTTGGTATTTCAGCTCAACTATGTTTTACTAAGAATGCTGCTTATCACTTTTTAAGTGCTAACATTGCTGAAGAAGCCAGTTACTACAGTGGAAGGGATGGATTTCATGTCTGTCGTTGTGTTTCTGTAGCTCAACACTGAAAGTAGCTTCCTCAGTGTCATGATTAAATTGCATGAATACTAGAACACTGAGACTGTGGACCTAATGTACAACACAATGGGATTGCAGTGGCCTGCCCGCACAGTATACAAACTTGTAAGATTTGTGGAAGGAGAACAAGAGTTGAGTTCTGAGGTAAAAAATTCAAACTGCGTTGGTTTCTGAGCTGATCAAATTGCACGAGGTATTGAACTGTAAGGAAATGCTACAAAATTGAACAAAAGCATTAGTAAAGAAGGGAGCATGAGATAGCAAAAGATCCAGAAACAGAGAGCATGCTACTTGGGGAAAATAGCTGTATTTCTTCTGTAACTGTAACAAACTCATGAACCTTTGGACTTCTCACTTTTATATTCATTAATTTAGAAGGAGACTATTCAGAGTGTTCACACTTGTGCTAGTTTTCCTGAAAGCTTGTGGAAAGACACAACTGCTACTAGACTTCCTGAGTTCAAAGAACATAATCTGTATAATTCGAGAAAAGGCAAGTCTCCTTTGGCAAAACATTTGTAGGTTACTAAGCAGCTATTCAAGAGAGAAAGCAAGACAGTATATTTATAGGTCTGCATTTATTCATAAATGTGACTCAAACATTTGTCAATGAGAGCTTTCATTGTCTCAACAGGATAGGATTGTGTAGTAAATGGTAGCTGTTTGATCTTTCAATTGTCTGCATGGATAAACTCAAATAACTTAGTATATTAGTTGAATTCAAGTCACCCACACCTCAGATAAGCTTTAGGATCAGAAGGTGACTATACTACAATCTATTTCATTTAAGAGTGGGCTATAAATATAGGCATTCTTTGAGAATGATCATATATTTGATTCTTTTAGGATCAAGAGGAGCAGCTAGTTACTGGATCTATTCAGGCATCAGTGCAAGGTAGATGCTCAATCACTATGATGAAGGATAAAGTATTACTCAAAACAAGAGAAATGAAGAACAGTCATAAGGCTTAGGTAGCAGTTGAACATGAGACTATAATTCTGGATGTAGTCATTTCAAGTGGATCCTAGACACTTTGGGGACTTGAGTGTCTTAGCAATTTATGTTTGAGAATTCTACCTTTAGCAACATACTCTTATAAAGGATCATCATTATCACTATCGACTCCACATAGTCAGTTCTGTTAGTTCTTTCTTGTTTAGTGAAGAGAGAGTAGCAGAAGGCGTATGATTGCTGCAAAACTAATACTACAGACATTAGTTTTCATACATTAAACACTGCTCTCTGAGCACACTGGCCTGTAGTCAGAGAGTAGGTCATCACCTGGCTTTAAAGACTGGAAATGGCTGCTATTTTCCTCTGATTTATAAAATCTAATGCAGTGTCACAGTCCAATATTTAAGTCGTTATACCTTGGGAAGAGGTGAGACAGTAGACAGGGTACTTGCTGGTGAGCATTCCAGGTCACAAATCATCTAAATAACAGATCTGATAAGTCAACTGACCAATTCCTGTCCATCTGTGACTAAAGCATCTCTGTTCATTTATGTAACATGGCCACTGTATTCAATTTCTCACATACTGGCTCAGTCCTTTAGCCATTTATCTCCCATGTTCCCTTTAAGAGATTTCTTTCCTCTGTTTTTATTACTTTTTTGTAATTTACTCTTTTGTCATTCTCTTGTTATCTTCACGTACCTTTCTCCCACTTTTGTCTTCTGCTGTGTCTCCTCAGTTTGTTTCTCTGATGCTCCTGCTCTCAGTATATATGAAGCCAAGTGTTAGGTTTCACAGCTGTGTTTTTCTCTGTGCCTTCCCCGCGTCACTGCCATTAGATTCTTTTCTAAAAATATCCCCTGTGACTCTTCCCCTGTGCTGTCCCAAGGCTGTGGGGGGATCCTCCACAGCCCCTCCTCCTCTTTTGCTTTCTGAAGTTATTGTCAATCATACACAAAGTAATGTTAGAAGGAAGAGGAGACCTGGAGATCTGAGGTCATGAGAAAGATCACTTGTGCAGATTTGTACTGCTAATTCCAAAGCTGGAGATGGCAGATGAGGCAGATGAATATAGGGTCATGCTCTACCAGGCAAGACATAAGCTCCTGACAATGACAGTAAAAAAGAAAAGAAAAGAAGAAGAAAGAAAAAAAAAAAAGTGTTCAAGTACTTGCTGCATGATTAAAAATGCAGGCATTTAGAGAAGTATCACCTACTATTATAAGGAAACAATTTTTAGCTTCTCACTTCTTGTATGTTGGCAATACTTGTTGGCTCACAGGGCAGCCTCTACTGAAATTAATAGAGGTGAACAGAAGAGGTCCATTTGTCATCTTCCCGTGAAACTGGAATTTAATATCTACTGAAGCTAAGAGCTTCCTACTCACTTATCCACAATATCCATCTTGCCCTCTACTTCCAATTGTTTCAGCATCTACTGAATCAGTTCTATAGGTATGTTTGAAGGTTGGCATTCGTTTCTCTCCCTACTTCCCATTAATGGGATCACAAATCTTGCCTTATCAGAAATTTGCTACAGAAATACATGGTAAGATCTTTTCCAGGCTGCATGGTACAAATGCCTGGGGAGTTAAAAAACATTCCCCTGCAATGTAGACATACTAGTGTTCCTCTATACTTAACTGTCAGTCAGTTGCTGGAAAAACAGATCTCCTCTTTTTGTGCTGTAGGATTGTGCCTGGACATCTTCTATTCAAGGGACGGGTTAATTTTCAGAACCCCTGCAAGTAACAGAATGATTCCAGTGTGATCTGACATCCCAGTAGGAAGACTGAGGAAGACAGAAATGAGAACAGGCCCAGAAACAACTGGCTTTTTCTTAAAATAACACAGACTTTATTTTTAAGATTTTAATAAGGCAGAATACACATGGCATTCACTGATCCTGGATTATTAGCAGGCTCAAGCTTGGTCGGAGTGCAGATTTACTTCTCTACAGTGCCAGACCCTAGAGACATATCATGAGACACTGTTTATAGCTCTCCTATCCACACGGTTTGAACCTCTTCCACAAACAACAAAATAGTGCTCTGTCTATCTCAGCATGGAAGAGATATTTAGATCTGCGCCCACCTGTGTAAAATACAGGGATAGGAAATTCTCATATACTTCGCTGTGGCTATAAGCTCCACTGTGAGACCAAGCAGGTGCTTCTTGAAGAATTTATCTTTTCCAGTTTACATTGCTAGCAGACCTAACCTTTACAGTTTTAGTAATAAGTCTGGCAGTATTTTTTTATCTCCATCCAAGAAGAAAAAAAAAGTAACAGAAAGATTTAGATGGGAAGGGGCCTCTTGCAGTATACAGTCCACACCCCTGCTCCGTCACAGATCTCCCCTGTTGCAATCTATGTCTGTTACCTCTTGGGCATTTCCTGTGCCCCTCTGAGAAGAGTCTGGTTCCATCTTCTCTGTACGCTCTCTCTAGGTGGAGTCAGAGCAAAGAGAGCCCCATCATCCTCCAACAAGGTGAAAAAAAAAAAAAAAAAAAAACAGCTTTTTCATTTTCTTTTCACAGGCTACATGTTCTTTGCTTATAATGCTATGAAAGTTAAGCTTATCCAAGAACTGTACAGACCTCCAGCCCAAGAAAATAAATGTCACAGGCTGGCAGGATGCTGATCAATCTAATCCTTTACACTGATCTTTTGTTACCAAAAGTAAAATAACCTGTTTGTGTGTAAATGACATAAGAGGGCATCCCACATTTGTTTAACATCTCTATATGGTAGCTACGTTCTATAAGCTCTTTTACATGGTCAAAGAAAATGCATCATTGTTTTGACAGCTGAGACTTGCATAAAAATTTAGCAGTATAGCAGATTAAAGCATTTCAGACAAGTTTATGGGGCCGAGTGAAAGGCCACTTTTATTAGCATTCCCGGTATTTCAAAAAGTTAGACCAGTTTCTAGTAAAACCGTCAACAATAGTAAGTGGTGAAATTGGAATACAGATACTACTACCCAAGCTGTACAGCAGATGGCATAAGAGGTACAGTACATGAGAAGTAATTCCCCAATTCAGAAATGCACAGTAAATACAAAATTTTCCAGGTAAGCTTGGCTACTGTTGTGAATCTATATAAATCAGCAAACAACTTGGGTGTTCTGGAGGTAAATACTGAATAAAAATAAGTTATTGTGTTAATACTTCATTTAGTGAAGCAGCAAGAAGTTGCTACTTAAGTTGCTGTTGTTAGTATTGATAGAACAGTTCCCAGATACCTCCATGATGCAATGATAACTCTCTTGTCTTGTTAATGCAGAGGGAGGACAGGCACAGACTATTAATGTTGGAGACTAAGTTATCTGAGTCTGCTTACTCACACTGTTTTAATTTACCACTGAGTAACCCACTAATCACTAAGTGATTTACTCTTAAGTGACCTGGGGAACCAAACTTCATTGCTGGTTCTCTGCACATGATGGCATATTATGCTTTTGGATTTGATGATGATGCAAGTGATACAAATCTCCACATTCTACATATGAGTAGCAAAGAGATCCTCGACAAGTTGTTATAGCAACACATAGTCTGTGGACACTACTAAGGATATAACTCGACTAATGGATTTGCTTGCATTGTTACAACTAAACCACTCATCTGTACAACAAATTTCTGCTGCCTGGTGAAGTAATTGATTCTTATGTGACCTTAAAGGAACCAAATGACTGTTGAGATTGACAGTCATTCACTTCAAGAGAATATGTATATTTATAGAATGTTTTTATTTATAAAAGGTTCAGGCATGTTTGAGTCATGTTCAGTCATGAGCATGAGAGTAGATTCTAAAAGTGGTTAAGAATACACAGCAACTTCACTTTATTTATTGCACAGGGTTAATGCAAGTGTGTGTGACACCTAGATCTTTTCAAAGAAAGTGATCACCTGCAGCTCTGAAAACTACAATAAACTATAGGTAGTATATTTTTTTCTAATTTGCTGATGCAAGGAAGCATGGTGTTTAAGAATATTACCTTATGTGTAAAAACATTACCAGTGTTTAAGACAATTACTTTGTGGACCCTCAAGTTATGCCAGCCTCATCATTAATGATCTAGATGATGGGGCTGAGTAAATCCTCAATAAATTTGCAGAAAGTAGTTGATACATCAGATGGTTGAACAGCCATTCAGACCCCAATAGGCTTGAGGAATGGGCAGGGAAGAACCTCATGATGTTTGAAAAAAGGAAATGTAGACTCCTGCACCTTGGTAGGAATGACCCAATGCCTTAGTACATGCTGGAGACTGGTCATCTGGAAAGCAGCCCAGCAGAAAATGATGTAAGGGTCCCATTGGTCACCCAGTTGAACATGAGCCATCGATATTCCCTTGCTGCAAGAAAGCTGATGGTAACCTGGGCTACTTAAGGAGGAAGGATGCCACCAAATCAAGGGAGGTAGTCCTTCCCCTCTGTTCAGCACTGGTGAGGCCACACCTGGAGTACTGTGTCCTCTCTAGTACAAAAAATTATAGACTTACTGGAGTGAGTCCAACAAAAGACCACAAAGATAATGAACATACTGGAGCATTTCTGATATAAGGAAATGATGAGAGCTGGCATTGTTTAGCCTAGAGAACTCTTATTGTCTGATGGAAGGCTGAAACAGACCAAGGCAGACTCTCCTCAGTGGTGGCCAGTGACATGACAAGAGGGAATGGAAGCAAACTGAAACATGGGAAATTCTGTTTCAATATAAGAAAGGAATTTTTTACTGTGAGGGTGACTGAGCACTGGAACAAGTAGCCCAGGGTGCTTGTGGAATCTATATCCTTATAGATATTCAAAAGCTGTCTGAACATAGTCCAGGGCAACTAGTTCCAGCTGACAGTGCTTGAGCATTGTCACAGAATCACAGAATCATTTAGGTTAGAAGAGACCTCCAAGGTGACTTAGTCCAACCTCTGACCTAACACTAACAAGTCCTCCACTAAACCATATCAATAAGCTTTACATCTAAACGCCTTTTAAAGACCTTCAGGGATGGTGACTCAACCACTTCCCTGGGCAGCCCATTCCAATGCCTAACAACCCTTTCAGTAAAGAAGTTCTTCCTAATATCCAACCTAAACCTCCCCTGGTGCAACTTTAGCCCATTTCCTCTCATCCTATCACTGGGCACATGGGAGAAAAGACCAACCCCCACCTCGCTACAGCCTCCTATAATGTACCTGTAGAGAGCAATAAGGTCGCCCCTGAGCCTCCTTTTCTCCAGGCTGAACAAACCCAGCTCCCTCAGCCGCTCCTCGTAGGACTTATTCTCCAGACCCCTCACCAGCTTCGTTGCCCTTCTCTGGACTCTTTCAAGCACCTTCATGTCCTTCTTGTAGCGAGGGGCCCAAAACTGAACACAGTACTCGAGGTGCGGCCTCACCAGAGCCAAGTACAGGGGTACGATCACTTCCCTAGACCTGCTGGTCACACTGCTTCTTATACAAGCCAGGATGCTGTTGGCCTTCTTGGCCACCTGAGCACACTGCTGGCTCATATTCAGCCAACTATCAATCAATACTCCCAGGTCCTTCTCTGCCTGGCAGCTTTCTAACCACTCATCTCCCAGCCTGTAGTGATGCTTGGGGTTGCCTTACTGAAGTCATTTAGATCACATCCACAGCCTTTCCCTCATCCACTAAGCACACCACTTTGTCGTAGAAGATCAGGCTTATAAATCAGGACCTGCCTTTCATAAACCCATGCTGATTGGGCCTGATCGCCTAACCAGGCATCATCCTTGTGTTGGACAAGACACCAGATGACCCCTCCAAGCTCAAATATTTTGTGATTAACTAAAGTGCTCAGAGGATCGGTAGTGTAAATTACCTAATAGTCAGCAACATTACTGTCTTCTAAATATGACACAGATTTTTTTTGCATTCCTCATCTGTAGCAGACTGTCTTATCTACCCTTATTTTTAAAGGACTCACAAAAAAACTATTTACTTCTGTTACAGAACAACAAATTAAAACTGTTTGCATCTAAATTCCAAGAAGCTGTGACTTAAATATAACAAGATGCATTTTGTCTGACTGACAATTTATTTCTTGTTCTTGTTTTGTTTAAAACTGGTAGGCAGCTAAGTACCACACAGCTGCTCTCTCACTCCCTGTCCTCCCATCCTCAGTAGGACTGGGAGTGGGGGGAGGGGGGGAGGGGAAAACATGGGAAAAAAAAGAAAGAAAAAAAAACTTGCAGGTTTGAGATAAGGAGAGGTTTAATTAAGGAAAAGAAAAACAAGCAAAGGCCACATGGAAGCAAAAGGAGAAAGAAAAATATTCTCTACTTCCCATCAGCAAATGATGTTCACCAACTTCTTGGGATGCAAGGCCTCAATATGTTTAGCAGTTTCTTGGGAAGACAAACAGTTTCATAACAAGTGTGTGCCCCTCCCTCCTTATTTTCCCCCAGCCATTATTGGTGAGCATGACATCATAGGGTATGGAATATCCTTTTGGTCAGTTTAGGTCAGCTGTGCTGGCTATGTCCCCTCCCCTCCTCTTGACCACCCACAGCCTACTAGCCTTTTTTGGTGAGGCTGACACCCAGCCCCCCACAACTGCTTTTCAGGTAGCTATAGAGAGCAATAAGGTCTCACCTGAGCCTCCTGTTCTCCAGACTAAACAACCCCAGTTTCCTCAGGCACTCCTCATAAGACCCAGGCTCTTCACCAGTTTCTCTGGACATGCTCCAGGGTCCCGATGTCCTTCTTGTACTGAGGTGCCCAAAGCTCAAGACAGTACTCAAGGTGCGGCCTCACCAGAGCATAGTACAGGGGGACAATCACTTCCCTAGCCCTGGTGGCCACACTGCTTCTTATACAATCCAGGATGCCATTGGCCTTCTTGGCCATCTGGGCACACTGCCTACTTACATGTATGTTCAGGCAAGCATCAACCAGCACCCCCAGATCTTTTTCCTCTGCATAGCTTTCCAGCCACAAAGCCCCAAGCCTGTAGCACTGTATAGGGTTGTTGTGGCCAAAGTGCAGGAACCAGCACTTAGCCATGTTGAATCCCATCCCACTGGCCTCTGCCCATTGACCCATCCTGTCCAGATCCCTCTGCAGGGCCTTCCTACCCTCCAGCAGATCAATACTTCCCCCCAATTTGCTGTCATCTGCAAAATTACTGAGGGTGCACTCAATTCCCTCATCCAACTCATCATTAAAGATACTAAAGAGGATGAGCCTGAACACCGACCCCTGAGGAACACCACTCATGACTGGTCACCAGCTGCATTTCACTCCACTCACCACTATTCTCTGGGCCCAGCTGTCCAGCCAGTTTTTAACTCAGCAAAGAGTGTACCTGTCTAAACCATGGGCTGCCAGCTTCTCCAGGAGAATATTATGGGAGACCACATCAAAGGCCTTGCTTAAGTCTAGGTAGACTACAGCAAGAGCCTTTCCCTCATCCACCAGGCAGGTCACCCAGTCATAGGAGATAAGGTTGGCCAGGCAGGACTTTCTTTTCATGAACCCATGCTCATTGGGCCTCATCCCCTGCTTGTCCCACATACGTTGCATGATTGCATTCAAGATGACCTGTTCCATTACCTTTCCTGGCACCGAGGTTAGGCTGACAGGCCTGTAGTTCCCTGGGTCCTCCTTACGACCCTTCTTATACATGGACTTCATATTAGCAAGTCCCCAGTCATCTGGGACCTCCCCTGATGACCATGACCGCTGATAGGTGATGGAAAGTGGCTTGGCAATCACATCCGCCAGCTTCCTCAACACCCTCAGCTGGATTCCATCTGGCCCCATGGACTTGTGACAGTCCAGGTGGAGCAGCAGGTCTCTGTTTCCAGATGAACTGCAGGGGTATCTTCTGCTCCCCATCCCAGACTTCCAGGTCAGGAAGCTCAGTACTCCAGCCTGAATTATCACTAAGGGGTAATAATCAGAGGGGTGAACAAGGTCAAGAAGTTTCCCATTAATGTCCCTGACCCAGGCCCCAGGGAAGCAGCAGACTTCCCTATGGGTAGGGTCTGGCTGACATATGGGGTGCTCTGTGCCCCTCAGAAGGGAGTCACCTATGACCATTACCCTTCTGTCTTCCTTGGTGGAGGAAGTCTTGAGGAGTGGAGTCGACTTCCTTGCCCTAGACAACATCCTGGGTGGACTTTCCCCTGCATCCTCACCACCCTGTCCCTTGAGCTCCAGGGCCTCAAACCTATTGTGTAAGGGCAGCTGGAAAGGCAAGGCATGTAATGAGGGGGTCACCTGTGACACCAAGCAGGGACCTGTTTCCATTCTTCTGCACCTCTCAAGTCCCCTCCCTTTGCCTGACAGGGCAGTAGGTCCATCACTTTTTGGGGTGTGGCATCCTCTTTGCACAAACTGCCACACCATGCCCTGTTTGCCTGCCCTGTCCACCCATGCTCCCCAGGGGCTGCCTTTGCACAAGGAGGGAGGCTTCTGGCTCCACCAGTGCCTCGTCAGCTGCCCTCACAAGGGCTGCTGGGTCCTGGCGGCTCCCTTGGCTGCCTCAAGTGGCCTCGATGCCAGAAAAGTACCTGCCCACTGCAATTCCCCACTGTGCTGTAGGACAGGACTGCCTTGGAGCTGATCACCTGGCAAGCTGAACGCATCCTTAGCAAGTTCACTGATGTTATTAAATTGGGAGATGCTGTTGACTCTGTGGAGAAACAAGAGGCCTTACAGAGGGCTTGCAAGAGACCTTAAAGAGGCCTCCAATCTAGATAAATTGGAGCATTGGGCAATCATCAGCAGCGTGAAGTTCAGCAAAGGAAAGTGATGGGTTCTGCACCTGGGACATAGTAATACCAAACCCAGGCACAGGCTGGGAGACAAGTGGCTGGCTCAGCAGAAAGGGGCTGATAGCTGACAGTAGGCTTAACATGAGGCACGAGTGAGCCCAGGCAGCCAAGCGAGCAAACATTTTGGATTGCCTTAAACGCAGCATAGCCAGCTGGTCAGAAGAAGTGATTTTCCCACTGTATTTAACATTAGTGTGGCCTCTCCTTGAATATTGTGTGCAGTTCTGGGCTGCACAATATAAAAAGGATATTAAAATACTTGAATGCATGCAGAAGAAGGCAGCAAAGACTTACAGTCTTTGGTTGGAAAGGGCTGGAAGGCATGTCCTAGGCTGAGGATGCTTAGGTTGACTAATCTGGAAAAACAGAGTCTAAGTGGTGACCTCATTGCTCTCTGCAACTTCTTGAGCAGGGGAAATGGAAAGGGAGGTGTTGATCTCTCCTCCCTGATAACCAATGATAGAACATGAAGGAATGGCAGAAATGTGCACCAGCGAAGGTTCAGACTAGATATTAGGTAAAAAATTTTTACAGTTAGGGTGGTCAAGGACTGGAACAGGTTTCCCAGTGAGGTGGTTGATGCCCCATGCCTGATGATGTTCAAGAGGCTTTTGGATAATGCCCTTAATAATATGCTTTAACTTTTGGTTAGCCCTTAGGTGGTCAGGCAGTTCAACTCTTTTCAGATCCCTTCCAACTGAACTATTCTAATTCTAAATGACTTATTGGGAAACTGAATTTGCTGCCATCAAGTTTATAATCAGTAGTACAGGACAGTACACTTTGTGTACTCTGCTTTTAGTTCTGATTCCATACAGAAATAAAGCATGTTGGGAAGCTCATTTCTATTAATTAGAAATACATAAATGCCCCAGGCCCATAGAGTAAAAGAACTGCAGATTCACCTAAGCTTTGCATGAATGGTAAAGTCAAATGCAATATTAAACAGATCTCAGCTCTGCTACATACTAGTGACTAAAGAAAACAGCCAGTGTAGTAAAAGAGGTTTAGTCCATAGTTACATGAAAAGCTTTCTGTTGGGAATAGAAAGCAAGGGTTAATTAAAGGTGAAGTTCTTCTCTTGCCTAAGCATGTGTTTTAATTCTTCATTTGAGGGTGTATTATAGCTGAGATGATCTATTGACTAGCACATGTAGGAGCTTCTTAATGCTGCTTCCCTGACCTGTTGTGAACACATTCTAAGCATGACACTTGAGAAGTTAACCACATAAAGACATGAATGTTTTCTATCAGTTTACCTTCCAGAATGCTAAGGCCACACATATCAGAGCTGGTGCAAGGAAGAGAATGTGACTGGCCTTTTATGCCACTCACAGCTGTGAGTCAGCTGTGAAGGTTCAGGTCAACTCTGAAAAATCTTGAACTGCTGTGTGTTCTTTCTCTTCTCTATCTTTCACAAGTTGTCTGGATTACTCTTACCCCTGTGACCCTTAAAGAGTTCCTTTTTCCTTTTGACTTACACCTTATGTTGTACATACAGCTTATATATATACTTTATATATACTGCCCTTATACAGAACGATAAATGACCAGACTTCAGATTGTCTGGAAAGGGAAGACCTTTCCAAACAGGAAAGGAGAAAGGGAGAAAGAATAAGGGAGATTAGGTCCAAGATCCTACACATTACTGACTTTTGATTAGGCAAATGCACAGTGTGTCAAGCAGCATTTTTACTGCTTAACTGAAACCAGGACAGGCTCAGGTAGTGTGGGTTATTCAAGCCCAACTGGTAGCTCTTTAACACAGGCCCACAGGAAGAGTCAAAATATCTGCAATAATTAGGCATCTTTCACTCTCCATCACTAGCCTTGAACCAATCCGTGTCACCCTCACTCTTTACAAACTGCTTTATCACTGTGGGAAACTGTTCCAATACTACATAGGCTATAAAGCTACCCGCAGGCATAACTGTGTCAAAGAAACACCACTCTTGAAGAGCCAATCAATCACAACAGTTTAAATTTGTGAGGCAGTAACAAGAACTGCCCAGTGTACCCCCTTGGGTCAACATCTGTGAGCCCTGCTCTACTCTTTTATCAGCAATATCTTAAGGAACAGAATGCCAGGGGTGAGGCAGGTACTGGATTGACCTCGTTCATTCCAAAGAGCTAGTCCTGGGAAAGAAAAGGAAGGAATTTATATTTCCTCAGTTGGCAGCAAGATATTCAATAAATATAACCTGCTTATTATTTCCTGATGTGATATTTCTTCCAGCCTTGTTGGTTTTATATTCTATTCAACCATCTAATTTCTGATACCTTACAAAACATGGCATCATCATAGCAAGTATGTAGTACAATTTAGTATAATGTGG
The DNA here is from genome assembly GCF_964211825.1 of Aythya ferina. Lineage (NCBI taxonomy): Eukaryota > Metazoa > Chordata > Aves > Anseriformes > Anatidae > Aythya > Aythya ferina. Next base: position 125,235,736 of record NC_140296.1, on the reverse strand, counting down.
TAACAAAACACCCTTAGATACTCTGGCACACCATTTTCAAATCATTTCCCAAAGATTTTTGACTCTTTCACAACCTTTAGTTGTTTTTATTTCTAACACAACCCCTTTCTGTGAGTGTAGTCTTCTATCTCCTTCTCAATTTCCCAGATCAGTGTGTTTGGGTCTGTAGTAATGGGTATTATTTAAAGAGAATAGGCAATCGTTAACTGATGACATTTTTGTATTGAATCTTGAGGACTATGGGATTGACACAGCCAATTCCATAACAGTACAACAGCTGACTGTTTACTTTTGAGAGTAAAGTTTCTCTTTAGTCTTCCCACAGGAACTACAGTTTCCATGTTAGAATGGGCAATAGGCCAACAAGAAGTGACAGCAGCCGTCACAGAGAGTAGATGGTTGTATGGGAAGGACAACAGTCCAGTGTCAGAGGCTGTCCATGAGAAGTTGCAGTGTAAGATACAGACGCTATCTAGTCAGGAATGGCTCAACCTGATCTCCTTCCTCTGGATGTCAGGTGAAAGAAATACTGTTGAATGGTTGGAGATGGTACCAGGTATCTATTAGGGAGGGCTGACCTCCTGCCTTCATCATGATATCAGCCTCACATTTCTAATGCAACTCTTTGGTGTAGGACAGAAGTAAAATTCACAGCCAGGGCCAGACATTCCTTAGTATTGATACTTCTGTCGAAGGCCTCTTCATAAAAATAACATTGCAGACCTGGGATCAGAACACAGGCGCTAAAGGCTTTAGCGCACTTCCAATCAGATCTGAATGTGCAGTAGCTGATTTAGTAGAATGATCATGTTCCCCAAAACTCAAGACTATAGGTCAAGAGAGGAGATAGGACTGTAATGATCACTGTGGCAAAATTCAATATGAAACCTAAGTGTCCAAGTGGTCCTGCCACAAAGGACAACATATGATCATCATGTCTTCTGGGTTCTTTGTGAGTAGCAACAACACTTTCTGATCTCTGCACCCTTCATATTGTTTCTTCCCACTTGTGACAGTCAAAATTGATTCTTACTGGTAAGCATACAGCAGCTTTGTTCTAATGAGTTCCACAGAAATTTCTGCAGCCTTCATGACAGTGACTCAGCACTTCAACCTGGGTGCACTTGCTACATGCAGTTCTTCCCTTTCATCAACAATTTCTTAAAAATCAAAGTACAGGGCTGATAAAAGAGGGAGGGAGTCCAGTGACTGTCATGCTGGCTCTCACTGTCATCCCTGTAACAATAGCCAGTGATAACAAGAAAGGTTATTTCCACAGTGGAATTGCTTTGTCCTTGTTTGTGATGGATTTTTTTTTTGTTTGTTTGTTTTGGCTATCAAAAGAACTACTCTCTTCCTTCTGTTTATCTTCATCCTTATCTCATATTATTATCAAGGATTGTTGTATGGGAAACAGGGAAGACTTGTTGCTTTGAGGCTACAAGACTACTTGTGTGCAGGAAGCTTATGTGTGCTTTTATCGGTAGCTGCATTTGGACGGAAGAAGGACAACAGAAATGGGAAGCATAGTCAAAATTGTACAAGATTTAAAAGACTAGCTTTTATAGTAAATGGTATTTAAAAATGTTAAATGGTAGTCATAATATGTCTGTGCTATGAGTTCTATATTGACATCATTTATCTCAGCTATGACTTCTATATTGACATCATTTATCTCAGCTGAGACAGGACAGGACACACTAGTACAGTCAAAGCAAATAGTACTTGACATCCATGGAATTCATGAATAATTTATATCACTTGCACTAGTAATACAATAAAAGTGGGAAAATTCTGAAATGTAGGCAAGACACTAGTATTACAAAGAAAAGGTTCATAGTTGCTTTAGACAGCCCCTTTCCTCATTTCTAGATGCATTCCTGCCTCTTTCTTTCCTAGCATTCCTGTGGCCATGCATCAGCTAGATCAAAGAGCTGGCCTGCCTGAAAATTATTATTATTATTATTTTTTTTTTTTTTCTTGCATAAGCTTCTTGATCATTAGTTCCAGTATCTAACAAAGTCAAACTGTCCTTTTCAACCAGCCTGTTCCTTAGGTCCCCTATGCCAGTAGTGTGATCACATTCTCAGAGACATTAACAGATTCTTGGAGCTCATGGCAATGTCTTTTCAAGCATTTCAAATTTGAACAAGAATCAGGAAAATTAAATCTATTTTTGCTTTTCTTGTATACCTCTAATCCTAGCCATGGCCTCCCAGAGATGTCTGTCCATACTTAAGACCTCTTCTTCCTGCCCAAACACATCTCAATGTTCTCCTAACATGTATTTTTTTTATTTTTTTTTATTTTATATTTAACATGTATTTATTTTTATTTGGACCTTTTCACAAAGTCCAAATAATTTTATTTTATAAGTCTGTCTTCCTCCTAAACCTTTCAGCTATGATCACACTTTTTCCTAGTTGTTTGTGGTTGATGGAGGAGGCAGAAGTCTTCTCTTGCAACTAGCCAAGTCCTATACAGAATCAAGAGTCCTAGCACAGCCTGTGCCAGCCCATTTCTATACAGCTCATCACTGCATTTTCTTCCCACCCTTATGATGTCAGTCATGCTGCTTTCAACCAGTATAACTGCATGACTGTCAGATTAAATGTGTGTCTATTAATTTTACTTGTGCAATAAGCAATCTGCAGGGAAGAGGGGAAGAAAGGCATAAATTATCTATGGGAGCATGGCCTGCCTCTCACCTCTGAAGGATTTTTTTATTTTTTTTTTGGCAATAAAATACAGGACATGATGCAGGTGGCTTATTAGGGAATATTCACTATTTGGAATCAGAGCTTGTCATCTAGATGGAGATGTAAAGAGCGATTGCCCAGAGTTTGTAGACTCTCCATCCTAGAACAATAAATTCACAGGCTTGGAAACATTCCTAATGAGTTTTGATCACTGGAGATGAACCTGCATTTCCTAGACATTCCTTAGTCTCTTCTCATAAAAATGCCTTCAAGCTGATACTTCAGATCATGTTTGTTAATGCAGCATTATTCTAGAAAATAAGCAGAGATCCATTGAACCCACTTCAAACCGTGCATTGAGCATTCTAACTGACTAGCCACTGTTGAATGCATAATACAGTTGTAAAAAGTTTTGTGCCTCTCACCACCATGTAGTCTATTTTTAATTTTAATCTCTTATTTTTGATATACCTCTTTGATATTTGCATACATGCTATGCATACTTGTTCTCAGTTTATTCTAAGGCAAGGCAATCAGATCTTCCCCCATCAGCAAAGTACCTCTTGTTTTGGAGAGCCATTTTGATTTAATAGAAGCTATATGGTGCTGTAGGGTAAAGAGTCTCAGACAGAACTGAAGGTTGCAATTTAAGAGGAGCAGCTGTAGGGGAAGAGCCCTAGAAAGGAGCCCAGCCTTAGAAGTGTGAAAACAATCTCCTAGGCGACAGAGTGGGAGCACAAAATTTTAGCAGCTCAGAAAGTCACCATGTTAATTGCAACCAAGCTGGACCTGGAAGCAAGAATGTACCCTGCAAAGTCATAGTGGGTGGGGAAGTGTTTTGTATAAGCTATAAATTTATTGCTGTACTGCATGACATATATCCTTGGAATTTTCTCTATTTAAAAAAAAAAAAAAAAAAAAAAAAAAAAAAAAATCTTGTTTTTATTCTAGTAAAGACTAGTGTGTTTTTTGAATTTTGAACCCTGCTGAGCCTAACTGGAGAGCTCACCAGGACATCTAGACAGATCTGTCTTTAAGTTCTGGGTGAGTTTGGGTCAGTTTATGAAACCTAATTTTGCTGTCTTCTCTTTCTTCTGGTTTTCTGTGTCTCACTCTTGCTTCTGGGTTTGTTTAATTTCTCTCTACTTGTTCTTTTCACACTCAGGTCCAAACTGTGACCATACTGCAATGTAAGATAAGACAATCCCAAATTAACAAGTTATCTACCCATCTCACTTCATTTTTGCCAAGTCATGGCATATCATGATCTGTTCAAGTTTCCTTCCAGGTTCATCTATTTCAACATTTACTTTAGTGGGACTTTCATGTCCCTGTTTTCCTTTAAATGTTTACCTGGTTACAATCATGAGATCTTTTTTAAATTCTGCCTCTTTTCTGGTAACTCCATCATTCCCCTATTTAAGTTATCACATGATAATTCTCAAGATCTGCCCAGTTTCTGTCAATTCTGTTCTGTTCAGTCTGGTATTAGTCAGTCCATGTCCTCTTAAATATCTTCATATTAGCTTGTCACCTCTCAGTGATAAAAGCCCATAAACTTTCTGGACAACTTCTTTTTACTTTTCACTATAAACTGAACCTGTCTTTCCAATTATCTTTGAGAGTTCCCTGTCATCATTTCTCCATATTCAGTCTTGTTTACAATGTGTTGTTGCACAGCTTAAATGTCTCACTTTTTCTGCTGTTCAAGCCCTAGTCCATGGTATATTTCTTTCTTTCACTATAAAAGCATCTTTTCTCCATCTCCCTCTCTCTTCCTAACTCAAAGCATTCTTTCTCTCCCGGAGTTCCAACTGCAATCTATAGTATTTTAAAGCCTCCACAAGTGTCTTCTCTAATAAAATGTCCCATTTAAACACCTTGCTCTCACATACAAGTCTTAAGGCCACTGTAGTCTTTTTCCTACCTTCTCACTCTTTTTTTTTTTTTCTTCATCTGTTGCTACTGTTTGAGGCAATGTACATTTGCTGTGGCTAACTTCCTATCCCTCATCTCATCCTTCATGTCTTTCCATGCTTTCTTTGTCTCCTATTGCCTCCAGGTTTATCTCTTGTAGATTTTGTTACTGTTAAGTAGTAATCCTTTTGTCACATTCCTCTTCCTCTTTTAAAACTACTTTTTTTCCTTTCACCTTTACAGTTTATTTTGTCTTATAACCTATCTTTTATATTGTCTGCTTCACAGCCGTATGGACCTCATGGACTAAGTTGACTGAAGCACAGAATATTATTTTTCTTTTATTCATAAATGACTGCTTTTCTATTCTGCATGGACAGTTCTGAGGAACAATAACTCTGCTTCCGCAAAGTCATCTTCTCTCAGTCTGGGTTGCTAGAGTGTTCTACATCACCATCTCCTATAATTTCTGTATACATAGTATTGATGGTAACCAAACAAGAGGTGTGATCTTTCATTCCAGAGGAATGTGATTCTGTGATTCTGTGATTCTGTGAAGGTGCAGTCTGTTGGTGGGCCATGAGGTTCATATACAGTGAGGCTGTGATCTGGGTAGATCTACTAGAGAAACAAAAAAAGTTCTAGTGTAAGGAGAAATCTTAGAAGTTATTATAATATCTCTGTGGGCAGGGCACAGGGGAAAATGTTAACCTTGTCACTGTTGATTAATAGCACTGGGATTTCAGGTGATAAATCTCCCTGAGACAGGACCATTAGAGAAGTGTGGGTCTTCAATCATCCCTTCCCCCATAATGTCAGAGCATTAGCTATAAAGGCTGGGGACTAAATTTCTACATCATGAAAAGCATGCAGAAGAAAGGAATAAAGGCAGAGAAAGACAAGGAGACCTAAGAGAAAACTGGGAAGAGGAGGGAGATAGATGGCTGACTGGAGGAGAAACCTGTCTGGGGTGAGAGTTCTTCTAACATATTCTTTTCTTTTTCTTCACCTAGACCATCCTTTGGGCTGTAGCTGTAGTTTTGTCCATCAGGCAAGTGTCACGCTTGAAGGAATTACCACAGAAATACACTTTGGAGTACCTGTAGGGCCTGTTATACATGAAGAAGAAAGTAGTATTTGAGCAGGCTGAAAATGTGTCCCCTTGCATGCTATGGGGCAATCTAGAAACTGTCCTACTAAGGCCTTCAAAGCCTTTGTTAGTCCTTTCAGCATGCTTAGATGCACATAGGGAATTGAGAGAAGCTACATCTACAGGTTAGCTGTATTTGCGACTAGTACAAGGTGCTTATTATATCTTCCTCTTTCTTTTTTTTTTCTTTTTTTTTTTTTCTTTAACATCTTCTGACATTTCTGTGATAAGTCTCCTGAATCTGTTGGTAACCTCCTGAACAATAGTAGTACTACATTGCTGTGTCCTGCTAGAAAGGTAGTGCTAGGCCTTGGCAATGGAAACTAGGATTTATGAGCAATAAAGAAAATATATAAAGAGCAAATGTGGCATGAAATTACAGGTGATGTGATGCGAGGTTTGGCAGCAGTTACTATGCAGCAGCAGTGCAAAGGCAGATTTTTTGGTGGTATGCTCGGTACTCTGTTCTTTTGGGACTCCAGTAATCTGAAAACATGGGCAAGACAATGGGTAGAGCTGGAGCAGTGTTACACTAGATCAACTGTGCCATCTGGATAAAGTAAACAAGCCATTGGACCTACAAGTTCTTCTTTGAGTCCGAAACAGAAGATTTCAGAACAAGTTGAGAGTAGCTACCCTGTGTTATGAGAGGTAAAGAGTGACAAGAGAGTGGTTGCCTCCAATAGCTGCTTTGGCCCAGGACCATTCCTGTCCAGACACTGTGGCTCAGACAGGTGCCCAGGGACCTTGGGAATGCGGCTGCCACTTTTGTCTTTCAGGTTCAGCTGGTAGCAAAGCTGAGCATGCATCCCAGAGACAGGACACTGACACAACCAGTCATAAATACTGCCCTGGTCAAGGGCTTCCTTCAACAGCACTTATGCACAGGACTCAAGTAAAACAGATACAAACAGCCAAGACCCTTTCCACCTCTCTGACTGATAGAGATACAAGTTCATTAGTTAAGACACACACACACAGAGCACTCTCCAGGTTCACAAGAACACACATTCACAGATCCTCTGACTACCTGGAATAGCCCATATGTCCATCCAGCAGTCCTGCCCAGAACTTAGGCCTGCCTTGCAGTGCACACACACACAGGAGAGTGTTAATACATAGTGTAAAATAAAATACACCATTAAAATAAGACTAAATTAGAAAAATAAGATGATAGGACAAACTGTGGTGATTAGGTGCAGGGCTCAGCCAGAGAAGTGTAGTGACCAGCCCCATCAGCACTTGTTCTTGTAGGGGCCTTCAACTTCCCAGATACCTGCTGGAAATACAGTACAGCTCAGAGGAAGTAGTCTAGGAGGTTCCTGGAGAGTGTGAAAGATAGCTTCCAGACACAGCTGGTTAGTGAGCCTACCAGGGGAGGTGCCCCACTAGACCTGCTGTTCACAAACAGAGAAGGACTGGTGGGAGATGTGGTGGTCAGGAGGTCTTCTTGGTCAGAGTGACCACGGCAAGGTAGAGTTCTCTATTCTTGGTGAACTCAGGAGAGGGATCAGTAAAACTGCTATCTTGGACTTCTGGAGAGCAGACTTTGAGCTGTTCAGGACACTGGTTGGCAGAGTCTCTTGGGAGGCAGTCCTGAAGGGCAGAGGAGTCCAGGAAGGCTGGGCACTCCTCAGGAAGGAAATCTTAAAGGCTCAGGAGCATATCATCCTGAGATTAAGCTCTAATGCTCTGTAGTTTAAATGGATTCTGGAGTTGTCCCTTAGGGCTTGCAGGTTCTCTTGGGGACTATTGACTTAGCAAAAGTGTCTTGCGACACAGACTGTACACCCATCTTTTTTTATCTCATCATAGTTAATAGCATTGTCATCTTTATGACTGTTCCTTAGTCTTTTGGACAACTATTACCCTGAGAGAGAAAGAGAAGCCCATTGAATATTGTTTTCATTACAAATATGGCTTGCTCAGGATGGGCAGATATGAAGGAAGAGATCCTCTGGATAATCATTCCGGCTTCCTCCTGTCTATTTCTGCATCTGTATTTCTATCTCTTTCTTACAACCTTCTTTTCTCCTCTTCCCCTCCCCCTTCCCCTTCCTTCTCCTTCAGGAGTTCCCCTCTTACCCACACCTGATATTCAATCCTGGTAGAGTTAGTGCCTTTTGCTGAGATCAGACCTGGCACTGGGGAATCATGTGACAGAGGAAGGTTGCTATAAATATAGTTAAACCCTGCAATCACTGCCTTTGGTCAGGAGGAGGAGAAAGTGAGAGAGATTCGAGGAGGAGGAGGAGGAGGAGGAAGAGAAGGAGGGCCAGAGAAAAAGGGAGAGCAGGAACAGAACAAGTCAGAGTGGTCTGATGAGATAAAGAAAGGAAGAAAGGAACAGAAGAAAGTACAGAGACTATTCTCTGGCTAGACCATGAGGTGGTTCTAGGTAAGGACCAGAGAGGCAGCTGAGCATGAGAAAGAGTAGAGACATGGAGAGCTCAGACAGTATGACGCAGGAATCCAGATCGAAGTCAGCTTTGTGGGGGGGCACACCGCAATACGACTATGTCTGCTTTGAGAAATGCACCCATTACGGGATACCCTTGGAGGCAGGACGCGAGGCCGGGGGGACAGGGGACGACCTGCACTACCTGGAGAACTCCCTCAGCCACCCACAGGTAGGGCTGGACATCTGGGATATTTGTGGCAGCTCAGGTCTCACTGGGATCACATAGGCTCCTGGGGCTCCTAGAACGGTGCTGTAGAGATCATGTCCCTCTCTATTCCCAATCCTACCAACTCTCCCTTTTTCTTGTTGACTCCCAGATAAGGCATTGATTTTCAAGGTCTTGCTTAGAATTTTGAATGAAATCAGCATTTCAAGTCACGGATTATTTCCATCTGCTATGACCACAAAGTTAGAATGGGCAAGCTGGGATGGGGAAAATCAGTCAGATCAGTAATGTACATGTAAATGCAAAGAGAAACTGCACCTGCCTTCAGATGCATAGTGATATTAAGTAGAGCAGGAGAAGAAATAAAAACAAAGAGAACAGTGATGTATATAGACGGGTATCCATTTGCACAGCTGTATGGACAGTCATGCAGAGCTCTGTTTTGAACAGAGAGTAAATCAAGCTTGCAGACCCATGCATGTATAATGGTAGTTTCAGTAGCTCCTCTAGGAGCTGTGAGGGATTTTCTAACCTTTAAGCTTGATCTGACTCTCACTCTGGTTCATACAGATAGTGGCTCAGAAAAATATCTATTACATTGATGTACTCTGGTTAAGACTTCTTGTTTCATTGCCCTCTGTATCTCCTTTACCTCTCCATTTGGGACAGCCTTCTGCAAAGAGGAGGTTTTACAGCAGAGTCCTGGTGTCTTATTTCCTACCAGTCTACTCAGACTAAGCTGACATAAAAGGTCTTGGAGCAATGTAGGATTTGGTCCAGTGACGAGAGGGAGAGAGAATGTGTGAATGTGAAACTCATACAGGGAAAATATGAGTGGAAGTTTCTCAAATACCCCTACACAAATAATTAGGTCAGTGACTGAGGGATGGTAGAGATAACTGATTAATATCATTAATATGATTAATATCCCTAATAATTTTGTGAGCCAGTGATAGGACAAAAGACACATTTGTCACCAAGAAAATCTCTTCCAATAGATTAGCATCCTGACAAGGATTGCATATGCCATGTTGCAAAAGACGGAAATCAGTGCCATGGCCATACCCAAGAATTTCTCTTCTGAAACTGTCTAAAACATCTGAAAGTTTGCAAATGTTTCCTCTACCAAACTGTTCCAAAAACATTCCTTGTCTGATTCAGATGCAACACCCCAAACTGGTAGGTGTCCGGACGGAGGCCTGACTTGAGTAATTCATGCTTTATTTACATTAACACAAAGCAATGGTTTGGCTGCAGTAATCACCCTAGCAGGGTAAGAATGGGGACATGATGTGATAGAGAGGTGCATGCGCCCCGCTAGAGCTGAGCTCCCGCTGGTGAGTGGATTATGCCAGGACACCGAGTCTAAGAAATATGCCCATTTCGTTACAGGAACCATTACAGAATCAGAATCATAGAACGGTTTGAATTGGAAGGGACCTTAAAGATCATGTAGTTCCAGCTCCCTTCCACTAGGCCAGGTTGCTCAAAGCCCCATCCAACCTGGCTGTGAAAGCCTCCACAGATGGGGCATGCACAGTTTTTCTGGGCAGCCTGTTCCACTGGCTCACCACCCTCATAGTAAAGACCTTCTTCCTTATATCTAGTATAAATGTACCCCTTTTTAGTTTAAAGCCAGTTCCCCTCGTCTTATCACAACACTGCCTCATAGAGTCCCTCTGCAGCTTTCCTATAGGCCCCTTTTAGGTATTGGAAAGCCCCTATAAAGTCTCCCTGGAGCCTTCTCCAGGCTGAACAACCCCAACTCTCTCAGCCTGTCTCCATAGGATAGGCACTCCAGCTCCTTGATCATCTTTGTGGCCCTCCTCTGGACTCGTTCTAATAGACCCATGTTCTTCTTGTGCTGGAGGCCTCAGAGCTGAATGCAGTACTCCAGGTGGGGTCTCATGAGAGCAAAGTAGAGGGGGAGAATCACCTCCCTCAATGTGTTGGCTGCACTTCTTTTGATGCAGCCCAGGATACAGTTGGCTTTCTGGGCTGCAAGTGCACATCACCAGCACATATCAAGATTCTCATCAACCAACATCCACTCCCCTACCCACCCCGTTCTTCTCCTCAGGTCTGCTCTCAATCAATTTCCCACCCAGCCTGTATTTGCGCTTGGGTTTGCCCTGACTGAGATGTGGGTCCTTGCACTTGGCCTTGTTGAACTTCAAGAGGTTCGCACAGGCCCACCTGTGCGAACCTCATGCCTGTCCAGGTCCCTCTGGGTGGTATCCATTCCCTCCAGCATGTCATCTGCACCACACAGCTTGGTGTCATTGTCAAACTTGCTGAGGGTGCACTTAATTTCACTGTCCATGTCACCAACAAAGATGTTAAATAGTGCCAGACCCAATACTGACCCCTAAGGAGCACCGCTAGTTACTGATCTCCACCTGGACATTGAGCCATTGACCACAAACAACTCTTTGAATGTAACCATACAGCCAACTCCTTACCCACCAAGTGGTTCATCAAATCATGTCTATCCAATTTAGAGACAAGGATATCATGGAGGGCAGTGTCAAATGCTTTACACAAGTCCAGGTAAATGATGTCATTTGCTCTTCCTCTACGCACCAATGCTGTAACCCTGTCATAGAGGGCCACCAGATTTGTCAGGCATGATCTGCCCTTAGTGAAGCTATGTTGGCTGTCACCAGTCACCTCCTTATTTTCCGTGTGCCTTAGCATAGCTTCCATGAGGATCTGCTCCATGATCTTGCCAGGCACAGGTGTGAGACTGTCTGGCATGTAGTTCCACGTGTCTTCTTTTTTTCCCTTTTTAAAAATGGGGGTTATGTTTCCCCTCTTCCAGTCAGTGGCAACTTCACCAGACTGCCATGACTTCACAAATATGATAGTGTGAGAAAAAATCTGCAGCCAATAATCCAGGCTCAGTGAAGTAGCATTTTTATTCACGATTGCAGTGGTGGGCATCCTGCAAGCAGGAGCACACAGCAGAAGCATCTCATAGCCCTAGGTCCCCTATTACCTGAAGCTTGATTCCTCCCCTGTTTCCTCATTGGCTGAGTACTACAGGTTCACAGACTACCTGATGCTTGTTACTATGCCCTGTATGTACAATTTTATTTGTCCAACCTTTAATTTCTCCTTTCTTTGGGGGAGGTAAAGGGAGGGGGGAGACTGGAGGGGCCCGTGATTTTGTAGCTTCTTGATTTTGCTGATTCCGCAACTGCTTGTCTTGATTTTCTTAGCCATCCTCCTTATTTTGAGACAGTGGAACCTTCCACTGTCCCCTTATCTGCTTAACATACCCCCCACTGTTATGCCTGCACAGTCACTTTTGAATATGCAGTGTTAGTGGAATTTTCCGCTGCAAAAACACAACTTTAATTCTTACAATGGACAGTGTCTTAGCAACAACATCTGCCAGTTCCCTCAGGACCCATAGATGTATCTCATTCCTCAGTTGGCATACACAAAAATATACCAATTTATATGTATCCACCCCACACACTATTCCCATATGACTAACACCAGTCTCACAAGCTGGCACAGATGACATAGTGAGGCAGTAAAACCTACCTCCATGCTCTTGCTGCCTGGCACTAGGGTTTCTTTGTATTCATCTCCAGAGACATGCCAATCAATGCATGTAGACAATCTCCAGCACAAACAAGCAGACCATCAAATGCATTCCCATACTTGTCTTCAGGAAGTAACATCCCCAACAATTATGCATTTGTGAACAGAATTTTCAATCTTGAAAATAGAATGCCATATTTATAGTTTTACTGAAATATGCTCTAAAATACGGTTATATAAACAATCACGTATTTACGCATATAGATTTAAGTATGAAACCTTGTATACAGGAATCAGTTACTATCTGTCTTCAGGAAGACAGACATTCACCATTTTACTGAAAATATGCCCTAAAAATCCTGTTATATAAACACATATTTACACATGTAGGTTTATGTACGAAACTTTGTATGCAGGTATATTGCTGTAAAACAAGACTTCCTGTGCATATGTGTATTTTGCTAGCTATTAATGCACATGCAACTAAAGTATAAACATTCATACTATTGTACACATCTTGTAAAAACATGCACACGTTATTAACATGACAAGCAACAAGCTGTGCATGCTTCCATCCATTTCCATGTAGAATACCCACAAAGACTTTTTTCCTCACTATGATGTGAAAAAATGGTAGAGAGAGATTTTGGTTCTGTTGTGTCAATTTCTGGTGCTAGCTGTTGCCTTCTGTTTTATATGTAGGATGGAAGCTGTTTCAGACAGGATTTGTGATTTGATTGGGCTTTCTCAGGGCAAAGAACAGTGGAAACTTGGTCTTCGGCCTGGGATCTTCTGATAATAGATAGTCAAAAATAATATAGTAGATAACATAAAATAATAATTGGTAATTATAATATATACACAGTTTGGTGCAAATAAGATAACAGTAGATATATATTAGATGATATAATACACAGTGATGAAAAATTACATTCTTGTACATTGTAGGGTTTTGTTTTCTTTCTGCATGAGAAATAAGAGCCTTTCCTCAAGCAGTTCAAACCAGTGAAGTATTTAGAAGATACATTATTTGTGCCTGTAGAAAGGGTGTTAATGGCAGAGAGTGCCCTCAGCAATACACAGACGGGTGTGGTAAGAGGGGTGTGTAATGATTATTTTGGCAATGCAGTATTACAGAGTAACAGACTCACATAAAGATGTAGGTGGGAAAGGATCTCTGGAGGCGGTCCTTGGTGGGTTGCTAATTTCAGTTTCCCTTCCCCAAACACAGATCTTACTGAACCTACCACTGAGACCTCTACCCGACTTCTCAGACACAGACCTGCAGAAAGATGTGGGTGGGAAGGGACTTCTGGAGGTCTCTAGGACAATACCCTGCTCACTGCAGGGCTCACTACAAGGTTGCAGGTTGTCCAAGCAAGTTCTGAAAATCTCCAAGAAGGAAGATACGGGATTCTAGGACTGGAGTATGCTGTGGAGAACATATTGTTGAGTCTGAATGGCATGAGAAATAACTTAGGCTTTGGACCGAGAGGGGAGTGCAGTTTTAAGTGGGTGCTGAGCATCAGAATAGCTCACAGAAAATTTTTGAGACTGGTGTTGTACATATTTTTCCTCTGAGATTCTGTGTATCTTTTCCTCAGTTATGTAGGCAATGAAACTTCTCCATCTTTTTGGGGAAGAGAAACCTGCTGTTTTTATGTAAAACCTTCCTCCCTGAAAATGAATGATACCTGTGTTGTGCTTTCTCCCTGGATTGTTTTTTGTTGTTCTTCTCTCTCTCTCTCTCTCTCTCTCTCTCTCTCTCTCTCTCTCTCTCTCTCTCTCTCTCTCTCCCAACAGTATTTACACCTTCTGTTGTTTTTGTTTGTTGTTTTTTTGTTTGTTTGTTTTGTTTTGTTTTTGTTTTTTCACCATTCTCATGTTCTCACTCAGAATTTAGCCAATCTAGACATAATAGTACCTTTTCTGGCTCAACTGTCTAGGTGATAATTGATATCTTTTAAAATTCTTTCCAGTTTTTGTGGTGCTCAGAAACCCCATGTTCCTTGTGTCGGAGAGGTAGCATCAGAAGAACAGGACAGTGTAAGCACTACCATGTTGCAGTTTTAGTTTTATATGTCTACTAATGGAAAGAATATTTCTTGCCTAATGTCATTTTTCTAAAAGGTCATCCTCTGATTATTTTGATTCTTTCTCTGTCCCATAATTGCCTACAATCTGAAATAGTGCCAGAGTCCCAGAGAAACAAAGCATATGTTTCAAGCACTCTTTAAGTGAGTTGAGACTAATCTGTTCTCCAGGACAAAACTTTCAGCTTTGTGTCCTGAGACTAGTTCCTTTACTTCCACATCCTGAGTCTGTCATTTTCCAGCCAGAAAGGATCAGTAAACTAGGATATGATATGAGGACTTTTACCGTTCATACTACTATATTGTTATGATGTGTTCCATCTGGGCAGGTCGAAGACTCTAATTTGAACGTGATACTTGGCAGGGTAGTTCATAGTTTGGTTTAAATTCACAGTTTGGATTAAGCACTGTTTGGTGTAAACTCATCCCTCATGAGCATGTAAAGGAAATGAAACATTAGTTAAGGTGATATAATGATGCATTTAACTAAAATCTGTTAGTGCTTGGCATTGCTGGCTGAAATAGACACAGTGAGAGAAACAAGAAGTCTGCTATTTAGGACTGGATTCTATATGTGATAGCTTACCCTGTATATGATGGCTGGCAAGTCCTTCAAACTGGTGTTTCACTTTCCTGTGTATATTATGGGGATCAGAGCATGGCCATACTTCAGTGGTAAGAGTATGTATCACTTTATTTGTCTATGCTGCTTTGATAATAATGGGGTTAATAATTACATTAAAATATATCAGTTTCCAATCCAGTTACAGTTACAGGATAATTTAGAAAGCCTAGATGTGTGTTCTGTGAAAAAAAAAAAAAAAAAAAAAAAAAAAAACACTACAGATTTTAAAGGGAGTTATTGCACATGATTCAAGTGTCTATTGAGACACAAAGAAGAAGGTTTTGTCCTGGAAAACAAATTAGTCTCAACTCACTTAAAGAATGCTTGATACATATGCTTTGTTTCTCTGGGACTCTGGCACTATTTCAGATTGTAGGCAATAAACTACTCAGGATTTTCAGTCATATTTGATATCTAGAAATACAGTAACTCAGAGAAGCTGGGGAATTTCTATCCTTTGAGATGCTTAGGACTTGCCCAAACAAGGTCATCAGCAGCCTGATCTGTCTTTGGAGTTAGCTTGCTATGAGTTGAGGACTGGATGAGAAACCCCCAGAGGTGCCTTATGGCTTTAACCTTTCTGTGAGTCTCTGAGTCTATCTGATCTCAAATTC
This sequence comes from Aythya ferina, assembly GCF_964211825.1. NCBI lineage: Eukaryota > Metazoa > Chordata > Aves > Anseriformes > Anatidae > Aythya > Aythya ferina. Next base: position 125,220,459 of record NC_140296.1, on the reverse strand, counting down.
TCTTACAAATAAGTCAGCTGCATTATCCCCATTCTATGGATGAAGTTTCAGTTCATGGAAATCCCAAATGAATAGGAGAAATATCTCCTATGTTACTTAAAAAGGAGGAGAAGCAAAGCTGTCAAATAGAAGTACCTCCTAAGCACATGGTAGTGCTCCATATCTCTCATATGCACAGTCATTCTCCAGCTGAAGTGTCTAATTTTGCTGACTTTCCTCCTGCCACCAAAAATCTTTGAGAAGCAGATGTTATGCTGGGTAGGAAGCAGAAAGTCATGTTCTAGCAGGTGGGAAGTGCCTAGATCACAGGCCCAGCATCAGGTAGGAACCTGAGCTCTAGAAAAGTCAAAGTTTGCTCATTGAATGACATATGAAGAGGAGAAATATTCTCAGCTTTTCAAATGCACATCTTTCCCATCTACACCATGAAAGAATGAGGGAGAATAGCTGCTCCTGGGTGAATCTGATAAACAAAGAAGTGGGCATTGCCAGTATCTTTCACATTTCCTTGAGTTTTCTTTTTTGACAAGCTGGCACAACTGTCAAGTTTACTACAGATCCATGTATGAAATGTCATTGGTAAGCTCATGTAGCTACTTATGCATTGCATATTACCAAATGCATTTCAAGATTAGTATTTTATGACAAAGACTAGATTAGGTAGTTATAAAATTCACATGAGTTGGAGATACCTGGGGATTTGGTAGGATGGTTTGGGTAAATAATGGGATGTATGTGGTACCGTCTGATATTTCTGAGCTACTGCTGCTGCTTTTCTACTGCAGGCATCATTAGTGGCTGCATGCCCTGCTAAGCATTCCTTGGCAGCAGGATGAACAGATGCAGGCCATTCCTGCAACCTATTTGGTAGTGTGATACCTCTCTAAACCTTCAGAGTTGTTTTGCAGTGCTGCTGAAGTATATGAGATAACTCAAAGGCTGGCAGCCTCATGTGAACTATTTTGACCTTCTTTTTTGCTTCCAGAAAGTCTGATCAATCTCTTTCCCTTCAGACCCAAGCCTGCTCTTTCTGATGGTGTTACAAAGCAACTAGTATTGTGATCATAGCTTTTCGCCACCCCCCCCAGAAAAAAAAAAAAAAAAAAAAAAAAAAAAAAAGATGCAATGAGAAAAGGAAAAAAATAAAGAAATATGTATATATAAAGAAAAGAAGCTGCCTCTGTCTGCTCTGTCTGACACTTTCTGTGTCTCTGTCTCCCTGCCTGGTTTCATTTAAGTCTGCACCTACGACTGTTAGTAGGTATGTCTTTTCATCTTTAATGATATTTGTGAAGGAGCATTTGCCTTACCTTTTCATCTCTCTTGCTTTCTGCTCTTCTAGCTTTATGGCCAATACACAGACCAGATAACTGACTTTGCAGAGAAGGAGGCAGCAAAACTACTGAATACGAGGCAGAGCCAAAAGAACACGGAAAGACCCCTGAAACGTCAGAGTCAAGTAGATATAAAAGAAGAGCACTATTCCAAATGTCAAGGTGGGAACAATTTATCCGTGATTACTCTGTGAACAGATATTGGGAGGACCAGCCAGAGAGATGGAATTTAAGCAAGGCAAAAAGACAAGGAAACTTTGACAGGAGAGAAGTAGAGAAGAAAGGAAAAGGAATCACATTGGATTTAAAAGAGATTTGCATGTCAACTTTCACCCTAGGATTAACCAAGATCTCTTTGGAAAAAAGACCAGTTCCAAATTTAATCTTTTCTCCGACAACAGATCTCTATAACAGGAGGAAAAGGACTTTAGCTGCTAGTGTACAAGATGTTAAATTAAGCACTCCTCCCCCCCTCATTTTTAGTATTTGAAAGTTCAAAGAATTTTGCAAGACTGTAAGACTGTAATGGTCCTTCAACACCAAGCCCAAACAAATCATTACCATAGACATTTTTCAGCATAGGAGAAAAGAGTTCTTTGCATAGGAGATACAGGCTTCATCTATGTTGCCTCAGTTTTTCTGGTTCACTCTTCCCTACACAGCCTGTGCTAGACGCATCCAGAAATACATCACCAGGAAGCTTGGAGAGGACTGGATTTTCTTGGTTCTGTTGGGACTGGTCATGGCGTTGGTGAGCTGGGGAATGGACTATGCCAGTGCAAAGAGCCTACAGGGTGGGTCTCATTCAGGTGTTGCAAAAGTATAAATGGTATGAATGTTTTACAAAGCCTTGTGACCAACATTCCTCCTCCTTTAACATCAGTGTCCCATCTTCACCCCCCAGCTGCCTAGGAAGTTACTTGCAACACAGTAGAGAAAAGGTTAGCTAGGAAAAGCTTCTTTAAAGGGATCATAGGCAAAAATTTGGAAGTGTAAGTGGGAAGGGAACAAAAGATATGTGTATGAGCAAAAGACAACCCATTATTCTTACTCCCTTTCCTTCCTGCTCTCTTGTATGTGTAGGGGCACAGGGAGATGTCAACTCTACTTCTGTTATACTGGCTCCCAACTTCCTCAGGTCTGCTGAGCATGTGTGGGTGGGAAGGGAAAGGGGTCCTTAGATGCCCACCTGATACTGTGTTTTTGTGTTGTTATTTTTTTTTTCCTGTTTTTAACTTGATTATTGTTCCCAATTTTTATTTATATGGTGTTCTGCAGTTTTCTGCTACCTGGTCCCATAGTGCTCTTTTCTTAGGTATTTTTTTTCACAAAGATTTCCTAATCACTGGGTAATATTCCTTCTCTGCAAATGTCCTGTTGTTCCTGTCCCCTTTGCCAGCTATAACAATTACATGATCTTTCAGTGTCCCTCCCCCCCATATCTGTGCACACACATACAGCATTGCCCTCATCCTTTTAATTCCAGTGTTCCTTTGTCCTTAGCCTTAGTGCCCTAGTCCCAACCTGCACACACACACCAAATCCTTTCCTCTCAGTGCTCTTTGCTGCTGGTGTCCACCAGACACTGTACTTCGACAAAGCTCCCAACATCTCCTCAGCCCAGTGTTCCTTCCTTTATGTCTTCCCCACATACCAGGCTTACCCTGTTGATCTCAGAGGCCCCTTGCCCTTTATACTTCCTGCAAGTGAATTATTTGGATTCTTTGTTTTCTCCCTGGGCAGTTCACGCTGTTGGACCCAACTATGCAGCAGTACCACTGCTGTTTTAACAGTTGGCACCATTCCCTTCATGCTGATGCTCTAGAAGGCAAAGCATAAGCACGACTTCTAAGGTAGATATTAAGAAGGAACAAATTTTCCTGGGACTGAGATGGAGAAGAGGACACTAGCTGTTAGTGGACCACTTATAGTCCTCCAACTGCAAAATGAGAAGACCCTGCATGGAAATTCACCCTCACAAGTGCAAAGTAATGCACCTCTTCTAATGCCACATCATGGCACAGGTATTAATAGTGCCTAAGAGCAGAGGACCACTTCTATTCATTCCTGCAGAATGCATATATTATTTGGGATCTTGTACTTAAAATGCAACAAGGCTTTACCCCACTTAACCTATAAAATTAGGATTTATAGATAGCATTTCTCAGAAAAAAAAATAGATTGGACAGGTTTGGCAGGTGTGTGCTTTTGATTGTGATTCTTTAATGTTTATCAGCCTGCTTGGAGCAGCTGTGGTTAATGACAACTTTTTTGTTTGTTTATCTACAGCCTACAAGTGGATGTACAAAGAGCTACACCCAAATATTCCTATGCAGTATCTGGCATGGGTCACATACCCACTTGTTCTCATTCTGTTTGCGGCCATCTTCTGCCACCTCGTCTCTCCACAGGCTGTTGGTGAGGGCAGAAGGCATGGCATAATCGGTTTATGTCTGTCTCTTTTTCTTACTCCATTTGCTTGTGCGTTTTCTACATCCTCTGCTCTGTTGCTGTTTTCAGGGTCTGGGATCCCAGAGCTCAAGACAATTATGAGGGGAGTGGTCCTCAAAGAATATCTCACTCTCAAAGCTTTTGTGGCCAAAGTTGTGGGCCTCACAGCTGGACTTGGAAGTGGCCTGCCTGTGGGGAAAGAGGTAAATATTGCTATCTTCATATGCAGTAGTGGCCAGGGTAGGGTCTAGGCAGTGGGAGGAGTTGTCTGTACAAGAAGAGTCTTTCCTTTTCTTTGGCACCTTTCCTCTTCACAAAGCTCTGCTCTTCCAAGCAACACCTACTTTCCTCTGTCCATTTGAAAGACTTCATATAGAAAAAATCAAAGCACTCAAGTCAGGTAGCTTTCAAGAGGAAAAAAAAAAATACTGAAGAACTGTCTGTGGTGGCCAAAGAAAAATTATGAGATCTGCATCTGGTTATCAGTGACAGAGGATAACCCTCTCTTATTTTCTCTTCCTCTTCTCTTGCAGGGTCCTTTCGTGCATATTGCCAGTATCTGTGCAGCAGTACTCAGCAAGTTTATGTCAATCTTCTGTGGTGTGTATGAGGTAAGGCACATGTTTCTGCATATAGCTCTTCCACAGGCTGAACTCCTAAGACACATTGGCAGGCGACAAACCACAGAGGGAACATATGAATTGAAATGCAACATGCTGTTATAGAGCAGTAAGAGAACAGACAAAAAAAAAAGTGGTAGTGGGAGGACAAATATACAGTCAAACAACTGTGCAGGCCCAACCAGGTGTGTTACCTACCACATTACACAGAGGCTGATAAAGAATACTCATTTTACAAGTTTTCAGTCTCACAATGCTGATATTTTTCCACTGTGACCAACATCTGTGTAAAAAAAATAAATAAATAAATAAAAATAAAAATAAAAATAAAAAACCTTCTTAAGTAGCTATAGACAAAGATCAATTTGTCTTTAAGATAGAATGTGTAAAGCATTACTAATTATAGCCACTGACACTGCCTGTAGGCTTTTGCTATTGCAGAACGGCCTCTGGAGGCTGAATGATGTATTGACTAGTTGCAAAAAAATAATACATTTAGGAATTGCTTTACCTACAAACTCCTAGCAGTAACTGGCTTTGTAATACAATAGCAGGTGCTGTTTTACTTGATCTCGTCTATGCATAAGGACCAAATCTCACTTTTGGAGACCAACGGAGTCACTAAAGACTGGACTAAAATGTACAGGGCCTGCTATTTGTAACGGCTGAATTTGCTGCTGGCTGTTGCTTTGTTTCATTGTTCTGGATCCTAACTCTTTGGCTTTGCTACCTCTAATCCCAGCATGCCTTTCTCTGGCTGCACTCTCTGTTCCAGAATGTGCACAGGCAGCTCGAACTCCTGGTGGCGGCTTGCGCAGTTGGAGTTGGATGTTGCTTCGGGGCTCCTCTTGGAGGCAAGTTGACTTCCTGTATGTGACATTTAATGTAAAACTCAGTCTCTTGCTGTGAGATCTCTTGCTCTCAAGCAGGTTCTCCATTTCTCTAGCATCACAAGTTCTTTCTTTTCTCATGTAACTGGTGGCAGTGAAAGAAAGGAAGAGCATGATCTTGCAAAGGCCACAAGAAAAGTGACAACTTTAACTTTTCTAATAAAACATCTTTGAATCACAGAATCATAAAATCATTTAGGTTGAAAAAGACTTCAGAGATCACCAGGTCCAACCGTTAACATAGCACTGCCAAGTCTACCACTAAACCATGTCTGTAAGCAACACATCAACACATTTTTTGAATAACTCCAGGGATAGTGACTCAACCACTTCCATGGGCAGTCTATTCTTTTGCTTCACAACCCTTTCAGTGAAGAATTTTTCCCTAATATCCAACCTAAACCTTTCCTGGAGCAATTTGAGGCCGTTTCCCCTTGTCTTACCACTTAGTGCTCGGGAGAAGAGATTGACGCCCACCCCACTACAACCTCCTCTGAGGTAGTTGTAGAGAGCAATAAGGTCTCCCCTGAGTATTCTTTTCTCTAGGGTAAATAACCCCAACTGCTCCTTATAAGACTTGTTCTCTAGACCTCTCACCAGCTTCATTGCCCTTCTTTGGACAAGCTCCAGAACCTTGATGTCCTTGTAATGAGAGGCCCAAAACTGAACTCTGTATTCAAGGTGTGGCCTCACCAGAGCCAAGTACAAAGGGACAGTCACTTCCCTAATCCTGCTAGCCATGCTATTTCTGATACAAGCCAGGATGCTGTTGGCCTTCTTGGCCACTTGAGCACACTGCTGGCTCATATTCAGCTTGCTATCAACCAGTAGCTCCAGGTCCCTTTCAGCCAGGCAGCTTTCCAGACACTCTCCTCCCCAGCCTGTAGCGCTGCATGGGATTCTTGTGCCCCAAGTGCAGGACCTGGCACTTAGCCTTGTTGAGCTTCATACAGTTGGCCTCAGCCCATCAGTCCAGCCTATCTAGATCCCTCTGTAGATCCTTCCTACCCTCGAGCAGATCAACACTTGTGCCCAACTTGGTGTTGTCTGCAAACTTACTAAGAGTGCACCTGATCCTCTTGTCCATCTTGTTCAGTCATTTCTACCATGGACGTTGTTCAAGTTGGAGAGCCCCACACTCTATCCAGAAAATAATAAAGGTGCTGTAGAGAACAGAAATGAAAAAAACTTCCCATAAGTGGCATCATCTAACAGCAGGAGATGATGACAACTGTGACAGGGAGTGATAAGATGAAAAGAAAACTACCTTCAACTGTGGACTGGAGAACAAAAATATCAGTGTAGAAAATCTGGGGCTCCCCATGTAGAAGAAGCTTGGATGGCCAAGAAGATGGTTGGGAGGCTGGAGTAATGATGTATGAGGAAGGCTAAGGAAGCTGTTTTTGCTCAGTGTAAACGAGAAAAGGCTAAAGGGGGGTTGTCTCACTGGTGTCATCAACCACCTAAAGGGGGATTTTAAATAAGATTAAGCCAGGCTCTTTTCAGAGGGGCACAGTGGAAGTGGAAAGGGGTACAACTTGCAACAAGGGAAATTCTGACCATGTATAAGGAAGATGTTCCCCTCCCCCAAGGGTGGTTCACCAATGGCATGGATGCCCATGGGGTCTAGAGAATCTACACCTTTGGAGATGTTCAGGACTTACCTAGACAAGATCCTGAGCATTCTGACTGACTCTTGGAGTTAGGACATCACTGAGCAGGGAGTTGGAGAATCTTCTAGAGATACCTTCCAGGCTAAAATTTGCTGTGAGTCTGTGACAATTCAGTGTGTGAATTTTTGCAGCCATAGTTGGGTTCCTTTTAGTAGAATCACACCAAATTGCAGAATTTGATTTCCATTACCTGGGAGTCATGTAATCTTTATCTGACCTTAGTCCAGGATATGATTTGCTACTATACATCATATTGCCAAAGGAATATAACTTTTTGATGTTGTTACTGGTGAACACCACCCTGTGTATTTAAAGAGAAACCTTCAAAATGCATTTGAAAATCCAGTCTGGCCCTCTAAAAGCAAAAGGTGCTCAGCCCTGCTTTTTCTGAGTGCACTCTGGTACTCTTTGTTTGTTCCTGTTGGTCTTTTCAGCTATTTCTATGTTGCTGCACAGCATCAGCACTCTGACATGGTGCTGGGTTTTGGGGGATACCGTATGCTATGGACTTTTCTCAGCAGTCGGTATGAATAATACCATACTGTGCTAGGATCTCTCCATCTCATACCGTTTCTTCAACACTGTTCTCATCAGGCTTTGCACTTTCAAACAGCTCTAAGCTCTACTTACCTCTTGCCATAATGCGGGCCATGTAATAAATACCGTATGTTTCAGGCTGTTAATCATCATGTTGGTAGGCTATAATATAACCCTCATACTATCTCAGATACTTTGAACTGAAACCCATCCCCATTCTGGACATGATTACATCTTAAGACCACAAAGGACTTAGAGGTGACCTGAGGCAAAGTTGTGATTATGGAAAGATTCTTAAGGCTCAGAGAATATTCCATGCCCCTTTGTTGGGTGCACAGTCACAGCCTTGATATACTTCTTGGTTGAGGCTCAAATACCTGCTCAGGTAAGTGGGAATTCATGGCCTTTAGCCCTAAGAATTCTGCCTGGACACAGAATCCCGATGTAACACAAGCCTGCCCTCTCTCAAAACTTCAGTCTCATGGAAGATATAACAGGCTGCTTTAGGGACATGTAGTACCAGAAAGTACCAAATATGCAGTTGTTTAACCCTCCTGTTCTTTATATTAGACACCAACTAGGATTTCAACAACTTGAAAAAAAGCTATCTGCTCCCTAAGGCTCTTCACCATTCTCAGGCATGTCAGGGCTCTCAGCCACTCTTCCAAATATTGGAGGAAGTAGATTTTCTCCTTCCCATGTCCTCCAAAATTGTCTCAGGAGAGACCCTATATTTCATAACTTCACCAATGGCTTGTAAATTTATAATTTTAGTGATTGTCTTCACCAGCAAAGCACAATCCTTTACTACATGAGCTGCTACCTATTCATCTACCCAGGATGATAGACCCTTCAGCTGTCCACATTCTGTTGTGGATATGCATGTGTCTTGTGCATACAAACTCAGAGGGTAGGGTTTTTTTGAGGCACTCTCTGGCACATGTGCAACCTGAGATTCCCTTCCAAAGTAAAAGAGATGGAATAAAGTACACACATGTAGTCCACCCTCTGAAGAATTTTTCATGAGACGTTTATTCTACAGTGAAAGATATGTGCATGTTTCAATGAAAGATGAGATGCTGACTTCTCCTTGTGTCTTGAATATGTGACTCAATGTATATGCCTGTCTTGTGCAACATAGAATCAGTCCTTGAATATTTTGAAGCTGTCCAGAATGAAGAATTAAGATGTAATATTGGTGGCAGAGTTGGTTGACAGCATGTGTCCATACCTGCTAATTCTGTTGCTCATTGCTTTCTTTCCTTTTTTCTTTTTTTCTTTTTTTTTTTTTTTTCTTCTGTTTCTCTGTCTCTTCCACCAGTAGCAGCCATATTATTACACGGATGTCCTGACTGTGGGTTGTGCTGTGGGTGTTGGCTGCTGCTTTGGGACACCACTTGGAGGCAAGTGGCTGTTCTGTTTCCTTTTTCTCAGGTACCTAAATCCTCTCCTGCCTAGTCCTCTTCTCCTTTCCTGCACCCTATTTTTGATTTTTCATTTACTTTGAGCAAAAAGGCTTGCCATTAATGTCACCAATCTCTCCAGTTTCTCTGACACAGTCTTTTCTCCACGTTTTCAGCCTTCTGAAGGTCAAGAGGGGAAGATACTCTAGAACAGTAGTTTCCAAATTGACATGTGCACACCCCAGGGGGTGTGATAGACAGTCCATTAGGTTATGGAAAGATAATACTGAAAAGTCTATTTGTATTTATTTTCTATCTAAATAAATGAATTAAAATTAAAATTAAAAAAAAAAAACTTTGCTAATATTCAATATACATATTGACACTGGTGGCCTCACTTGATCCATATATCAGATGGCCACATCACATACAGCATGTGAGGTGTTCTGGGTGAAGAACAGTTGTTGCTTAATGCAGAGGGCTGACAGTAATGCCCTCATTTGTTCATTTGCATTCAGTGTATTGCAATGTATTTCAGTCTATGTGCGCATGGTTGATGGATGTATGGGTTATATTGTCTAAGTTAACTAAAATAACCCTCACAAAATGGACAAGTGCCTTTAAAAGATTCCTGCAAAAAAATTGCAGATTGAAGACAATACCTATAATGTGACTATAGGCAAATTCGGAGAAAATGGCAGAGTAGGCACCTCCACCCCCAGAGTGGCCTCTTCATATGCCACATTATGAGGTAAAAATGGTCACAATCTCATCGGGTTTGACAAGAAGCTGACCAAAATAAGTAAATAAATAATAAAGAAATTAAATTATCAAGAAAACTATTTGAAATATGGCTTTAAATCCACCATTGTTAATGATGTATTTTGTGCATTGACATGTAAGCTATCAACAGCATGAAGCTATCAGAATTAGCAAGACATTTAAAAACTAAGCATCCAGAATGTGAAGACAAACCTCTACTGTTTTTTCAACGATTTTTCAGGCTATGCATTACTCGCTCCAGTACTTCACAAAATCTCACTAAACTTAATGATAATTTTTAGAAGTCTTTTTTTGAGGTTTCTGACTTCATAGTGAAAGATGAAAAGCCACATCCCACTGGGGAAACACGTTCTTCCTGCCAGAGTAAAAAATGTCTGGCATAATGCACAGAAAGCAATATCACAAGAAATTAAAATGCACTCCTTTGTCAGCAAATACTGTTGAAAGACACAGAAAACATTGCTGAAGATTTGAAACAACAAGTATCAGAACAAATTATGGAGTGTGGGAGGCTTGCTATGCAGCTTGATAAAAGTACAGATGTTTCTAATGTGTCTGTTTATGGTATTTGCTAGATTCTGTTTCAACAGTGAAATACATGAAGAAAAGATCTACTAGAGAAGATATATTCTCAACAGTAAAAGACTTCTTTCATAAAAGCAATATTTTATGGAAGAACTCTATGTAACCACTGATGGAGCAGCTGCCTTGACTGGAATAAGAAAAGGATTCTACTGTGCGTTTACAAAGACAGTACTCCACACAAAATTCATTCACCGCATGGTTCAGAGGCAAGCTATTGCAGCTAAGAAATGAGAGCCAGACTACACAAATGGGTGCATAGAAATGGGAGCTAGAAGTTCATGACCTGTCATCGATGTGGTTAAATGTGGTTAATATCATAAAAACAAGACCTTAAAATAGTAGAATCTTTACAATAGTTTGCAGTGAGATGGGGAATGACCACAAAAATCTTCTACACCACATAAAGGTTCACTGGTTATCTCATGGAAAAGGGTTTAAAAGAGTTGTCAAATTTAAAGACTAGTCACACATTTTTATTTTATTAAAAAAAAAAAAAATGGTGTTCTGAATTTGCTGGCCTTTTCTGTGATGAGAAGTGGCTGTCAGTTTTATGCTACCTAGCACATAATTTTGGAAAAATAAACACACCTAATCTGTCCCTTCAAGGTGAAAGTGACATTTTAACCATGAGTGAGAAAGAAGTGCTTTTCAAAAGAATATTGTACCATTGTGGAGATTTTGTGGTTTTCTTGTTGAAAATTATTTGGGTCACCTATAAAAATTCTTATACTATATATGTAAAAAACTTGGAAACAAAATTTTCTAACACATTTTAAAGTCTTCCAAAGGAACATTTCAGTGGATTTTGAACTCATTTGTTAAAGATATAAAAATGCAACATCTTCCAATTAGTTTGCAACAACTGATTGACATCAGGGAAGATGGAAATATACTAGCCAGATTTCAGCACAAACCTTTGCTTAAGTGGTAAATGGAATTGAAAAAAATGAATATCATGATTTAGTAAGTGCAGTGAAGGATGCCCTTCTTCCCTTTCAATCTTCAGCAGCATCTTTTTCAGCTCTGACAACCATTAAAACCAAGTACTGAAATAAACTGAACTTAGAACTAGACCTTTGAATCACTGTATCACAAAGAGTTAAACCAGGAACAAAAAGCTTTTGTGAGAACAAAAAGCTTTTTGTACCATTAATGAATGAAATAAATTTTTCTTAAAATATTCTCTATTTCATCATCTTATCCCTTTTTTTATTATTTTTGTGTATGCTTTATAATGTACCCAATATGTTAGTACAGTAGGACATGTTTATAATTTATAAATAAATATACATATACCGAGGTACATACTCAAAAATATTTTACTGATAGGATACGTGATCAAAGAAGTTTGGATATCACAGCTTTAGAAGACTTATTTAGAAGTCTCTCTTGTGCTTTTGGCATTACACTTCTGATTTTAACTTTTTAACTTTTCTCCCTTTCCAACTCTTTCTAGGGGTCCTTTTCAGCATTGAGGTCACTTCCACTTACTTTGCTGTGCGTAACTATTGGAGAGGTTTCTTTGCAGCTACCTTTAGTGCCTTCATTTTCCGAGTCCTTGCTGTTTGGAACAAGGATGCAGGTAAGCTAAAAATCATTCTTAGTCTCTTTGTACAAATGCTGTTCTATAAATTTATTATTTTCCATCTTTCTCAAAACCATAAACTTTTAGGATGTTTGAAACTTCTGCCATGACATATAATGTCTAGCAGTGTAGAAGGAAAGAGAAAGAGAAGCATGATATATCATCAAGATTATAACTATAACCTATTCCAGTGTGTTGGGTATATGACTGAAAAAATGACTGAATATGATTTCCCATCAAGTAAGAGAGTGTCTGAGGTGGGATTTTTGCATCTAGTCAGCATAACATCGAGGTTGCAAACATAGAGGTATCTCATCACAGAGGAGGTAATACCTATTGCAGTGTATGTTGCTGTGGTCCACTGGAAACACCATGGTCTGCCTTAGTCATCTCTTGACTAGAAGCAAACAAAGCAAAAAGTAGTCTCAAACACTGGGATGATAGAATGATTAGGAGGCTGCAAAACTGTTGGGGTCTGACTGAAGTTCCTGAGTACTGAAAGGTCAAACAGTACTTGTTTCAACTGTAGCTCTGGTAGAAAAAAAATAAGTGTCTCAGCTGAAAGGGATGAGTGCAATACTTGTGCAGACAGAAAGCATAGAAGAAGTTTGTTCAGAAAACTGAATGAAGTTCCAGCTGATGTAGAAGATTGCTATCTCTTTGTAAACTTTGTAAATGTTTTAATAACATATATAACTCCTTTATTCTTACACTTCTGTTTTTCTGGTATGAGCTTTATGTGGTCACTTTCCTTTCTTGAAACTTAATGACTTCACAGAGTTGGATTTTTTCTGTGCTAAAACATTTTTTTTGGCTTGAATACTCTACTCTCTTGATTATAGAAAGTGCCTATGTCTTTGTCTGTGAAATACTGCCTCATATTAAGGCGTATTCAACTATCAGATCTGTCAGAAGAACACCTCTCTCTGTTCTTTGCAGAGAAAGATGTAAGAAATTTGAAGCCAGATGACAGGATGCCCTATCCTTCACTTCATCTACTCTAACTCCCCTGCTGATCTCTTAAATCATTAGAAATTAACTTGATCCTGGAGCATCTTACTTATTGTCCCTTCTTCAAAATCATCCAAGCAGCTTTAACACCAATATGAATGGCTCCTTACGTTCTGCTTCAGTAGCTGACTGGGTTAAAAATTTCCATGATCAAATTGTGTATGGAAAATGATTCCTTTTCAAGGTTCTGAATTTTCATTGTCTATATGGTCAGTATCTTGTCCTCATATTAGAGAATTAGAAACTTTTGTCTATACCAGAAATCTGTTATTTTTATGGTCTTTCATCACGCCTGCTCTGATTTATCTTTCATGTCTTCTCTTTCTCATTTTCTTCTGAAAGTTACAAGCCCAGTCTTTTCAGTCATTGTTCATGCAACAGTTTTTATTAGGGCCCTCTCATGCGTTTTCATAATCTCTAGTCTTGTCTGCTGTCAAAAGTTATGCACTTGGCATGATGACTTGGCACTAGTTTCCTGTGTGAATACTATGATGACTCAGTTAGAATGCCTTTGTGTGAGGTAGGCTAATACATAAGTTGTGACCAATGCCTCTTTTCCTTTCACTGTGTGTTTACAACTTCCCCATGAGGTAGCAAGAGTTAGCTATTGGAGCTTCCTTTGGCCTTCTCATTTTCAGGCTGAATATACCTAGTTCCTGCAGTCTCTTCCTATGCATCATGTGCCCCATGTCCTGGACCATCTTGGGGCTCATCACTGGACTGTCTCCAGTTTTGAAACATTTCTTTTGTTCCAGGTTTTCTAGATGTGGCCTCATCAGTGCCATATAAAAGGGAATACCTCAATTTTCTGGTTGTGCTTTTGCTGATGTGACCCAATATGTTGTTAGCCTTCATTGACACAAGGACACACATTGAACACTAGTTCCCACCAGGACCTACTGGTCTTTTTGTGCAGAGCTCTTTTTGTTGACTAGGTTCCCAGACTGTACTGATCCACCTGCCATTCCAGATGCAGGACTAAATATTTGTCTTTGTTGTATTTGTGATCTTCCAACCTGTCAGCTCCTCCATGACTGAGGCCATTCTGAATGAACAGCTGTCCAGTCCTCCAGGTTATCAACCATTCCCTTCTCTCCCTTCCCAGTTTGATGTGGTCAGCAAACTCACTGGTGAGTGAGTTCCACCCTATCATCCAGGAGACTGATGAAGATGTTAAACATAATCACATCCAATATTGATCTCTAAAGAAATCCATTCAACACCACAGAGCCCTAACACGACAGTTTGCAGCCCATTACAGGTCTATTGTGACATGTATCATTACATATCTAACAAGATAAACCTTTTTTTTTTTTCTCTCTCTGAGATAGTTTCTGATCCATGATAATATTTTCCCTTTCACCATTTGATCATATGGCTCCAGAGACTCTTAATAATCTAAATTAAAAATCTTTATCTTAATAATAATATAAATAAACACAATTCCTGTTAATCTTGCTAACCCACAGAGATCTGATTAAATCATTGCTCTAAGCCTGGTCTTGTTTGGGAAAAAAAAAAAAAAAATATATATATATATATATATATATATGAATGTCTCTCTTAATTACCATATTATGCTAGAATTTTGCTGTTTGTTTGTTTGTTTTTCTGATTGTGCAAATAATTTCTTGATTCCGGACATGTTTTTATTTATATCAATACTCATTGAGCTGCATTTCCATTCTGCACTGGATGGCCATTTGAACTTTACCTATTAGCATATAGTTATTTATTATTTCCACACTCATACCTCCAGGTAAAAGCAGGACAGCTTTCGACATCTGAGTAATTTTAGGAGTGAAACACAACCAGTGGAAGTGAGATGGAAAAAATGGAGCATAGTTTATCTTTTCCCTGGGACTCCTAAGACATTTATTCTTTTGGCACCAGGCAAAAATTGTGCATATAAGACTTTGGAGATGATACGAGTTTTGTTTCTAGAAGGCAATCACAATTGTCTGTGACAAAGCTTCTCCAGATAAGTGAGCACTGCCTGCCTCTGTAAAGAGTTTTTAAATCAGTGAGTGCACTAAGAGCTTTTACTGCCTAAAGAATGGTTGGCAGAAGAAAAGAAGAAATAGAAAGCCCTTTACAAATCTGGTGTTGTAGCTAAAAATATATGTACATTCTCTGAAAACAAATCTATACCATCAAGAGTGCTACAGAGTGCTACAGTTGCAAGTGTTTAAAAATAGAGACTAACAAAATCAGAGCAGTCTGTATATCTGTAATATTGTATATAATGTCATGAAACCATACAAGGGCACATATACAACTAGTTCTCCTGTCTCTACTCCCAGTTTTCATGGTATTTAACTTTTCACATCATTGTTCCCTTTCCTTTTCTACCTCTTTCTTCTCACACAGTTACCATCACAGCCCTGTTCAGAACTAACTTTCGCATGGATTTTCCCTTTGATCTGCAAGAGCTGCCAGCATTTGCTGTAATAGGGTAAGTTCCCAAAGGATTTCAAGTAAGCTCTGATAGGAATTCTTTTGCATAACAGAATAACTGCTCTTTCATTTTCACTGAAAAGACCTCTTCTTGCTGGGATTCTTCCTTCAGCAATGGTGGCCATGTAGCACAATAGGTAAGGAATGAAACATGGATATTACCCACATTACATTTTGTTCCCATGTATCTTTATCAAAAATTAAGTTCCACAGGAAATAAAATTAAAGATTAAAATAAAAGAGGAAGTCTAATTTGGTCTACGGTATAAATGTGTATAAAAATGAGTATATATATCATGGGTATAAATTTACTGAATGGCCCTCTAGCCATTTTGAGGGCATGGCCAAATGACCTGATCCAAGTATGGCCTTTTCACTTGACAGTTATCTTCTTCAGCTTGAGCTTATGGGTCCAGACCTTGATGAGATGAAGCCAGGAGTTGGACTTGATGATCCTTATGTGTCCCTTCCAACTCAGGATATTCTATGATTCTATGATTCTAAGTCTATTTGTGAAGAAACAAAACAGCAACTTAGGTTTCTGCAATCTCCAAGCAGAAATACTATGAGAGCCTGTGTCGGCGAATAAAAGGAATTGCTTGAAATGTCAAGAATAATTTGCATCTTTATTTTCTACCTTTTGGGAACAGCTCTGCCAAGGTCAAAACTTGCTTAGTTTTGAAACCAAGGTCTAGACTTCTTTAGTTTTGATATCTAGAAAGTTATATTTAGTTTGTTAAGACCTGGTCAGTTAGTACATGCCAATGGAATGCTCTGAAAGCATACAGGAAAAACAGAGAAGAAAAAAACTCAGAGAATATAGGGGGGAATGGGACAAAACATTTATCCAGGGAGTTTCCTTTCTACAAGATCAGAAATGGTATCCTTTCCAAGAGAAGTTGGTACACTTGATATGCTGACAAAGATAGCTTAACTGTAATCGGATCCAGTGATAACAGATAAATTGTTAAGATCAGCCATTCAGTTTTTGGTGGTGGTGGTTTGGTTTGCTTTGCTTTGCTTTGTTTGTTTGTTTTTGGTGGTGGTGGTGGTATTTGTTTGTTTTTTGCAGTACTGCACACAGGCTATGAAAGGTGTATGAGATGGTTGTGAAATGCTTTCAAATATCTAGGTGTCCAATGTGCTATTAAAAACAAAGAGAGAAAGAGAGACACTTGTACAGTCTTGGATGAAGTCCTGAAGCCAACTTGGAATGTTCTAAATTCTCTTAACATTCATTCTCAAAGTCGAGCTCCCTTTCTATTCAACATACTTCTTCACTTTCAAGTAGCACACACACACACACACACACAAAAAAAAAAAAAAAAGAGGCAGACTAAGCGCTATAAAAAGGTAGATCTTGTTCTTCTGTGTCAGCAAATGTTGATAAGTTGCAAAATGCATGCAGAAGGAGCACCTCTATTTTATTGACAAATTGATAGCCAGGAATGGAGTAATGTACTTTTTAAAATAGTGTATTATAAAGAAACTCAATTCACTCTGCAGTTGCAGAAGGCATATTTTAACAGCAATGCTAGATAGTGCAGGCTTGAACTATTTGAGAAGCTCATTGAACAAATGTTTTCCTGTGAGCAGTTTTATATTTAGTTTTAGCTTGTTCCTATGCAATTTCAAGTAACCAAGCAGGAATTCTTCAAAATACAATTATTATTTTTTATATAAGCTAAAATCATCTTTGAATGAGATTTAGTAAAAAACTGCAGGCCATAAAATAATGAAAAATTCCATTCATTTTTAAAATGAATAGAATGAATATGTTACTTGTGTGTCAGTATTCTGTGGCTTAATTATTTGCCACATAAAATAACACTTCCTCTTACCAAATTTAAATGCACTCTTTTTTTTTTTTACTTCACTGTTGAGTATTATGTCCTATTTACCCAGGTCTAATTAAAGTAGAGTATAGGAATCATAGAATGCTATACATTTTTGGCTCTATTAGGATCAGGAACGTAGGCCTAAGGAATTAGGATCATAGGCACAAGAATCATACGATCACTGAATCATAGAATAACCCAGCTTGGAAGGGACCTTGAATCCCTCAAAGGGATCATCTGGTCCAACCTTCTGTGTGAAAACGGAGCCTAGGTGGGATTATTTAACACCCTGTCCACTTGCACCTTGAAAACCTTCACTGACGGGGATTCTACCATGTCCCTGAGGAGCCTGTTCCAGTGATTGATCTCACTGTAAAAAATTTCTTTCATATATCAAGATGAAGTCTATCTCACTGCAGCTTGTACTCATTGTCCCTTGTCTTCTCAATGTGTCTCCTGGTGAAGAGAGAACCTTTGTCCTCTTTGTAGCCAACCCTTAAATACTGAAATATAGTGATGAGATTCCACCACAGCCTTCTCTTCTCCAGGATGTAAAGACCTAACTCCTTGAGTTTTTTCTCATAAGGCAGGCTCTCCAGCCCTTTGATCACCTTCATTAATGATCTCAATGATGGGGTAGAGCGGACCAGCAGTAAATTCCTGGATGACACAAAAACTGGGGGGAGTGAATGATTCACCTAAGGGCCATGCAGCCACCCAGAGGGATCTCAACAGGCTGCAGAGGTGGACTGATAACAATTTCATGAAGTTCAATGAGGAAAAGTGCAGAGTGCATTACTCATCCAGGTCATTGATAAAGGTATGGAAAGGACTGGCCCCAATACTGAGCCCTGGGGTCACCACTAGTGACCAGCATCCAACTGGATTTATCTCCATTCACCAAGACTCTCTGCCAGTCACTCTGCCAGTTTTTCATCCAACGAATCAAATACATGTCCAAGCCTTGAGCAGCCACCTTCTTCAGGAGAATGCTGTGTGAAATGGTGTCAAAAGCCTTACTGAAGTCTAGGTAGAGCACATCTACAGCCAATATACCTAAAGTAAGATCAGCCTTGGTAACAGTCCCTCTAATCCTGATCCAAAGAACTCAATAGAGTTCTAATAATAGAATAGACCAATTTCAAAAAAATTAAAGAATAGACCAATAGACCAAAAAATTTAAGAATAGACCAATTTCATGGTCTCCATAGCTTACCTCCATACACTCAAACATCTTTTACATAAAGTTCAACTTCGCCTCCTCTTCCCATCCTGTCTTTCCAAAGGATAGTGGCCATGCATAGTGGTCTTCCAGTCAAGTGAGTTTTCCCATCAAGTTTGTGTGATTCCTATAACATCATAAATCTCAGACTCAACATAGAACTCCAGTTCCTCTGTTTGTTGCCCAAAATATGTGCATTGGTATGCATGCTCTTGAGGTGGCTGGGCTTAGGTTTCTTGCCTATGGAGAGAATTGGTGTGCTTAATACCCTAGTAGTGGCACTCATCTGCCCTGTTGCATCTAAATGTCATGGTTTTGGACACCACTTCACCCCCATTCCCAAGCCCACTCCTAGTGTGTTACTTCTTATATTTGATGTAGGTGTACAATTTTGCTGAATCAAACTCCTTTTCTTTTTTACTATTTCCCATTCCAACCTGATGTTTAAGTTCTGACAATACATGTCTTCAATGAGCTGTTCTTTTCCAGGCCACACTAAAATCTATCAGTCTTTCTTTGTAGATCCTAATACTGTTCCTGTCATCCAAGTATTTGAACAGTTAAAATTAGAGACAGCCACAGAAACACAAGTACTAATCAGTTCTTTGTACATTCATTCTCACTTGAACTACCAAGAAACCCTCTATTCAACAAATTGTAGCTGAGATAAAAACATTATCACACTATATTGCCTACAGAGTCATGGTTTATTCACTGTTCTTCACTGATACAGCTGTTTGTATGTATTCATGTGTATCTGTGTACATGTGCATCTGTACAAGGCATCTTTGGAAGCCTTTCTAGGCCACGGCATAGAAAAGGAAGGGAACAGCTAGAAATAAGTAGCAACCTTGCCATGTCTTGGAATTGGACATCATATCCTGACATGAGATTTCTCCATCTAAGAGGAAATTCGAGAGAAAAATCTCAGCATGTGACAAAGAAATCCAAAACCACCTCTCTCCTTTCATCAGGGAGTCAGTCTTCAAATGAGTTACTGCAGATTATGAAGTTAAAAGATGTTATAACAGATGAAGATGAAAAATATTTAAACTCAGTTTTTGGTTGGCTGTTTATTTGTTTTCTGTTGTTTGGTATGATTTTGTTTCATTTTTTCCACTTTAGGATATGTTCTGGATTCCTTGGAGCATTTTTTGTTTATCTTAATCGTCAAGTGGTCCTATGCATCCGGCGTCATACAGCTCTAAGCCAGTTTCTCACCAAATAGTGAGTGCCTTTGAAGATGCTGTCTTTTAGAGACCAGATTTGGATACTCTACTGATATAGGATAGTAACAAATACTTTCTGGAAGCTAGTGGAACTATTTCAAATGTAAGATAGTAAAACTAAGAGAAACTGAATTTATATCACAGTAAAATATCTGCAAATATCAAAAGAAGATATTCTAATCTGGATTTTCTTCTAGATCAGCCCCAATAATTTCAAAGAGCATCTTGTTTGAAAAGGGATTCTGTAATATTTATTAAGATGACAAAGAAAACTACTGATTGGACAGGAAATGTCCAATCAATCAGAAAATCAATAATTGTGTTTCTTAAGAGGCACTGTTTTTTGTGTTTGTTTGTTTGTTTGTTTTTAATCTTTTTCTTTTTGCAAAAGAAAGAGTTAACATTTATATTTTAAGAAACTTAACTGAAATATAACTGCGTCTTTAAAATCTGAAATACTTTTAAAATCAAAATGTAGACAATGTAAAGAATGTACTACAGTATTGCAATCACTGCATACTTAATAAACAGAAGGAGAAACTGATAGCAACTGAAAGGTGTGAATTGCAATATGGAAGATAAATACAAAATGAAATAAAGCACTTAGCAGCAAAGGCCTTACAGAGACTTCCCAAAAAGTGTGTTGGTCAGGAATTCAAAGGAAAGTAAAGCACTATTTTCCCATAAGAATTAATATAACAAAGGATTCATGCCAAAATGTATGGGGGGAAGGGGAAACATATTTAAACACACTAGGACAGGATATATTGCATGAGGGATGAATAAGCAAAGCTGAGTCAGGACACAACTGGAGAAGAGGCTGACTTTTGATAATGGGTCACCGCACAATTGTAAAAACACATCACCACTGTACATTCAACGCTATGCATTTTGTACATCCCTCCCTTATTCCCCTTAACAATAATCCCGATGGGAAAAATGGCTTTGCTGTCAGTTGAACTCTCTATGAATGATGATGATCAGTGGAGCAGGGCATTAAATTGTCAGTTACGCAATTCCAAAGTAATGGATACAAATGCGAGAGAGAGTTTTCATGGGAATAGCATTTATAATCCTGAAGTGATACTGCTACAAGAAAAAAAATGTGACATTATATTTTAACAGACTTTTCTTTCTTTCCAGCCGCCTCATATACCCTGGGGTTATATCCTTCCTTATAGCAACTGTGACCTTTCCTCCAGGGTTTGGACAGTTCATGGCAGGAGAGGTGAGAGTGGGAAGTATATTTTCACTTCTGTGTAATTCTGTAGAGCAGTGTCCCCTTCCCCTATGCCCCAATAACCTTACATCCTGGAAAGGGGAAGAAAAACTTGGGAGAACTTTGGACTGAAGAGGGACTGTACTCTGAGACTTGTGATCTCTGCTATCCCCTTTGTATAAAACTTGCAAAAGGTCCACTCTTCTAAGCGAATAATTAGAAAGATGTTACCCCATGTGCAGAATTAGTTATCCTTTCACCAGTTCCAGTCACTCTTCTCTTCCTGAAGATTAAAAATGTGAATTAAGTCTCATAATCATGAATTACTGAAGTAAACATCTCCACTTTCTTGGAACAGAGGTAGAATATTTATTCTGTCTAATCTCACAGTTTATCCCTGTTTTTTTTGTGTTTTTTTTTTTGCTCTCTAGTTGATGCCACGGGAAGCCATCAGCTCTCTCTTTGATAACTATACCTGGGCAAAACACACAGGAGACCCCCAGATCCTAGGTAAATCTGCTGCCTGGATCCACCCCAAAGTCAGTGTCTTCATCATCATCCTGCTTTTCTTTCTCATGAAGGTAAGGAAATCTAGCTCACTAAGCCTTTTCTAGTCAGAGTGAGTGTTCCTTGTACTTTGTAAAATTATGTTATCTGACAATGGGGAGCTGCTTGGCATTGAATGAAACACTGCAACTGAAATGGAGTCTTCTTACACTTTTGATATGATGTTTGCCCACCATGAGTGCAAAATTAACAGTGTCATTAGGGAATAATTTCCTGGCCTTACTACACTTACCTCCTTGACTGCTCCCTAGTTTATCATCCTCAAGCATCCTGCTGAATGAGTTTCAGGAGCCACTGTGTAGTGGCTGGCCGTAAAAGACTACATTAGGACAAGTCTCACAAGATTTGGTAAAACAAGTAATTGAGTAAAAAAAATTCTCAGATAATTTATATTTGGCCTAAATAAAGTGTGATACTGTCTACTTCATATTCCTGACTCCAGACAGGAGACAAAAATTATCTATATGTGAATGAGGCTCAAGGATTTGTTAATAGTACTGTAGCATAGTGGAGAAATGTAGCTGAGACCTGCTTTGCTCAATTCTAGGAAAGCAGCAGCAGATTCAATGTTCTGACCTAACATTGCCCATAGAAATTGCATTTGTTCAGACTTTGAAAGGATTAACTGTGTAACAGATACATCACAGAGCAAGAGAAGAGATTTGAAAGTAGTCATTATATTCCAAAATCCAAGTAATTATATTCCAAATCCTGGAAAAAAAAGAAAAAAAAAAAAAAGAGGTTTTCCAGGCCAGTGTGTGTGTGTGTGTAAAAATATCATAGAAATGCTGATTTTTCTTAAGAACAAAAAGAGCTGATGCCACCTTGAAGTATCAGTTGAATATTTCAGTAGATCAGAAATGGGCATTAATGTTTGTCAAAGCTGATTCCATCTAAAGTAAAACACTGTATCAAATTTCTGACAGGCAACTGAGGGTTCTGCTTCTGTTGTAATTCTGATTATGGTGTACCAAACAGATAAGGTCTCATTTACTTGAATAAAAGAAGGATGGACTATGTGGTATATCTATCCTGAGTCCCATTTAGGCTGTTGCCTCCAGAAGAAGACTGTATGTGCTGGTCTAAGACAGCATTTGGATCAGCCTCAGCACTAACTGTCAGCCAAGAAAGCAAACCACATTTTAGGGTGCATTTGACACAGCATGGCCAGCCAGTCAAAAGAAGTGATCGATATTTAGCATTGGTGTGGCCTCACCTTGAATATTGTGTACAGTACCGGGCTCCACAATGTAAAAATGATTTTAAGTTACTTAAATACATGCAGGGGAGGGCAACCAACTGGTAAAAGGGCTGGATGTCATGTCCTATGCTGAGGACTCTTGGTTTGTCTAGTTTGGAGAAAAGGAGGATAAGAGGTGACCTCATTGCTCTGTGCAACTTCCTGAGGAGCAAAAGTAGAGGGGGAAGCTGTTGGTCTCTTCTCCCTGATAACAGATGATAGAACATAAGGAAACCACACAAAGCTGCACCAGAGGAGGTTTGGACTGGATATTAGGAAAAATTTCGTTACCGTGAGGTTGTTCAAACACTGGAACAGGCTTCCTAGTGAGGTATTTGATACCCCATGCCTGTCAGAGTTTAAGAGGCATCTGGATAATGCCTTTAACATGCTTTAAATTTTGGTTAGTCCTGAGACTATTCAGGCAGTTGGACTCAATTTTATAGGACCCTTCCAAATAAACTATTCTATTCTATCCAGACAGATTTTCATTGTTTTGCCCAACATAGTGAAAGGACAAGAGGCAACAGCACAAGCTATAAAAAGGGAAACATATGGCAGGTTGACTTCAGGAAAAAAATCTCCCTTTAGTGTGAGTCAGGAGTGACACAACTGCTCAGAAAAGCTGGGGAATCTCCATCCTTCAAAATGGTCAGAATTCAATTGGACACGGTCCTGAGAAAACTGATCTAACTTAGGAATTAGCCCTTCTGGAAGCAGGGAGTTGAGTGAGAGACCTCTAAAGTTCCCTCACGCTGAAAATTTTCTGAGTCTGTGAAATGTTGACAACCTTGTTCTATAAAATAAAATGTATTTATTTATTATAAAACATCAAAACAAAAACAAACAAACAAAACCAAGCAGTAGGAAATCTCACCTTCAAAGGTCCGTGGCAAAGGAATTCTCATGTTCATTCTCCTGGTAATTTGCCTTCCCTGTCACCATAGCAGTACCCAGAGGTCTTTTACATCAGTTTTGGTGTGTTGTCAGAGTTCTTCCAGCTACCCTTCACACCTCACAGACCCTTTACCTTTCACTTCCTGGCTGAACTGCCACATCCCCCAGAATGTGTCTCCTTATGGATTCACCAGCTTGGCAGTAGGGTGGGATTGCTGAAAATGCTATTGCTGCTCACTAACAACTGCATCCTCTCTACCTCTCTTCTAGTTCTGGATGTCTGTCATTGCTACTACAATGCCAATCCCCTGTGGAGGCTTCATGCCTGTTTTTGTTCTGGGTGAGTTTGTGTTGTAGTGTATAGGTCTGATAGGTGAAAAGGATGAGAGAGATACTGCAGAGGTACCTGGCAGATTTCTTTTAGGGGATGAGGAGTCTACTTATCACTGCCTATGACAAGCTCAGTTAGTAGTTCATATACGAGTCTCTGAGCCTCTGCTGAAGGGGTCCTTTCCCATGCCCTCAAATCCAAATGCTGAGGAGGACTTTCCTGTCCTTTTACATAAGGGAAACCAAGCTGTGGAAAGGCATGCTGTATCATGGCCTTCTCATTTCTCTGCCTTTCTACCTACGAAGAAACTTTCATACTACAATTAGTAATAGTTGCTCCTTTTGCTCCTGAAGCCCAGTGAGAAGAGACAACCTCAAAATTAGTACCTGCAATACCACATAATCCTTTTTCTCTTTCTTCTGACTGGAGTATGGTGACATGGTGATGTATGGGGGTTTGTTGTTTTTTAACAGTTTTTAATTCCAAGACAAAAAAAAAAAAAAAAAAGAAAGAAAGAAAAAAAAAAGACTAAGAAACACAAACTCATAATGATCAGCATTAATATTCATAGCTATTAAATGAAATGAACTATGTTAACAGCCTCTGGGTTCCTGAAGGCAACAACTGAACCTGTCAGTAGCATGCCCTTGCAGTAATAAAGGCTAACAACAAGTAAGAGTTTACTAGGAAAAGTCCAGAAAGCAAGACAAAGAAAATGGTTATTTCCCAGCAATCAGTATTTTTGGGACAATTCTGGAATATTATGTTATTTTGTGTCCACTTATGCAGGAAATTTTGATGAAGTGCAGTGAGTCTAGTGTAGGGCCACTGAGATTGCTGAGGAGCTGGAGCACAAAATGAAGGACAGTGTGAAGAAATTGTGCTTAATCAACGTGTAGAAGAGAAGGCCAAGATGAAGTCTGACTCTAGGTTTCACCATCTAATTCACCATCTAATGCAGCAAGGTATACAGAGGATAGAAATACTCTTCTCAGAGGCACATAGTAAACAGGAGGTAAAAGGCACAAGTAATAAGGGAAATTCTAAGAGACATAGGGGGAAAAAGAATGTTTCCCTGGTTAAGGTTTCCAGAAAGAGGATGGGGAATCACCATCCTTAGAGGCTTTTAAAGATGGTCTGGCCAAGGTCCTGGGTGACCTGTTACCACTTTTAAATTAGCCCTGTTTTGAGCAGGGATCAGATCAAAGACCTCCAGAGGTCCCTTCCCACTTAAACCTTTCTGTAAGCCTATTATTTTAGTGTTTAGACATTCATAGAATGAGTATATGAAGATCCCCAACTGTGATCTTAACTGACACGACACAAAATACACCACCTTTTAAAAAATCTTTCCTCCTGGCAGGGAATCACAAATACCATCACACTTGATGTGTCCACGGAAAAATGAGGGTTCAACTGTATTTACTTATCTTAGTATTTTTTTTCCCCTTGGAGTTTATGAGGAGTTTATGGAGTTTAACTTCCATATTTTGTAACAGAAAGCTACTCTTTAATCCCTGGTGTCATTTTAATGTAAGTTTTTATTTTGTTTCTGTTAGAAAGTACTCCAGTGCTTGCCCAGCATCTCTGCATAGCACAGACTGGGTGTTCCTTATATGTTAATTCCATAATTGCTGGTGATATTTTCCAGGTGCTGCATTTGGACGTCTTATAGGGGAAATCATGGCATCACTCTTTCCTGATGGGATCCTCTTTGATGGTATTGTTTATAAAATCTTACCTGGAGGGTATGCTGTCATTGGTGAGTCTTTATGTCTTTCTCTTTCTTCACCTGGTCTCATCTCTGTGTCTTTTCTGGCTGACTTGATATTCTGTTTCTATATGACAGTCTTTCCTCTTCTCTCCCACTTTCTTTTCTACCCTACATGGGAAAGGTGCAGCAGCTCTGACGGGAGCAGTCAGCCACACTGTCTCCACTGCTGTGATCTGCTTTGAACTGACAGGTCAAATTTCTCACATCCTGCCCATGATGGTAGCTGTCATTCTTGCCAACATGGTGGCCCAGAGTCTGCAACCCAGCCTCTATGACAGCATCATCCAGGTGAAGAAGTTGCCTTACCTGCCAGACCTGGGCTGGAATCATATAAGGTATAGTAGAAAAACTGAGGTGGATGTAGGGAGTGGTAAAGAAGTAAAACAAAACAGTGAGATCACGGCAGAAGAAAAGGTCATGAAAAGGAGACAGAGAGATTGAGCTACAAAGAAAATAAAAAAGCAAAATAGACCTGAGGTGAGGAGAAAAAAGAAAAAAAAGGTGTAGTAAAAGTAAGGTTCATACACAGAAATGGAGAAAAGCTCTTTTTTCACAGAAAGCACAGGTTTGAATAATCTGCAATATTACTGAATTTCTGTAGATATTACCAAATTGCATCAGTTTGGAAGTTTTGGTGTTTAGGATACTTTTCTCCAAAAATGTTTTAAGTATTTTATTTAGATGTTTAGCTTAAAACAAAGTTCAGTTATTCACATACATGTTTCTCTATATAGTATATATAATATACATAGGTATGTATATATAAAACATATATGTATGTGCATAGAAAGGCATGTAATTTTATCATGGGGAGTAATGGAGTGAAATACAACTGTAACGAAAATCTAGTTAATCTGTATTGATCCTGTTGCAAAGTCCTCCTTGGTTACTCTTACAGAAGAATATTTAGCAACTGTATAGGGAACACTTTTTAAAGAAGTCATCATTTTATGTGTTTCTTTGAGGAATTTATCTGCTAGACATTTTTAATACGCTAACTCTTAACTTTGTTGTCCATAAATTCACAGCAAATACAATGTCTTTGTTGAAGATATTATGGTCCAAGATGTGAAGTTTGTCTCCTCCAACTGTAAATACCG
This sequence comes from Aythya ferina, assembly GCF_964211825.1. NCBI lineage: Eukaryota > Metazoa > Chordata > Aves > Anseriformes > Anatidae > Aythya > Aythya ferina. The sequence continues at coordinate 125,193,713 of NC_140296.1, read as the reverse complement.
AGACTTGCAAACTCTGCTCCAAAGCACCACTGTTAAGACTTTGCCTTTGGTGGACTCACCAGGTCAGCAAAGTGGAGAAACTAGTCCTTCCTGAACACTGTCTCAACTCAGAATCAAAGAAACTAGCTCTCAAATTATACACTTTGAAGAAGATAGTGTGACCTACTACATAAAAAAAAATAATAATAATAATCCTAAATATCTTCCACTATGTATCATGTATGACAGAAGGTTGTTTCAGCTTTGTCAGCAAGGGAGGCTGGAGTGTGGGGAGTGAAGAAGATATAGCAGGTAAAAGAGGTGTAGGGGAACTTTGACGATGGGGAGGGATCTTGTATAAGTAAAGAGCCTGATGTGGTGCTGAGAAGTAGCATAGCTTGATGGTTAGCCTCCCAGAGCCTCACAGCATACTAGCAGCAATTAACAGGGCTGGTCAATGCCTCCTTTATAGCTCGTGATAGTGCTAGTCAGAGCACTCTGAAAAGGTTGGAAGGAGGAAGGGGCAGCATGTAGCATGAGACATTCAAAACCTTGAGGGGGTTTAACTGTTTCTCTATTCTGTTATGCAGAGACCATGATCCTACTGGGGTCTGTGGAGCGCTCTGAACTGCAGGCACTCCTCCAGAGACATATCAGCCCAGAACGGCGACGGTGCCTCAACAGAGAAATGCAGCAGAAGCTAGCTGAGGCACCTTACAATGGACACAGTAAGGGGTCAGGGGCAACCCTGCCAAAGCTGAAGCATGAGTCTTTTGCTTATGTTGATGAGGATGAGGATACAGATGAGAAGGCAGAGGTGAGGGAAAAGAGACTTGATAAAGACTGCTTAAGAAGCAGCAAGGCATTTGGAGAGACGGAGAAAGAAATGACACAGGGTGGATCTAATTTTCTCTCCTTTCAATAACAGCTGCCCCCGCCACCAACTCCCACTTGTAGTTACCCAGAGGAGCCCAACGGCCCAACAAGTCCTGTTAAACAAACACATGAAATTTTGGAGCCACAGCAACCCCCAGGTATGGTAACTTCTGGCATGCCCCAGCCGTATGTCAGTTAGATTATGGAAACTTTAAAGCTTGCTGTGTGTAGGTGTCTGTGCAAGGTGCTGGCTTCCCAGACACTGAGAGAAGGAATTGGTCTTTCAGCTTTCTCTATTTTTCATATATTAAAGGCACTTTGTTAATGTACCTCACCGTCAGTGTAACATACCTGAAATTATCTTCTGTTTGTGATCCCCCAGAGAGCATGGCAAAAGTAGGTCCACTCAGGCTGCTCTCTCCCTGTCAGTATTCCCAACTCCATCATTTGCCATAACATATCCTTTGACTTTTTCTGAAGGTTCTGCATGGAAGGGTCCCATCTCTTCACCCTGTGAATTAATCTTCCTGGGAAAAGAAGCCTGAGAGCTAACCAGATGTACTTATTTTTGGAGTTGCTCACCCATCTCCAAAACTGAACAACTCCTCCCTTGGATGCACATCTCTTTGTTTCAGCTACATTAATTTGATGGACAAATACTGATGTATTGTGTTCTTTTTGTGCTGCTCTACCTTTATGACCTATGTTTCCAAGACTGTACTCATATCTCATTTATGATTCCTATATCATGTACATTTGATACAGGATGGTGTTGTTGTTTTTTTTTAATTTGTGTTTGTTTGTTTGTTTTCCTTTATGTGTCTTGAAATATGCAGACAGTGAGTAAGCACAGCGGTGTAGCCAAATCTTGAGAACAAATACAGAGAATAGTGCTCTGGCTCATGCTTTTAGACACCTAAAGGTTAACATATAATGTACCATATAGCACATTCTGGATTCTTAACACCACTCATGTATGACCAAACTTTTAAGGCACAGGAAAATCTGTATTATGCTACCATGGCAGTAGAGTGGTGGAACAGCCATTCACCCTCCTGACCAAATCATAAAGATAATCACATCAAAACAAGGACATTGTGTGAGACACTTTAAGTGAAGCTAGTGCTGAGGGATCAAGGAGTGACGAGAGGAAACGTAGCAAGGGGTGACTTCAAAAGGCTTTCCCTACCATCATTTTTAGTTTGGCTCAGAACTGTTATTTTTTCTGACTGATTTTCCTCCACAACCTTGTTCACTTCACAATAGCACCAAACCCTATCTTCTTCCCTTTTCTAATTCCTGACTGCCCTTCCTAAGAGAATAGTTCTGCAGTCATTTTCATTTCAGCCATTACACTGTTAGCCCAGTGCACACTTCTCACCCTTTTGTACCTGTCACGTTCTGTCCTTTTGACATGTTTTGTCTTTGAAATAATTTTCAAATTTCCTTTTCATACTCATCCTCTGAATCACATTTTCCTTATAGATTGCAGAAACCTCTACTCACAGCAGTTTCTCCCTTGTATCACATTGTTTACTGTCCTGGTAGTCTTGCTTCTGTTTCTTCCTCAGGGTCACTGATCTATGACTATCATCCACAAGGGCTATTTTGTAAATGGTTTCTTTCCTCTCCTTGAGGAAAAGATATTGCATGGAAATGTTTATTCTGGCATGTCCTAGCCACCGTTTTACAAACTGAATGCTAGACTGTGGCTGGCTGAACCCTGTCATTCACAGTTAACATGTCCTTCATACTATTTCCCAGCCTGCCTTGGGCAAGGAGATGGGCATGGTGCTTTGTATTTTTGTCTCTCATTCATTCTTGTCTCTTATCCACATTTGTTTTTATCCTTCAGGCAATTTCTGGAATTTGAGGCAACTGATCCAGCAGCTCTTGTGCCCTTTCAACCGTCCACTTGAAAGAGAGAGTGATGTCCAGGTTAGGGATACAGAAAGCCTAGCAATACCCTGAAGAGAGAAGGGATGTAATAGGAAGAGAACTCTCTACACAGAGCCATTCAGAATCTGGCCAAAGAGCGTACATACTTATGGTCCTGAATTCTAACAGTGTCAGTGGGGAGCTCCCTCCAAGAAGAAAGGATGTAATTACTGTAAAAGAGTGTGCATCTTGCTAATGAGCCATTTGTGCTCAGGTGTCAAGGCTACCATCATGACTGAGACTGGGCATCTTTTTCCAAGTAATCATAATTTGGCTAACCTGGAACAAAGTGCAATTCTAGTCCATTTGGCAAACAGTTTTAGGTATTTAAAAATGAAAAGATGCTTTTGTCTTGTGCCATGTTAGATGCCCTTATGTATTTGAAATGTCTGTACAGGGTTGGTAGATATCATATAAAGCCTATGGGAGACCCATCCTCTCTAGGGCAGTAGTTGGAACCCATGTGGAATGTCTGAGAGCATCTAAAGCAGTATTACATGACCATGTTTAGGCACCTGAATTGCTCCACCAGTGTTCTTTGGCAAGGGAAGAAGAGCAAGTATAGAGTGCACCTTTTAATATACCAGTATGAAGAAAACCTAATAACTTAGTAAGTCATTATTTGGAATAAAAAGGGGACCACAATGGGTAAGGAGACTGTGTACATCTTTTCCTTCTGTACCCTGTGAAACTGTGTACTTCATCTATCCTGACCAGCGTTTTCTCCTACAGGAGCCAGTGGAAGTCATTGATACAATGACACCAGAAGAGGTAAGACTGGATGCTGAGTGGGATTGATGTCAAGTGAGTGCTCCTTTTGCCCATTCCTTATCATTTGCAATTCTTTCTTACAACATCAGCAATTACCACATAAAGCCAAAGATAAAGCCATTTTCTTCTTCTGAGACTTGTACACTGGGCAAGTCTCACACAATAAGAGATTGTTCTGCTAGATGTACTGAGTAAGGCTCCAAGTAATCTGATCTAGCTTTGAAGTCAACTCTGTTGTGAGCAGGGTGTTGGGCTAGAGACCTCCATATTTCCCTTCTCACTTAAATCTATGGGTCTTTGTTGTTCCTTTATTCTTTGCACAAAGGAAGTATTATGTTGTAATGACGAGGGAAATGTCAACTCAGAAAAGAAAGCTAAGATGTTCACTCTCTCTAAGTAGGAAAGAGCAAAACTTCACCTTCCAAGAAAACCTCAGAGGTACTGGAATTGGTCTATTCACATAGGGACTAGATACTGCCAAAGAAGGGGTGGGAAACATGAAAGGGGTAATATAATGGGCAAAACAGGTAAACAATCTACGTGGAGTGGAGGAATGATTAACAGGTAAATGGACCTGGTTTGGATACATAACCAGCAACACTGCTAATTATTGTAAGAGTGATACTCTTTCTTTCTTGTGTCAGATAGATGCTTGGGAACAGGAGGAGCTGAATAAGGATGTATGCTTTGACTGCTGCCGCATAGACCCTTCCCCTTTCCAACTGGTGGAGAGAACTTCCCTGCACAAGGTGGGTGCAGAACTCTCTCTGAGGCATCGTCTGTTTTTCTCCACCCCATCTATCATTGCAAGACTAGTCTATGACATTTCTTCTCCTTTTCTTCACCTCCAACTGACTCACTTTTTCCTCATCCAATTATAATTACCACCAGCTACTTGAACATCCAGACACAGAAGTAATTTTGTTCCCATACCTTTCCGTGTGATACAGTATCTGTGTGACACTAGTCTCCTGGAAAATGAAAGGTTAGAGGTTAAGACATTTGAGTACATTTATTAAAATAGCTTTTGGACACAACTTAGGATTTTCCAGACATTACACCAACAGAAGCAGTATACGCTACTATAATGCTAAGAATATTAGCTGGAGAAATACACCCTGGTTTGTTGGTGCATAAGACTGGAATGAACACTCCTGAATTTCTCAGAGTGTTTCTGTCAGGGTGTGGAGTCTGCCTCAGTGTGTGAGAAAAGTTTCTTCAAACCAGCCTATATTATAGGCTCTTCATCAACCTGAAGCACAAGGAAAGAGGAAGCTAGGTCATACTGATGTCCAATGATAGGACCCAAGGGAACAACATGAAGCTGCAAGAGGGGAGGTTCAACCTGGATATTAGGAAAAAGGTTTTCACCAAGAGGGTGGCTGAGCACTGGAACAGGCTCCCCAGGGAAGTGATCATGGCACCAAGCTTGCTGGAGTTCAATAAGTATTTGGACAACACTCTCAGACGAATGACTTAACTCCTGAGTGTGGAGGCAGGAGTTGGACTCTGATCCTTGCTGGCCCCTTCCAACTTTGGGTATTCTGTGATAAGACTTCTAGAGTCAGTGCAGAATGACTGGAGGAAAAACAATCATTACATAAGTATATCAGGAGTAAGAGATGATTGGGGGTTCACTAAATGGAAAAGGAAATTGGTCTACTGAAGCAAAAGTGCACACTGCAAGTTTTTAATTAATATTTATTTAATGTGAACTGTCAGCTGGTGCCTTGCATTAAATTAATTACTATTATCCCAGTCTTTAGCAAAATAACAGTCTAGCATATACTTAAGATGAGTTTGGTGTTTTCTAAAGGACTGATTGAAGCAATCTGAAAAATACTAGCATTTGAGAGTTTAGGGGTTACAAGAAAGGATACCTGAAGAGTGCAAATGAAGAAGGTTCCATACCTCTTTTTAAAAAGAGCAATTTGCTCTTTTTCAAATAAACTCTGAAATAACAGACATAATTTGACTTGGATGCACAAAAAAACGCAGGAATAAATAAATGATAAAGAAATAAAAAAGCTACTTGAGGTATGCATAGTTAGAGCTAAGTGTAACAATGCTGAAAATCAAAAGCACAGCGTATGGTGATCAAATTGTATTTAACCAGCCTGATTTTCTTTCATGCTAGGATAAAATGTCTTCTGCCAGAAGACTGACATTTTCCTTAATTTACACTTGAACATGACATTCAGCATCTCATGTGATGCTAAAGAAAAAGGCAAATAACAGCTCTGAAAGAATCACTTCATGTAAGGCCACAGGTAGAGTACAGCTCAGTTTAAAGAAACTAGAGGTTAAAAATATTCCACAGATGAGCACTGAGAATGCTGAAAGTTTCAGAAAGCATGGAGTATATTTAGGCTGAAGAACAGAAGGGTGATAGTAGTGCGATACCTGTCTTTTTCAGAAGTCTTTGTAAGAGAAAGGGAGTAACTTGTTTCCAGTGTTCCCACTGCACTGGGTAAAAAGCAAGAAGCTGAAGTTTTGACAGGAAGTATTCTGGACAAAAAGAAAAAGAAAAAAAAAAAAAAAAAAGGCTTCTGGTGGTAAGGAAAGTACTGGAATAAATAACCTAAGTATGTTCTGACAGTGCATGTGATATTCAACTTCCAGCACCAAAATGAAGAAGGATCTCCACAAGTCCCTAAGTGTACAAGGAGACAGAGGATAGGAACAGAATGTGCTCTACATCATGAACACACTCCCAACTCACAGCTTAGCAGAAGGACCAACGGGTAGTATTTGCTATCTACAAAAGGAGAATGGAAGTAGTAGTTCTCACTGGGGTAACTTCAGTATTGTACACCTTTGGGATTCCCATTTCTAAATCACGGGTCTAGCACCAGATATCACATTACCTGTTTCCAAGGTCTCTAAAATGTTTTTGTGTGTGTGTGTTTTTCCTTAGACACATACATTGTTCTCATTATTGGGACTCAGCCATGCCTACATAACCAGTATGGGGAAGCTGAAGGGAGTGTTGGCTTTGGAAGAGGTAAGTATGCATTCTCTCATCTCCTAATCAACTGCAATCATCCTGTGAATCATTGTGAAACACAGGTTGTGGATCCAGCTAGGAATATGATCTAGGAATAGGACTGTGATTGCTATGTTTTCAGCTGAGTTCTGAATCACAGAATCATTTAGGTTGGAAAAGACTTCAGAGATCACCAAGTCCAACCGTTAACCCAGCACTGCCAAGTCTGCTGTTAAACCATGTCACTTAGCTCTACGTGTTTTTTGAAGACCTTCAGGGATAGTGATTCAACCACTTTCCTGGGCAGCCTGTTCTAATACTTCACAACCCTTTCAGTGAAGAAATTTTTCCTAATATCCAACTTAAACCTCCTCTGGAGCAACTTAAGGGCATTTCCCCTTGTCTTATCACTTAGTGCTTGGGAGAAGAGCCCAATCCCCTCCTTGCTACAACCTCCTTTAAGGTAATTGTAGAGCATGGTAAGGTCTCCCCTGAGCCTTGTTTTCTCCAAACTAAACAACCCCAACACTTTGGAAGCCATGTAGTGGAATGGATGATTTCCAGAGAAGGCAGCAGGGATCTACAGGCATGTTAAATGTTTTGTCTTTTTCCTGAAACTAGAGCTCTTAACTGAGTGGCTATTACTATCTCAGTGGTGCAGAATTTGTTATTTACCACAGAACAAAAATTACAATACCTGTGTAAAAGGCCCCAGAGGTGGAGATGTGACTCCATTTTTAAAGCCCTTTATTCTTGAGAGCTGATGAACTTCTGCAGTGTAGGGCTGAGTCAGTCTCCCTCTCATCCATTTTTCTCTGAATTTTTTCTCTTCTAATAGCTTCAGAAGGCAATAGAGGGCTCTACACGCTCTGGAGTTCGCCTCCGCCCTCCCCTTGCCAGTTTCCGTGATACAAACCGGACTTCAATCAGCAGTGAGAAGATCAGCCAGGCTACTCAGGCATGGAACCAGCAGGACAGCTGCATGGTGGCAGCACAGAACGCAGCAGACTTGGGGACAGAAAGCCCACTGCCTCCCTACTCAAACTCCCCACAGCCCTCTCACTTGCATGATGAAGGGGAAGGCCTGTGCTCCAATTATGCCACTGATACCGATTTGGAAGAGATGGAGCTGACAAGACCAGTTGCTGAAGACATCTCAGACATCCTCAAGGACATAAGCCTACGCTCCACTGATCTGTATGAGGATGAAGATGAGGATGAAGATGTCCCTTTATAACTGCCGTGAGCCCATCATGATCTTCTGTTGAGCCAGTCTTCTCGTGCACGCTCCTCAAACAGAAGCTTTTGGATGCTCTTGGTAACCACAGAGGATTGATTCAGCTGGGGGAAGAAACACAGCACTGGCCCTTTTTTGCTATTTTATGTGTAAATACCAGTTGGGTTATTGGACTGTATGGGTGTGCACAGGAGTCAGATGTGGACTGCAAGGTGGTTAAGGGGCAGACTCATAATGTTTAAGGCCTCTGCTTTCAGTTGAGGTGAGGTGTCTACACAATGTGTCACAAAGGATCATAAGAGGACATGAATATTGCTGGACACAATCAGCATGTTCTGGGTCAATCTGCTATGTAAAAAGTGGAGGAGTAGCAGCTCTTCTCATTCTCCATTGGTGTTATCCTTCCAGTCACACCTGGCCTGCATACACCAGTGCAAACCAGACCTCCAGCCAAAAAGCATATTGCTGCTTCGGTCTGCAATTCTGTCCATGTTGCCACAGATCCTTTTGGATAGCTCTTACCTTGCACTCCCCAAAACATTCCCATCAAGAACATTCTTCCTCTTTCTTAATTTTTACTCTGGGATTTTCCTGGGTGAAAGTGCAGTTAGGAGCTTCTCCTCTGTCCTTTAGCTGAACCAAGCCCTAAAAACAGGTGGGAGGAAATATATTCGGTCTACATCTCATGTCTTGAATTCAGCCACAGCTTTGAGAAAAGCACTGGAAGGGAAGAAAGACTCTTTGCTTTCCTATCTCTGTAATTTTTAAATTGTATGTGGGAGCATCCTCTGTCTTGGAAGAAGAGGAGTAAAACAGCATGTATGTGCCTGTATTTCAATATCTGTGTTTGTCTCTCTAAAGCACTGTTCGAAATTTTTACAGAGTTATAGTCTTAAAATACAAGAACTTAAAATAAAATAAAAAATAAAGAACTATGGAGTGTTAGCAGGCTGACAAGAAATACAGCAGAGGCAAGCCACATTTTCTACACTTTGAAAACAAGTTATCTCTCAAGTATGCTCTTTTTGCTGGTAATTCAACCCTACCTACTTTCCACATATTTCTGCATAGCTCAGATCTGAGAATTCCAGCTCTCGCTTTTGTCAATGTCTCCACAAGTACTAAAAGTAGGGACTTCAACTCTTGTCTGCAGCATCCCTCTCTATTCCACATTTAGATCTGGAGGAGATTTTGATCTGTTTCCTGCAAAGAGATGTCTCGTCACTTCATTTCATAGATGCAAAACCTTTGCATTCAAAGATAGGATGCTGCTTTAACTCAATGTCCTTGTGGGGTTTTCTCAGTAAGTATACAGAACTTGATTTTGTCTATTCTGCAGCTTTCCTCTAGCATTCTACTTCTCTTTCAATTATGTTTTTGGTCTAGACACTTAGACACAGTCCCAAGCAGTCCCTTGGATATGTTTCCATTTATCAGGATCAGGGGAGAAAATTAGTGTCTGAGACTATGTTCTTGGGAGTATTGCCTTGGACAGTGAGTCACATCCTCTTCCCTGATATTTATAAAAGTTTATCTTATTCAGAGTGACCAGTTTACCTTAACAGATGGTTTTCCAAAGGCTGTCTCAGAAGAAAGTCAAAAATAGTTACATCTAGCCCAGTCTCCCTAGGAAAATTCTCTTTTGGCTTTAATTCCAAGGACTGACCTTTTACCAAATTCATTTTTACGGTAGTCATGGATGGGGAAATCTGTAACCAAGTGATGGTAGAGGGAAATCTACATAGCTGGTCTCTTCGAGAGGGGGAGATTTGCTTTTGTTCTCTGAAATTCAGAGCCCACCAGCCTACCGTGTATTCTTTTACACACAGTTCCTTTGTTTAAGCTATCTAGGGACAGCCTTTCCCTGCCAAAGTGATCTTCACTTCTCTGAGGCTCACCCTGTCCTTGTGAGAAGACAGTGGCAATCTGAGGGCAAATCTCTCATTCACAGTAGCTGCCTGCCCCACCCCCCCCCAGTGGTTTGGGGCACGTATGTGATTGCCAGGCATTAGAACACAGCCTTCCTGTTACCTTTGTGTCACTTACCCCTGCCTGCAAAGAAGAGACAACACAACTTCTATTTTTCCCAGGTAACTGTGATATTCCTATGTATAAGCAGAGAAACAACATTTCTTTTATATACCCATAAATGCACAGTGAGTGACAACACTCCAAGACCAAATCTGACCTGAGGGTCCACACACCCTGGATAAGTTTCTCCAAGTCTGCCCCTACCTTATTACCAGCAAGTACAGACTTGGTTCTGCCACATTTTGCAGCTTAGCCAAACAATTGGAATGAAACAGATAAGATGGGAAGAAACTTAGAGGCTAGAATCAATACATGTCCCCCAACTCTAGCCTGAATAAAGATATATGTTCTGCTCAAGTTCCTCACTTCTCTTATGGTGTGTTACAGAAGAACAGAGATTTGACTGGATGAGAAAGCAGATGGAGTCTAAATCAAAGCCAGAAAGTGTGTGAGTCATGACAGACAGATTGTGGGCTGGGAGAAATGAAGCTCGAACAAAAATGATTCACATGGAAGGGCTTGGGAAGCTCACAGGAAGCCACAAGCTAACCTGGAAAATTTCATGTTTTGTCACCTGAAGGTATAAGGATACAAACATGCATGAAAGCACATGCACACACACATATCTCCTCTGCTCCTATTGCCCTTAGCTGTCCCAGAGGAAATATTATGAATTGGACTTCTTTTTGTGGGGAAGAAGAAAGATGGTTGTTGTTACTGCTGCTTTTTTAAGACATCATTCAAGATCCATTACAGGTATGCCCTGTCCCCACCCTTCAAGCAGAAGCAGTATTCATCTGTGCCACTTTCTCACCAGAGAAAAAGTATGCATACATGAATGTGTACAGGGAGCCAGAAGGAGACAAAAAAAAAAAAAAAAAAAAAAGTACTGCAAAGATAGCTTGTGATGTGTGGAGATGTTTCCGCCTCCATTTTTACTAATAAAATCTTCACTGAGTTGATGCCAAGTAGTTTAGTAAGTGTGAAATGTGCAGTTAGCTGACTTTTGTCGAGAACTCTATAAGCCTGCACCCCCTCAGGCAACCCAGTACTCCTATCCTCTGCCTCCCACCCCAAGTTTTAACTTGAAACCTTTGTCCTAAATACAAAGTGACATTGATCAGTCACTATAAAACCTGCATCCCTCATCCTATCAAAGTATGAGGCTTGGCTACCTACCTACAAAAAATCATTCTTCTCCCCAACCAAACTCCCCCCCAGATTTTGTGTCATCAATAAGACCTTCCTACTTATTTAGAAAATCAAACCTCAGCTCTACACAAAAAAAAAAAAATCCAAGCAGAAGCTTTGAGAAACAAGAAGCTCTGAGACTGTTTTGAATCACAAAAACTTGCTTTTGTCTTAAATAACCTATGCAGTTGCTTAGAATCACTCCTATTGGGCAAAGATTCGTGTAACACTAAGCTAGTCACTAACACTCAAAGCACTAAAATAGAGCTGATCTTGTTCAGCATTTTCTGCTCCAACCACCTGCTGAACTACATTTGGTATCTAACTTATAAGGAAATACTCTGTGAAGAACACGATAGTTAAAAATCCCTATCAGAGCAGAAATTTTTGGGAAATCACCACCACCACTACACACACACAAAAACCCACCACCCTTCTGCCTTCTATCTTCAACAAAAAATGTAGTCCTAATCTCAACTAATTGCCAGATTACCGATTTTCAGTTAACAAGTGCAAGAAGTTATCTATGAAATTCTAATCTAGCAAGAATTTGAACTCTTCCTTTTACATGGCATTTACATTTGAAAGCAGAAGTCCTGTTTTTAAAGTCATAAATATGAATACATTAAAAATAAGGAAAGCAGGATTAACAAGAAAACAGATTGGGCTTTGGGTGGTTATGACAAGGCTAAGAGACTTTGTCATGACTTCAGTAAAGGAGAAAACACAAGGTGATGAACTATCAGACAACCAAAAAAAAAAAAAAGTGCTTGGAAAAAAAAAAACAACATGTAACTGTTTTTGGTTGGCATATTATTTCAGTCTATAAAAAAATAAATCTAGTTTGCTAACCCTATGGACAAAACCACTTAATATACACACAAAAAAAGAGACAAACAGAACAAAGAGTTCATAAAAAATAACTACACACGCACACAAACACACCAGATATGCAAACACTGTATAGAAGTGCATGTTTTGTAGCCTGACAATACAAGCCAGGGCAATAACTAGCTAAGTAAATAAAGATCACTCTGCCAAATTATTTCAATCCTGGTAGTGGTACAATTAAAAATACACTATTAAATATACTGTCACAATAAGCACTAAGTTGTTCCTGGCCACATAAAAGAGGATTTGGGCACAACTCTACAACTTAGTCAATGCTAGAGACCAGTAATTAATATGTCTGCGTAAAAGCCATGACAGAGCATTAGCATTCTGAAACAGATAAAAACATTTTGGTTTATATTTTAATTTTAAGCCACATGATGCAATATTTTAAGGCTTTATTCATGGGAGACAAGCTTAAGCTAGTCTTGACCATAACTGCAAGTTCTCACTCTGTCCCCTTCCCGTACAGGACAGTCAACCAGCCAACAAATATACACGGACGCACAAACATCACCTTTTTCAAATCAAGGGTGTGAAATACTAGGCAGCTCTGCAACTGGGTTGCCTGTGCTTTGAGCCAAATCTCTTCCTCCCTCAGCTTGCTAGAAGTCAGGAAGTCCTGATGCAAACTCATAGTGCTAAAGCCAACGCAGTGGACACCCACTGTGATTAGGTTGCTGGATAATGTAGCCAGTCTCAGACAAATTTACTACGAGTTCAAGCACTGATCTTTCAGATGAACATTTGCTCACATTCCAGCAGTTCTGCTTGTGCAAACACTGTATGCTCCATATCTAGCCAACTTGAAGGACTGGACCTGATATGGAGGACAAAGAATGCTGAGAAATCCAGTAGCAAATCGATAAGGAAACAGTGTAGAGGAAATGCTTGTAGAGTGCCTACGTGATGTACAGTACTGTTTGCTTTATATGAACAAAAATCTAAAAGCTGATAATATCTGGCTGTTTACTGAATAGCTACTTATTGGATTTGAAGGACAAATGATAAAATACAAGACTTACTAAAATGGCATCTGGATTAAAGTCACACAAGCTTAAGTTAGAAAGTTCTCAGTTATTCCTCTCAGAAACAAATTCAAAAGACAGTAATGGGAGGATTATGAGAAAATACAACTGCCAAAAATAAAAAAAAAAATCTGCTTTTCTTTTGCCCTTCTCAAACTTCTACAGTGCATTTAAAAAAATGGGCTGTGAAAAGAAATGGGAGTTGTGAGATGGCTGGATTATGACCAACTTTACCACTGAATCTTATGCTTAAATCAATTTTGCAGTTAGAATCACAGAATATCCTGAGTTGGAAAGGACCCACAGGGATCATGGAGTCCAACTCCTAGCTCCACACAGGACCACCCAAAAATCAAACCATATGTCTGAGAGCATTGTCCAAATGATTCTTGAACTCTGACAGGCTTGCTGCTGTGACCACTTCCCAGGGGAGCCTGTTCCAGCCTCCAACCACCCTCTCGGTGAAGAAACTTTTCCTGATACCCAGCCTGAATCATGCTTGTTGCAGCTTGTTGGCATTCCCTCTGGTCCTGTTGTTGGTCACCACAGAAAAGAGATTGCTGCCTGCCCCTCTGCTTCCCTCATGAGGAAAGCTGTAGGCCACCATGAGGTTGCCCCTCAGTCTCCTCTTCTATAGGCTGAACAAACCAAGTGACTTCTGCCACTCCTCATATGACTTGCCCTCCAGACCCTTCTCCAACTTCATAGCCTTCCTTTGGACACTCTCTAAGAGTTTTATGTATTATATTGTGGCACCCAAAACTACACGTGGTACTTGAGGTGAGGCTGCACCAGTGCAGAGTACAGCATGACAGTGACTTCCCTCAACCAGCTAGCAATGTCGTACTTGATGGACCCCAGCATACACTGTTGACTCATATTCAACTTGCCATTGATCAAAATCCCCTGGTCCCTTTCTGTGGGGCTGCTCCCCAGCCTCTCATCTCCCAGTCTGTACTTATATCCAGGGTTGCTGAGTCCCATGTGCAGAATCTGTCACTTGCTTTTGTTAAACTCCATATTGTTGGTGATTGCCCATCCCTCTAATTTGTCAAGATCTCTCTGCAAGGCCTCTCTACCCTCAAGGGATTCAACAGATCCTCCCAATTTAGTAACATCTATGATTTACAAACCTGCTTAGTGTTACTTCAAGTCCTGCATCCAAATAATTTATGAAAACAATGAAAAACAGATGGCCCTAAAATGGAGCCCTGGGGAACCCCACTAGTAACTTGTTGCCAGCCTCAGGTAACCCCGTTTACTATAGCCCTTTGAGTCTGACCCATCAGCCAATTATTCATCCATCAGATTATGTTTTTGTCTAGTCAATGTGCTGAACTTTCTGTACAGAAGGATACTGTAAGAAACTGTATCAAAAATATTGCTGAAATCCAAAAAGATTACTTCAGCTGCCTTCCCTTGGTCAAGTAGTCAGGTAACCTTTTCATAAAAGGATACTAAGTTCATTAAACAGGACTTTCCCTTCATGAACCTGTGTTGACTATAACCAGTGACTGCATTGCCTTTCAGGTGTTTTTCAGTAACTCCCAGAATAATCTTCTCCATAATTTTACCAAGCACTGAAGTGAGACTGACAGGCCTGTCAGGGTCTTCTTCCTTGCCCATCTTGAAAACTAGGATAGTATTTGCCAGTTGTCAGTCAACTGGGAGCTCTCCAGATTTCCCAAAGCACAGAAAAATAATTGAGAAAGGTCTTGTGATGATATTGACTCCCATTGGGCCTCATAGACTTAAATGCATCCAGCTGGATCAGCAGATCCCACACAAGTTCAGAGTCGGATTGGACTTTTTAATTACCACAGTCACAGTTCTCCAACTCAGGCTCCAGGGGTCCCAGGGCCCATCCCAGGTGCTGAAGACAGAGGTGAACAAGGCATTAAGCATCTCTGCTTAGTTTATGTTGCTATTTGTGAGGCGAGTATCCTCATAGTGTAGCAGACCAGTGCTGTCTCTGGACCTCCTTTTGCTGATAATAATATGGCACAGAAACTATGAACTGTCTGAAGGACTATACAGAAAATAACCTTGCAGCTGGCAAAGTGCAGAGCCAGTGAGGTGTACAGTAAGAATTGTGCCCTTTTTATTTACTCTTTTCATTAATTACTTGAAAAAGTAACTTAAGAGAGCTTGTAAGACTGTAAGATGAGAGAAGCATATAGTAGATTTGCCATCTAGTCTAAGCAGAAAAATGAGAGGGAAGTGGAAATGAAAGTCTGGGACAGATACCACAGAGTGAGATTCATGCTGGTGCTAAGCAGCTAAATCCAGAGAAGCATTTAACTGAGGGATAAATCTAGACTAGAACGATGATAAAAGAGTTCTGTTAGGTAAAACATTCAGCAGTTTCACACTATCTTTGTAGCATAATGTGAAATTAAGAAGAAAAAAAAATATTCCTATACTGAAAGTACCACTTCCAAGCTCAGAGTTGTTTGTTTTGTTTTTTGTTTTCTTTTTTCCCAAGGACTCAAGTCTTAAATGTATGTGGAATAACTGATTTAATTCAAGACATTACATTTAAAAAAAAAAAATACAGTGACAATTTAGATGCCATTTGGAGGTGGGGGAGGGAAAACAACAACAAAAAACAATGAGAGTGAATACAAGGGGACTTTCAGGAGTGGAGGGGGGGGAATTAAAGGAGTTAAAACACAATTAAATATATGAACGTAATTAACAGAATTATGCAGATATACATAACAAAGGATGGATGAGAATCTATTCAGCAGGTAAACTGGGAGAAGATTAATTTCAAATAGAACACAAAAAGCAAAGATCTGCTAAGTCCTGATTGTGAAATACAGTATGCCTTACACAGGTCGAGTGACACTGTTTAGTCCCTGAAAGAACCAGTGGAAAAGTGCAAATAAATATCTTCACAAGGAAATAAACATCTTTCATGTCTAGAACTTAGAATTCTCATATGATTAACAAAGTGCTACTGGATCTGGCCTAACATCCTAAATCCCTCTAGGAAGAGGCAGATGACACAATAATATTGGAATTGCAGAGTTGCTCCTTTCCAGGAAAAAGGTATTTCCTTTTCCAACCAATTCCCTGAACTGTTATGAGGACACCAGGCTGAGAAGTGCTGATTTAAAAATAAACCATGAAACCAGAGTCTTGCTACTAATGGTAAATGCATATGCCACCCCACCATCAGATTTCTCTTTGTGTCTCATTCTAACCTGCTGTTGTGAAACTGTACCAACTGTACCAGTTGTGTCTGCACACCACCAGTACCAGGATAAAGCTTACACGCATCATCTGGTAAATGCTTTTCCAGTGCAACAGGAAAACTCACTTTGTGCTAAACAAGAGGATCCTGTCAATGTGATGCTGTCTATCATCAAATCTGTCACAATGGCCTGGGATTTGTTTCATGGTAGCCAAGCGAGATTTTAACCCTGCATAGTGGAACAGATGATGTTCTTATCTTCACGATGAGAAATAGTATATTTCTTATTGTGGGATGTTTCTCCAAGCCACCATGGATTCTTTTCAAGGCCCTTAATCAGACAACCTCATTGAGACCCACCCCTGTTCCTATGATTCTCTTTTCTCAGACGCAACTCCCATGGAACCAGTCCCACAGAAATAAAACACTTCCACCAGCCAGGATGGCAAGACCACATTCTGTTTAATAACAACTCCATAAAGGACTGTACATGCTATTTTGAGCTACCTCCCCCTATTTAATGTGGTTGCTGCCACATACAGGCATGGAGGTGTAGAGTGCCATAGTTTCCTAAGTCTATATGTAGTGTGTGTACATGTATGTATGTGTTTGTACTTGCATGTATTTATATATAACTTTGTAGAAGTGTTATCTTAGAAGTCACATTATCAAAACATGCGAAGTATATTCAACAAAAATTTTCAGGCAAACATGTTTTGGAGCTGGAAGACCAAAGGCAAATCAGACTCATTTTAGTTATTAAGGGCTAGTGTGGGACAAGGTAGGGATGAAAGCTTACAATAGTGGACCCCTTTCTCTTTTTTGTTTTACTTCCATTCAGTACTTTCACCCCAGACATTAATGCACTTCTGTAAACACTAGCTTGAAAGAATACAGATAATCACCATGCAGCCTCCCCCTACAGAAAATGTGTATGGATTGGAGCAAAAGTCTTAAAATTGCTTTGCTGCAACCTCCACTGTCCCGTACACTTATGATAAAGCAGTTTCAGACACTGAGAATACAACATTTGAAACCCCAAACCTTAGTTACTTTTAAACGTGCTTCAGGAATCCATTCCCCACACCACTACTGAGATTCCCATCCACCACCCCTGTATGTCTCAAATCCTCAGTCTGGACCCTCCCATATGTGAAAAAAAAGCTGAAACAAGATAAACCCTATTCTCTGTGAAATTACTTTTGAGTCCCAACTTTATAGCATAGGGATTCCCAGAGGCCTCCAATCATGCACAACATCCACAAATCAGAGAAGAGAAATTGAAGTCAAACAAGAATATATATCTGCAAAAGAGCTTTTGGCTTGCTACATTGCTCAAACATGCAATATCTGAAAAGAAGGGAAGTCCACCTGTACTTGCTCCATGGAAGCTCAGCAGAGCTCTAGGAAAGGGTTCTTAACCTTCTGACCTCCAACAGGATTGGATTTCCATGTCCAATGAAAATGAATCCAGAAAGCTAATGAATCTATACTAGATGCTTTTATCTCATTAAAAGTAAATCTTGGTGCACAATCTTGTTTCAGTAATGGAAAAAATCCTTTTTAGATTGTTTGTCTGACCAGGATGGACATTTGTTCCCTTAGAGGAAAGCAGAAACAAGGCTAATACATTCAGAATGTCCCCAATCAAAAGAGATGAGGCAAATGCTCACTAACATTCTTTCCACAGAACACTGCAACCCCTTTCTTCTGAGAAGACAGGTATCAGTAGGTAACTCCCTTGATGTCTGCAGAGAACATTCTCACTTGAACAAGTTTTCATAATTTCACAAAACAAGTCTCTACAGTTTTAGTAAAAATAGTCTTTCACAGGGAGTCCTGGCCTGACTAAATTTTTCCTCTTCCAGCAATGTGTATCTGTACTGGCAAAAATCATAATTCCTTTTTCTGTTGGTCTATATTATATATGAGTAGACCTACACTGACATTCATGGAGCTTCTTTTGATTGCCAAGGAAAAGATTACTACTTTGTTCCCTATGCAGGGGAAAAAAAGTAAGTACAAGTATGCAAACAGGCCCTAAAGTTCTAGCACAGGTATTCTATGTCCATTTGATAACATAATAACCATTTGTCTTCATCCCTACCCCAGTCAACTCTTGGAGGCTCAAGACTCTTTCTGAGATGAGGTGAGACATCCCTCTGTCACAGATGTCCAGCTGCTCTCTTCCGTTCCTGTGCAGATTTACTACTATTTAGTGTGGGAAAAACCTGTGATATAGAAGAGGCACCTGACATTGACTTTTCCGCTTGCATTCATATTTGAGACTGTACTTTAATGACTATAGGCTGTGCTACATATACATTTAGTTCTAATAGACACCACTTTACTAACATTTTTCCTATTTTTTCCTTTCCCTGAGCCATGGCATAGCAATCTTTCCCCATAAAATTGCTATAGGGGAGAGGAATCAAAGCTCTGTATAGGAATGGATTTTTTTTTTCTTTCCATTCCTTTTCTTTCCCTTTGAAAAAATTCAAAGCTAGTTTAAGGGAAATACTAGATTGTTTAGAGTTATCGGAACAAGGAACTTCTATCCAGAAGGAATTAGAAGGAAGAGGTTTAGACTGCAAGATAGTAGGGACTTAGGCAAACTGAATAGATCAGTTTGCACAGATCAGAGTTACAATTAATAACCTTGCCCCCCCTGCTCTCCACAATTGTTAGAGGTGGATTTATTTCAGTTTGTTTCTCTTTCTAGGCAATTACCAATGCAACAGTAAAGGTAAACTGAGCCAAATTTAGGTATTTTGCTTTTCTGCTAGAGACAAAATTCACATTGACTTTATTCGGACAATAAGTAAGTTCTTATCTGGAGTATTTCTTAATGGTTCCCCTGAAGAATTAAGCATGTGGTGAACCATTTTTCAAAGACAATGAAAAAGAAGCCAGCAGCTGGCCTAGTTCAGAAAGGTGTCTTTCCTTTCTCTCTGACAAAAAGTGTGGCCTATAATAAGGACTGCCATGAGTTGTGCCAGTCCTGGAGCTATGGCTTGTGTAGCAGTTCTCTACCTGGTTCCCTTCTGCCTGTAGTCTGGCACAGAACTTCTTACTTCTGTTTTGTAAAAATAAACTTCAAGTTTTTCTTGATCTTTTTCCCAAGCCTCTCTCTCAACTTCTTCCCCTCACTGGCTACACTTCTTGCCATTGCACCAAGCACACATAGTCGTCTACAAGTTTGGCCTGTTGCACCCTGCCTTTCCCCACCACCATACCTCACACCTGTCAAACAAAGAGAACAGTTTCCTTCTCTTCAATCGTCTTCAGGCCTTCAACTAACTGTTTTTGCTGGACACAGTACATCATGCACAGACTCTGCCTAGGTATGAAAAGCCATTCTGAATCTCACACTAGATTGGAACTGGCTTAAAGACAGGGACAAACCTCACCTCCAATATCTGTGTTTCAGTCCTGCACAAGGCTCTTCCTCTTATAATTACAGGAAAAGACACCTCAGTATCTTTAGCTGCTGTGGAGTGTAATCACTGGGTACATCAGTGATTTGTGCGTATCAGTTTTATGAATTTCAAGGGTATGTCAAGTTACTCAAGGCCTCCTGCCTGATTGCAAGGGATTATTTCAAAGGATCCTGTGGAAGAGGAGGGAACCCAAAATCAGATTACAGCACTAAAAATTCTAAGGAAAATGCTAGGGAAGGAGAATAGGGGGAGTATATCCTCTCAGGTTTCCCAGGTGGGTTTCTTTTTCTTTGACAGAAATTTCACGTTCAGCTTAAAACAATTTAAGTTTCATCTGCAGCCAGAGAAACATCATTCAACATGACCATCTGCACATTTCACAGGACCTCAGTGATGCATGCCTCACCATGTAAAAAATACAGGTTGCTGATCCCACTGAAACTCTTATTTTGGTAGGAGATGTGGTTAGTTTTCAATGGTGCCAGTTCCTGAGCAGCCAAATGAGAGTTAGTACTTGTGCTTTTTAGGCAGCAGAAGTATACAGCTGGTGATGAGAGAAGGGAGGAAGCATGACAGCTTCTTTTGTCAGCTTCGACTTATCACAGCAATGCCATTTCAAAGTGCACTTTCACAGTTTTCCTAGCCTAATATAAAGGCCAGCTACTGAGAATAATGCTCACTCTCCCTCTGCTCACAGCTGTTCCCTCTTGCTTATTTTAGAAAGGTATAAGCGACCTGACTTGTTATGAGGTCAGCAGCATGCTAGCGTCTGTACAAGAACTGTGGGAGATGGGTACAGTTAGGGTAGAGGGCTACCTCCTTCACAACAGCATCCCATTTTGATCATCTCAGAGGTATGGTTAAATTTTGTTCTCTGCTGCAAGTTTATCATGAAAGGTGATGTTAAAGTCTTAGAGAGGTAAGGGGGGTGGGGGCAGAAGAGGGAAAGTGGAAGTGGTGACTTGTCAGTGGCTTCACAGAAGCTGCTGATTTAGAGACACAGAAACTAAAGCAGCAGATTGACTTCTCAACCCCAAAGCCTAAGGTAATGGGGTTGAAAAAATTCACAAGGCTTGTCAAGAAAGCCTAAAACTTATATAAAGAATAACTTACGTAAGCTTCTCTTGTATGGTCCTTGACTTTGAGGTTTGGACTGCGCAAGCAAAATGATTCTCTGAGTCATTGTAATCCTAGGGCCCTGAAGGGAAGGATCCCACACTGTAAAACCCAGCAGGGCCCGTAGACCTCATGTGACTGATGAATAGGAAGGGTGCAACCCAGTGTGCCCAAACATGGTGGACTCTACTGGATTTTAAGTGGAGAAAATAAGATCTGCCCTCCCCCTAAGTTATACAACCACAGCAACAGAAGCACTAGCACTGTGACATTCCTAACACCAGCACTGGAAAAAGAGCAAGGGGGACAATTAAACAATCATTTGATATTCATCAAATTACATAAATGGTCATACAGGAAAGAGTTACAGCTACTGGTAGATAAGCAGAGGCTCAAACCAATGTCTTAGTGGTCCTAACATGCCACAGTTCCCTAGCCCCTTTTTTCTTTTATTTTTTTTTTTATCAAGGTCTGTGGGATACAATGTTCATGTGCCATTCAGCAATTCCCTAACTCACCCAGCTGCTCTACATTTGGGTAAGCTAGACACTATGCCTTAGAGATGAAACATGTTCCTGTCCTATGTTTAGTCTGCTATGAGGCAATCATTACCCATACATTATTAGGGCATACTCAAACTGCTGGCCCAAAGGTGCTGGCCCAGTGCTTGCTCCAAATCTTAACATATTTTCTTCCAAGATTTTGCCAATCTTATTTTCCTATTCCTTCCTCCAATCCAGTCTCTGGGTTTAAATGAAGTAGTATAGCTGGCCAAAAATAGGCAATCAAGGGAAAAGGAAGATAGAATTTTCTTACAGTGGAATCTGAGTTTTCTTTCAGATAGGGTCACATGTTTAACCCTTCATTCATATTCACTATAATAACAGCAGTAGCTCCTGTTGAAGTCAAAGGCTTTGAGGTGCTGGTAAGGAGAAAAAAAAAAATCAATCTTTACTGCTTCAAGAAATATCCAAAAACTATGTAGTGCAGCTCTGGTCTGAAAAGGACCTGTATAAACAAACAGTAGAGCTCAGTTTCTTAGTAACCCCAGATCAAGCATACTCAGCTTACCTCTCCTTCTTATTTTCAGCCTCATGGGTTCAATTTGCACTCTGAGTATTTGGCTGGACTCCCTCCAACTCATTTACCCTTACCAGCATAAAGAACTGCAGGCCAAATTTTTCTCACAGAGCACCTGTGCCCTCCATATGCTTCAATAGGTATAGCTATATAATAGTGGCTTTTCTGGAAAATGTACAGTAAGTTCCAGGTCCCTCTCTCTGATACTGGATACACAGAAGCAGCAGGCTTGTTACCTAAGAAAAGGCCAGGTTATACAAACCATTTTCAAATTATATTCAAACTGCCTTTCCAGTCCAGCTCTGGATGCTCACTCAGGTTGCAACTGATTATGGGTAGGCCTGCTATCTCTAGTCAAGCTCCTTGCAACTGGAGAGGAAGATACATTTCTCTTTGGGATTGTGGAAGAGGTCATGAAATTTTATTCACAGAAAGTCATGGTCTTTATGAAAAAGCTTTATAGAATTTAGAAAACTTTAAAGTTTTTACAGAGAGTAGTCTTGAAACCTGTCAGACTTCACAGAGAATAAGTGTATCTACAGGTTGCTAGACATAAGGTTATGAAATTATAAAGCAGGGTATGATTCTCTATCCCATTCCATAGAAAACTGGAAAACTCAACAAGTTTTCCCCTGGTATTGAACTCCACAGAATTTTTCTACAAATTCAATATTTTATATATAGATATATTTTTTTATTTTTTTTGTTTTGCATTTTTTACTGTGTAGATCTTTCCCTCTCACTCCCTTGCATGGAGAAAATGTACATCTTTTAGACATTGATCAAACACCTTAGTAAGTGTATCACATGTCCACATTAAAAGAAAAAAGTCCTGGACAAGTTGGCCCTCTCACCTTAGTCCTATAAATAACACAGAGAGATCATTTGAAGCTATTCTGAAAGCTACCATAAACATCCAGATTGGTCCTGGAGAGGCACATGGGAACAAAACTGTGAGAAAAAAGCAATAAACCCAAATTTTCTCCCACAAAGAAACATACTAGACCATTCTGTATCCCTGAAGGTTTTTAGAAACAGAAATAATTAACACTTGCTCATTTGACACCTGATTAAGTGTCCTTGGCACTTGCCTTGTCACCTGTTCTGGTTCATGTCGTTTCATAGGCCCTGATCCCTGACTAGGCTCAAGATAGTTCAGTAAAATGAACTAGCATTGATCCTGCAAAACCTGTAGATTCATCTTTATGAAGCACTGCTGCCCAGGAGAGGTTAGCACCTGAATGTGTAAACATTTATACAAAGATACTGAAAGTTCATCATTCAGGAGAAGAGCTACCTCCTAAGACAGATGTAAGCAAGCCCAAGGAAATGGGTAAAAAAAAAAAAAAAAAAAAGGAAAAAAGGTCACAAAAGATTTTATCTCTTACCTATACCAAATTATCAATCTTACTTTAATATCCAAAGGTCTTTTCCTTTAGAGGAGCAATGGAGAGGGAAGACAGATCTTCTTGACATGGTCTTGGCTAGAAAGACTTGGGAGTTCATAGAGGAGTTCCCTCTTCATGCAGCTGCCTGTGTAAGTGGGAGAAAGCTGAGTAGGGTAAAGTTCCACCTGAGAGGAGACAGTTTCAGGGTAGGGTAAATTTCTACCTTGAGACAGGTTTTCAATTTCCTTTCAAAGTCCCTCCCCTGCAAAAAGAGGTCTGTAGAAACATGGTGAGCAATTGCAAGAGACTGAATTCTCACAAGTCAATGAACCATTTTTTTTAACAAAACAAACGAACAAAACAAAAACAAAACAAAACAAAAAAGTAACCCATACAAATAGGAAAAAACTCCTAAAATCAGCTTTTTCCACTCCTGAAAAAGAGATGGAATGTGAAAAGAAACAGATCAAGTGTTGAGCACTATTTACATTTCTTGGGGGCAGGAAAACAAAAGAAGTCAGGAATATAGTCAGGAAGAAGAAAGAGGAAGAAACATCCTCTCTAGCCTCTTTCCTCCATCTACATTTGGCACTGCAGAAGGAGTGGCAGAAATGGGAGAGGTGCAGTATTTCTGATACTGGAGTACAGGCTTTTACCACTATTAACTGCTTTTTTAGGAACACTTAACCAGCAATATAAAAAGTTTTTTAAAAAAGCAACAACTGAAAATTCCACTGTAAACTGGATATCTGTGATCTCATAGTTGTACACACTATTCCTGGATCTGCTGCCTCCCCATGCTTCTGGCAAAGGAAAAGACAGAAGGATGCAGCAGCAGCACCAAGATGGACATGTTCTCAAGCCCTCTGCAAGAGTCAGCTTTTTATGACTGTCTCCGTAGCTGAAAATGTTCTTTCCACTGGCATCCAGTGCTCAGTGCCAAAAGGACACACCACTCTTGCCAGCTCCTAGGAAGGTAGGAATGTCAAAGACAGAAACAAATAAATGAAAGACTAGAAAGAAAGAAACCAAAGCGTGAGTATCTCAGAGCAGGGTTAGATTCGTATCTGCATCCATTCTTTCATGCCACAGTAGAGCCATGCCCACAGATCCACACCATCTGTACTGCAACACAGTGCGTGCCCACGGAGCGCAGTCTGTATCCATTGAGCCTACGATTTCATATCAAGGTGCTATTGAGGATCTGGTTACACAGCAAATCCTTCATCTCAGTACAGTCTATATTGAATACAGCCTTATTCTCTGCGTCAGCCATAATCACTATACTAGTGCAATCTATATTTGTAAAGCCATATCTTCATTTAAAACAGTCTATATTCATATATTCTATCAAAGGGCATCAAGTCCACAAAGCAACATCCATTTGGCCAGGCTGGATTCTAGCCCCATAGCCACTCCCTATATCAAGCCTGTCTTATCAGCCATATCCCCAGTACCAGAAGTTTGTATCCAGAGCCAAGACTTTGTATTTATAACATTTAAACATGATTTACCAATCCAGATCTCTCCAAGCACCTCACGTGCATTGCCCAGAGCAATGAAAATAGAAAATATACATGTATGTCCACACCAGAGGGAAAGGTCTTCATGTGTCAATCACTCTGAGATTTTCCTTTTGTTTAAAAAAATAATTAAATGTAGGAATGTAAGGTGTGTCTGCTCGGAAGTACAGGGAGCTGGAGAGAAGAATTTCTGTCGTTTCATTCCTCGTCACCCATCTCTTTGTTCAGCATTAATGAAATTTTCACAAAAAGCATCAGTTGTTTGTTTCTCCCTCTTCCTCATCAAAGGATTGAACCCCAGAGGAGGTGACATCTGAGACTTTGCGGCTCAGAGCAGCATGTTCCAGCTCCTCTCGAGGAGACAGAGATTCCAGGTCCCGGCATACTACATCATCCTCCTCTGGAGAGGGCTTCTTGTTTATGAGAGGAGCCTTCTCCAGCTGTGGGTGCCCTTCGTCCTCAACATGGTCCTCCATGTAGGTGCTGGACTCAGCCCCATCCCCACCCTGAGAAGTCTGCAGGGGCCACACATGGACCAGCCCTGTGCTCTGGATGAAGTTTTGCTCCTGCTGCTGTGGCTGCAGCTGTTGCTGCTGGAGAAGACCGCTCTGGATCAAAATACTTTCCTGAAGGTTTGTCTGAGACTCATCGAAATTCTGGCCTAGGTAGGAGCCAGTTGCTGGAGAAGCGATGAGGGACTGGTCACTGGTCTCCCAGGCATCAGATGAACCTAAGCAATACATGCCCTGTGAGACATAGGAATGAGGCCAGCTATCATACTGTGTCTGGGCCATATGCTCTGCAGGAAAAGGAAGGAAACAACAGACAGTTAGACACGGTAATCCAAGCTGGTTCATTCAGATAGCTTGGATGTCTGTAAATGGTACTGTATTGGACAGGGTTGATAAATTGTTTTGAGGAGAGGAGGGTGAAGAGGAGAGGCAGTACTAGGCAGTAGGCATATGAACATGACTATACCCACAAGCAACTGCAAGAGCTAGTGGCTCTCCACAGTTGTGCCCAAAAAGCCAAAGGAACTGGGCTTTGGAGCCTCTCTGCTAATGTCAGATTCCTTGGGGTGCAAATAGGTGATGCCTCTGCTAGATTCCAACCCTGGAATTTGACACTGCAGAATAAAACAGGGCAGATGGAAGTACAGTGACATGACACCAAGAGCAGAAAAGGGGTCTTTCAAGATTAGCAAGAGGTGCTGGAGCTCACCTTGGCTCTCCATTAGCTCCTGATAGTTCTCAGAGTAGTTGCCTGCTGGATTCTCCTGATTTGAGTTTACACTCACATCCTCACCATCCATAGAGGACCAGGCCATGAGAGTCGCCTCTGATATAGCAAATTGCTCCATCACTCCTGTACCAAAAGAGACGTGGAGGGGGAGCAGTGATGCATGAATGCCTCCACCTTTCACCACCCTCTTAAATCTTACCTCTTGGTCCCTCTGTCCCACTATGGTCCAATATCAGCAATGCCCATCACCCATAGTTGGCCCTTGCTGTCTACACTTTGCATGCCATTGACAATACTCCAACCACAGTCTCTCATCTCCTTCTGCCACCTGAACCACCCAGAGACATTCCTAAGTGTGTTTTTTGAGGATCCTGCACATTGGTATCCCAGTGATTCTGCTCTGGGCCATCCCAACCAACCCAATTCACATGCAAAAAAGTCAGAACTACCTGCAAGGAATCGGGCCTCCTTTTCACCGTCACTCAGGTCTGAGTAGGCATCAGCATCTTTGCGTGCTGTCTCATGCGTGTGCTGCTGCTGCTGGCTGTTACCTTTACCCCAGCCTTGCCATTCAATCATGTGAGCCACACGGCCTTGGCCCATAGCCGTTGGCTTTGTGACATGGTCCTTCATGCTGCGGGATATCCCTAAGGGGCCAGACATTAGAAAACAAGGAGGGGCTATTACACAGCTCCAAGGTTGTTTGCCTCTCTGTTTACCTCTCTTGGAAGTGGGGTTTCTCCCCTCCTTTCCTGACAGGGTTCAGGCCTTGGGTTGGGCGTCTCCCACCTTTCACTGTATCCCTCTCCAGGAGAGTTTCTCCATCTGTCCTTGGACTGGTTCTCAGGAGGGGGAAAAAGAGGAAACCCCAAATATGAAAGACCATTTCCTTCCTTGCCTAGAATCCATTTGGGACAGAGTTGGGCATGAGTGATGAAACCTGGAAGTGAACAAACTAAGAAATAGAAAATGGGGTTAAACCCAAGACAGTTTGAGGGGAAACAATTGAGGATGTCTGAGCTGGGGTGCGTGGTGAGAAGCAAAATCTGTTTCTTGGAAAGTGCAAAAGCTAAGAGATTTCTATATCTCTAACCATGGTGGTAGAGGCTGCTCTAAGGCCTAGAAAAGGCATGAGTAAGAAGGGAGCAGTTGGGAAAGCAACAGGGAGCTATAAGAAGAGGCCTTGAAGGCTTGTGGAAAGAAGCTGCCAAGGATAAACCCAGGTTTTAAGGACCTCACCAGAGAAAGACGATTTAGCCAAAGCCCCAATCCCATAAGCATTGGAGTTGCGTTTCAGCTTGGGGAGGATGGAGGTCGTATCTTCCATGGAGAGCTGAAAAGAGAGAGAATATGAAGAAATATATAGAGGAAGATGAAAAGAAAGTGAATGGAAGTAAGATATCAGTTTAAGAATTCCAGAAGGTAGAGGGAAGATGAAGAGCAGAAGCAAGCAACAAGAAAGGGCAAAAGAGGAGATGAAAAAAATAGAAGCTATTTAACCAATATTTGATAGTGCATAGCTGTGGGACTGAGTGAGGCAAGGTCAGTGGCAGAGACAGAAGCAGGCTGTGAGAGGCCTCCCTTTGGCTGCTGCCAGTCCTCTATGGACATGCTGCACTGTTCTTGCTCTTCGTCAGAGAGGCAAAGCATGGCTGATGGACAACCAG
Source organism: Aythya ferina (assembly GCF_964211825.1). Lineage (NCBI taxonomy): Eukaryota > Metazoa > Chordata > Aves > Anseriformes > Anatidae > Aythya > Aythya ferina. The sequence goes on along the minus strand of NC_140296.1, from coordinate 125,166,130 downwards.
GGAGCTTACAGTGAGGAGCTGACAATGTGATAGGCAAGACACACCAATATGCATTGCACTACAGATATTATTTTATATGTTGCTTTTGGTGTTAATTTCCTCTCATATTTTACATGGTCTTAAAATGAATATGACTATATCAGTGGTGCATCTTGTTTCATTCAAGCACCTACAACTACTAGTAAAGAAATGAGGTCAATTCCAGTAAATTTCACTCTATTCTCTTTCTTCATCCTAAATCCCTGAATAACAAGGACAGGCAGCAGTCATAAACACAATAAAACACAGTTTCTCAAGATGAATTCATCAGGCTTCTTCAAAGATGCCAGGCATTGCATTTGAGGCTAAATTTTCATAAGGGCTAAAGAAGCATTGCTTTTGCTCTTCATTTCAGCCTCTAAAACTCAAGTCCACCATGTTCATACTCAGCATCCAAACACAAAGATACTCAAAAGTAGTGACCATGACAGTGGAAATTTTAAAACCTGATCTGAAGCAACCATTTGGCCATAGGTATAGACCTCATGAAAGCTGAGAGGAGCAGGAAGTCAAATAATCTCAGGCAGTCAAATAATTGGAGGCAAAGACAAGCATTGATATCAAACTGCATATAATCCCAGTCAATTGCCAATCTAAGAGAGATGAGTTTCTCTGAAAACTGAGTGTAAATGTAGTGAGTGAGGCATTCTGTAACTTAGCAGCCAGGAATGAGTGTGTGTGACACATAACCTGAAGCTATCAGAAAGCAGGGAAGAACAATTAAAAAGGTAAGGTGTAGCTTAGAACACAGCTTGTTCCATTGTGCACTTCCTTTGATGATGAAGCTGGTTAAAGAATGCCAGTCTATGCCCCCACTGGTCATTCTTGCCTGGGCACTGCTGTTCAGTATCTGTCCATTTGTTTCAAAACAGCCTGAGGACTCTGCTATGATAAACCTAATGAAAATGACCTAGAACAGAAAGCATCTGCAGGAGGTCTCTGCCACTCCAAGGCTGAACAGCTATGGCAGAAAGGCAGGAATGAATAGGAAGAGAAGGAAATTCATGAGCCAGCATTGATGCCAAAGATATACAGAATTACACTGAGAAAGAGAAAGAGACACATTGAGAAAGGACTTGACGGATTCAGAATGGGCTAGAAAATTGGAAATTGCAAGTAAGAAAACTATCTTCTACTGTCTTTAAGGAAACATGACCTTGTGTACCTTGCTTTCAGGTAGACAGAAATGCAATGAGGAAAAAAAAAAAAGTGGTAAAGTTCTTCCAGTAAACTGCTGTATGCTGTGTAATTTTCCTGCTCAATGTGTTTCTCTAAGCAAAAGAGACTAAGCAAAACATCCCAAGCCATAAGTGCCACAATGGATGAGATGTCAGTAGTAAGGGTTGGTGTATTGGGTTTATGTGGCAAGGGTTTGGTAGCAGAGGTGTTACAGGGGTGACATCTGTAAGAAGAGCCCAAAAGCTGCCCCGTGTTAGATAAAAGACAGTTGCAGTCAGCTCTGAAAAGGACCTGCTGCTGGCAGAGCTGACCCCACAAGCAATGCTAGTTGTGCCTCTGGGAGAGCATATTTAAGAAACGGGAAACAAACTGCTGCACAACAGCAGCTGGGAGAGAGAGAAATGAGAAACAGCCCTGCAGACACCAAGGTCAGTGAAGGAGGGGGAGGAGGTGCTCCAGGTGTCGTAGCAGAAGTTCCTCTGCAGCCCATGGAGGAGCCCCTGGTGGAGCAGGTGGATGTGGCCTGGAGGAAGCTGCGGCCCATGGAGAGCCTCCGCAGGAGCAGGCTCCGGGCCAGAGCGGCAGCCTGTGGAGAGGAGCCCACGCAGGAGCAGGGGGTCTGGGAGGAGCTGCCACCCATGGGGGACCCGTGTTGGAGCACTCTGCTCCTGAAGGACTTCTCCCCATGGTACAGACCCATATGGGAGCAGTTCTTGAAGAGCTGAAGCCTGTGGAATGCCCACATAGAGGACTGTATCTCATGGGAGGGACCCCACACTGCAGCAGGGGAAGAGAGTGACCTGAAGGAGTGTAGTGGCAGAGATGAAGTGTCATGGACTGACCACAGGCCCCATTCCCTGTTCCCCTACACCACTCAGGGAGAGGAGGTAGAAGAGCGCTGATGGGAGTGGGTGGGAAGCTGTTTTTAGTTTGCTTTCAGTTTCTCACTGTTCTAGTCTGCTAGTGATATGCAATAAGTTATATTAATCTCCCTGTGTTGAGTCTGTTTTGCCAGTGACAGTAATTAGTGAGCAATCTAAAATCTCAATCCTTGAACCCTTTTCTATTGTATTTTCTCCCCCTCTTCTTTTAAGGAGGGGGAGTGAGACAGCAGTTGTGGTGGAGTTTAGCTGCTCAGCAGGGTAAAAACACCACAGTTGGTTAAAAAGGCAAATCCCCTTGGCATTCAGTGACCCAAGTGCTCTCAAATCACAGAGAACCAGAAAATGACACACATTTAAAAAGTATCTGAAACTTGAAATTGCTTACAACTGCCAAAAACTTGGCTTCTAATCCTACCTTTCAAAATGTATAAAACTATCAACGCTAATTTATGGGAAGATACTTTTAAGTATCTTTTTTAAGTATCTTAAGTATCTCAGCCAGAAAGAATAGTTTGGTAGCACTAATAGAAATTATTCCCTTTTCAGGATACTCTTTTTGCGCTAGTGGAAAAAAAAAATAAATCATGGCATAGGTGTTAAGAGCAACAAGGAACATATGTTATTAAAATATTTGTTTGTTTCTTCTTCCACTTATTAGCTAAAGTTAAGTTGTGCTGACCATCTTCCTCAGGGGACTGTAAAAAATGTCTTTACTTCTGTATGTAGCTGAAAATTATAAGATACATTTCTTCCAAAGTCCTGGAAAAGATCAAAGACTACTGATTTTTTAAACTTGTTGGATATACTTCTTCTTTATCTAACAGTGCCAAGAAATATCACAAAGAAAATATCAGAAATTACACACATTTATCCCAGAGGGATAAAGGCAACTTAAAAGCCACCTGCAGATCTAAATATCTTGTGAGACAGAAGCACATCAAAATTCATCAGCATCCTCTGAATCTTAGACAATGCTCAGAATTTCAGTGGCAGTGAAGACTTTCATTCATGTTTCCATTCTGATTGCCACTATATCTAATAAAAGACAAATCCTGGGCTTTCTATGACTAGAATATGAACAGTAGCGTGGTGCATACTCACATTGATACCATCCCAGGAGAAATCTGTCCGTGTTTGCTAAAGAAACCAAAAATGGACATGATGTTAGTGTAATGAACAAGTTGCAAACAGCTATGCATCTCTCCAAGTAGTTTGCCATAATCAACAGCTGGTACTCTAGCTGATAGATTAAAAAAACTTGTGTCTTTCAAGCTGGCTTATTCCCTGTTGCTGGATGTGGTCACTGTAGGTACAATAGTATTTGGAAGTATGCAAGTAAATATGAAGATAAAAAAGTACGAGAGGGAGAAATACAAACACCTTTAAGACTCCCCTTCTTACAACTTTTCGTTGCTAAATACTGCAGCTGGAATCTCTGTATGGGAGGTGCATCCCTCAGGCTAACACAAGGAGGAGCTACACTACCTATCTATTTTTACTGTATGATAGCAAGTTACAGAATGATTTTCTTCCAAAATTATTTTTGCTTGTAGTCTTTCAGTTTGTCCACTCTGACCCACTTTCCCTTTGCAAAACAGATCCCTTGCCCATACCAGTCATTACAGCAACAATTCATAGTGCATTTCCTTCAGCTGGGAGGACTCGCATCTCAACATCTTGGCTTGGGGATGTGAACGCTCAGGAAAATTTAGATGAATTGATTACAGCTATGGTAATTTACATAAATCAAAATGTTTCATGAGATATGGTTTATACTCATTGGCTTTAAAATCTGTATTTGATTTTAACTGAGTTTTCCATACAAGGTTAGGCTCCACTATTTCTGTCATGATTTTGTGAAACTCCAAGATTCTTAGAGTTACATGCCAAGCCAGCAAAGTGTAATAAGGAAATAAAGTATAAAAAGGAAATAAAATACCAATACATTAGTACTTTGTAAGATTAGGCAAATTGTATGTTATTTGTGAACATTCTTTGTGATTTCCCAAATGTTATTTGTTGATATTTTTATTAACCAGGACTGCATATTCTGAACCTTACAGAGCTGAAAATTCAGGTATCTAAACTGCAATAATTCAGAGCAGGAAATGAATCAGCCCTTGACTAAACACTAAATCAATTGGCAGTGAGTTACTAGTGAATGCATTCCTAAAAATCAAAATGGAGACAAATGTTTCTTCAGAAGATTCTATGGCTATACTGCAGAAGCTGGGACATAGTGCTGGATATTTCAGTGAATCCATTATTCAAGGAATGCAGACCTACAGGCTTGTCAGAACTGCCACGGTCTTATTCATGTTCTGTTCTGCCTCTGTTGTGAGTGGTTAAAAACATCTTTACGTGCAAACTCTTACTCACTCTGGATATTCAAAAGAGTGACTCAACTCTACTCAACACAAGCCAAACTGCACAGATACGGAGGTCTGATCCTTGGGTGCACACTGACATCCTAGTCCCCTCCCACATGATGCCCCAGTGATAAACAACATGCATTTCTAAACTCAGAAAGAATCATATATTTCTGATTCCCCTGGATAAGTGTGTCTGGGACAAGCACTCACCTCAGTGGAAGGACGGTGGAAGCTGCTGCCATGCAGTGAACTGGTGCTGTCCATATTGATCTGGTCCACATCTTTCAGTCCTTTCCAGTCTACTGCAATCACCTCATTTCCTGCAGGAACATATCTAGTCAGGCTTCCAAATGCCACTGACTTAAATGTGTTTTAAGAGTCTTAAAAGCCAAGTCAGCTTAGCATACAGAAGAATCACTGACTTTAAGGCCATAATGGCCTTAAACCAAACCTGATTTTTATCAAACCATCTGTACATCATTAACTGTTACATTTCACAAGGATATCTCCATATGAAGACCAGTCATTTGTGTTGCTCTAAAGCAGAATGTATGCTTGGCTAAAGCATAGCTTCCCAGAAGAAAAGAATCTAGTCATGATGTGTGACAGAAATAACCAATTCTTTTGATATCCTGTTCAATATTAAGCCATCATTACTTAAAAAGGCATTTCTTCTTTTTAATTTGAAATGGTTTGGCTTCAGCTTAGAGGTGCTGGTCCTTGCTTTGCCTTTCTCAGAAAGATTAAAGAGTTTTTTAATACCTGCTGTTACGTTTCAGAAAAGTTATTCATACATTTGACTTTCTTCTTGATGTATCAAATAGACTGAGATCCTTAGGTTTCTTATTGTATAGCATTTTTCCATCCCCCTTAATAAATTGTTTATTATTTTTAAAGTCATCTACATTTGACATCTAAATTTTTTTAGTTCTTCAAAATGAAGACATGAAACCATGCATAGTAATACAGGACTCCTATAACCCATTCTGCTAATAAAGGTAAAAACGACTGGCTGCTCCTCATCATATTAACCCATTGTGCCATAACCTTGCAGTAGACTCTCATGTTCAGCTGTTTGTTCACTGAGATCCCTATGCATTCAGCACAGTTTTCTGGGATTGGCACCCATTCAAAAGCAGAATCTGTGCTGTTTGATTTTAGATGCATTTTAATACAACTTAAAGGATTAAATAAAAATAAATGTTAATAACGTAAAATAGGAATGATAAAATTGAAAGAATAAATATAAAAACCAAAATGATTAATACTAAATTTTAATATAAGTGAAACTAAATGCAAACTTCATATAGCCAAGTATCAAGACTGTTCTGTATGACCTCTCTGTCCATATAGCTATTTACTGTGCCTTCAATCCTTGTTCCATCTCAAACTAAAAAACATTTTATTTCTGCATCCATGTCATGGAGGAGAAGGTTATACTGTGCTTAAAACAGCCTTTTGCAATCTAGCAAGAAACAGAGCTCCAATAATGATCATTGATTCCTGGATCAATTGTGTAATCTCTAGTCTATTTAAAATATATATTACTAAATGTGAATGGTGCTATTTTCATTAGCATTTTGCTTTTTATTTGCTCTTTGTCGCAAATTTCTTTGCCACAGACACATGAAAACCCTGTTGCTTTTTCTAGCATCTGGCACATTTACACTGGTTTGTCACTACCTGGGTAGAGATTTTCTGACAGGCAAGAGGTATTGTGCAATCCTCTGCCCTACACAGGCCTGTAGGAGGCATGTAGGCATTTATGGGTGGGAAGCCTGAGGCATTCATCAGCTAGAATTCAAAATGCAAATAAGTTAATTTGGTCTTTTAAAAAAGGCTAAGCTTGGTAAGTCAGAAAACAGCAGAAAGCAAGTATTATTTGATTTAGTGTCCACCACATCTTCACACCTCATCACTTTCTGCTGTGTAAGAAAATCTCCTTCTCAAAGGATCAAGTCATACTTTCTCCTCCACACATTAAATATGTTTCTGTTCATTGGGATAATTGTAACTGAGTGCTTTAATAGCATCCCCAATGTGCTTCCGATTGGCTAAGTAAAACAGAAACTATTCATGGAACTTAAAAGAAAAAAAAAAAAATCCATAGTGTCTGCTACAAAGCCCAGCATTAGAAGTCAAACATAGCCTGATTTCAGGAGGTAGCAGGATTTGGCATTAATGAACATGACAAAGACTACCTTTCAAGGTTGTGATCATCTTGACTGATTTTCCTATCAAGTACATGCATGTATTTGTCCTTACTGAGCTCCATTATTTACTTCTAATTGTGATTACCATTAACCATGATCAATTCATGAGCTAGAAGTATACAGCTGAAATTGTTTTCAATTCTGATTGGATCATTCAGCATCTATCCACAGTCACCCTCCCTCCTTTGCAGGGTATGTCACATCATTTGATACAAGCTTATCTGCACACCCACAAAGAAGCACAGAGAGACAATGGCAGAAGGTGGGATCCAAATAGTACCCTGGCAGGCTACTCCCAGGCACAGAACAGGAACCATCATCCTATCAAAGTCATGTCTCAATACACCCAGAGGCTCATAGGGTGACAACAGCAGGTGGAAACCCAAGTTGTGCACTCACAGGAAGGGACACCCTGTCTGGACCCCTCACAAGGGTTGTTGCATAGACAGCCTCAGCCCCATGGTTCAGAAACAGTGCCCATGAAGATAAGGCAGGGGAAAAGGTTCTCTAAAGCAACTTTGAAACTGAGGGAGGTGTTCATATGCCATGGAATATGGGACCTACTATTGGATGTAGGAGAAGAGCATTTAAGGATTGCAGTAGATTTATGAGATGTTTAGGGGTAGAACCAATGGCAGGGAAAGCGTGGGATCGAGGTGGCTTGGGGAGGAATGTATGTATATATGTTGCGTATGCATGCTTGTGTGTATGCTACTCAGCCTTGCTACTCACTGCAGCTGGTGACATGGAGCTACAGCAACCTTGCCGCTACTGGATTCATCTCTGCTCATGGGCTTCAAGTGCCCATTTATAAGGGCACTTGAGGTTGTGCACGAGCTTTCCAGCGGATCTGGAGGTATCTCCACTCAGGCCTTGGCAGGTCCCCAAGGCCAGGCTGCCAAAACTTCCTCTAAATCCTGGTGTGCAGTGCCTGTATGGGACAGTTACCTCACTTTTCTCTGGCTGTGGAGTACAGCTGCAACTAGCTCACCCCAAGCAGTCAGTTCTTGTATCGTTACATAAAGCTTTGATACATCATTGCTACCTTCTACACAAGCTTTTATTATGCTTTGTCCTTCCTATTTGGCAGCAGTTTCATTTTTCTGTTTTGTTTTGTGGCAGACAGCACTACTCCCTGCAAGACTGAGCAATCTTGAATTTGTCAAAGCAAGAGAGGGTGCTCTGGTGTGTGCTTGGATTCAAGTGAGAGGGACAAGGCCATAGTGGGCCCACTCATGGGCTGCTCATTCCTAATGTGGCTGAAGAGCTATTAGGTTTGGCATTAAAATCAAAGCTAGAAACATCTCTAGCAAAGGAAAGTCTCTGATAGAGCCTTGAGAAGCCCAGCTGCGAGTCCCAGGTGCATCAGCTATAAGTTTTGCTGTTGGCTTAAAATAAACGTATTTGATCTTCCTTGAGCTGGGAAAGGGTAGAGGGTAGAAGCTGGTGGAGGGCAAGAAAGGGGAACCACAAGGAAGTGCAAATCTGGAGAGTGCACATAAAGGAATGAGTGCGGGGGCTGAATGTCATCAAAGTGAGCCAATGAATTCAACAGAGGTCAGTGGAAGGTTGAAATTGGAGTTAGGTGTAGGAGTGGGTGCCTACTTCTGCTTATTGGGATTCGGTTGCCTCTTGTTGTAGAGGCAGCTCCTGCTCCTTCACTCCATCAATAACTCTCTGTCACACCAGAAGGGGAGAGCTGAGGCGTTCCTGCTGCAGAGCTGATATAGACAATGATGCTGGAGAGGCAGAAGAGGTGCTACCACTCCAAAGCAGAAGGCAAAAGTACAGAAGCCTTCATTACAGACTTCAACAGCAGTGCCATAGCTGTTTTATTTCCATTTATCCTGTTTCATTCCTGTACTCTCAGTTGTTTCTGAGCATAGTGCTGTGACACTACTGTAAGTCTACACATCCTGGCACACAGAGTAAAACAGGCTGCAGCACTGTTCTGAAAATGCTCTGCAAGGACCCCTCAGACACAGAGATAGAGAGAGACTAACCTCAGGCAGACAGGTGCTCAATACAGGCAACTCGACAGCCGCAAAGTTTGGCAAAAGACATTCAATTTTTGATCTCAATACTGGTAGCACACTGATAGTTTCCATTTTTGTACAGTGTGTATAGAAAAAGCACAGAGGAATTTTGTTTTTCCTTGCACTTTTAAAAGTTGTTGCTTTTTTTGTTTTGTTTTGTTTTTAACATCATAAATTCCATCTTTTCCCTGAAAGACTCAGTAGATGACTGAAGAATAAGTAGGAAGCTAAATATAAGAAGCAGTAAAATGAAACCAACACAGTTGAAATACATAAATATACTAAGTGACAGTGTTTACAGATCAAAGTTGCTTTGTATTTTTAACACAAATTTAATTTAAAAAAAATCTGACAGACGCATATCTAGAAAGCTGTATCCATCACAACTGAAGAAATGTTTCTACTCTAGCCCTCTAAGCCTTTGGGGGAAAGACAATCCCTCTGCTCTTTACAGCACTGCTTAAGTAAAAATAAAGATTTAATTTTAAGTCAGACATTTCTAAATAATAAATATGAAAAACATTTTAAAAGGAAAAAAATAGATGAGGGAAACAAAATACCAAGATGCCTCCCCCTGCTTTTTTAAGCATGGTAACTATGGACTCACAAATTAGAAAATGTATTTTCTAAAATTCACAAGTAATATGAAATAGCAACTATTTTTAAGAATGCACTGGAAAACTCCAAGAATCCATCTGGATGACTGTATCCCACGTTGCTGATGTAATATTAATTATTACTTTTTTTTTTTTTTTTCTTATTTGGAGCCCATTTTGATGAATACTTTGACTTCTCATGGAGACATAAAATATCTTAGTTGGACATATTTCAGTTTCTTTTTATTTCTGTGATCATAGGAAATTCATCTGGTTTTGAATTACTTATCTATTGTAATGTTAAAAAGTCTATTATATTTGGGTTTCCTTTTGCAATTTCTCAATCCTATTACTACTGTGCATTCATTGACAGTGTATTTGATATGTATGCCTGTATTTTGTTCATTTAGCAAGGTACTTGCTTGAATTGCACACCTGCATCTATGCAGAAGCCTTTAATAACCTATTTTGTTGCAACTTCTGTGTTGAATGCTCAAAATCTCTAATTTGTCTTCTATGTTTTGTTTTGCACTGAATAGAACAATATAGCTTTAGAGTCCTAAATTTTCTTCTTTTTTTTCCAATGCAATGCTGGTGAAGATACACACTATATACTAAACATATATTTGTGTCAATCGCTTTCAGATGTGTTGTCAATTAACATAAGAAACACATTAATTATACAATGAGTTTCCAGCGCTGTTATTATCCACTGTTAGCAAACCATCTTCTGTTTTTCAAGTTTTACTTTCCGCAGAGAGCAGAAACATTATCATTCGATATTGGTAGGCAACTTTAATGTTGGTAAACACCAATATTTAGAGTAAATGGTTCAATTATTTCTTTCCACTCCTTTCTTTACCCTGAATGACTAAGAAAGCAACAAATGTAATTGCAGTAATTATGATCAGTATTTAAATTGTACTTTCCCCAATATCAATTTTGGAGGAGCTGTTAACTCCCTTGAGGGTACAGAGGCCTTGCAGAGAGATCTTGACAAATTAGAGGGATGGGCAATCACCAACAATATGGAGTTTAACAAAAGCAAGTGACAGATTCTGCACATGGGACTCAGCAACCCTGGATATAAGTACAGACTGGGAGATGAGAGGCTGGGGAGCAGCCCCACCAGAGGGTTTTGATCAATGGCAAGTTGAATATGAGTCAACAGTGTATGCTGGGGTCCATCAAGCATGACATTGCTAGCTGGTTGAGGGAAGTCACTGTCATGCTGTACTCTGCACTGGTGCAGCCTCACCTCAAATACCATGTGCAGTTTTGGGTGCCACAATATAATACATAAAACTCTTAGAGAGTGTCCAAAGGAAGGCTATGAAGTTGGAGAAGGGTCTGGAGGGCAAGTCATATGAGGAGTGGCAGAAGTCATTTGGTTTGTTCAGCCTATAGAAGAGGAGACTGAGGGGCAACTTCATGGTGGCCTACAGCTTTCCTCATGAGGGGAGCAGAGGGGCAGGCAGTAATCTCTTTTCTGTGGTGACCAGCAACAGGATCAGAGGGAATGACAACAAGCTGCAACAGGCTGGATATCAGGAAAAGTTTCTTCACTGAGAGGGTGGTTGGATGCTGGAACAGGCTCCCCTGGGAAGTGGTCACAGCAGCAAGCCTGTCAGAGTTCAAGAATCATTTGGACAATGCTCTCAGACATATGGTTTGATTTTTGGGTGGTCCTGTGTGGAGCCAGGAGCTAGACTCCATGATCCCTGTGGGTCCCTTCCAACTCAGTATATTCTATGATTCTCTGAATTTTCATTATACTCGTGGAAGTGTAATATCTTTGTCTAATAGAACACCTTCATGTCCTGTCAAACGTGGTTGAAATGAAGTAAGTGGAAGCTACTGGAAAGTACTGACAGATGGACAGATAGTGTATCACAGGACCCTTTTTCTTCCCTGTGTGCTTTACAGAAAGCTGTTGAAAGCTAGCCTAAAGGGCAACATAGAGGAAAGGAATAAGCCTCTGTGCCAAGTGAAGTGTTCCTGAGCTGAACCTCAGATGAAAGCATTCAGATTCTCCCAGATAAAGCTCAGAAATCAAACTGAGTTATTTGCACAACTCTATGAGCATGGATAAGGAAACATAGAAAGTGGTTAGCTGTTGGCTTTTTCAGAATGTAGATAGCAACTGAACCACTTGTGGAAGGTGAATATTAAAATGCCTGTTTTCATGGATGAGAGAGGGTTGAGCAGTGTAGTGCTCTTCAAAGCATCTTGGTCTCCACAAAACAGATGTCTCAGAAATTTTTGATCAAAAATGAAAACATCTACAGTTCTGAGATGTCTGTAGGATTAGGCATCAGACAGGCAGTTCTTCTTCAGGATCTTTGCTTTGAATTTGGGTAACCTAAATTATTTCCCAGACCATTCTGATTCCTTCTGCAGGTAGGTCCCTTTTCAGAGCTGTTTAGGAAATAGAATTAAGGAACAAAGCTCCAAGACCAACATTTTCCTTCTTGACTGGAAGCATTTTCAAACCAATTCTAAAGGTTACTGTACACCATGTCCTTGCAACTAAGAAGAGCTGAACACTGAGCCTAATGTTACACACATACAGCTCTGTTCTGAGAAGCAGTCATGTCATTTAAGCTAAGGAGATACTGCAAAATGGAACACATCCAATTAACACAACAACAACAAAAAATCTCAAAGACCTGTCTCATTTGCAGAACAAGTATCAGCCAGCATGAACAGCAGCAATGGATTTATCCTCATTCTTCAGTGCTTCTCTGAAGTGCAGAGAATGTGTCCCCAGGGGCCTCATTCAGCACAGTAAGTATGAAAACGTCAATATGAACAAAGGTAACAGCCTTTTTTATTTTTTTCTTTTTTTTGGCGGGCCTGTAGCCAACATTGCAGAAGTAATATGCAGCAGGCAATTTCATATCTTGCTCTCCCTATGTATTTAAATTTTAATCTCTGTGATTGTCACATGACACTGAGCACTGTCTTAGAGAATAAGAATATCATTAGTTGTGACATCTATGTTCTGTAGCTTCATCTCTACCAGTGAGAAAGACGGACCATCCCAGCTACTCACCAGGAGTCAACTGGCAAATCGCAATGCACCTTTCTCCCTGCACTCTGGAGCAGGAAGAGAAAGAAAGGTTTCACTACCATCTCAGGTTCTGCAACACACAGAAGGACTTGGAGAAGGGACAGCACAGAACCTTTCCGCTACCCAACTGTCCCCTTTACCCTTTTCTCCCCTCACCCTGATGTTACCATTTTACATATGAAAAACACATGTGAGCCCCCCTACCCTTTCTTTTCCTATAGGCTCTCCCATTCACACCATACCCTTCCCCAGGCTCTCTTTTCCTCCTTAGCACCTCTGTGCATTCTTTGTGTTCTGTTTTTCTGCCCCTACCTGTCTCCAGGACAGCCCTGATCCATGCTCTGCCCTCCAGCACTACCTGTGGAGCCCAGGCCTTTTCCCCTTGCACAGTCCACTCCTCTCTTCCCAACTTCCAGCCTTTCTGCACCCTTCTGGACCCTCTCCCAAATATTATTACAAACACCCAGATACCCAACCCCATTGCCCTGCCTGTGTGGAGAAGATAGGACAGACTGAGAAAGGGTGGTTGTTGACCCCAGGGACTTCTCCCAGACCTTCTTTTTCCCCTCAGCCGGTGGGGTAGGCAGCACCACTGCCAATATGATGTCAACAAGCCCAAGACAAGACTCCACTGCTGAATCTTCAGGCCCACTATCATTCTCCAGTCAGCAAGACAAGTTAGATGAAGAAGCAGAACAAGAGTTTGCTTAAAACACCAGCACACAGGGGCAACTGCCACCTAACAGTTTCAGGCTCCTTTCTCCCTACCTGTCCCTGCTCAGTTTGGGGGTATCACTTTGGAAACTCCAAAGTATACAGCCAGGTGGCTACATCCTTCTCCACCACAGCCACCACACACTTAGCCACAGTCCTCATCAACCACCTCATTTTGGAACAGCTGTATTGGTCAGAACCACTTCCTTCTACAGACAGGAGGCATGAAGACTGCTGCCTCCCTCTTATCACTCTCTCCTGCCAAAACAAAGTGTGGGAGTTGCTAGAGGCAGGCATGCCATGACAATGGCCACCAAAGCATAGCAGATTTTCTTTCTGCCAACAGAAGCCACTCTGTTGGAAGCAACAGGCAAAGGACTTCAGTTGGAGGCTCTTCTTCCTCCTCAAGCTTCTGTAAATCCTGGGTGTAGAGGTGATCCTAACTTTGTCTCTCCCCTCCTCCCAATGCTGCTCTCCTCACGCTCCTATTCTTTGCCCTGAAGAAGGTGGTGTTTCTCATCAGCCCCTTCCTGCAAAGGATATCTCTCTCTGCCAGTGATCCATCCAGATGCTGGTGGCTGTACATGGCATGATGGAGAGCTGCAGAATCTTTTATCATTTAACATCAGGAATCTTCTTGTACATCCACAGCTCCTCCAGGGACATTTAGGGCTTTCCCTGCAGAGCCTGGGACACTTATGCATTGGCTGCTTTCTGGCCCAGAAATGGATCACTGGCCAGTGAGAAATTGAAGTGGTCACAACATAAGCAGATACCCACTCTAGCTGTGGGGAATCCCACACAGGGAGGCAGAGAGTTGTTTACAGGGAAAAATCATTTCCTTTCATGCCACCTACCTCTGTGCTTTAATGCCTGGAAAAGCATATGGATAGTATCTCTGTGGGCCTGATATCTCCCATCCCTTAAGAGGAGACAGATCTCTTCCAGAGGAGGCCACTTCAGGTCACAGTTGGACCCTCAAAGACAGCCAAGAGGGCAGAGCTGGCCACAGCTGGCTGAGGTGAACAAGGCCATTGCTGTCATTCCTCTGTGACAGCCCTTCTACAGGATCTCAGAATGGTTCCCCCTCTTTGCATCTTCAGTCACTCCAGTTAGCACTGAATCTAGCATCCTTAGCCAGTGGGGGAACAAGCCACTACCTTTGCTAACTGCTGAAGACTAACTGCTCTAGGAAGAAGATGCAGCTGACCCTTGCCATGGCAGACAACAACCTCATCTTCATCAATGAGGACCGTGTTCAAGGAGGGAAGGGGAGCCAGGCAGCAGAGTGCTTCCCTGTAACCTAGGGACCATAGTTCTCTCTACAGAACTTGCTGGCATACAACTGAGATGTCTGTCATTCTACACCACTGATACAAGAGGCCTCTTGCAAAGCCTTCTTGACTTTTACAAGGCCCTCCTCAGAACCCAGAAGCTCTCTGGTGCTATCAGGTCCCTCATGATCACCAACAAGGAGGAATGTCTTTGTTGAGTCCCTGCTTCATAAAACCCACCTCCACATGTAGGCAGAAACCTCCTCACTGCATAGAAGCATGGCTCCTGCAGCATCAGCAAAACTGAGGAGCACTGGGTCTATGGTCAGTGAGACTGGGTCAACCCCACATTGTTTGCCTGGTATGCGGCATCAAACACCCGGATTATATCAACAACTCCAACCTCAGGCAAGTCCCACAGGAGGGTAGCCCCCTCCAACTCCTACTTCCATCGAGCTCCTTCTGAAGCCTTGGCCCTTGACTCCCTGTCCAGCCTACACATCACTCTAGTAAGCTTTGAAAACCAGATGACCTCCCTTGAGAACACTTCTATGCATTCATGCTTCAACTGCTTCACTTTCTTACTGTCACATCCCATACAGATATATGGTTGTAGAACAACTCCTTGTCAGGAGAGGATGAGAAACCCCGGTAGCTAGTTTCTAGTCTGTCTAATTCTATGGCCCACTTGGAACATCAGAGGGAACACCCTGCATCAAGCACCTAAGTTTATTCACAGGATCCCCCACCTCCTGTTTCTTCTGCAATGAGAGACAGACTGGCACCAGTGTATACCAGGCATGTAAGTCTTTGGACCCCTCCAGAACTTGTTACTTAGATTCTGGATGCTCTTCTTAACAAATTTGTTGTACAGCTCCCATCTCAAGCCATACTGAATTCTGATCCTTCTTAATCAACTTTCCTCTGCTTCTCACCAAGCTGGCTATCTGCAGCTGCAGGAGGAGGAAAACCCAGGATCCCAGCAACTAGAGCAACTAGGAGTCCTACTTCTATTCCCTTGTTCTAGGTAGGACATCACTAGGAAGTATCCACTAGTCGCTGTATACCATGGAAGTACAGAAGAGCTCTACTCATTGCTCTGCTCTGGTTCTATATTTTTCTATTTTTAGTCTGTTAGTCTTTACTCTGTTCTAATTTTATTCCTCCTTTTTTGCCACCAACAATTCTCTTTTTATTCCTCCTGGTTTCTTTCCTTCACTGTCTTTATTTTATTTTGTTTTTTTTTTTTTTTGGGGGGGGAGGAGAATCAGGGGGGGAAAGTAAGCATTTAGTAATTGTTTGGTATCAGTATTAGTTCGTCCCTCAGATGGGAGTGGATATATAAGAAATAATAAAAGAAAAGGAGAAACAGTAGTGATTTTTTCCTACAATACTTCTCTTAACTTCCAAGTAATTTATACCTCCAGTAGTTCCTGAAACAGATTTTGTCTCTGTATTTAGTCACCTTTAAGGGAGTTTTCTTCTATTAATCTATTCATTTTCTAAACCAAAGAAATCTTTTTTGTACCCATAGCACCCTATAACAATAGTTCTTCATTTTAAGTATACATTATGTGAAAAATGCTAGCTCTTATTTGTTTGAAACTTGCCATTTTGGTTTCATTTGATGTGTAGTATCTATCTTTAAAAAGAATAATAAAATATTCTTCTCTGTTTGTTTTCTCCATGTTATTCATATTGTAGAGAAAATTCATGACCTTAAAGATATCTGTCATAACTTGCCCTCATCATCTGTTTTCCAGACTTGAGAAATCCCTATCTATATGGCTCCCAAAACATAAGCCACACCATACCTTGATTGTCTTTGCTGCCTTTTGGAATGGAAATAGTCAACTCAGAACCTTCATCATTGCTAATGTAACACTATAATTGTTTTATTGTGCATCAGTTTACATTCATATACAACAAATTTCACCCATAATTTTAACCCCTAATTATTCAGTATTGTGACATCCTTTTGTAAATCTCTGCACTCAGCTTCAATTGCTCCCCCAAATAATTTACCCTCATGATGGTATTTTATCTCATTAGTTGCCCCCTGTTTCACACCATTCATGGATACGCACATCTGAAAAAGATCCCTGTGAAAACTGGCCATTTCTTGCTAATCTTTTTTTTTTTTTTAATACTATCTTTACCCATGTAATTAATAAGTTTAGGAACTTTCCTTTGATCCGACAGCAGAAAGGCTGTCTTTAGCAGCCCTTACAAATGTGCTTTGGAAATCCAAGTAGACTATAGCCACTGGATCTCCTTTGTTTACGCTTTCTAAGACATATATTGCTTGTTGAGGCTTTCTAAGACATACAAGGCATGTTTTGCCTCAACAGTAGCATTAGCTTTTCCTTAGTATATCTTACTTGTCCATGCATGCACTAGTGCTGTTCTTTAGAGCAACATTTATTAGCTTGCCTGGCATGCATATCTTGTTGACTAGCTTATAGTTTCCTACATCTCAAAATCTGTTTACAAACAGGCATCACATCACCTAACTTCCAATCTTCTTGTACTAAAGTAATTGCAAGACTTTACATATCACAATCAGGAGTTCACTTTTTTCGGAGTCAAATTCCTCCAAGACTTGTTATTCTTTTGTCTACCTACTTTACAACCATATTCACCAAGGCTTCAATTTGATCTTCTGATGTATCCGCAGCATGGAAAGAGTCCAGAGGATAAGCCTCCATAAATTCCACCACAACAACCAGATGCAAATATGTATTATTTGATTTTTTTTTTTTTAATTTGTATGCTTGTTTTTTGTTATGGTCTTAATCTCTCTGAGTCACCTAAAGCCTCATTAGTAACAACATTATGCACTAAATACTGATCATTGCACAAGGCAAATTACTTAACTTTTACAGGCTCTTTGACTGGCTTCTAGAGCAAATATTTAATTTTTGCATCGCATTCAGATTTCTTACCAGGCTACATGTATGGTTAACTGAAGTCCATGTTACTACTAAGTTTACTGCCTTGACAGCCTCGTTGATCTTCCTGTAGCTGTCACTGTTTCCTGTCACCAACCTGACCAGTGACATTAAGTGGCTAGTAGTACAATCCCTAAAACTATTTTTCCCTATTTAGGTCTGGAACATTAATCCATATGCTAGCTATTTGGATCACCAAATTACTTTCTCTACTTCAGCTAATAGTTTTTGCACTGCAACTTTCCCCATAAACTGTCTGATCAGCATCTGTAGTTACAAACTCATCTTCCCAGGATATAGAAACTATGTGTCCTTTCATAAATCTAGTACACTCCTGGACTTGAGAACTTGTAGCTTAAACTCACAAAGAAACATCCCTGTATCTAATCTGACCTCCTTAAAGTAAATGAGGCTAAAGGTATTCCCTTTGTTAATTACATTTTCCATTTCTGCACTTAAATACAGTAAAAAAAAAAAAATAGAAAAGTCTTTATTTTTATGTGTTTAGGTGACTGAGAACTCAGCACAATTCTTGGTAAATTATTCCAATAGTTAAGTATTTTTACTATTTGATTTTTTGCTTTAGTTCCAGTCTATATGTGTCCACTGTCTTTCCATTGCATCTTAACTGTTCTCTGCTAGGCTGAAGACTCACATTGTTCTGATGCTTGTTCTTCATTCAAACACTTAAAAACTGTCATCAAGTTACCCCTGTAAGTTTTTATTCACGGCTCACATATTTATTTTCTGATGATTATTTTTGCAGCACTTCTCAAAGTGAGAATAATAAAATTAGATTTTTTTTTTTCACAAATGCCAAATACAGAAAAAATATAACTTTCTCTCTTCTGTTCAATATTCAGCTCTTCATAGATCAAAGAACCACATTAGCTTCTTTGGCTGCAGCATCACAATAGAAGCTGTTGATCTACTGATTATCTGTTCAGACATCTCTAATCTTTTTGCAGTGTGACTGCTTTCTAACATAGAGCTCTGGTTCGGGACATATTATTCACACTCTGTCAATAGATGTATGAACTCATATTTAGTCAGACAAATGCACACTGTTAGTCAAGATATTACAAATGAATTAAACTGTTCTACATGTATATCAGTGATTTATCCTTTTCATTTGTATTTGTATTTTTGGCAATTCATCCAATCTTCTTAGATTCTGTTAAGCTTATCAATATTTTAGATTTCTGTGTTAAATCACAGGGTACTGACAACTATATTGAGAAATGTAAAATCACATAAGAAACACAACTTTTTCAAAAATGATTATTTGTTGCTATTTTGATGCACCATATGTACCACATTTATATAATATTAGTAAAAGAATCATGCGGTACTAAGTTGGTTACTAACTGATCGTTGTTTTATCTTTTACCAATCTAGTATTTTAGATTTATTACTATGATCATAGGTGAAGTTACTTCTATCATTGGAGTATTTGACTGCAGAGAGTCTCATACAAGTCATGATATAAAGTCAGCTTAATGGGATCTGTTTTGAATAAAGCCATTCTTGTCTGTCATGTTGTCCTTCTAATATTTTACTGGGAATTATATCAGATTGACAAAATAAGTACCTAGGTTATCTCGCTCTTTCAAGACTTATTGGAGGAAAAAAAAAATACTACAGTTCTGCCTTTTTATTTGACTCTTTAAAAACTCTTAAGTGCTAGTTATCTAGAACTAGCTGTTTTAAGTATCAGTCTGACATCATCACTGTTTGTTGTTGAAAAACATACTTATTAAATAAGCTGAAAACTATTTTTCTCCTACTTCCCCCCAAGAAAACAGGCAAAAAATATGCATTGAGCGGGTCAATTTTTCTGCTTCAATACACATCAGTCTATAGAAGTCACTGACTCCCAGCTCTCTCAAGACAATTCATTACTTCAGTTTTCCCATCGGCTCCTTTGCAATTTCTCTCATAATTCTCCCAACTTACTGCCTCTAAGAGTTAACAGACTCAGTATGTTGTCCTTCAGTTCTACTCCTCAAGATCACATCAGTAGAACTGTACACATACACACACACACACACAAAAAGAGTTTTAGGACAATCAGCAACATGCTGAATACAGTTTACCTATACTAGTGACTGTTGCTGATAAATATAATTTACACTTGTTCTTTAGAATGCTTTCAAACTAGTCTTATGCAACTGGCCTCTTTGTTAGTTCTTTCCCAACAACTTTGAAACCACTAACTTAAACCTGACAAGAGAGATAGAGGTCTCAGAGACGATCATTTTGTAGACACATCATGACAACTGGCTGCTAGGTCAGGGACAGAGTCTCTGTTCAGATTCTTATTGGCAGAAATGAGCTCTTAATCCCAGAGCTCTTTGGTTGACTTTTTACAGTGATCAAATTGAGAAATGCTCAAAAGAAGAAAAGTTAGACTGGGAAGAAGCAGAACTAATGAAGTGAGACCAAGCACAAAGCAGTCTGATCTGGTAGGAAAGGTGTTCCTGTGCCCCCTTTTCTGTTTTTCTCTCCCTTGGCTATGAGAGGAACAAGATACCCAGATGCCCTTCTTTATGTATTCCCACCCTTTTTACCATATTGCCTTTGATATAGAGGTTTCTACACAGAGCCCTGTGCTCCTTCCACCTCTTTGCATGCAAGTAAACAAATGTATTTTGCCCCAATGTCATGACTCAGTTTCCTTCTGCATCACCTTTTGCTCTCCTAGACCTCTCCCTCTCTTTATTTCTTTTCGCTGGCTTACTTGTATGTTGAAGGGGAAGGAAGGACGAAGGAACCAGACACTGGCTCTCCTTGATATGTACTGTATACACTACGCTTGCCACACCAGATCTCACTCCACACAACCTTCAGATCTGTTGGGGGATGAACGAGGAGGAAAATGAAGGGGGGGTTCACTGATTCCCCTAGCAGCTTACCCCCACTCTTGTCAGTCTCTTATCATGCTCCCACTCTGCTGAATCTGAAGTAGACAGATTGGAAGTGTGTGGTCTTTGGCTACATTTCTCCTACCGTGGATGCTATGAGCCACTCATTTACACTTTGTACAGCACAGCCAGTGAGAAAGCAATGTTAAAAGTGTAGGCTTCTTCAACTAGTACCTGCATTGCTTCTCCCTCTGACAGTATACTGACCTTTCCGTGTAGAGGGAAGCGCAGCAAGCTAGCTAGCTAGATTTAGCATGTCAGATTTGACCCAGAGACCAACAAATTAAGAGCACTACCTTTTCCAATCTGCATGGTCTATACATTGACTGATGCTCTGTGCACAAGCCTAAACCAGCTAACACTTGAGCTGCTTTTTTGCACAATTGCCATACTAAGCAAACATTGGGAGGACTTCAGCCGACAGCTGGGGTTATTATAGTGAGGTAAGGGAGTCTGTGTCACATAGTATTCTAAGCAGCTAAAGGAAAGCAGTGATAGGTGGGAAAAGTATAGTAGGAATGTATTAACAATACGTAGAAGCTTGCAGTCCTCTGACAGCACATGACTGAAGCACTGGACCAAATCTGATTCAGAAAGTCAACCCCTCCACGCTTTAAGTCTTAAACATAGGATCATGGGATAATTCCAATTAGAAGACACCTCTTGAGGTACAAACTCCTGCTTAAAGCAGAGTCAGCTATGAGATTAGGCCAGGTTACTCAGAGCTTTACCCAGTCTGGTCTGAAAACCTCAAAGAATGGACACTGCACAACCTATCTGGGAAACCTGTTCCTATGCTTGACACTCTTCATGGTCAAGAAGTTTTCTGATATCCAGTGTGAGCATCTCTATTTTCTCCCCACACACTCCAAAAGCACTATTAGATTTTAATTTCTTTAAATAGTTTTCCACCATTTCACGTCACTTCACAAAACATGTTTGTTGCAGGCTTTCACTCAAAGACGTCAAAGAAATTAGAGACACCACTGGGCAAAACAGAGAGTATTCTTGACCATAATAGGTTTGAGTTTTCCATTCATTTAAATCTCTTCAAGGAAATAAGAGAGATCTTGTCACACTAGTCAGAACAATCAATTTTTGTAATGTCTAAACTATGGTCAAAGGTACACTTGCAATGTATTCAGAATTGAATTGGAATACATTCAGACATTCAGGTCTGAAATATCCTACATTTATCTAATTCAGTTACTAAAAATAATCAAGCTGGTCTTTGCATGTAGTTGGAACTCAAATATCTACAAGTTTCTGGCTGGATTTTGCAACTTTAACTGTCCAGCAACCTCAGTGAAAACCTTTTTTACATACACTGAAATTAAGTCCCAGTTATTGTGAGAGTCACTAGGCAGCTCTCTGGGAACTACACTGGAGCAAGTAATTATCACCAATATACAGATCTGACCTCTAGGCAGTATCAGAGGCAGAATATCAGAGGCATATATCGGAGGCAGAAGTCAACTGTGATGCTTAAAAGGGCTCTGGATTGTTGTGTAGTTGACATAATGCCAAGTAACAGAAAGCACATGTATGACATCAGTGTGTGAGTGGCTGCATCTGTGGAGAAGGTGAATGGGTATCCACTTAGCCTTTAAGATGACTTTTCAACTTTCCTCATACTTTAGGGAATCCAAATTTGATCATCACCTTTGTGACTTCTGGTGTCCCCTATAACACTAAAAGATGTTATATGACTTCCACTTCAGTCTTATATGTATGGAGCTGCTCTGCTAGGAACC
The DNA here is from genome assembly GCF_964211825.1 of Aythya ferina. Lineage (NCBI taxonomy): Eukaryota > Metazoa > Chordata > Aves > Anseriformes > Anatidae > Aythya > Aythya ferina. Next base: position 125,144,121 of record NC_140296.1, on the reverse strand, counting down.
TCTCAATTACTTTTCCCAGGGAGAAATAACAGGAAAACTCATATTTAGGAAAGAAAATATGAAGTTTCACATCATTAAATGTGCAAACTATGACATGTAGCTAGATCATAACAATATGTCCCTGCAGGAGACAGAAATCATGTGGTTTGCTTAAAACTGGAACGGAAAAAGGTCCAGAGCAAGCTCAGGGCACAATCCTTCACTGGTCCCCATGTGGTGAATAAACTAAATGTGACTGATTATGAGCTTTCTAGCACTAATTCTGAATTTGAAATCTGCTACATGCAAATTCCAGGGTAAAGCCAACAGAAGTGTACTGTGCTTCGCCTACCTCTGGGATCTCCATGGTCTTGGAAAGGCAATACAGAGCTTGTATATTAAACTAGTTCTGCAAAAATCTAACGAGTTACACCATACAACAAGCACACAAAGTTCTACTCATGCTAGGGCATTATTTTCCAACCATATCCTAGGATTACAACAAGATATATATTAATATATATCTACGATGTATATATATGAATGATACTTGAAATAGGTTAGTTATACTGCCTTTGTGTAACAGATACGAGGTCAGAAATCATAAAAATGCTGGCACACACAGGAACAAACACCTTCATGGGTAAGTATGAAAGCCATGCATCATTCTGAAGTTGAGTGGATGCTACCAGATTGTGTGTTAATTATTTATTTGAAGAGCATTGTGGGGAGATGGACCAAGAATTAAAGCTACCTGTACAACATGCACTGTTAAAAGTGGTGTAGATTATTTGTTGGCCAAGAGGATAATAATACCCTCAGCAGTGTGCACATGTAGAGGATATGGGAAAGGGAAGCAGTACATGTTTTGACACATTACAGTATACAGACCCAGGTGATTTTGAAAAATATTAACAGTGAACTTTGCCATGTGAACATTACAGAAAACATAAAAGATCTCTTCAGGTCATGAGGACATCCAACCGGTAAGAAACATAGGCTAGATGTGGGAATTATATCCCAAGGTAGAAACTGTAGTCTCTAGTTTAAAGTTTGCTTCTAGAGGAGTATATGGCCCCCTGGAAGTGCTCACAGAGGACTTTCCTACCAATCCAAGAAGTGTCACAGCACCAGGCTTTGACAGAGTCGCTCAGATTTATTTTGGGGATCTCGTTCAATTTGTTTGCTCTCAAAAGTTTCATTTTCCTACTTATGTCACAGTGCCTGTGTGCTTCATGGGCTTGAGGTCTTCCACCAAATGAGCTGTTTTTGTCTCAGAGAGCGTTTTGTTGAGTTAAATGGCATATCTCTATGCATCTGTCTGATGTCTTTACATGTGGTTTGCACAGAAAGAAATTTTTCCGTGGGGAGGAAAGTGTGCCACTGGATGCTGCTTTTATCTACAGAGACCTGCATTTAGAGATCCATGGATTTTTTTGGTATTCACATATGTGTAGGAAGACAGAGCTAGGTTTACATAGCCTAAGGGCTTGGGATTCTCTCCTGAAAAATAAGCGTGGCCGGGTGGAAATACGCTATTCCTCCCACTATGTCCCCTCGCCATGGCTCTGCAAGGAGGAAGGGAGGGATTCCGTTTTGTTTGCTGTTCTCCACTGAAGTCTCCGTAGGGGGAAGGGGGGGGGAGAGAAGACGTGCAGATCATGCAGTGTTACGTACACTCGGATAACAAGAACCCGTTACCGTGCAAGGGAAGCAGCCTCCGGCTGCCTGATCCCGCGTCGGGAGGCACGCCCCGCATCCCCCCAACCCCCTGGGGGGCACCGCACCGACCCCGCACGCTCCGCGACCTTCCTCCGGGGGTGACCGGGGAGATGCCCCCCGCCGCCCCCGCAGCCCCGGGCTCGCCCCGCTCCCAGCACCGAGGCCGGCGGCGCCCCTCGCCCCTCGGGGCACCGGGCTAGGGGGGAGCGGGGGGTCGTCGTGCGCAGCTAATGGCGCTGAGCGGGCCCTCGGCGGCCAGGATGGGCGCTGTGCAGGGCGCCCCGCGTCCCACCGTCGCTCGGTTATAACCGGGGAGGGACTGCGACCGCCCGAGCATCCTCTAGCGCCGTCCCCGCCAACGCCTTCCTCACCCACGGTGCGGGATCCGATGCAGCCCATCACTCCGGGAAGAGGCGGCAGCCTCGGCAGCCGGGAGGAGGAGGAGAAGGAGGTGGAGGAGGAAGGCGGCGGGGGAGGTCGGAGAGGAGCCGGTCCCTTCAGCGGCAAACGCCGGGGCGGCCCAGCCGGGACCGGCGCGGGGTCATGGTCAGGTGCGAGCGCCGGCTGCCCCCGCCGGGGAGACGCAGGCGGGAGGGGACTCCGCCGGCCGGGCTGTCATCTGCCCCGGCTCCGCTTCCCGTGCCGAGCCCTCGCCGCGGCTGCGCCCCTGCCTCCGCCGTGCGCCTGCCTCCGCCGTGCCGCCCCTCCGCCCGCTCCCCCCGGCGGCTCCCCGACGGATTGGGTAAACAGCCCCGGCCCGGCAGCACCGCAACGATTGGCTGCAGGACCGGGGAGGCAGGGCCGTGCCGAGCCGTGCCGAGCCGTGCCGGGCCGTGCCGGGCCGAGCCGGGCCGGGGGGCGGCCGCGCGTCCACCCCGCGGAGAGCGGCACCGGGGCGGAGCGGAGCGGGGCGGGGTGGGACCGGGGCCTGCCCGCAGTAGGGGCGGGCGGAGGGGGCCCCTCCTGGCTGCCGGGGCAGCGCCCGGTACAGGTGAGCGGCGGGCGGGGGGGAGCGGGGAGCGGCAGCGCCCCCGGAAGGAGAAGCGAGGGGCGCGGAGATGCCGCGGGTGGATGGAGGCGGCTGGACGGGCCCTCGGCGGCTCGCCGCGGTTTCCCGGTAACTACACTTGCAGGTTTGATTCAATTAAAGGATGCTCTCCTCCCCCCCCAGCGGCCGGCGGCTCCCTGGAGGGCTGTGGATGTGCAGGTGCAGATCTGCAGCAGCGGTACCCGCTTCCCAGCCCTCTGCGAAACGGTGAAAGGAGCAGGCTTAGCCCTGTGGAATAAAAAGGCTTTTCCTTCAAGCTCCCTGCTACCATGGCAGGGGGGGGACGCAGGGACGCATCTCACCAGATGAAGATGTTAGGTCGGCTCCTTTCACAACCCAAATTCGTCTGCACCTGATAACAACAGGCAGTGTCCCCCTGGCCCACCTCCCCAGCACCACTGACCCTCCCTACTCTGCTCCTTCCACCTGCACGCTCCGAAATGCTCATGGTTTCTCCCAGCTGCTTTGTGTTTCCTTCACCAAAACCTCTCTGATCTCACCAGCTTCATTCCACCAGTCTCTCTTAAAAGCAAATTGAATTTTACTGATCCCAAATGGATTATTTTGTTCTCATCTTTGAGAAATTCAGTTTTTTGTCTACATCGCTGAGAAGTCGCTCACAGCAGCTGAACAGCCCCGATTAACAGCAGTAATGGGGAATAGCTCATTCTCCCACATACAGCTTACACTAAACCTAAAGAAAGAGGAGGAAAGAAAAGGGGGGAGGGGGAGGCTTCATAATTCATACAAAAAGATAATGTTTTTGCATGGGCCTCTTCAGAGAAGGAAATCTACCTACACAAAGTCAACTTACAAAGTAAAAGTTAAATAAAAAGGACATGTGCAGAAAAAAAAAATAAATAAAAAGTGAAGAAAAAAAAAAGTGCCAATGTTTGAATATAAGCAGCTATTATTTATTTTTCCCTATTCCATGGTATTGAAGATTTACCAAGTATGGTGAACTATAACTCTTATGAATTATAAGAGATTGCAGTCCCATCCTGTCTGGGTGCCTGAGGCCATTGGGAGTATGATCTGGTGCTTTAATGTTCTTCAATGGATACAGCACATTATATCTTTGCTGAGGATGAAATTTCTCCACAGTCAGCATTCTTTCCCTATTTTTCTCCTCCCTCCCCCATATATTTCCAAACCTGTCAACTTTCTTGGAATTGTTTTGGATGACTCCATAAAGACATTTTCCTGATGTGTCCAAACTCTTGAAAACTAAGTTTTACAAATGCTGGGAAACCATAGATCTTGTGAAACTTCATGTTACCCAGAGGTCTTTCGGCCTCCCTGAAGAGGAGATCCATATTGACTTCCTGGTGTAAATGCAAGAATAGGGGAAATGAAAGAAAATTGAAATGGGAAAAAAAGTGGTATATTAAGAAACAAGGCTTCTCTAAGTGTTTTCTAAATTAGTGACTGTCCAGCCAACTACTGTCCTCCACAGTCTCATGGAGGTCTTTTCCAACCTTACTAATTCTATGATTGATCAGTATAGCTGTCCTGAGGAGGTTTACCACAAACCCCACCAAACAGTTATTGCAGTCCTACCCTTGCATAGAGATGTATTGCTAATACAGCTGTGGGCAATTTCTTAAGTCTTTACTCTGTTTCATGTTTTAATTTTAATCCCCTTCTCTCCACCCCCAATATAAAGCTGGTATTCCGCAAACCTCCTTTAAGTACTGAGAGAGATCTCTGCACTGGTTCCTTTTCAGTAAAGGTTTCAGGTGAGTCACATTGACTCTCCTTATTTTATTCTCTGGCCTTAACACTTTAACTTGTCTATCACTTTGTCTCAAGCTCAGTGTCATACCCCAGGTCCTAATAAGTGTGCATTTGTCTTTCCTTTCATTAAGCTACAATAAAATCTACATCAATCTGTTCTGACTTCTGCCTCAGGCTGTGATTCCACATGCAGGTGAGCAAGTCCTAGCGCTTACCCTGCCTGAAAATCAGCTTTCTAGTTCTTGATGGATTTGTTTTCTTCTGCTTTAGTGTGGTAGTAGATTACACAGGGGTCTGGCAAGCACTTACACTGCTACAAGGTAAGTGTCAGGCAAACAGAGCAGAGAAAGAACTGGAAAAGAGGAGGAACTCTCCCTTCCAAGGGTGGTGAATGTCCACTGCTCCCACAAAATTGCACCAGTGTGTATATTCTTTCACTCCACAGAACTACTAGCCTGCTGCATAGCTGTCTCACATGTCTTAATGCCACAATGCTATAATTTGTGGGAAAGCATATGCAAAATATGTTTTGTGTAGTGCTGATTTAAATGCTGATCTGAAAGGTATTCATAAACGTTAAGTGTTCACACAGGGTTTGTAGATGGGGACATTTAAGCATCTAGAGAGAAAAACAGGTGGGCTGAAGATGGGCTGAAGGCATGGGGCGAGAGGCTAGTAGTCAGTGGTGCAAAGTCTGGTTGGTTGCCAGTAACTAGCAGAGTACCCCAGGGTCCAGTCCTGTTTAATGTCTCCATGAATGATTTGGCTTATGGAGTAGAGCATGCCCTCAGCAAGTTTGCTGATGACACAAAACTGGAAGGAAACTGCCCCTCTGTTTCTTGTAGAGCTGAAGACCTCCCCCTCCGTATACCCTGCTATAAGAGGCACACTAGGCAACACAGAAGGAAGAACATTGCTATATTCTAGCTCCCATGTCAGTTGTTGCCCTGAGGAACTTCTGTTTGCAAAGCAGAGCTTCTGGGCTAGTCTAGCTTATTCCAGTTAATTGTTTCTTAATTATTTTGTGTTTGCTCTTTAAGACACGCCTCTTAGCATTGTTTATCATCCTATGAGCCATTGATGAATTGTTTCTATTAAACCTACTTTTCCATGTGTTCCCTATGGCTCTGTATAAATAAAATATAATGATCTTGTAAATTATAAATACTGGAACAGCATCTTCCTGAGAAATACTGTTCATAAAATACAGAGCTATTGTCACTGTCATACCTGCTTAATAAAGGTATTAATTTCATTAATTAGTTATCAGGGATTCAGATTATACTACCATAAATAATGTGCCCCTGTCTTCTCCCTTAGCTGCCATTTAAACCAGTTCAAATGAAAAAAAAATATATATATATAAATCTTGCCATCTAATGTTCCACTTTTAACTAAACATTGCACACCACAAAATAATTCAAAATATTTTCCTTCTCTCTATCATTTAACCTGACATGAGTTTCCATCTCCAAAGGTCTCACTGGTAATCACATCTAATCCTCCCATGAAAAGGCTGGAAAATGATTGCTCACTTTCCTTCTCTGATCTTTTTTCAAATCCTTATTTAAAATCCTGTGTCACGACCAACTTAGATCACAGAAAGATATGGAGGAACTTCATACATGCTTCTTGCAAGATGTGCATTCAGCTGTGAAAAATGTGCAGAGGCCTACTAACTTCTAGAGTGGAAAATGTTTACAAAAATAGTGTCTGTATTAGATCTATATAGACAGGAATTGCCCTTCAGGAACTGTTGCTCCAATATGCTTCTCTGTTGGCCTTCTGCCACTGACAACATGGATACCCCAGTAAATGCTTCTTCTGGCAGAGATCTCTGTAATTGCTTCACAGAAGTAATGGAGTAGATACCACAAGAGTTAATTCTACATCAAGCTGTATTAGCTACTGATAGGATTTTCATGTGGACTGAAAAGGAAATGAGATAACAAAATGACTCATACCATCCCTTCTTGCTCAGAGCTCCTTCGGTGCAGGAAACAAACAAAAAGACTTCTTATGGGGTTCAAAAAAATGAAAAAAAGAAGCACCAGCATAGTTCAGAACCAGAGAGGGGTGAATGATATCTGACATAAATGGAAGGCTGGGTCCTTTCAAGCTAGGAAAATATTTGAGGCTGTGTGAATCAGCTGAAGATTAGAAGTAACAATAGGTGGAGGTATAGACACAGGATATCATGTAATCATTACACATGTAATGTTTGCATTACATATTGCAATATAAGCTCATGCATACCTACATCCGCATCCAAGCAAATGTCATCTTGTTCTGCCTACACCTAGAAGTCATAAAAAACTTTATGAGAAAGCATTAGTATTTATCAAAAATTCCTCCTGGTGCTCAATACTATTTTCTCCCACATTGTTGAAGAGACATAATGGTGGCGCTAAAAGATTATTTTTTCTCCTTCTTCTGCACAGTGAGTTCTCAAATTGGTCTATGCTGCCAGAGTAAAGACACACACTTTGGATATCCTAGAATCATTTATTGGAAACTGAACACTGATGGAGTGTCCCAGGAGGGATAAATGAGCTGGGGGAGAGGGGAAGAGAAAAAGAGAAAATTCCAGAAATGTGAGAGAGAGGGAGCTTGGTGAATCTGTAGTAGTTACTGATGGTTACTGATGGAGCAACTCACGTCACTCACCATCAGGTAGCTAGTACCAAGCAGGGAGGTAAGAGGAAATAGCTCTGGAGGGTCAAAAGGGCTATGCAGTATGTGCTAGGAAGAGACACCACCAATGACATAAACATGTGGTGTATACCCAGATACAAATATCTTTGATGCAGTCTGAGTCTTATTTGGCCTTTTTAAAAACATTTACTTCATTCTCTACCGAATATCTCATCCCAAACAGTGAAACATACAGCAGCTACTTCTCATAAATGTCAGTTGAATCTATACTAGTGGTGTTGCTCAAACTGCATTTTTAAAAATAATCTGCGAGCAGTAAATGTGCTTTTTAAATTCCCAGTGTTATGTAAAAAGGCGCAGTATTTTTAGCCTTACAAAATATCAGTTGTCATCTTCTCACTCTGTCCCTTTGGTTTATTGGAAATGAGGAACTAGAAGCTCTCAGAAACTGTAGATTTTAACTCTTGAAAAGGAAGGGCTTTTCTGCAATATGGTTATGCAAATCTTAATAAAAACATACAAAAATGCACAAAGGTTTAAAACTGAGTCAGAACAAAGAAAGTAATTCTTATTTTAAAAGCTAGTGTTTCTGTCCTCACTGCCAAATTGTTATGTCTGGACTAATGATGGTATAATGCAAAATATCAATTTAAACTGTTCACTAATGATGATAGAATGGCCCTCATCTTTAAAAAATAAACAAACTCCAGAAAGTAGTTTCTGCCATTTAACTCTGCCGTATAACACTGAGCACACATCTGCTGTGAGTAGGCTCTGGCACATCAACATTGACTCAAACTGGTTTTGGAATCAAGTCAGGCCTGTGGCTGTTTCTGTGGATTCTGAACAAATCTTCCTTCTCTGCTATGCTGTACTCCATAAGAGATCTTATGGGATCCAGAATGTTTGCCTCTGTGCTGATTTGGAAGTGACCTTTCCATTCCTGTCTGTGTTTCAAGTCTTCTGAGGTCCAGTGACTCATCTGTTGATGATCTCCTTAATAATCACATTTGGACCTTTCTTCTTTCTTTGGCCTCTACTGAAATTTGAGGAACAAGATCTTGTCAGGTATAGAAGAGACTGGTGAGACCTTTAGATGATACCCTCAGGTGCTTCTGATGCTCAGGTTCTTCTGGTGCCTCAGGTGCTTCCAAACCAGAAGCCGACCAGGAAAGGAGAGCATTCTGTCCTCAACCCATTGTGATCCTAACTGACCCTTGGAAGAAATCCTTGGACTTCCTGTATTTTGTGGCACCAATGCAGTTCAAGAGAAGACTACTAGAAACACCTCAAATAATGTTTACCACCACACCTTAGAGTGTATGGAGTCGTATATATCAGTACCAGACTAAGGCAAAGGCGCTGAAGTCCATATACAGAAAAGTACAGGAAGGTCAATTGCCACCATGTGGGGCAACGTTATGTCTAGAAACTAGCCAATAACCCTGTCACTTCTCAGACCTATCAAGGAGTGCTGCCTTAGAACAATGTGACTTCCTCAGCACTGCTGACCAGTGCTGAGGAGGGCTTTCTTTAACACTGCTGTGTCTTTATGCTGGCAGACAGTAATGTGTTTTTTTTTCTTAAACCTGGTTAAGTCTGTGGCTGGCCAGTAACTGCAATTGGGTACTGCTGCCATGAATCAATAGTGTTTTCAATGCCTGCAAGTACTTGCTGGTGGTTGTTTGTCCTTATTCAGCATCTTTAATCTTCAGCCAATCCTGTCCTGTCTGTGTTTTTAGATAGAAAAGCAGTTTTAAATGGAAACAAGACACATATTGATTCAATATATATATTTTTACTCACAGAGTAATACTGTGATCAGCCACCATGATGTTTCAAAAAGCTTCCCAGTTCTCAAATTTCTGTATGTAGTAGGCCTATTCTCATCTAATCAGGCCATGAAGCATAACATGCAGCTAATGCAAAAGCTTGTCTTCTGAATTTTGAGGGACATTAGCTTTTCTCTGTTCCCACAGAATGTTGTTCTTTCTATCTCCTCAAATTTTTATTTATTTTTATTTTTTTATTTATTTTTTTTAATGTGCAGTATGTAAGAGAATATTTATCATACTTTCATATTTACTACTGCTTTTTCAGTTTACTGTCAGCTAGAATAAAGAGTTGAAACAATAGTAGATGAGATGAGTTATGGTCTCATGGTCCCTCAGATAAATTATTGCTATGTTTAGGAAAGTGGAATACCAGACACTGCGCAACAACTATATAACTTGAATTCTTTGCTTGGCAGTGTAGGCATTTGGTGAAGAGCAATTTTTGAGTCAATAGCATACACAAATGGACTCTACCAAACTACCAGTAAAAGAACAAAGCAACATACTGTAGGCCTTTCAGCAGCATATGCTGAGTCTGAGGGAATCATTTCAGCCTCAGAACCAAGCCAGGAGCCTGAAAATATGGAACATGAAAGAGTCAAAAAGATTCAACAGTTTAGTGTCCCTTTAATCTTGACCACAATCTAAACTCACAAATTTAAATTTAGCTTTTGGCACCTGAGCTCAGATATTTGTCTCCAGTGATACTAAGTCTCAAGAGTCAGATGGAATGAAAATCATAAACCAGACCAGAACTTTGTCCATGTTCTTCAAAACATTTTCCATCTCAGTACTAATCAAGGTCCCGTACCTTCTCTGTCCTGTTCCTCAAGTAGATTCATTTGCAGTATGTAGTGTCACTGCAATTAAATGCCTCCTTTTTTTAACTCAGGAGGGAATGGATACTGTATTTCACTTATACATTCAAAATCGCAGCTATTTGACTGCACTGGAGCAATGCAGACTGTATCGCTGTGTTCAGCTTTCCAAAGCAAGCAGACAACTAAGAGGGCTCCTTCCCTTTCAAGGCATTACATTTGAAGATGCTGTGGTTATGTTACCATACACTGCCTGCCATTATTTGGATACCATATGTGGCTCTTGCACTGTTTTAAATTTACCATACCCTTGCACAAATCCATATCTTTGTTGTATTACTTCAAAAACCTGTTTTCAATACAAACATATTATTTTCTTTTATCAAATCTCATTTTCGTTTTATATTATTAAAAGAGAGTCTTGATGACCATCTTGGGAGGACACAGCTTTGGTGACTAAGAACATAAAAGACAAACAAACAAGAAGCAAAAGGATTATTGCTGGTATGACCCAGCATTTTATTTATTGTTTATTTATTTTTATGAGGTTGAACACCATGTACCAAAGTGGCAGGAAGAAATCCCATGTTTTCCTGGTTGGAAGGCCTAGGAAAAACAATCCCAATCTGGAGAAATAAATTTTTAAATATCACATTTGCTTCTTTTGGCGGCAGTAAGTCCAATAATGTCTCTGAAACCATCAGTTACTCTGCAGAAAGTGATTCAATATTGCTTTCAGGGTTAGGAACCTGACCCACCCTATTTTCATTAGCAGACAGGAGATTCTGCTGGCTCAATTTCACAAGCATCTTTCACTACCTGCTTGTCCCAACTATTAGCCAGCACTGTTGAAGACATGACCTGGGACACAAGAATCCCAGTGAAAGAGTTTATTTCGATACGAAGCCTGAACACAAATGATCTCCGTGTAGATTTCAACTGACCAAACACATACTTAAAGCTGTTTACATGTGTCATGGTTTTGGCAGAGATAGAGTAAATTTTCTACATAGAGGCTTGTATGATGCTATGTTTTGGATTGTCATTGAAAATCAGTGTGATAACACACCTATGCTTTCAGTTGTTGCAGAGCAATACTTACACAGAGTCAAGGACTTTTCCACTTCTTGTGCTGCCCTGTCAATGAAGAGGCTGGGAAGCACAAGAATTTGGGAGGGATCACAGCTAGATCTAGACTGACCAAGGACATAGTCCATACCACATGGTGTCATGCTTAGCAGTAAAAGCTGGGGTAAAGAAGGAGGGAAGGAGAAACTTTTGTAGTGATGGCATTTGTGTTCCTAAGAAATTGTACACATGATGAGCCCTGCTTTCCTCGAAACGGATGAACATCAGCCTGCCTATGGAAAGTAGCAAATTAATTCCTTGTTTTGCTTTGTTTGGGCACACAGCTTTTGATTTACCTAGTAAACTCTCTTTACCTCATCTTAGGAGTCTTCACACCTTTACCCTTGCAATTCTCTCCCCCATCCACCTGGGGAGAGAGAAAGTGGCTGTGTGGTGCTCAGCTGCATGCTGGGGTTAAACTACCACAATATGGAAACTGAAGTGTTTTGGTTAAGGATAAAGGTTGCAAGTAACTTGTTTTATGAGCCATGGAAGTAAAGAGTCAGGAGCTTTGCAAAGTACCTAGAACATAGTCATCATCTTCACCTTCAACAAGGCAAATCGAGAATGCCTTGGTTGAAACAATTGTGTCTCCAGAAACGTACATCCACCACTGAGTTCACTAGTGCTGTCCCTTAAGCCCTTGTCCAACACATTTACCACTAACTAGTGAGAGACAGGGATGGTTCATAGTTAATAGAGCTAACTGTGTAAAATGGTGGTAGTCAACTGATCCAGAAATTGGGCTGTGCCTCTGTCATCCCAGCATACCTTTGGAGAACTGGACATGCAAATTGTCGATGACTTGGTAATACAAGATAAAAGACTTTTTAGGACCTTTTTGGCATTTTGAACAATAGCTGTGGCTACTGATCTCTCAATATCACTTCACGTAACTACAAAGCGCTGTCAGTGGTGGCCTGTTACTACTGCTGTCCTATTCCCCCAGTCATTGGCTCTCATACAGTGCTTCACCACTTTGTTGGATACAAAATGTACTTAGCACACCTCTTCAGTAACACCTGTCACACCTTTATATTTTTAACCTATTGAAAGTTATATTGGGCTTGAAAGTCAGCTCTTTCCCAGTAAATTGTCACTTGCCACGCGTTCCCAGCTGCTACTGAGAGGACTGGCTCCACTGCAAGGTCCTGCTAATTATCCTGACTACCCCAGGAAACAGTCAAGGATTTTTGTCTGGTTTGTAATCATCCTCTTATTCATACTGGCAATAAAATAACTAGCAAACATGCTAGTAGCCACATGTACTAAAGCTGGGACCTGCAGAAAACTTACATAGCTCCATATTTTTTGCTTTGGGAAAGCAAGGTCTTGAGGGGCAGCACCACATAAAAGCTGTGCTCAAATTAGGTTTTACTGTGCAGTTTGTAGATAGCATTTGGCCTATTATTGTCTGCAAGCAGACTGTTGGACCATATGCCTACATTGTCTATTTTGTTTGTTTATCACTTTGATCCAGAGCCCTGGTTTCTTAATCACTGTAGATCATTGTGTATGTATTAGTTTTTGCCAGGACTCCAATCTGGATTGAAACAATTATTTAGTTTTGTGAGACACAAAAGAGAGAGTAGTTTGCTTCTAGATCCACACCCTAAAGGTAATACAGGTGTGGATTACACCAAGCTTCATTTTTCCTACCAGAACAATCTTCTTATTTCCCTAATGTACTCACAAGCCTGATATACTTTCTTGCCATGCCCTGGCACATTCATGACTCATATTTGTAGTCATGCTACAAAAAGACAAATTTATCAGTCTCCAAAGGCCAACCCTGCTGATTTGGCTTCTCAATTCTTATGCTTGAAAATAATGGCACTGGTGTAGAAACAGAAACTGGAGTGAGCAGGATCCTTTCCCAGTATAATATGACTGAGATTGTAGACCAGCATCGCTGTCCCTGCAGCACTGAGCAGCATCATATACTTCTCTGGGAAGTCACCACAGAAATTCTCCTATCATATGACTTAGGAGGCTCAGTGTGACCCAGGAGAGCTGAGGACCTGTTTTAGCCTTTTAGCTTTGTCACAGAGAAGGAGATCAGATGAGGTGAAGGAACTCTTCCCTCCATGCCACAGATGTAGGGGAGGAACTCTCTTCCAAGGACATGATACCCTCCCCACACACACATATAGATTCTTAAATCTTTCTTGAAGTTTTTTGTCAAGGGTGCAACAAGGTGTGGACCCAACAATGTTGAGTATACAAATCTATTTGATCACACTCATTTTCAAGAAGTAATATGGCTTTTTTATGCCATACTTACAAGGCAACATTATGTAACAAAGAAGAAAGGAAGCTTCTACTATTAGAGTACAGCATTCAGTACGGAAAGAGGCTTATACCACACACAGGAAGAGTTGATTCCTTAATTAGCAGACTGACACATCTGAGTCTTTGACAGTCAGTTCTGACAAGCACTATTTGCACAGAGTAACCAAACACGTCAGAGTTTTTCTTGCTGGTGGCAAAGGGTGGGGCATAAGGTTGTGGAAATGGCAAGGGTATTGTTGCTTTCCAAGCAGGAAAGGTTCTGGCAGACATCCATATACAACCACATACATGGACACGCCCCAGTCACTCATCCGTGTTTCAGCTGCATTCCACTGTCTTCTCTAGACCTTAGGTAACTGGATGAGATTTTCCAGAGTCACAGAACAGCTCATATTCCACCAGGACAGCCTGTTTGCTTCTAAGGCACCAAGCTCTGCATTAATGAGACAGTGTGGGAGAGCAGTGTGTGGAAGCAAGCCAGCAAGCAAGCCCCAGGAGCCATGGAGTTGCTGGAGCCATGGAGGTCTGCTGCCCTGCCAGGTATCATAGAATATAGAGTATCCCAAGTTGGAAGGGAACCCCAAGGATTGTTGAGTCCAAATCCTGGGTCCCCAGAGGACCACTCAGAAAATCAGACTACGTATCTGAGAGCATTGTCCAAATGCTTCTTGACTCTGTCAGGCTTGGTGCTGTGACGACTTCCCTGGGGAGCCTATTCCAGTGCCCTACCACCTCTCAGTGAAGAACCTTATCCTCATATCCAGCCTGAACCTCCCCTGTTGTAGCTCCAAGCTGTTTCCTTGGGTCCTATTGCTGTCACCAGAGAGAAGATCAGTGCCTACCCCTCCACTCTCCCTGTTGAGGAAGCTGTAGATCGTGATGAGGCCTCCCATCACTCTTCTCTTCTCCAGGCTGAACAAACCAAGTGACTTCAGCCACTGCTTATACATCTTGCCCTCCAGACCCTTCACCATCTTCATAGCCCTCCTTTGGACACTCGCAAATAGTTTTATATCTTTTTTATACTGTGGCACCCAAACCTGCACACAGTACTCAAGGTGAGGCTGCAGCAGTGCAGAGTACAGTTGGACAGTCACTTCCCTTGACTGGCTAGCAATGCTGTGCTCGATGCTGTGCTTGATGCACCCCAGGGTACGTCAGCCTTCCTGGCTGCCACAGCACACTGCTGGCTCATATTCAGCTTGCTGTCAACCAAAACCCCCAGATCACATTCTGCAGGGATGCTCTCCAGCATCTCATCCCCCAGTCTGTACATACAGCCAGGGTTGTCCCTTCCCAGATGCAGAATCCAACACTTGCTCCTGCTAAACTTCATGCAGTTGGTGATCGCCCAGCTCTCTAGCTTTTCTAGATTTTTCTGCAAGGCCTCATGACTCCCGATGGAGTAAACAGCTCCACTCAATTTGGATATTTCCATGAACTTGCTCAAAACACCTTCAAGTCTTACATCCAAATTCTTTATGAAAACATCGAAGAGGACTGGTCTTAAAATGGAGTCCTGCGGAACCTCACTAGTTACTGGTCATCATCCCAATGTAACCCCATTTACAAGAACACTTTGGGCCCAATCTGTCAGCCAATTGTTCACCCACCTTATTATGCTTTTATCTAACTGTATTCTGGTCATTTTGTCCAGAAGGATACTGAGAGAGACAGTATCACAAGCTTTGCTGAAATCCAGAAGGATCACATCACCTGGCTTCCTTTGGTCAACTAGATGGGTTATCTTGTTGTAGTAGGAAATTAAGTTTGTTAAACATGATCATACCCTTGCAACCCCATGTTCACTGTTACCAATGATTGCATTGTCCTTCAGGTGTTTTTCAAAAACTCACAGAATAATATTCTCCATAATTTTACCAGGCACTGAAGTGAGACTGACAGGCCTGTAATTGCCAGGATATTATTTCCTGCCCGTCTTGAAAACTGGGACCATATTTGCCAGCTTCCAGTCAACTGGGACCTCTCCAGATTCCCTAGACTGTTGAAAAATCATTGAGAGAGGTCTCACTGTGACATCAGTCAGCTCTCTGAGTACCCTGGGATGAATCCCATCAGGCTCCATAGACTTATAGGTGGAGCAGCAAATCCTGCACAAGTTTGGGGCTAACTGGGAAGTTATTCCCGCAGTCACAGTCCTCCAACTCAGGGCAGCTGGGGTTCCAGAGCCCATCACTGTCATTGAAGATAGAGGCAAAAATGCATTAATCTCTGTTTTGTCTATGTCCCTGCCTGTTAGATGACTGTGCTCATCAAGTATCAGACCAGTGTTTGCTCTGGTCCACCTTTTCCTGTTAACATACTTTAAAAAGTCTTTTTATTGTCCCCCACACTGCTGGCCAGCTTCTACTCTAATTGAGCCTTGGCCATAGGAATTCTCTCCCTACAAAGGCGAGCAGTGTCCCTGTAGTCCTCCCATGTCTCCCTACCTTGCTTCCAGTGACCACACACTTTCATTTTCAGCCTAAGCCCTTGAATAAGATCCCTGCTCAGCCAGGCCAGCCTTCTGACCCTCCTGCCTGACTTCCGACATTTTGGAACTGCCCGTTTCCTATGCTCTTAGGAGGTGGTGCCCTCCAGCACTGCTAGACCCCAAAAGCAGTTTCCCAGGGGACCTTACTGGCTAGTTCCCTGAGCAATCTGAAGTCTGCTCTCCCTCAATTCAGGGTTGAAGTTTTAGTGGCATTTTTCCTCCTATCAACAAAGATTTTAAACACAACTACCTCATGGCCCCTATGGCCAAGGCAGCCACCTGTAGCCTCACAAGAAGGGGAGAGAGGCTGCAGTTCAACAGGAAGGCTTAGGGTCAGGAGACAAGGAAACAGAAGTGAGGCTGATAGCTTATTTGGGAGCTGAATCTCATTATCACAACTCTGTCCAGGAAAGATCTGCAAGCTCTGCTGGAAATGGAAATTCTCCCCAGTACAGACTCCACCCCAGACACCTGCTCCCCTGTCTGCCTGATCACTCAAGCAGCTTGTGACACACCTTTCTTAATGGTTAGAATGTCCTTTTGAAGTATGTACATATATGTGTGTATCATGCAATGCTTTTATAGTGAAAAAATTGCCATGTCCAGGCAACTTTTAAATATCTTCAAGGCAGGAGATTCCACAGCCTCTCTCTGGAACCCATGCCAGTGCTCCATCACCTACACAGTACAGAAGTGCTTCCTGATGTTTAGACAGAACCTCCTGTGTTCCTGTTTGTGTCTTTTGCCTCTTGTCCTGGCACTGGGCACCACTGAAAATAGCCTGGCTATGTCTTTATTGCTTCCTCCTCTCAGACACTCAGCTTTGAAGAGAAACAGCAGAGACACACTAACTATCTGTCCTGGGTAGTTTGTTGTTTAGGGACTTCTCCGGAAGAATTCATGACCTTTGCAAATAACATTCCTGACTGCATGCCAGTTTCACAGATGCAGGAGGATGACTGGACTCATACGGTCTGGAGGCTCTGCAGCAGAACCTCTCTGAATTTGACCCTTTGGCACCCAGCTGCCAACATGCATCCCACAATGAGAATGAGATGTTCCAACTTGAAACTACCTTTTGGAGAGTGAGACCTGGCCAATGCCTGTTCCCTTTCCTGCAGATAGAGGCAGGCTCCACCAGGACAATTACACCTATGTGGTGGTAGCAGTTTGCCCAACCCGATGCCACAGCAGATGTCAGCCGATGTCAGATGTACCTTTTAAGTGGGGGATTATCACACACTGTGCATGAGGGAGCGAGTTGGGAACACACTAGGGGGGGCCTGTGCTATGAGAGCTCTTACTAGGCTATATTATGTGCACTAGTTTGTATGCATGTGGCCTGTCCTGGACAGTGTGGGCCTGACTTCATCTGTACCTCTTGGCTTGGGGAGAAAATTGGACCCATTACACATTTTCAATTTTTCAGTGTCCAGACACAGCATTTAAATAAGATAACGTAGCACAGGCTAAGCTGATGAGTACTAGATTAGAAAAAATAAATAAAATGTGTTTAGACTAAACAGAAGTTATATGATTAAAGAAGTATCAGAGATGCAACACAGATATGAGTCAGGATTTTTCATTGGTTAGAAAAACATGGACTTTTAAGTAGCACTACTAATTGTTGGCTAATTCATGCTGAGATAAAATAAAACGGCAGTACTGGATCTTTAAATATGCATGAAAATAATACAGCTTCAGATATTTAATACTATTATCATAGTTAATACATCCTGTCCAGCATCCAGATTGCTTTCCTCTGACCTTTAAGCTGCTGTTAATACTAAGATATGCAGCTACCTGGAACCCTCTTGAATCTTGGTAAGATTTTTTGCCAAGAGAGTTTAATTCTCTAATAGTGTTCTTGAAAATAATCCTTCTTTTTGCATTCAGGAACTTATTTTTTATTCTCTTACATTGTTTTCATTTTATAGCCACCTAATCACTGACAGCATACTCATTTTTCAGTGCAGTATATGAATTTGCCACATCAGTTCTGTATTGCATTAATCTTTACTTACTCACTGCATTGCACAACTAAATTGCCAGTAAGGATTCTTTGTGTCTGTTTCCATGAAAACTTAGTCTCTCTGAGGTAGGTTTCTTGAACTCTGAGTATTTCTAAGCTTTGGTTTGACAGCCAACACTGGGCCTTGCTTCTTGTCACTGATCTCAAAGAAGCATCCTGCCAGAACTGCATACTCTAAATCCCTCCAACAGCTGCTTTGTAGTCAGCTGTCATTTCACCCTACATCTACAGAGCAGACTAGCTTTCACACCACAATATATTCCAAAACACCAGATTGCATTTTTCATGGCACAGGACAGCCAAAGGACATGCAGAGGACTGATGCTAATTCCAAAAATGAGAAAGTCAAACATATCCTCTGGCACAGCAAGCTGAGTATACCTGCTGATCCATGTCTATACCCAGGCAGCTAAACTCCTGTTCAGGACTAATATTTTGCTTCAGGTAATGAGATTTACTGCAGCTGTGTACATCTCAAGGCACTAATTTGAATATGCAGCAGAAAAAATGTCTACTCTTCCAAGCAAAGAATTGCATGAAGGAATGTTATTAGCATAAGAAGATTTATTTATTTAATTATTTATTTTTGGAGAAAGCTTCATTTCTGATTACAGAAGCACAAACTTTAAATCAGCTATATGGCAAGCATGAAATCAGATTGAAGTTTCTCTCTATGTATTCTGATGTACTCAGATTTGAGAATTCTGTCTTTCACATCTCCAACCTGCTAAACACTTCTCTGTTTCAGATCTGTTTCCTCATAGTGAGGAGTTAACACAACATGAATAAGCCATCTTGCTTTTCTTTTTCTTATTCCCATTTCGCTTTATCTGCCTACATGAGCTTTTAACATCACCGCATTGGTGAGACAATCAAACACAAGCATCTGGATTTATGGGGATGTAACCAGAAACGATGACAGGGTAGAATTTTTTCATATTCCCTCAGCACTTTTTTAATCTCAGTCTGAGACATTCTTTGTTTTCTTTGGAGTTGGGGCTAGCCCAGGGAACAGTGGTAGAGTTCTCTGAGGTCAGGCTGCTTGTTAGGTGTACTGTGATGTTCCAGAATTTGGTTACCAATTCCACAACAAAATCTTTTTAGTTCTGCACTGACATCTTTCCCTGAACAAAAGGGGAAATGATTGTCTGCAATAAAAAAGTAACAGTCTTAGAAGATCCAGCACAGCACAGAGAAACCTTCCTCAAACTACACAATTACTTCATGTATTAACCATGGTAGGTTACAGGGCTGATGACATGCCTACTGAAGTAGCATTCTAACAGTATTTTGCACCCATGTAAGAATTATATATCCCTAAGCTTTTAACAGTCATAAGTCAATAGTGAACAGTTGCAGCTATGGAAACAGTGAGATGCTCAGTGCTATACATTGCTATAGGTGATTTTTAAATGGTGTGTAAAAATGAAAAAGCTCACAGAGTGCCAATTTTTTTCCAAAAGTATCAGCTAGTTGAATAAAATATGTTACCTCTTTGTGCAAACCCTGCTTATAAAATTAAAGATTTGTTTACACTGGATTTCTTAAGCCGTGTCGAATCTCTTTGTACAGTTCTCTAATGTGAGCATATTGTAGTAATGCACAGGCAGAGTACAGCTGGTGTGGCTTGTGGCTTATTCAGCCACCTGTGAGTGAATTACCCATGCTGGAAGGTATCTTTATTAGTAGGTCACTTAGGAACAGACAAACTTCAGATCTTCTGAGCATTACAAAATACTGTAATTCTCCAAGGAATTTGCAACAGTACAGGAATTAACCCCAGTATTAAGGCTGAATTCCAAAGACAAATTATAATGACTGAAAAGAAAAAAAAAAAAAAGGAAAAAAAAAAAAAAAAAAAGGAATGCTGTCTTCATTACTATCCTTCTTTCCCAATGGGCTTTGAAGTGAGGAGAATTAAAAAAGATTTGGGCATGCTTTGCTGCGCCAAGCCAGGCTCTCCCAAGTATCAAGCAGGACTGAACTCCCCAGCCAGCACTGTGATAAAAATAAAGCCAATGGCAATAAAGCACAGGCAATCCAACAAAGCAATTCAACTGGCTAGTCTTTGATATAAAAGTTTAGTATTTGCCTTGCAGGCTTGCAGGCAGTACAAGAAGAACGAGTCCCTTTTCTGTACCGTACAGTCACCCGATATCTTGCTTTAATCTCTAGAAGACAAGGAGAGTGCGAGTCAGATGCTCGAGCAGCTGGGTCAGAAGAGCCCAGCGGGGACCTTGCCTCACCAGAGCTGCTGGATTTCTTCCTAACCCCCAGCCCAGCGACTGGAAGCGAGGTCACGGGCAGGGGCAGCTCCGGAGCTGAGCGGGCCTTTGTCAGGCTGGAGGGAAGCGAGCAGGGGCCGCGGGGTGGGCGCCCGAGAGGGCGGAAGGGGAGCGGAGCGGAAAGGGGCACCCGAGCGAGCATTTCTTCTTCGTCATCGCCGACAAAGCAAGCACATAAAGCCCCTTCTCCGTGCACACAAGATGTCAGTGCGGGGCTCCCGCCGCTGCCGAGCAAACCCGCCCCCGTCTCGGTGCGCTCACTCCCCCGTTACCTCATTGCTACATTCCCTAGCGAGTGAGCTCAGCTGTTCGCACAGCCTCTCTCCTTTTATGGTCAAACAACTTTGCCTGGGCGAGGCCTTTTTCGCGAGTTGGTAGGAAGTGTTTGGGCTCAGCAGCTCCCCCACCTTTCATTTCTGCTGCCTTTCGTGCCGGGCGGGCCAAGGAGCCGGTCACGGAGCTGCCGGACCCGGGCTCCTCCAGCAGCGCCCAGCTGCGCACCCTCGGTCCCCGGGGACTCCTCGCCCTGGGCCGGAATTTCCCCTTCCCGCTTCCCCCAGAGGTGAGTCTCATCTCTCGGCTTAATGGGAAGCTTTTGCCAGCAGCTCTGCGCTCAGGAGGAGTGAACCGGCGTCGAGGAAGCGTGTGTGCGACGTGCGTGTCTGGGGGATGCTGGTTTCCTGGCACTCCCCGGGGGTTTCGTGGGTGTCTGGGGGATGCTGATTTCCCCCACTCCCTCTTGGACTGGGAGAGTTGCTTGCCTTGTGGGAATTCTCGTGGTGTCTTTAGGACTGATTGGCTCCTTTAGGTCTTGGTCCCCCCCTTTTTTTCTTTTCCCTTTTTTTTTTTTTTTTTTTTTTTTGCGGGGGGAGGGTGCCTCCTCTGCATAGTTCAATTTTAAGAGGTTTGTGTGTGTGCGAATCTGGTGAGTTTTCTTCCCTCCTGGTGAAATGGAGTCAGCTGAACACTCCATTTAACTATACTCCTGTATAACTCTAGCAGTGGGGAAGGGAGAGGGGGGTGTAGCCTGGTTTCAGTCGGGACAAGCCCTCTTTTGTGTGCATATGGAAGAGTGAGACACCTATGGAGTCTTTTTCCAGATGTGTTTAAGAGACGAATCTGGGACTCTTGGCGCATTAAATTTGTTTAATATATGAGCTTCTGTCTCTCAGGGAGTGCCCTGAGAAAGTGAAGATGCAAGTGATTGCAAATTCATAACTTCCTAACGTTTTAAATATGTTTGCATAGCTTTAGGGATTTTTTTTTTTCCCTCTGCACAGGGAGGAGACAAGCCCAGCATATGTGGAAAAAGCTTGTAGCTCTGAATACTCCCCTCCCCCATCCTGGTTTTCTTCAGGCTCTACCTTGCAGCTTGCATAGCTGATAGGACTTTGCTCACATCGAACATTTGTAGTTCAGGGACAGGCTGGGAGAACTCTCTGGAATTAGCCTGTAGAGAAAGTGAAAATAAAAACAACTCCTAAATTTGTTTAATCTGTTCAGATTCTTTTTTTTTTTTTTTTTTTTCCTTCTATAGTTCTCTTTCTGACTCCTTCTTCAGTTGGAAGGAAGTTGGCAAACAGGGGAAGTACAGTGTGTCAGACCACAATGCTGGAATAGCTTTTACTGGGCCTCCTGTGTGGCTCAAGCCAAGCTGCTTTCTATCAGCATAGGTGGTAAATGACATTCTGCTTTCTTCCTCCGTGTGTTCCTTTTTTTTCCACTAACTCAAGAAAGGAGCTGAGCTTTAGAAAGTTCAGTCTTGGGGCCAAAGAACTGGAAGCTGTCTGGGCATGTAACAGGTGGCAGACCCACCATGCAACCCTCTGGAAAGAGACCCTGCTGCTGAGTGAGGTGTTGCTTGGTCCTACACTTTGCTCTCTGCTAGAGAGAAACCACGTATTAGGCAACCAAGTATCCTCACTGCATCCTTTGGGGACATCTTTCTTCACAGTTCCACTTGAGTCATCTAACTGCTGTTAATAGGCAGAAAATCTCTCCCCTCAGGGAACGTAGGAGGAGGAGAAGGATCTAAGATTAGGTCTGCTGGTCTGACACTCCCTCTTCCAATAGCTTTTGCAAACAGTGCCAGAGGACTCACATAAGCTTCATGTTCCTGGTAAGGTCTAGATGATATTAACAGCAGTGCAGGGCTGGGCAGTGGACTGAGCAAGGACAGCCTTTCTCAGTCTGATCTGTGCGGGGGTGGACAGATAAATTGAAGTGAGGATGAGCAGGGGCAGCTGTTGGATGTAGTCAGCCCTGAGCACAAGGGGCCTTAAGTGTGACATAGCGTACTGGGAAATGGGCTGCTTTGGGTTCAGGGAGACAGCAGCTGCTGGTAGTGAAGCCAGCACATTTTATGAAGCAATCAGTGTCCCAAGACAATCTCTGTGTTGGCTAACCCCAGTATGGATCATGATTAGAAATGACTGCGACTGTGGTGTTCTGCACATAAGACAACCAATTCTGGTAGAATGATACTGGGTGGTCCATTATGCCATAGCGAAACAGTGGAGCACAAGACATCTAAGTGCCTTCATCTGTGAAAGTCTCTAAAGAAAGGCAAGAAGTCTTTTTAAGAGATTTGATAGCCCTAGCTGCAGGCTGGATGGAGTTGACTCCCAGCAATCAGACGGATCAAGAACAGACTTTATTACTCTTCTTTCTTGGCCCTTTCCCATGCAGGATCATATGGTGCATGCTTAGCTCAGTTCTTTGCTGCTCACTGTTGCTGCCTCTTGCTTCTAAAGAGCCTAGAACAATTTGTCAAGGTGTGTGCAACTTGTCAGCCCCAAACATAGGGGGAAAAATGTGCAGCAACACAGACTTGACATTTTTCTGTGTTGTCACACACTAGTGGCCTGGAAATACTGTTACAGGTAACTATATCTCGCCATACTGAACTGAACTGTGGGAGCACTTAGGACTGAGCATGCAGGTAGGTCTTACCAGCAGCCATGGGTGAATTTAAGGGTAGGCAGATGTTCATGGCACCAAGGCCATCCAAGCAGCTGTTGCTGTGAGCTGTGTGAGAGAGGCAGGCAGCGTGGAGGGGCACTGAATTGGACATGCCGATTTGACACGCTTGGTACAGAGCCTCTGTGCTGGCAGAAGAACTGTTGGGCTGGGGTGTTAGGAAGAGGACTATAGGCATGCCAGGGGTTACAACAAAGTAACTGACTTCGTGGAGATTTCTGGCAAAAATGAGATTTCTGGCCTGCGTTGCAGGCCTGAGGGAATCCTAAAAATTTGCCTCTCATCCTGAAACCTGGGGTCCTGGTGCCTGGCAGGGCTACAGCGGCAGTGCTTGCTCTTCTGCTGTGGTGCTTACAGTGCAGACTTTTATATCAACCCATTTGGATTGCAAAAAGGGATTGACTTAAAGGTGCTGTGTGTGCAGGAGAAGCTGAAGGGGATGGCTCCTGAAAGGCTGGCGATGCCTCTTGGAAGTGCTTCCTGGTGGAGGCGGAACAGGCGGCTGGTGCAGCCAGTGACAGGCAGAGGGAGCTCATGTCGCCGGCTCCGGTGACAGGAAGGAGAGGGAGAAGGCAGAGACGAGGTGCCAAATAGCAGGGGGTCCTCGCCAGGGGATGTGACACCGGGGACCCCCTCGCTCGACCTGTTGTTCTGGCTGACACAGCTACCTGCATGCGAGGGTCCTGAGGTAAAGTGTGTGGGGTGGAAGATTGAGGGGCATGCCGGGGCTGAGGGGGGCGTTACTGGGGATGCTACAGGCTGAGGTCAGGAGGAAACAGATGACATTATCAGGTAAGTGGGGTGAGGAAATGATAATTCTGGTCTTGGGAGAGCATGATGGGGGGGGCACCTTCCCTGGGGTGCAGGGGGCTCGCTGTGTGGGGTAGTGACACTTGTTCCGCTCACCAGCTGCTTTCCTTTCCTGAATCGTCACTGTCTCATGCAGCAGAGCTTGGTTTTCCCCATGGCTGTCAGGAACCCCTCTGTGGTCAGTGCTGTGCTGAGCTGAGATAGTGAAGTGTGCTGTCTCATTCGAGCTGTTTGTAGTTTTTGTTCCTCTTTTTTTGCTGTGCTGGTCCTGGAAAGTGCTCTGTGTTCTGCTCAGGCTCCTCTGCCAATACGTGAATTCCCGTATCCCTCCATTATGTGTTCATTTTTATTAATTTTGACTCAGGTCCAAGTCTGACTTCATACCAGTATCCTCTCTCTTCTCTCCGGACAGGGACTGAGAAGATGGCCTCGCCAGGTACCCCAGGGACCCGCATGACATCCACAGTCAGTATCAACATTTCTACTCCTTCCTTCTACAATCCACAGAAGAAGTTTGCACCTGTGGTCGCCCCTAAACCCAAGGTGAACCCCTTCAAGGCTGGGGGTGCATCAGAGCCGTCGCTGCCACAGCCTCCCGGAGCTGGCACCCAGCGTGCCCAGATAGGGAGGGTGGGGGAGATCCCATCAGCTTCCACGTCCATGCTGGCAGAAGGTAGGTGAGGGCTGGCATGGCAGATGTGAATATGTGATACTGAATTCTCAGTGTGAGGTCTGTAATTGGGCTAAACATAGGGAATAGGCTAAAAAAACACTACCAATGAATGATACTCTTGCTGTAGGCAATTGCAGGTTTCAGAATGAGACAAAAGGATTGTAAAGTAATCTCAAAGTGTGAGGCATCTCAATTAAAAAGGAGTCAGAAGTCAATTTTGTGTTGCACTGATATTTTAATCAAGCTGCAGGAACACACTGGATTTTTTGTGGTATTCCCTGTGTGCATAATTGTGTAATTGCAGTGATATTCTGGCAAGCATGTCTGAGAGCAAATATGTTGCAAGAAAGTTGACCCTGGTGGTGATGAATCATGCTGTTCTTTCTTACTGGTTCATCTCAGCCCAAGTTGTCTCTGATTATAGAGATCCTTCTTGTGGACTCTGCAGTTGCCATCGTTGCTGCAAGAGGTGGGGAGATAGAAATAATTGCGTGAAAAAGGGTGTAAGCTAACAAAAAACAGGAAGTGAGACTTAGTTTTTATGGCTGAGTTTTTTAATTTTTACTTGTGGCTTGGGTTGGGTGTGATTTCCTGTGTAGGGTGACTTCTTGCTTTAGTGTGTGGTTTTCTTTTTTTTTTTTTTTCTTTTTTCTTTTTTTTTTTTTTTTTCCTGTGGTGGTGTGGTTTTGTTTGGTTGGTTTTGTTCTTTTGGTGGTGGTGGTTGGTTGTTTTTGTGCCTTAAGGAACAGAAGGTTCCTGGTTGTGTACCTCCCCTAGTTGGAATTGATCAGCATGGGACCACTGGAAATGTCTGTAGGGACCTGTTGCTCATGCCTGATGATGCGTATTACCCCAATATCCTATTAACTTGCACCTCAGCCAAGACTGATATGTTCAAATAATGTTTACTTCTGTTTGTTGGTTGTTTTGTGTTTTTGTTTTTTTTTTTTTTTTTTTTTCCTTTAACTGTCTAGCATAGACTGTGTAACATAGTTATTCTAGGTTAGTGTACTAAGTTAGTGGGTAGCTGATAGGAAGTCTAGTCTTGTTCTCAGGGACAAATGATTAAGCCATTTTTTCCATTTCATGAGTCACGATGGCCTTGGTGTGTTGATGCCTCTGTCTCTTAGAATCGCACTGCATGACTTTGGTGACTTTCTGCTTTCATGCTGTTGGCTGGAATCTTGTGTCTGTCATCCAAGGTCTCATACTAGATTTTGTTTTTCTGCTATAGTTGTGTGGATTAGGAATGTGCATGTAGGATGTGTCACACTGACACAAATGTTCAAGTACAAAAGTAGACAAATTAATGTTAAAAACATTTTTCAATATATAGTACAAGTAGAGGATTGGGTGTTAGTTGGTTCACTTCTCCTCTCCCTGTAAAGCTTATTATAGAGAAACTACCTTGACAGAGATTAGCAGAAGAACCAATTGGCTTAAGCTGCCATGTCACCATCAAGTGAGGGCTACTAGGAATGCTGTACTAGCAAGGTACCTCAAGTGCAGACAGTCAAGTGAAACTCAGTTTTCACTCAGTCATGAAACAAATGCATCTGCTTTGATCCTTCTCTGATGCATATATCATTGATCATTCTCTCCCTTTCTTGTACACTTCCTAAAGAAATGCCAGTATAACATAAAACCATGGCAATTGGCTTATTTGTTTTAAATGACAGGGTGGCCCTGTTAATATGACTGTAGGAATGTTATATTTAATATTGATCATTCTATATATTCGGTATAGTAACTTTGTAGAAGACTTTTTTGTTTGAGTGAATAATTCATAAAGCAGGCTTTTAGTGAATCGTTTTGAAACATTTTGACAGCGGATCAGGGTTTCATTTCTGCAATATTCTTTATCTTTTAAATAAACCAAAAAGCAAGCATATACAAATTTGATTTCAGACTGTAGTTTCTGAGGAAAAAAAATACCAGCTCTGTATTCCTATTTTTTTTTTTGCCTTTTTTAATTTCTTTCTTTCCCATAAGCAGAACAAGAAGGCTTGGAAGAGGTGCTACATACCAGTGCAGTTTATGCATTCCACTGGCTAATAAGATTTCAGCTTTCATTTTCTGAAACAGGCAGTATCACGTCCCTTATGTTACAAAGGAGAAGCCCTATTAAAGTCGGTGAAACACAGTTGCATATAAAGATTAGACAACTTGATAACTACTGTTAAAAGTCATACGTGGAGCAGCAGGAGTCTTTGGTCTTTTGGTCTTTCATGCTACTGCTGGTTGGGACTAGCTAGGAAAAGAAGTAGGTATTCATTTTATCCAGAATAAGAAATGTAGAAGTTATGCCTGCTTGTCTTTTAATATTCTTTGCCATGTAGTTGATGAGAGAACATCTTGCACCTCTGTACAGTGAAGGGAAGAAGATTCACACTTGATTTGTGTCATAATAGAACAGAGAAAAGCGATGCCTACATACTAGAGACCAAAGAATGAGGAGGAGTGAGAAAGGACATTAAGACATGTTTCTCAGTTATACAATAACTATTTCTAGTGAGTAATTGCAGTAGCTACTAAGGAAATCTTAAGTGGTGGCAAATAGTTTGGACAAGGTGAAAGTGATCCCGTGGAGTTCAGCTGTCCTTGATGAGTACTGGGGACCACTTACTGTAACACCTTCAAGACTCCTTGTGGGGTTTGTACAGGCTAGGAGTAAGAAATGAGTGAAACCTGCTTTTATTCTTATTCTTCACTATAGATCTGCCGTTGCCACCTCCTCCCCCACCTGGAGAGGATATGAGTTTCTCCTCAAATTGTGCTTTCCCCCCACCTCCACCACCCTTTGAAGAGCCTTTTCCACCAGCCCCAGAAGAAACTTTTCCTTCTCCTCCTCCTCCTCCTCCTCCAATGTTTGATGAAGGGCCTATTGGCATGGTATCCACCCCACAGGTGAGTGAGGTCAAGGGAAGTATAATTTCTTGTGAAACTCTGAGTTGAAACAGCTTCTCAGTTCTGTCTGAAATCAGCAGCAGGAAGCCTGGAGATGTGGGAAAGCGTTTGCTTAGCACCTCAGTGTCTGCACTGTCCTTTCCTATAAGACACTGTGGAGTAGGCTGTAGAAGTTCAGCTGATATAAAGGCAAAGGATGGGACTACCCCATGCACCTGCATAGGTTAGGTCAATTGACCAGGGAACAGTTTTGCAAATGAAGGACCTTGGGATCCTGGTGGACAGAGTTAAATGTGAGCCAGCATTGCACCCTTGGGGCAATAAAGGCCAACCACATGCTGGACCATATATATTAGTGAGAGTGTAGTCATCAGGGCAAGGGCAGTGTTTTTTTCTCTCTTCAGTGCTGAGACTGCATCTTGGAGGACTGTTTCCAGTTGGGCCCACCAGTGTAGTAACCACAGAGGAATACTGAACTAGAAGCAGTCCAGTAAAGTGTCATGGCAATCACTGGGGACTGGAGCATGGCTCCTCTTCAGATGGCAGAGGAGGAGCAAGGCCAAAGGCAGGGATCTAACTGATGTCTGCAGTACTGAAAGGAGGGCTGGAGAGAAAACAGATTCATCTTACAGGGGCAAACAAGAGAAGAAGTGACAATGGGACACAAGCTGCAACAAGGGAAATTCCTGTTGGACAGAAGAAAAACCTGTTCCCCACCACTGGTGGCTTGAAACTGGCACAAGTGCCCAGAGAGTCTGGGGAATATACATCTTTGAGGATGTTCAGAAACCACCTGGTCAAAGCCCTGAGCAACCTGGTCTAGCTCGGGAGTTAACTCTGCGATTAGCAGGGTATTGGACTGCAGACTTCCAGTTAT
Source organism: Aythya ferina (assembly GCF_964211825.1). NCBI lineage: Eukaryota > Metazoa > Chordata > Aves > Anseriformes > Anatidae > Aythya > Aythya ferina. The sequence continues at coordinate 125,115,850 of NC_140296.1, read as the reverse complement.
CTTTTCCCACCTAAATATTTCTGGCATTCTGATCCCTGGCATTTTCCCACTGCTGGTAGATTTTGGAAACTGTACCCTCTTTGTCCTCACCAACTTGCTATCTGTTCAGGGCAGGAGCAGATCTGTACTACAGTCTCAGGTGCCAAAATCTGGTGTTGTAGGGGATTCACTCAGTTCTTTGGCTCTGTTCCTTCTTTCCTCATGGATGATGGTATAGGTATGTTGGTCCCTTCCACCTTGTTGATGACTGCCTGTTCTCTCTGCTTCTTCACTTTACAGATGTCCACAGGATCCACAGGTTCTCTGGAGCAACCATCAGCCCCAAAGACCCATGTGGAATTCTCATCTGCACCCAGAGATCCTCCTCATTCATTTCCTTCCAAGTTCACTCCAAAGCCAAGTGGAAGCTTTTCTTCCAAACCCCCTGGAGCAGATGTGACCCCTGCTCCAGCCCCGTGGGCAGCTCCACAGCAGCACAAGGAGCCCCTAGCATCAGTCCCTCCACCCCCTCCTCTCCCTCCTGCTCAGCCTACCCCTAAATTCACTCCACCTTCTGTTGCTGGCTCTCCTAAGTTTGGATCCAAACCAGGTGCCACTGTTTCCACGGCTCCTTCAAACTCTACAAGATATCCTACCTCCCTTCAGACTCAGTTCACAGCCCCTTCACCTTCAGGTCCTTCCTCTCGGCCGCAGCCTCCCAGTTTCACCTATGCTCAGCAGCGGGAAAGGCCCCAAGTGCAGGAGAAGCCTGTTCGCACAGAACAACCTGCTGCTGTAAAAGACACGGTAAGGGACAGATCCGTGGATCCAGTGTCTCTGGGCAAGCATGGAATCACTGGGAGTGTAGTTGGAGGATGAGGAGGGAGGGTTTGTGCCAGGGTAGGGGGAAGTAGTTATTCATCTGAGAGACAACAGCCTTTAGTACCTTACTGAGAGCTGGAACTAGAAACAGTGCTGGAGGGGGGATAGGACTTCATGTAAAGGTAGAAAGAAGCAAGAATAATGGATGGCAGATTGTTCCCTAAAGAGGGATAGAGAAGAGGTGTAAAGGTGAGAGAAGCAGGTTTATTAGGGACAAGGTGGGAGGGGCTTTGTCTATAAGCATCTTTTGGGATTGACAGTTTCCTCTTCCTGCAGCATAGACCCACAGGTTCCAGCGCGGACCCGCCTAAGGGAAACTCTTCCCTGACCATGAAGGAAGTAGAAGAGCTGGAGTTGTTGACCCAGAAACTACTGAAGGATATGGAGCACCCACCCCCAGTAGAAGCCACTACTTCTGGTGCGTTCTTTTAGTGGACATCAATGGGACTGAGACTGTGGTGGGTTTTCCTCTCTCCTAATACCTTTCTCCTTCCATTGGCAGAGCTCTGTGGCTTCTGCCGGAAGCCTCTGTCACGAACCCAGCCAGCTGTAAGGGCCCTGGACAGCCTTTTCCATGTGGAGTGCTTTACCTGCTTCAAATGTGAGAAGCAGCTGCAGGGGCAGCAGTTCTACAATGTGGACGAGAAGCCCTTCTGTGAGGACTGCTATGCTGTGAGTCACTGGGATGAAAGCTGCTGGAGAGGGCTGAGCTTGCTGTGGCTAGCCTCTCTTCTTTCCCCTTCCATTTCACCTGTCTGCGGTGTAGTCCCCTGGGGATGGGGAATTGGAGTAATGTTGTCTTGTTTTCTTTGGGCTTAGGGGACCCTGGAAAAGTGCAGTGTCTGCAAACAGACCATCACAGATCGGATGCTGAAGGCCACTGGTAACTCATACCATCCCCAGTGCTTCACCTGTGTGATGTGCCACACCCCTCTCGAGGGGGCTTCTTTTATTGTGGACCAGGCCAACCAGCCTCATTGTGTGGATGACTACCACAGGTATGGAGAAAGCTCATTCATGTGGTATCTGAAAGCAGATGTTCCCTCACACCTGTGTGATTTTACTGCAGAATGGACTTGGGTTGCCCACATGATCAGTTGGACATAAAGCTAAAATTGAGTCAACAAAGTACCATGTACCAATTAAAGTCTTTTACCACTTAAATGTTTTGTGATTTGTTCCTCTGCTGCTAATACTGATACGTGGCAATGAGAAACCTGCAGTGGTCTCACGGTCGCCTCTGTACTTGTGTGTGTTACAGGAAGTATGCTCCACGCTGCTCTGTGTGTAGTGAACCTATCATGCCAGAGCCTGGGAAGGATGAGACAGTGCGTGTGGTGGCACTGGAGAAGAATTTCCACATGAAGTGTTACAAGTGTGAGGTAATCCTTGTGGCCCCACTCCTCTCATCTCATTCATGTCATCACCAACTAGGTGGCACCTTTGAACTTGCCTATCCTGACCAAACACTGAGCTTGTTTTGAATGACTTGGAAGCATTTTGAGTCAAGTTTAGACATTCACAGACAACAGGTTCATGAACAAGGACTGTGCAGGGTTGTAGCCTCTAACACAGCTCTAATATAGCAGCTGTGTATGCTGGGGGAATGTAGAGATAACAGAAGGGGCTATGGCTCTTCTTTCAAAATGGTATTTCCCATTATCACCACAGACATAGCAGTGGGCTGTGAGCCATTATCCTGATCCAAAAGGGCATTTCTTACATCCTTGTCTGCATCCACCCTACTGTTTGCTGTCACTGAGCTATCTCCCTCTTTTTCTTTCCCCATTTAGGACTGTGGGAAGCCCTTATCAATTGAGGCAGACGAGAATGGCTGTTTTCCATTGGATGGGCATGTGTTGTGTATGAAGTGTCACACTGTTCGTGCCAAAACAGCATGCTGAGGAGCTTGGAGCAGGCATACCCTGAAGACCCCTGCACTCAATACTCCTCCCTTCCCCACCATTGTCCTACCCTTCTGCCTGACAAGTCAGATTGCTACCAATGGAGACGCTGCCAGCGCGGTTCATTACTCACATACGATTCACAGCTCATAAACTTCACTGTGCACACCCACCAAAAAAGGACCTCTTCTCCTATCACCACTTCCTGGCCGTAGTGTATTCCAGGCTGGGGGCTATGACTGAGGTGAGTGCAAAATCTGTTTGCTCAGCACTGGAGGAGAAAGACCAGATCTCCACCACCATCTGGTGGAAGTAGCAAAAATGACCTGTGGCAGCAATGGGAAAGGCTGAGCATTCTGCTCCATGAAGCCAGGAACGATTATTTGACATTAGAAGGTGGAAGCCTCCATCTTAGTATGGCTTCTGTCATAGGTTTTCTCTTTCCTGTGCCATCTCTTTATGGTGGCTGGAAAAAACTAACCTACTAGCTTTTATTCTAATGGATTTTATCGGCTAACTGTCCTGTTATCCCCTTTTTCTTTTTTTTTTTTTTTTTTTTAGCCAGATTAAACTGGCAATGTTTGGAATCGTACCCTGCTCCTGAGTTTGGAGACTTCTTAATTTTTTTCTCTCTCCAAAGTTATTTTTTTCTCAGCGTGGTTTCTGGGCAGTCAGGGGGGCACCAGAGTAACAAAGCAGTCCAAAGAACACGTGTACAAATAAAGACTGTGACAAGGATGGGCAGCGTATGGTGAGGAGGTCCATCAATGTGTGAATGAGAATTCAGCAGACTGAGGAGCATCTCTCTGTTCCAAGCCGGGGTTCTTTCACTGCTGTCAGTGGAAGCTACAGTGTCATTGCAATATACTGTCTGGCTCTATGTGTTACTGCACTGAGTCTCACTTCCTGGACTAGAAAATGTTATACTAAATAAATCCTTTGAATAACTGTCTAACCACTGTTTGCATCCAATAAAATGGTGACAATTTTTCCATTAAGATGTCTGTGCTCTATTTGGTCAACTACCCACGAGAACTGATGTCTTAGGCACTACAGAATCTATAGTTGTTGTTCCACCTAGCCTCCAAAGATGTTATGAGTCTGAAAATAGCCTTTCTCTCTCCACATCTTGGTCTTCTTTTCACGTTGTTTAGTATTCTACTTCCTGTGCCTGGAGAGTAGCTCTCATTTAAAGCACTAGAAAACCACATTTCAGTACAGCAAGACTGTAGTCTGCTTGGTATGTTGCTGATAGGTGTTACATTTCACTTGCATCAAACTGGGCTGAAGTTGTCAATTTGCTCTGTCTTCACTATTGCTATTTAGAGAAAAAGTGTTTGTGTTTGGTGTTTATGGTTTAAGCATGGTACTGTTTTGGTCACTGAAGGTGAAACTCTGTGGTAAGCATCAATGCTTCTGCACTTCAAAGACATGAAACCAACTCTCATTCTCTTGCCAAGTTGGGGGTAATGTTTAATAACTCCTTTCAAATTCATCCAGTAAATGCCTGGAAGTTTCCTCTAGGGTAAGCAAAGAATAAACAAATTGTACATTTGCTTTCTATTTAGTTTCTTACCTGTTTTCATGGTGGCTCATAGGCATGGTTTCAGAGGGGCTGCTCTTAGCTTTTGTGACTAAAAGCTCTTTCGTAAACACCAAGGAGCACACAGGAATAATGACAGGTGAGAGAGAAGCACCCTAGTGCAGCCCTTTGCAGAGCTATCACAGGCCTGGAATAAGCCCAGGTATTTAGGACAAACACAGTAGAGTGAAGGGGCTCTCTGAATCACCTCACAGATTAAGGGGGAATTACTGCCTCTGAGGAGCATGGTATGCAGGGGAAGTGCATCTGGGAACTGTACAACATATTTCATTAGGTGTTTAGGGGTAAGAAAAGGAAGTGATCTAGAAGAAGAAGCAGTGTGGGGACAAGAGGCTTTCTGCATGTAAACAGCACATGCATTCATCTGGCCATGTCCTCTATGTCCCCAACAGTCTGTCCCATTTTCTTAATAAACTCATTTTACAGTTATTTTCCTGTGTGAAGAGACCCTGTTCAGTATGTGTATGCAGGGTCTAAATACCAGCAACAGGAAATACCAAAGTGCAAGTATAGTGTTTGGGTATCAGTGTGTAAGCACTAGTGAAAATCAAGCCAGAGTAGCTGGAGAGAAAGTAGAATACAAGAGCTGAGAGCCTCCAATTGGCGTGGCTCTGAGTCTGGACCAGCTGCCAGAAAGTCCCATATCAGTCAGCTGCTAGAGCTTCCAGTTGGACCAAGCCAGCTACCCTGGGGTCTACTGGTAAGTCAGCTACTGGTAAGCCTGGACCTGCTACCAGAGAACAGTTTTCATCTGGTGTAAGGTGACTAGGAGACCAGGGAATGCTGGGGTCACTTGCTGTCTAGATTCAATGTCTGTAGCTCATTACTGGAGAGATCATCTGTGTGTGTGCACGTGAAGGGGAATCATACCCAGCAGCAAAGTCTGGCTACAGGCCTTGAGGGGTCGTATGCCCTGGGGCCAGCAGCTGAGAAGAGCTGTGCTCATTGTCCCAGCTACTGGACAGCTGGTCTCAGAAACTCAATTCTACCAGCAGAAACTACCAGGGTAGATTCTACCATGGTATTTATGTATACATTTCTCACTAACTGGCTTATCCTGATCAGCCAGAGAAGGGAATAGGATCAGGTTGTTTGTGCTGTGCTTGCATGGCTGCTGTGTTTTTTCTGCCTGTGAGGTCAGTCATGCACAAGTGTGTGCACACAAGTAGCATGTAGATGTGCATGTATATGCATTGTGCCTGAATGCCTGCAGGAGTGCCTACTGGGAATACATGCTCAGGCTTGCTACTGGCTGTACCTGAGGACATGGAGCTGAGCAGCCTCATCTCTTTCCGATTAGCTGATTCAGCAGCTCCTCACAGTTGAAGGTGGAAGGGACCTCCATGTCCAGCCTCAGACCACAGGGCAGGGTCAGTCTGAGTAGGGTGCTCAGGACTGTGCCCAATCAGTTTTTACGCAACTCCAGGGCTGAAAACACCACAAACTTTCTGGGTTCCAGTGTTGGTCCACACTCCCAGTACATTTTCTTACCTTCAAAGGGAATTTCTTGTATTTTCATTTATGCCCAGTGCTGCTTTTCCCTTCACTGGATACCAAGGAGACTTTGGCTTCTTCTTCTTGACTATCTCCCATCAGGTATTTATACACAATGGTAAGAGCCACACAAACCAAAGCCAGTCTTCTCATTGCAAATCTAACCAGTTCCATCTCTGTCAGCCTCTCCTCATGTCAGATGCTCTAATCCCTTTAAATTCTTGGTGGCTTTACAGTGGTCTTGTTCCAGGTAAATCCATGTCCTCCTTGCACTGAGGAACCCAAAACTGGGTACAACACTGCAGGTGTCTTATTGGAGGGGAGAGGAGAGGGGAAGAATAGCATCCCTCCAGCTACTGGTGTTGCATTTCCTAGTGCAGTCCAGGTACTGTTGGCCTCCTTTGATGCAGGGGTGCATTGCTCAAGTGCAACTTGCTGCTTGCTAGGACCTGCAGGTCCTTTCCTGCAGAGTTGCTTCCCATCCAGTCCGTCCCCGTGGATACAAGCAGTTATTCCTCCCCAGCTGCAGGGCTCTGCATTTCGCCTTGTAAACTGTATAAGGCACCTCTCTTCCCCTTTCTCCCATGTGCTGAGGTCCCTCTGAATGGCATGGCAGCACATCTGGTGTATCAACCAACCACTCCCAGTTTTCTATCATCTGCAAGGCTACGCTGAAGTTTACATATGCGTGACACACGCTTTTATCTTATGTCAGCCTAATCAAAGCTTCCGGTCTAGCCTGGATATCATCTATGCAGCAACTTTAACATGAAGCATAGATAATATTACTAAGATTGAACTTAGTATACTAACAAGACTCACAGTGCAAGCTTATCCTGTCAGCTCTGTCTTACTGTAGTTGCAGTAACTCAAGTGGCTGAGATACATGCATATCATGGTTCTGTGTGTATGCCCTGCTGCTTCTCAATTTGAATAGAAACCATCCTTCTTGCCTCAAGTTGCATCCTTTTAGCTCTGGGCTTCCTAACCCTTCTGCAGGGCATAGGTAAGCAAGATCTTCCCACAAGCAGGAGTGTTAATTCAAACCCTTAAGATTTTGGAGGATTACACAATTATGGAAACACTGATAGCTATCCACAAATAACTCATTGCTGAATGACTAGCACTCACCATCTTCACCAAGCTAGACTTAGCACAGGTGCAGAAACATAGTTCATGAGGTGAGTACAGCTAAGTCTTCCTGGGTAGGATATGAGAGTCCAGTTTGCTTTTTGAGGAAGTTTTAGGATGAGCAGAACACAATTCTCCCCCCACCCCTTCTCACCTGAATACTCTCTTCTGCAGCAGAAGGAAGTACTACACACCTATTTCCTCAAACTAGAGAAGTAGCTTCTAATACTTCTCACAGTTTAGGGGTAAATACAGGAGCTGTATGAAAATGGACTTGGCTAACAGATTACAGCTGCAATGGGTTTAAAGAAAAAACGTCTGAAGTAATCACCAGCACATGCATCCTTTTGTCCTAATGCAGATGCATTTGCTCACCTGCAGTTACATGATTGCCAGAGAACTTAAACCTTGATGAAACAACTAAATTAAAATGTAAGCACACTGCTGGAACATAATGTATATGCTAGAGCAAAGGTCCCAATAGTATTTGAGATAAGCCAAAGCACTTCAACACTGCCTGCTCTGCCACAGGTTTATTTACAAAATACTATTTACAGTCTATAGCACCTCTGTCTTGAATTTTGATAAATAATAACACTTCCTCCAAAGAGGAGGAATAAGACAGACCACCTACGCATTTTTCTGTTACAAACACCTTATCCAGTCAAACAAGACCATTCCCTCTTTCAAAAAAGGGGCAGAGAAAAATGGGTACCTAGAGGGTTTTGTGTCCATGGCACCAATAAAGGTATTAAGCAGGTCGGGGAGAGGTAAGTCTCTCTGCTGAAGTACACGTGTGCAAATAAGCAACATGACAAGGTTACATGATCACACAAGTTACAGCAGGATGTGCTGCTACTCCCAACTTCTCCTCCAAAGAACAAAGTACACCATGACTTGGTGGTGTTTAAGGCAAGAACAGCTGAATTTAAAAACATATCCCTTAGCAGCAGCCTTGTGAAAGACTGAATAGTTTGTTCGTGTTGTAAAATAAGGAAGACAAAAGGCTGCTGAAATGAGAAGGGACATACTCCAGGGAGTGAATGGGCCCAACCCTACATCTGCATCCTTGTGCATGTTCCTAGAAGGTCCCACTCTATCTGAATCCTCATCTCCAATCTTATAACATTATCCATGCCCCACACCCCAACTGAACGTATCTTATGTCTCCACGTGATTTACTGAGGGCTGAAAGTCCAGTATGTGGACTACAGGGATTACTTAGTACTGCACAAAACAGACTATAGAAGACATGGCTGAGAACAGATTCTAAGACCAGTGATCTGAAAAGTACCAATGACTGCTGTAGAGCAAAAGCAAGGGGCAACAGAAGTGAGAGCAGGTGGTGTTGCCTCATAAGTCTTTTCAGTCCTGGTTGTTTTGCTTTGCTTGTCCCAGTCACTCATTTGGAAACAATTGCCATAGGAATGATTCCAAGTGGTATGTGGGTAAAACAGCATTTGGCAAGCTTAAGGGAGCAACAACAGATCACTCTTTAAAGCCTTGGATGCTACACAGGATCCTCTTCTGGTGGCCTGGAAGTGACACTCCCATCTGTTTCAAGTCCCTGAAGGAAATGGAAGAGAGAGGAAAAATTAATTGCTATTCTTGTTCCTTGGGGATTGGGGTGTGTTTAAGGGCAGAAACTCTTCCCACGCATTAGTTCAGAAAGTTTCCTTTCCCTCGGTGCCTCTTGCTACACGTGCTTTTTCTCCAGAGGGAAGAAACATCTAGATGCTCCTTTTCTTCTCTGGCTACCTCTGCCCACCCAGTCAACTGTTCTCTCTCACCTTGTGACTTGGCCTTTACTCCCATTACATTAGAACTGCATCCATGTCTGCTCACAATGGTCTCAACCTTTCAGCAGGGTCTGCTTCTGCACTGTGCCTTTTCATTTGTCTTATGTAACTACTCTGGTTATACTTGGTTGTACATCCCTGACCCTACACTAGGAAAAATGTGTACTGGTAAAGCATCTGGCCCAAGTTCTTCTAAAGAGCCCAGAAGGACTTTGCTCTAGGATGAAACAGTGCCTGGCTGATGTGGGGAAAATGTCACTAGCCTGTCTGAGTTCAAGTCAAGAAAATTCTCTTATCAAGTCCTACGAGGGTGGGGAGATGGTCAGGTTAGAGAACTGCCTGTCATCTGTTGTCTACCCTTAGTCTAATGTGTGCCTAATGTGAATTCAGAGTAGCTCAGACCCCTGGAAAGTCACAAGCAAGGACAATTGGAGAATTAGTTTCACAGCTTGAGCTGTGATCGTGATTTTTCTGGGCTGATTGTTCTCTTATAGGGTAAGAGGTCCATCCACTTCCATTTAACTGCATACAGAAGGATGGGAAGAAGACTTCCAAGTAAACATGAGTGCCTGTTCAGATAGCAGAAGGACAGAAACAGCTATTTGTGAAATAGCACGGGGTGCCTTGTGAGAGCTTAGCCTGTACTTACTCAGCTGTGAGGTCCAGAATTGACTCCATGGTGTCCAGGCCAGCAGTGCGAAAGTTGGAGATATAGCGCTTCATGCGAATGGATTCCAGCCACTCAGGAATGGATCGATAGGGGATACCATCAGATCCACTGCAGCTGGGGAGCCGGAGCGTTACCCTAAACACAGATGAAACTTTCATTAGCCAGGCAAGAGGCTCAGATGACAGCCTCACTAGCTAGAGAGCAAGAACCCTCTGCCAGGTCTAAGCCAACTCATCTTTTCTCTACACTGTGTGATCAGACTGCACAGGCCAGTGGCTATGTATGCCCTCTGTCACCATGAGAGACAGATTACCGCTATCTTCTGCATATACACATTCAAGATGTCTCTCACCAGCCCGCACTGCTAGCATCACCTCTCCTCCTGCTCAAACCAGGAGGCAAAAATTTCCCAATTAACTTCTCCCCCTCCCTAAGACAGTCTGCTTACCTGGGATCAAAGTCTGCAACAGATCGGAGGAGATGAGGACTTGAGATGAAATGTTGCAGCTGTGCCTGGATCTCATGAAATTGAGGCCTCCTCATCCGATCGTGTGACCAACAGTTCTTCATGAGCTCATAGAGAATAGATGGGCAGTCCACAGGTGGGGGGAGCCGATACCCATCCTCTAAGCTTTTCATCACCTGCATGGAGGACAGATAGAACTCAGAAAAGAGCAGAGAGTGAAAGAGAGGAGCCAGAGGCCTCTGTGGGGCTGGGAGCAGACAGTTCATCATTTTGCACGGTGTGCAGCCAGGGTGGGGATTGAAGACAGTTACATGCATATAAAGTAGAGTTTGGGCAGCACAACAAAGGATCAGGACATGTGAGATGTCAAAAAGTGAAGTGGCATACACAGCTGGCTTCAGCCCTTTACTAGTTTAGCTCCCGTTTGCCATTCACGGCATGTGTTCATGAGAAGTGAGGACCAAGTGATTCTGTTACAGGCCCAGTGAGAAAAGCAGATCCAGGTTCTGAAGAATAATTTGAACACCATGTGGCAACCCCATAGATGCACTAAGCCTGGCACAAGTATGAGACTAGAAAAATACTTCAGAACCAGAGCAAGGAGAGAAAGAAATCAGCAAAGAACATCTCTAAACCCAAAGACTGTGGCTATATTAATCAGTCTTTAATTTGACTTGCTACTGGTGACATCTGAACCTGGTTCAGGGACCCAAACATTTCTGTCTTTGACTTGGCTGCACTGATTTTTGGCCAGGAAGGAGACAAAGTAGTTCTGTGTTTGGAAAAATGACAAGGCTGCAGGCAGAGGGAGATCAACACAAGTTGGGCCTATATTCCTGGTTTATTTCCTTAAACCAGCACAAGCTCAATGTCTGTTACCTTTTGATTGGTCATGTCTCCATATGGCTTGTCACCAAATGACAGCACCTCCCACATGACAATTCCAAAGCTCCAGACATCACTGGCTGAAGTGAATATCCGATGAGCAATGGCCTCTGGGGCTGTCCATCGGATGGGAATCTTACCACCCTGTGAAAGAGAAGAGACATTGGGTAACCAGCTTGTTTCATTGAGTCATGCTTCTCCAGTGCTTTCAGTCAAGCAGCTTACAAAATGCTTCACAGACTGGGCCCACTTCACTTGAAGTGATGTGTGATCACCTCTGGGGAAATCTTGTCAAAAGGACATAAATGATTTTGGAAAGTAATTTTGTTTAAGCCCTGTGTTCAGCTAAATGCTACAAAAAAAAAAAAAAACCATGGCTGTGGGTGTAAGACAATGACATCAAGAACAGACTTTCTTTGAGTGACACAAGATAGTAGAATCATTGGAGCTTTTTTTGGATGGGATGTGTAGATGTCTCTAGTCCAAACTCCTCTTCACAGCAGGGCTGTCTTCAAAGCTACATATAATTAACTGAGTCCGAAATATAAGATCCCATATTTTGTTTCATTTCAAAAATCACATTCTCTGTGGTACTGAATCTCTTAGCAAACAAAATCAGCACAGACTCCAGAAAGAAAAGCACCACCTTCAACCACGCCGTGACTTGCAGGTTTATAATAAAATATATATCTATTATAATATATCATACGTAATGTATGTAATATACATGTATATATGTAGTCTTATAATGGAATATATAATATAACAGTTTTATAAAACTTATTTTATAATAGGTTTTCTTTCAGAGAAGAAAATCTATTTTGTTCAGACTTATGTCCAAATCCTTCACCTGGCACGTTTCCTACTACAAAGAAATCCTGCCATTCTTATCTGGCAGAATCCCAACCCCGAAGACTACAGCTAAATTACAAGACTGATCCTTACCTCAGCAGAGATTGTTTTTGCATTACCTTGGTTTCATAGGTTCCCTCTGCATCATTCTCCAATATTCGGGAAAGACCGAAGTCAGACACCTTGCACTGAAGGCTGCGTGTGACTAGGATGTTGCGAGCAGCCAGATCCCGGTGCACATAGTTGTGTTCTGAAAGGTAGGTCATGCCAGAGGCTATCCCTTGCAGCATAGACACAAGCTGCACAGGGCTAAATTTTTCCTCGTTTTCCTGCATGGAAGAAGTGACAGAAGACCCTGGTCAGGTGACATCAGTCTGCTGTTTTCTAGTTACTGGCCTTATCAACTTGTAAAAGAGGGCATTGGTGAACAAGCAAAAAGGCAATGCTGCAGCCCAAAGGATCCCACAGGTTCACACTAAGGGACTGGTGGTGGTCTCCAGAGTCATCACCAGGCACCTGCAAATTATCTGTCAGACAACACTCTGTATACTGAGCAAACTGGATAGCATCAAGATTCAGTTGCCAAGACTGGAAATGTGAACAGAAATTATATGGATGTAGAGATCTTTTGTCCACTCTTCTCTTAGGGTCCTAAATCCAGTTTAAGTACAAGTTCTGGCAGTACACAAGCCTACTACAGATTGGGATCTCTCACCCGCAGGAAGGTATCCAGTGCTCCATTCTCCATGTACTCAGTGATGATCATCATTGGCCTCCCTTAGGGAAAAGAGCAAAGTGTCACCCTTTCTGCAGTTCACCTTTGCAATTTGTGTTTCAACACTCTCCACATTCCCCCAAAACTGGGGATCATGCCCAACCACCACCACCATCCCTGCTCCACTCTGACAGCTAGCTGTCACTCCTCCTTAGATTTCCCCTGATGATTTTGTATTCCTTTTAGTATCACACATAACTTTACACCATCCCTTACACTATTCCAACTTCTCCACTCATCAGCCCAAGAAGATTTCTCTTAACAATGCCTCATGACTCCACTGGAAATCCATACCCCTCCTCCATTCCTCATTCTCCACCATAGGCTAATATAACAATGTTTCTTCTCCCAATATTGCCTCCTTGGCATAATCCTCTCCTAAGAAAGGTCCTAGGAATGTGCCACTTTCTATGTCATTACAAGATGCTCTTCCACGCTCTTACTTTTGGTGACAACTCCTTCCAGATGCACAATGTTTGGGTGGTCAAACTGCCCCATAATTGTTGCCTCACGCAGAAAGTTCCACCACTGTGAGTCTGAATATGTTGACTTCAGGGTCTTGATTGCAACCACAATACGTTCTTTGCCTGGGAGCCGTAGGGACCCACGATAGACCTCCCCAAACTCCCCTGAGGACAACCAGAGACAAAAGGTCACAGATGAGCTCAAGAACATGCAGCCAAATATCAGTGTGGGAGAACTGAAAGATGAAAAGAAGGCCAACAAACTCACCCTCCCCAATCACATTCTCCATAGTGACACAGGAAACATCCAGTTCCTTAATGAATTCCAGCACTCCTCTGCTGGGGTCATCATAAGGTTGCAGGTCTACATAGGGCTTCAACCAGACCTTCTCTATGGTAAAGGGAAACAAAAGAGCAACTTAACCTGTCAACTCTTTGGTCAAGCTTTGTAGGGCAAAAATACAGAAGCAGAGCTAAATCCACAACCTTCAAACAAAAGCAGTCAACAAATACATCAAACATACATTGAATAATACTGCAGCTATTATAGAAGGAGAGAGATTACATCAGAAAATCCACACGGGTGCCTTGTTTGAAAACTGTGATTCTTTTCATTTTTTGCAACCCATTCCAGGTTTCTCCCTGGTTCCACTATCCCTTTGAAGCTCACCTCGATCAAAGCCTGAAGTATTGTAATCTGGCCGTGATTGTCTGCGACGAGCATGCCTAGAACATAAGGAGAAGTCATGAAACTCAAATGGTTAACAAATAGCAAAGAAGAAAGCAAGACTCCTAGGGAGTCTGTCCCAACTGGTCAAGCACAGAGTTCTGGGTAGCTCAGAGCAAAGTGGAACCAGACACTGCATCTACTTGGTAGAGTACAGCCTATAATAGAACGTGGTACTTAATGTACATTTAGAAATGGAATTTTGTTTCCATGCAGTTAGTTTTGTTTGTTCCTCTGTTGCTGAATTAAATACGAATTTCTATTTCTTTTATGTTCTCTGTACACTTTCAGTAAAATATCTCATCTTAAAAAGAACAGCCTTGTAGACATTTGGAAAGGAAGTAGAACTTTGTATCTGGGTAGAGGACCATTAAAGTAATAGTATATGGAAAATGGTTTGAAATAACTGGATACATGAACTGCCTGCTTAATTGATCAGCAGCTATATAAAGGACTGTGCCATAACACTTTTTTTATTATTATTCATTTGTCATGATAATAGTATGATAGCGCTGGATTATGTTTAAAAAAAAAAAAAAAAAAAAAAAAGAGAAATCACCATACTTTCCTCTGTCTTCAGCAGCAAGCATTATCTTACAGGCATATCAACCCATCCAACCCTGCTAATTGAAATCACTTAGAGTCATTCCTTCTTATTGCAGCACACTGGTCTTCTTTCACCTCTAACTAATCCATCCAACTTCCTCAGAGATACCAAGTCCTTTCTTAACTCTTTATTAAGTTTTTATAGCTCAGCTGTTTTTCACAGAATGGGCAGGGCTGAAAGGAACCTCTGAAGATCATCTAGTCCAACCTTCTGCCAAGCAGGATCACCTAGAGCACGTTGCACCGGATGGCATCCATGTGGGTTTTGAGTATCTCCAGAAAAGGAGACGCCACAACCTCTCTGGGCAACCTGTCCCAGTGCTCTGTCACCCTCACAGTAAAGAAATGCCCCCTCATACTCAGCTGAAACCTCCTGTGCTTCAGTTTGTGCCCCTTGCCTCTCATCCTGTTGCTGGGCACAGCTGAAAAGAGACTGCCTCCATCCTCTCAACACCCTCCCCTCAGATATCTATATAAATTAATGAGATCTCCCCTCAGTCTTCCCTTTTCCAGGCTAAACAGGCCTAGTTCTCTCAGCATGTCCTCGTACAACAGGTGCTCCAGTCCTCTAACCATCTTAGCAGCCTGCCTTTGAACTCACCCCAGTAGTTCCATGTCCCTCTTGTACTGGGGAGCCCAGAACTGGACACAATACTCCAGGTGTGGCCTCACCAGGACTGAGCAGAGTGGGAGGATCACCTCCCTTAACCTGCTGGCAACACTTTTCCAAATACAGCCCAGGATACTGTCAGCCTTCTTGGCCACAAGGGCATATAGCTGACTCATGGTCAGCCTGCTGTCCACCAGGACTACCAGGTCCCTCTCTGCAGAGCTGCTCTCCAGCGGGTCATCCCACAACTTGTACTGGTGCTTGGGGTTATTCCTCCCTAGATGCAGGACCCTGCACTTGCCCTTGAACTACATGAGGTTCCTCCCAACCCAACCTTCCAGCCTGTCAAGGTTCCTCTGAATTTTAGCACAGCACTCTGGGGTATCAGCCACTCCTCTGAGCTTTGTGTCATACTCCTACATCTATATCTTTTTCAGCTCCAAAAATCAACACTTACTTTCGTCGAAAGAACAGAAGTCCCAGAAGCAGCCCAATAAATAGTAGAACTCCAAAGATAATGGAGACTATGACTCCACCAGACAGAGCTCCTGTGTCTGCAAAGGAAAAGATAAAGGCCATATCATTTAAAAGAACAAGAATTATTTGTCTGGAATGTAGCAACCAGCTTCTACCAGCCAGTGGTATTAGGTGAACTATGGTGTTTCATCTTCCAGGCAACACAATGACCATATTTGAGTCCAAATATGCACATGCTATCCATGCACATACTGTCTCTTCAGGTAGGTATCTGGTTCACTCTTATCTGTGATCCTCGTCTAGATGAGTAATTTATCCCTGTACCTGATTTAGCTTTCAAATAATCCCTGCTGCAGTTGAGCTAGACAACTCCAAGGTCTCTTCCCACATGTAAGTGAAGAACAGCTATTCTTCCCTCCCACTCCTCTCCAACTACATTTTCAGATCAGACTCTTCTTCCTGCTCAGCAGCTGATTTAGACTATGGCATAGCAAAGACACAGATTTGCACAGCAGTCTAGTTTGACTCTTCTCTTTTATGCAGTTCATTTCCCCATTCTGCCTTCCCTTCCTTTTGAAAATCCGGGTTTGTTTTTTTGCCTAATTAATTTGACAGAAACCACTGGCTGCTTAGTGTTTTTGCAAACAAGCAAGCACTGACGTATGAACCTGAAATCTAACATCATATTTCTGCTCTCTCAGAAAAAAAGTGTCAGGTGGTTTCATTTTGTGACTGGATAGAACTCAGTGTTCAGATAACTCAGGCTGTCTTTTTCTACTTACACTTTTAAGCTAAAACCACACAAAATAGTTGACATAGTATAATATATATATACTATATTATATATAGGTTATAATACAGTGATATCCTCACAATATAGTTGAATTTATCAGAGTAAATACTAAATTCCCTCTGTTGGTTGCATTTAAGCCTTTATTTCTCGTAAATTAAAAAAATAATAATTTATTTTTAAATACATTAATGAAAAGTGTTCATATACATATCTAACGAGTGTCTACATCTTTTAATATTTTTCCTAAAGACATTTAGGAAAGCATGCAGGAAAAAAAAAAGAAAATTCCTAAATATGATGTTGCAATAAGTGAGGGATTTTTAAGCAAGGAACAGCTGCATGACAACAGTGTCTGGAAGTGTTTCCTAACATCCAGTCCAATGCTCAGCATCTGTAAAGCCTAATTAACACTTGTTATTCTTGCTCAATTTGATGCTGACTCATCCCACTAAAATTACTAAAAATCACCAGCTTAGATAGGCAGAAATCAAGAGGCAAAGCTAACGTTCTTTCTTGCTAAAATCAAGAAGGCAAGATTTGGAAGAGGGAAATAATATATTTTATTAAACCAACAAGAAAAAAGGGACAGGCTCTTAAGTACATAGCTCTTCTGCAATAAATTAAGGGATCTAAACTCAAATTCAGATTTTAAAAGTTGCCTGTCCCTACCAATCTTGTTCCACTAATATCTCTAAACCATTGCAGCCAAAAATCGTTATATTATCAAATAATCACTTCCACTGAATGAAACCTTGCTGGCAAGGTTTTTATTCCTTTCATATTCAAAATATCTTTGCCTTGGCATGATGAGATGATCAACTTTTATTTAAAGAGAAAAAAAAGCATAAACTTGTGGAAAGCTGCAAAGTATCTCCTAGCACATCATTTTATAATCAAAAAAAAATCTATTACATGTTAACTTAAAAATTTTCCACAGAACCTTTGTGATACATTAACAGACTTAACCAACAGACTAATGTCATCACAATTGACAAAGGCTGCAAGAAAATCTTACCCAAAGTTCTTGGTGTTAAAAAAAGAAAATCTTTAAACAATATTTAAACCATGGTATCATAAATCCTTATCAGCTTTTACTGAATTACTATAACCATTTCTTAAAATTAATGTATGCCTTTCCTTTTTCCTATTTTCTTGCTTCGTTACAGTAAAACTAGCTTTTCATAGGCATCATTTCAATGAACTGATTTCTAGGGTTATCAGAAACATCCATAGGGTCACTAGGAGGATCTGTGAATTTGTGGAATGAAGGGAGAGTAAGCTCCTTTATAGAAAACCTTTGATAATAGGGAAGTCTTTGGATAACCCAGGGAAAGGGAAGGTTGGATGTGGGGCCTGCATAAAATATTCTTTGATGCCGGAGGCCTCAGTAGACTGGCCTACACTTTGTGCTTTGGGTGAGAATTTTTTTTCAGCAGCACATATCATCTGACAGAGTCATTGCCAGACTCACATCCAGGGGCTGAACTACATACAGTAGAAATGATAAAGCTGGAAAAAAATAGTGCTGAAGTCCTCTGAGTTCTCCTTTTCATTAGCAATTCCTACATAAAAGGATAAATATGCTAATTGTTTTGTTAACACTTGAACTTAGAAACGTTACTATTCAGAATCAAAATATCTTTCAGGAGAACTAAATGAACAGATGGTGAATAATTTATTTATATAACACACAAAACTGACACCAATCATTTCTGAATGGGAAAGTACAATAGGATTCTGTATAACAGCAAGCACAAAGGATAAAATGATTCCCTGTTGAACATTTTCACAAAGCAGAGCTTTGTAAAGTCTTGGCCATGGTGACAAAGAATTCAGGAGTGTGATTTCTTTGCCTTTGCAGCTAGCAGAACACAAAAAGATTGGTGTACTACGTGCATATACAATCTGATGGAGAAGGGAGTTTCTCACTAATGACATACCAATGGTTGTACTTTACCTGGTGGAAGGGTGCGGAATTCCTGCTCCTGGGAGTAGGGCCCAGGCCCGAGAGGTGTGATGGATCTCACACGAAGCAGATAGGCTGTGTCTGGTTGAAGGTCAGTCAGAGTGACATTTGGCTCAAGAAGGTGCTTCACTGTGTATCGTGCCTCCTCTCCCTGCAGAAATTGAACAACGTTAAATAACTAACACACATGGAATGGAACAAAGAGGACGTTTTCAGCCCTTTAAGTGGTATGGGGAAGAACAAACGAGGCAGGTCTCACCTTCTCAAAGAACATGACCTCATACTCCACTGCGGTCTGGCTGCGCTGCCGTGGGGCAAGCCAAGAAACAGACAGACTACTGTCATCCCTTTGTGTCAGGATAAAATGGGACACTGTCACTGGAGCTGCAGGGGAGAAAACAAAGAATACCAGAATGAAATACAAACAACACAAAGTAATGCCTCTCTCCATCAGAGGCTCTATCTTTCCTTCTATGTCATACCGTGTAACTAGAAATGACTCTCATTGCCACTGCCACTCCCTTAACTTTCTATTCTGTGGTGAAAGCAAAATGGGGTCTCCAGCTGTAATTTGTTGTTTTCTAAGAATAGCATGCTACCCCAGTAGTATCCACCCCAACAGAGGAAGAGCATATCTTTTGTCTCTGAAACAAAACCAGTCTTCCAAGAAATTACATTTAACCCAGCACTGTACTGTTCAATTTGAAAACAAAACGTTATGATTTTCTGCTCTTTCAGCAACAGTGACACAACTATCCTATGTGATTTATGAATACAACTCCATTTCATATGGTACTGTGAAATTCCGTACTCAAAATCTCTCAGTTGACTGCAGAAGAATGTTATTCATGAATAAAAAGATAATTCTTAACAGATTGTAGGGACTGACGTGTCAAGCCTGGTTCTGTCCTTGTCCTTCATCATCACCAGGAAGTGATGAGGTAAACCCAACGTAGCTCTGCTTTCCTAGCTCAGAGTTATGCTGCCTCTGCATAGCAAAAGGAAGAAAAGACAGGGAGTCGTATAAAAGTCACTAAATCAGAACTGGGATAAGTACCAAGGGCTGCTGAGCACTGCAATGTTACTTTCCTATAATCTTGTTTAACAGCACTCCAGAAAATATTCATAGGACAGTCAAACTGCTGCTCAACTTGAAGCCGAACTACGCATAAATGTGTCAAGGAGAACTTGTATGTTTTGAACATACAAATTTCTCCACGTTTTTGAAGTTTTTATTTTCAGTTACATCAGGATTTCTGTTGTGTTTGGTTTGTTTTTTTCACTATATTTGAGCCATTGGTAATATTTCAGGCCCCATGCTTCCTGTCACACACATATAGCAATATCTTCATTGGACTACAACAGCGTATCACAGGGAGGGCTTTATCCTCCTCACCTCTGTTAAGTCCTTGGTGGATTCATAGCTCTTGGTAGATAATGCTTACTGCTGATTTAGCTTGCAAGGAATATGACTAATGGACTTTACATGCCAGAGGCAGAGGTACCTTATCATACCATACCAACACATGTGGCAGACAGAAGGAGATGGAGAAAGGTTAAACATTCACAGAGATTCCTCTTCCTTTTCCTGATGAGCAGGAAGAACTTCTCTCTGCTTCTGCTAACCTGCATGTCCAACTGCGACCCAGACAGCTGGAGCAGTTCTCTGGGGAGCAGGTCCCATTCCTGAGACACCATTATGGGCTTCCACAGCAAATGTGTAGTTGGTGTAAGCTTCTAGGCCATCCACATCCACAGCAGGTTTAGTGAGACCAGAAGCACTGGGGGTGAATACCACACCAGCCTCACATGGCTCACAAGACATGAAATGACAGCGCTGACAGAAGACTGTGTAAGTCAGATCCTTTCGCCCACCATGGTCGCTGGGTGGCTGCCACCACAGAGAGAGCTGTGTGCCAATAAGGGAGAAGCTGACATTGCGGGGAGCTGAAGGGGGACCTATGAGAAGAATGAAAGAAAGTATTAGATCCAGCTGATAACATACAATGTATTGTGGCAGTTTCCAATCTGCTGATGCATTTCAAATTATGCCCTCTGTCCCCCCCAACCTCTCTCCCTCTCTGACCTCTCATCCCCATTTCCTAGCACTCTCTTTCGTCTTTTCTCCTTGTTCTTTCTCTCCAGCCACAACTTACGGGTGCAAGCAATGTTCTGGCCCTCCAAAGGTGCTCGGTAGAAGCCTGTGTTACAGGAACAAGATGTAGCCCCTGACTCGTTGGATAAGCTGTTTGGGGGGCACTTGAGGCAGCGGTTAGTCTCCAGAGAGTGACGGTAGAATCCCCGCTGGCAGGCTGTGAGGACACAGACAATTCAACATAAGATCAACAGGAAACAAATTGCCAGTTTCATTCAATTTCTTGAAAGCTCCTTTTACATGCTTGCTTTCCTTCTATTCTTTCAGTTCAGAGAAATATTTAGGTTGGAAGGGATCCCAGGAGGGCACCTAGACCAATCATCTTCTAAGAGCAGACAAAGAGGAGATGCAGACCCAAGGTGGGATCAATGTTATGATAGGATTTGTAGGCTGAAGAACCTCAGGAATGCTTAATGAAAACACAACCTGGTCAGCCTCGGATACTTTTTTCAGCATAAATCCACATTGCTTTCTATTTTACTCATCAAGATTTCTGCTGTCAGTAAGGGCTGTAAATACTGTCTCAAAGTCCTTGGATTCCTCAGACTCCTCTTCTTGCTGACTTCCTACAGAATAGCCAGTGGGCTATTTAGCAGAAGCATGTTTTCTGATTTCAAGTGTTGTATTTAGCAGGGCCCTGAGGAATATGTACATGTAGATAATTATCAGTTTGCCTAACAGCACTGGCTATAAAGCTAATGCACTGCAAGAACACATGCCATTTGTTTCCTATTTCCAGTCCTATAAAACTAAGCAGACATGTCCTTCTCTAGCTGTTATCATCTGACACCATCCTTGATGCATTATTACTATCTCGTACTCCAGGAGTACTAGTCTGTCTACCAGTTATCTCGAGGTTAATGCTTTACCTCTGTAGGTATGTAGCAAGGAGGAAAGGAGTGAGGAAAGCTGCAGTACCCTGAGAATTTAATGGTTTACTGGCCTGTGCTAAATGATTTTCACAGAATCACAGAATGGCCGAGATTGGAAGGGACCTCTGAAGATCACCTAGTCCAACCCCCATTTTATCAAATGTCCTTGAAATACAATCAAACATATCACTAATCACATAGTTGAGGAATGGAAACACTAATTTTTTACCAAGCTTCTGCCCTGCATTTAACTTGAGCATTGAGGATATTACCCTTTTCATATTGCACTATGAGAAAAATTATGTCCTGGGTAATCCCTCAGGATATCCCAAGGGAGAATACCCCAAAGCCATCTGCTCTGGAGCCTGACTGAAATGGCTTACTGTGGTAGAACATAACACAGAAATCAATCCTTTATCAAGAAAACAAAAAACATTACAGCCACTCCTACTACATGACATAGAGGAACACCTGAAGGAACTAAAAACTTTTCTGTTAACAAAGGCCCAGTCTCAGGAAGAGTGATTATCATCACCATAGGTTGAGATCTCTCTGTAGATTACCATCAGAGAACTGGTTTCATCCCAGTCTTGTTGGTTACCTCTCTTGCCCTCAAATGGCAAGCAGACTGTCTTATTAACATCAGAGGTTGCAGCCCAGAGATGCCATTTATATTCTATTTAAGATCAAATCATCTCTTTCAGAAATAGTCAAGAATAAGAAAAATTCTTTGATCTCTAGTCTGCTCATGACCAAGAGCATTTCTACTTGCTCAAGTGAAAATGAAAACTTTGTGACCTCCTGCCATTTTGCTCCAGCGTAAGATTTCAAAATTAATGTCACTGGATCAGTCTGGATTGGATCGGCTTTGAGAGCACCATGAAAAACAAACCAAGAGCAGAGCCACAGATTTGTGTAACACATACACCAATATTCAATGACAATGCTATTTGCCATAAGCGCACAACTTACACACACTTATTGTCAGGGTAACACAGAAAGGAAATTTGGGACACAGACCTACAGTCTACATCTATTGCTCAGAGTAAAGCTTTGCTTTGCTCACTGTGGCCCTAGGACCCTTCAGGTGGGATGACTGCCTCAGAGGGAGGCAGTAAGCCTAGTACCAAGTGAGTGCAAGGAGGAAACTGCACGGGGGGACGTCTGTGTAAAGGGATAAGCCTGGGAGGTAACAGTGAACACACCAGTCAGCTAGACCAGGTCACATCACCTCAGGCTGTGACAAACAGAGCCTAGAAACGCAAGCTAGAGGGATGGCACACGGCTTTGATATCCAGATATCAGCATGCCCATGGTATGGTCCAGGCTAAGGGCAGCCATCCTCGGGCCCGGCCGCGTTTGGAAGGACAGGACAGCGGGGGCAGAACCAACAAGACCACTCAGTTTCGGGCAGCTGAGCCAAAACAAGCCCAGGCCAGCCCAGACGGGTGCCCGGGGCAGCGGGAGGGGCCCGGGCGCCTCAGGGCTGAGCGCCCGGCCCCGGCCGCCACAACCAGCCCCGGGCGAGGCGCCGCGGCTCCCGCTGCCCACGCAGCCGCCGCCGTGCCTGCAGCGGCCGGCAGGGGGCCGCCCAGCACCGGGGAGGAGCGGGGCCAAGAGCCGGCAGCCCCGCCTGAGAGGCGGTGCGAAGCCTCCCCCGGAGCGGCCGGCTGGGCAGGGCGTGGGGGCGGCGAGGCGCCGGCGGCCTGCCGCATTAGCGGGCGGGCGGGCGTCAGGCTGGGGAGCCGGGGAGCCGCTGCTGCCCGCGTCCTTCCCAGCCTGCGGTTCCCCGTGACGTGGCCGCCGCCACGGGCTCGTTGGGCAGAAGCAGGGCAGGCTCTGCCCTCGGCTCCCGCAGGCTGAGCGGTGCTCAGGTCCAGGGAGCAGAGAACTGGAGAATATTTCGAGATGGAGGATCATCGAGCCCAGCTACTGCGCGGGAGTAACCTCCCCATCACAGCTCCGTGCTGTTCCCTCAGGTCCCGTTGCTGTTCAGCAGCACCCGCCCCTCTGCTCTCCCTCAGCTACAGTCCAGACCCTTTCCCACTCCACGCATTTGGTTTCCCCTGTCCTTGGTCATCTGCTCCAAGCTGTGGCTTCAGGCAACAAGGTGTGGAAAACAGGACTGGAAAAAGGGTGGGTGTAGCACTGCTCACCCAAGAACCAGAAGGCAGAGAGGGCAGCAGTGGTCTAACCCTTCACTGCTTATTCTGGCAGGTGATTTTCTCCTACGACTGCCGGCAAGCATTGGGCAGTACTCAGACACCAGAACGATGCTGACAGGGAGTTCAGCATCAGCAGCTAACTCACCCATCACCCTGCAGAGCCCACCAAGAAACCAGAATGCAAGCTAGGGGCATAGTCAGCCTCCGGTATTCACAGTAAATGACGTACTTCAGGAAGTTAGTCACGGAGGTCCAGGCTTATTGGCAGAGGTGTAGTCCGAAGCTCAGATAAGAGAGGTATAACATGCTACGAGAGGCTGAGATGTAATGCTCTGGGCAGGCACAGCCCTCTCAGCATGATGAGATGGCTGAGCCACTTATCCACCAGAGCTCTGTACAGCTGGAAATTCACTGAGGGGTTGGGCGAACTGGTTCAGAACCTGGTGTTCTGGCTTTCTGTTGAACTCAGGTACAGGACAGGAGGCAGATTCTCCTCCCTGTTATGAGGCAAGGATCATAGTACAGCTTTCCTGTCTTCCTGCTCAAGGCAAAAACCAGAACCAGAATACTCTGCCTGAAGGTATTCTTCCTCCATTCTGTCTCTCTTTTTGTGTTTGAAGGGAAGTCCTTCACCTTGCAAGGACAAAAGTAAAAGCCTTGACCGCAGTCTTCATCCTGACATGGATTGTTCCCAGTTGTTTGCATAATGCCATGTCTTTTCTGTAGAGGGAGGGGAACCAAACACATTCCCCAACAGGCAACCTACATTCACCTTTTCTGATGCTAAAATAACACACTGCTCTGGGGGCTTGAAGTTACCTCTCCCTTCCCCTGCTAGGTTCTACCCCTCTTCCCTTCATCTCCTGGGAGACCTCCTGATTCTCCACAGATACAAAAGACACTCCTAGCTGCAGCTGTACTTGGGCAGAGTGGGATAAAAGCACAGATGAAGAATGAACCTGTGCTGTGATAGCAGCCAGGGCCTGTCCAGGCATGACAGCTTCCCTGCCCCTTCCCAGGGGAGTGCTCTCAGGAGGGCGGGGAGAGCTGTGTAGCACCTAAGTGGAAAAACTGGCTGGGCTATACAAGGATAGGGGATTGCTGGAGAAGGGCAAGGATCTTGCGCTTCAACCTTTGCCAGCTCTCCAAGCAAAATGAGCAGCAAGCAGGCAAGCAGTGAGGATTCAAAGGGGCACCAGATCCTTGCAGTGAAACAAGGGCAGAACAGAGCAGAGAGGTTACTCCACTGACCCTGAGAGCAGTGCATGGATTCTTTCCCCTATATTCGGAACTGCCTCAGCCTTGTGCCATATGACTCTGAAAACAAGAGTGGAAATGTGCTCTTACCTCCTTGTCTGCATTAATACATGTCCCTAAAACCACCGTACACATCCTCTTCCTTGGCATACACATGTAGTTTCCATAGGAAGCTGAATCCTCTCCCCTCCTTGTCAAAAGGATAGCCCTGCACTGCTTGCTCCAAGAACCCTGTCTCACTCTGTGGCTCCAGTACCAGAGACTCCTATGCCTGCTGATTGTTCTTCCTCAGAAATGAGCCAGGCTCTGATGGTACTGTGCAATGTGCTTTACACAGTTTCCCATGGCAGAAGAACCATCCCAGTCCAAGCAGAAGGGGGCACGAAGGAGAAACTTGCCCCCCTGCAGCTCTTCGCTTTCTAGTCACGGGACAAGCACACTGTACTGTGTGTCTGACCTGTCTGCCCTGAGAGAACAAGGCTGCCATTTAAGGGTTGGGAACTAGTTGTTGAGTGAGTCAGTGTCAATCACACAGTTACAGCTCGCAGAAACTAGCTCCAGAGCTAAAAGCTCCTGGATGGAGCCCAAGAGGGAGTGGAAAGGTGTGTGCAGGTCTTACACCTGACACACAAGGAGAAAATCCCAATTGAATAAGAAGCTAAAGAGGGGAGAAAAGGTTTAAGAAATGGCTCTCAGGCACAGAGGGCAGGCAAGAAAAAGTTAGACCACACTAACTCCCCTGCTCCCACTCTGTGCTTACAGATACTCTGATCTCCAGCTCCCTGGAACCTCTCCCATGGCCTACAGCCACTGTCTGTCTGCATACTCACCTACGCAGCTCCCATCGACTTCCTCAAACCCCACAGCACAAAGGCATCGTCCCATCGGTACCAACCACTCGCCATCTGTGCTGCAGTGCATCCTAGGGGGAGAGCCTGTTTCTTCAGCTGCATGCTCCACGCAGGCCCCAAGCACTTCTGTCAGCCCCTCTGAACCTGCTAGTGTCTCTGGAAAACGGGCAAGGCCTCGCACTGCCTCCGGGCAAGTCTTGTAATACACTCGGACAGACACCATTGCTACGCAAGCCCCAGAGTTCTGGAAAGCTAAGTAGAAGCCCCGGCGAGACAGCTTCCCAATGGGGCACACTTCTGTGTTCAGCTGCATGGCACCAGATTCAATGTCTCTGTTTGTGAAGCTTCGATCTGCAGCCACAGTGTTGAGCTAGGTGAAAGAGGAAAAGACAACAGTTTTAACATCTGAGCAAGCAGCAGCTCTGAGTTACCTATAGCTGTCAAACATTTTTTACACTAAGGCCTTTTAAAGGCTGCATGTTTGACTGTTTCTGATCTCAGTGTACTGCATGTTTTTCACTATCTCCTTTCAACTCATTTCCAGTCATTCACTTTCTTATACAGCACACGGTATTCTGGGTCTGTGATCTTGGATGTCTTTACAAACTACCCTAGGAGAATTTAACAAATCAGGAGCAAATCTCTCATGCTATTTTTGTTTGCAAATCATATGCAATAAAAATTAAAATAAATTCACAATAGGACTTACAGATGTGTTTTTGAAATTGACCAGTGAATTACAGCTACCCATTTCCAGGCTGCACTTGATGCAGATCAGACCTTCAACTGAAAGGTGCTTTTCATGCAGTATTCAAGGCATTTTAGCACTGAAAATTCCACTTCAATTGGGTGAAGAATGCTTCCATGCTTTTACATTCCCACTGCCTCACCAACTGACAGTGAGAGAGATGCTTTCTATAGTGGGGCAAATGGGAAAGGTCTCCATGACATCAAATGATATGGAAAAACTGGACTGCACGTGGGATGGTCTTTCTTCTCAGAGACACTGGTAAATGATCCTCTCCACTGTAGGCCCCTCCCCATTACACAACACCACCTGTTCCATGTAGGTGGATGGCAAAAAAATCTGCAGAGCAGTTGCATGTGGTAGTAGGATCATAAAGCGGGTTTAAGAGTTGTGGAGGTATCACACAGATGCATACAGCAGCCTCCAGTTGCAAGGGAGGTGCACTGGGGAAGGGGGAGGGAAGAGTTAGCTACCATAGTTCTACTCTTCCTGGAGCAGAAGCAGCAGGACTGTAGCTTTTACAGTTCTTTGTTTTCATAACATGTCGTTTAAACTGCAGAGGAAAAGGGCAGTCAAGTAATTTAGGTCCGTGGCTTCTTTTAGGACACAACTGAGTTACAGAAGTTCCTCTACAAAAAAGCTGAGGTTCCCCGTTCTGTAATTCAAATATTTTCATGGCAAAAGGGCAGTACATCAGGGAAAACAGCAGGTAAAATATAGCAGTGCTAAATACTTTCACACAAGGGAGAAATATGTTATAACAAGCCAACACCTCTAGATTTAGAAAAAATAAAAACAAACAAACACCCTATATCTAATTACAATCAGAGCAAATGAAGAAGAGCACCAACAGAGGTTTGAGTTGGGTTCTGTTCCTCACTTGGTCTAATCTTGCTTTATTGCCTAAGGCAAGTCAAATTATTTTGGTCTCTGCTTTACTCTAAAAACTGATGTAACAATCAGGCACAGTTATAATCCTTTAGAATCCTTACCTAAGTTGCATCCAGTTAAATAGGTGATTAAGAAGAATGGAGGTCTGATCTCATCTGAAAACTATGGCCTCTTCTGGCAGTGACTACTCTGAGCATCACAGAGGGCACTTAGGGGCAAAGCTTATTCAAAGGACAGCACTTATCCACATCCCTTCCCCAGATGCTGGTTCTCCTGTCCGCCCCCAGTCAGCAAGACACACCCAGTTTAAGCTGAAAGGCATGACAGCCTTACACCCACAGCCCTACAGACCTTGATGAACAGCGGGCGGCGGAACTGGATCCCGACATCTTGCTCAGACTCCATGTAGTAGAGGTTGAAAGTCTCTTTGCAGGTCACCACTTCTCCTTTGAAGCTCTTGCAGTCCCTCACAGTAAACTTCAGCTCCACGTAAATGCGAGAGGCTGCCTCACCCCGATAAATCCAGTTGGTGCGAAGCCAGTGATCGGTGTCTCCCTCAGAAAGCACACTGCAGTCCTGGTACATATAGACTGGGGTGCCATTTATCATCTGCTGCACTTCACTCCACTGCTCCCAAGGTAGAAGAAAACATGTTAGACAAACGTGAGAAACAAATTTCACCTCAAATACAACAAAATCTAGCCTACAAGATCCACTCCTATTTAGCATTCAGGGCTCAAAGCCTGCAGAGCTGAAAGGCCTCTTACACTGGCCTACAGCCCTGTATCTGCCTGAACTCTTTACACTGGGAACACGGAGGATACTCTAATTAGGGTGTAACTCATGCGAAACTGAAAGGAACCACAGTGCACGGACTGCTGCACATCCCCTTCATCTTACCTTGGTTCCAACCTCTTTTCTTTCATGCACTGTCTTGTCTTAGATAAAGACCCCCTACTCCCGTGTATTGTCCACTTCTTTCTGCCCCTGTTTAAATTCAAAGTGTACAATAAGATATGCCAAGACTATTAACTGCCCCTGAAAACAGTGCACAGCACTTTGGGGCAGGAGAAGAAAGGGCCTGACACAATGGGAATGCCAACAGCAGCAGCACTGTGCTCATTAATTAGGAGTTCACACTTCATTTGGGTGTGATATTTGCAAACCCTAATTTAACTATTAAAACTCAGTTGGTTTTCCTGACTTCATACTAGGTTCTGCTTCTTCCCCAGCAAAATAATCACCGGGAGAAGGACGCATGCCCAACTGGATATATCTCACTGATATTATTTGTATGAATCTTTTAATCTTTGTAAGCATTTTCACTGACTTTTTTTGCGCTTTTGTTTCCTCACCACAGGTCAAATATGAAATGCAAAGAATGTCCAATGATAAGTAAGTTACACATGAAAATTGAGAACTTGGAAAGGAAAGTGTTGTCCACAGGGAAAATGGCTTATACCCTTTTTCACACCGTGTTAATGCTGTCTTTTCATTATACTTTAAATGTTTAATCAAATTACATTCAAACAAGTGCCCACATAGGTATTGGCACAGGTTTAAGCATCTTGGTTTCAAATCACACCGCAGGTTAAGGTGCATTTTAAACAACACCTCAGTGTCTATATTACTCTAAGTTTGTCAAGTTTCATGAGCTGAGCATGAGATTCACATATTCCTCTTCTTCAGCACAACCACCTCCTGTGCTCAGACACAGCCCTGCAGCTCCTCTCCCAGCTTCTGATCCCACAGACCAGATACAGCCTTGTGGGTTACTCTGCTGGAGTACTAGAGATAGAGTGCCAAAGGAAATCTCCTGTACAGCCCCACTCTGTAAACTATCACTGCTTTCTCCAAGATAGCAAGCACTGCTGATAGCACTGGCTCGTATCAGTCTGTTCTCAGCCATTTACCTAAATGCATACCTGCAGTTTCCTCCCAGGAAGTTCTGCAGATAGAATCAATTTGTCCTTTCTTGTTTCCTTTTTCTCCATGTAATTAATCTCCAGTGTTACCCCACCCTCTTAATCGGATTCAGTTGGTATATACGTGCACCACACAGGATTTTCATTTATTTCATTTACTGCAGGTCAAAGGACTAAGAACATCAAGAGAGAGAAATAGACTGATCGATCTCTGTTGATCAACCAAAAGTGTCAGTCACTTAATTGCCCCCTGCAGTATTTCATTTAAAAAAAAACTTCTGGACAATGCTACAGAACTAAATTTACAAGGCATCTTGAAGTATATTGAAATAGAAGAGGTAAGAAAGGGAGCAACAAAAAAGTAATTTTCATAAGAAACTGCCAACGTTAATAGCTTTTAGAAGCATTTTTTCCATGGGTATCTGCCTCCACCAAGCTGATGGGAAATATACAATTGCATTCGAAGGCCGAGAGTTAAAGAAAGTTGCCATTAGCACTTTATTTCAAGGCAGTGTCACACATAAGCGTCACCAGAAAGCAGTTTTTGCATGTCTCACTGAAATACATGAATTGTGAAAATATACCCTTTTCCTAACTTATCTAATTGAAAATTAAGTTTTGATCCTGTATAGTGACAACTGGCAGAACTTTTTCCTATTCTACTACTGGAAAAAAATCCAACTCCTAACTCCTGTATTTCTCATCTTATCTTAGCCCATCTTGTTCCAGACTGAGATCTTCAGAGCAAAGATTTCTATTGTACAGTTTCATATGCAGTGTGGCACAGAGAAATAACAAGGGAGTCAGACATGGTTTCTCTAGACTCTGCTGCTGATGGGTAAAGGAAGTAAAATGAGGATATTATTTACGCTAGCAACTGCAGAACTATCGTTAAAGACACTTGTGACTTCTTTTCATTATTCAGTGAAGCTTTTAAATTCAAAGTAGTGGAAGAATACTGTTACATACAACACTTAATGAAAGGGTGATGAGTCCAGAAGTTGCTAGGCAACTGTCTCACATCCTCAAGGAATCTGCTGCAAAATCAAAATGTATGCCTCTGTTTTTTAATGTAATGTTCTTAATGAATATGTGTGGTAGAGTCTGATTCAATCAATATGAATTACTTGACTCTCCAGCTCATCTGCCAATGACATTGAATCAACCTCCTTTGATAATATTACTCTCTACCCATTTAATTCCAGACACTGTATCCTTACTCCAGTCATCGGTTTGGCCAGAGGATGGGAAATATTTTTATAGGAGAAGTGGAGGAGGCTCAGAGTTAGACTTCCTCATTCCAGAAGGGAGTGAACTGTGGTTTTATGATGCTCTAGAAAACTTTCTCATGAGGTTTGGACCTGTAGAAAGGCTTAGGCTGGAAGGGACCTTTGGAGGTCATCTACTCCACTCCCCATCTCCAAGCAAGCTAAAGAGTTCTTAACCTCTTCACATTTTTAATTCCTTTTAAATTCTTTTAAATTTCTTAAGTTTAAGTTTTAACTGTCTTAAGTTTAAACTTTCTTAAGTTTAAATTCTTAAAACTTATTAGAATTCTTAAAAAGTTGCTGAGAAGGCAAAAGCCAGTGCATTCAAGAGAGAGACATAAATTAGTAGCATGAGTTTCTAAGAAGCCTAAGGATGTAGCTATTGGATTTGAGGAGAAAAAGGTGCTCTGTGATTCTCAGGAACCCACACGCTGACACAGCACTTAACTCCAGAGATTTGTTCTTGAAATTCTTTAAGTTATTCCAGCACAGCAGTTAGTGGTAAGTGAAAGAAAACCTCAGAGATCACTTAGCAAAAATACTATCTCAATAAGCTCAGAATACTGCAAGTTTAGGAAAAAGGAAGGCAACATTCTTCCCACTGCTGGGTTGGATTCAGTATTAAAGAAAGCAGCGAAGAAGATCTATCTTTATGAAGCCAGTTTAGAATGACATGAATGACAAACTGGGAGTTCACTGACAGATATTCGCAGTAAACAGTGTGGGTTTGGTCTACCTTGTGAGTAAACATGATAAGATTAAGGTACATATGTTATAATATGTCTTGATTGACTGTGAATTGCTTATACAGTTTGAAGCTCTGAAGCCTCAGGAAGGCTTACCTTGCTTCTTCTATCAATAAGCCTTCTCTAGATTAGGTCTGTTTCAAGGAGATGATACAGGACAACCTGTGATTCCTCCATCTATCTCTGAGTTACTCTTCCTAAGGTCTGTCTTAAGAAGTGAACTGAGACAGTATGTATGTCTTCCTGGAGCTGCTGTCGCAGGCTCTTCAGGCATTAGAAAAGTGGTCATCTTTGGTTTCAGCTTTTTTTGTTTGAATGAAAAAAAGTACTTTTATCATGAAAAGTAAAAAATTCACCCTTGCTGTGAAGAGGTAGGCTACCAGTGACAGAAGCAGCAGATAGTATTGCAAATCCTAAGGCTCAGACTGGAGTCACAAGAGCTTGTGGCTCACAGCAGTAATGCTGTCTCTATCTCTAGCCTGCCAGGCACTTGTCCCATCTCCTTTCAGATAAGAGCCTGCCTGTTGTGACCCATATTTCATTTGCCTTCAGGTTAGCTCAGCACAGTAACTTCCAGCCTGTGGCCTGCACACCCTTGGGGAAAGGTACAGGGATACTTCTAAGAGACTTTAAAAAAGGTAACAACAAAGCAAGCATCTTGCCAGTAAGCTTGAAGTTGCTAAACTAAGATGCAGGTCTCTACTGGAGAGGTTAGGAGTTCACATGCTGAAAAGCATTAACTTGTTTAACTTTGGGTTAGAGAGCTACGCTAAGATCAAAAGACAAGCTGGGTTAGTACAGCCATCTACAGTGAAGAAGAGCTACAGAAAGAGCAATCTTTCTCAACCACCATACATCACTGGTGCCCCAAGCCTAAAACTGCCTAGCAGAATACACAAAGCTGAATGATTTCTCTCTCTCCTTTCCCCATGTAAACAGAAAGGGGAGAGAAATAGAATTTCAAAATTCTGAGTCTTTGACATTCGTATAGCATTTGCATGCCATCATGACAAAAAAAAATATATTGGCATGGTTTTAGAGTTAAAGGCCAGTTGTACATTACAGGTTCAGCTGCATTAGATTCTTAACGTAGCTCCTCAGAGGTAAGACTGTGACAATGGAGACACCTTGCTGATATCTGCTGTAATACTGTGAACAGCTTCTCTTTAGCTAAAATACATCTGATGAAAAATCTGTCAGTAGGCAAAGCTTGACCGACCCGTCAAAAATAGCAGCACCGGACTGGTGTTTTGAAAATATTCCAGAATTAGCACAGTGTCACAGAAAGTTAAAAGTTTCTCAATGTTCTTGTAAGCTCTCTTGTGGGTGTGGAAGACAATTTAGATGATAACGAAAGAAACACGGTTATAACTAGACTCTTAACTTCATGAGTCCTATAACTTTAGATCGCAGAACAGCAAAGAGGCTGTTTTTATTTCTTTGAACATTTGGCAATGGTCAGGCAAGTTTGATTTCATCACATCATCGTCATGGAACCTTTGATACAACTGAACATAAAAGTAATGGTTACTTGTCTGCATATCTGTCTGGGTGGGATGATACATTTTTTTTTCCCCACAATGATCCATTGATTATCTTCAGGGAGGAGCAAGTGTTGTGCAATTATTTGTCCTTTAGGGCACTAGTGCATAGGTCTGTATCCCACCCACCTCCTTCCAATTTAACTTGTATTCATGTCCTTATGGGAAGGTAAGGCGCTAATCTGAGCCACAGAGCTCCAGTGCATTGATTATATGACCTGTTTATCAAATCCAGGTCCTGCTGTCTGCTCGTTCTCTGAACTGCCTGGCCACATTAAGGTCTTGCATGAAAACAGTCTGGGTCACAAAAGGTGCTACCAGGTCAGGGAGAATGATACTCTTGTCCAACACTTCACATAGGTATTTTGGAACATTTATTTCTTGTGTCTTCTTTGGTAACACCCATCAACTACATCAATAATTACAAAAAACACAGGAGCAGAAAAACAGATGGTGCATCTTAGGAGTTCAGAATTCATGGCTGAAATCCAATTACCAATACAGCATTATCTCTCACATATTTGTGCACTACATTTTACATTGCCTAGCATCTATTGTAAATGAAAGTGATTTTTATTTTTTTTTTTTTCCCAAGGCAAAGAGCTCAGTCTGGTGTGAGTTATGATTTTGTATGGTCTGTCAACTACACTTCCAGTATTTATAGTAGAGCTGGAAAATGAGTCTGATGGCAATGGGCAATACTTACGCTGTTTGTATAGGTTCCTTTTAAAAAAGAGCATCGGATCAGGTAGAATCCCAAACAGGGACAGGGTAATTGTGCATTTTCTTTGGAAAGGTAAGCATGCCTGAAGAAAAGAAGCTGCAGGAGATGGCAGCATGAAAGACTAGCAAGTAGATGGCAGGCTCCAGGTCAGCCACAAAGAAGGCAGGAACTGGCCTTAGAAACAATGGAAATAACCTTCCAAGAAACCAGAGTGAATGAGCAAATTTTTCTGTAACTCAGCCTCTGAATTAGTAAGAATCACACTTCAAAGCTTGGGTCAACCCAGCAAGGACACAGCTGGCAGCAAAAGATATAAAGCCTTTACTTTCTAACTTGTCTGCCTGCAAACTCAGCAGTATTCTAGTTGGTATTATAATGAAATTTGGTTTGGTTTTAAACTTTAAATAGCCTGCTCGTCTTTTCAGAGGACCTTGCTATAGGCAGCCTCCTCTTAAAGCTCCAGATGGCTTGTGGAGCTTTTGTGTTCATGTGAGGAAGCTCAATGAACCTTGTCCACTCTCATCCAACAGCTATAAAAAGATGAGTCAGCTTCCGCAAGCTGCTAGGCAACACTGCTGTCATCACTGTAGTGCCTGAGCAGCCATGGTGATGAATGTAAGTCATACAGCATCGTCACTTTGGCTCAGAATGTGTTCTTTTCTGCCCTTCAAGTCACAACATTGAGTTCACAAGCTGAGATTGCTTCTTGGATGTATGTGCATAACTTCATCCTAGACTACCTACCTATTTAGTGGATCATGCAATCTGATTTACAGTACGGCTATTAATATGTAGCCAACTTCCTCTCATCTCACTTTTCCTATTCCACCTCTCACCCCTCTGAGTGAGGTATATCTGGACATGTACAATATTTTTTTTTTTTTAAACTTTCTCCCAAATATACATGTACATGAGGTAACTATTTTTCACTTAATATCATCAACAAGTATCTCTACGTGTCCGTACATCAACAGCAATAGGACATATCAGGATATGACCCTGAAGACAGAGCAATGTCCATTTCCAGTTACTTAGTGGCTTTACCAGGCATTTGTCCCTTACTTCCATGCAGATCTTGTTCACTTGGAGTTAAGCACCTATGCCTGATACTTAAACTGAGAGCAGGCTGAGGTATATAATGAGGTATATTATTTCAGGGTCAGAGATGATAACATCTGAGTTAGATCCTAGAGGACACGCATTATCAACAGCTGTGGAAAGAGAGGCACACAACAGCATTTCTGGTGGTTATTTCTGACACCATCTTCAGATGGTGCAGACTTGCTGAGACTTGTTCCAGGTAAGGCTATCTGAATAAGATACTGATGATTAAGTGAACTGCTAAGGTTTAATGAAATAGGAGAGCTGTGCTGGAGTCACTTGCAGGTTGAGGGCTGTGTGGCCCACACCATTATTTCTTTCATGGCCAGGCTGATCTGTCTGAACAGAAACGGCAGAAACAGATGTTGATACCAGCTGATGACTGGTTTCTGAGACCTCTTACTACACTGAAAAACTACCTTGCTTTGTTAGAACCTGAAGGCCTATAATCATCATTTTGTGGTCAGTGACATAAAAGTTGCTGACAGGTCACAAGTACTTGATCTAGTCTATTACCTAAAGAAAAAAAATGGAGCAATGTGAAAATTTGTACTATGCCTAGGGTTTAACAGAAAAAAAAAAATAAAGCATCAAATAAACAAATCTGAACACTGCTTTACTCAAGTTACAATAATATAGCTTTGGCAGCTGCTACATTCACAATCAGACATCCTGTGAAACACAGACTACAGAGCTGCACAGGAATTGCATCATTTCCAAAGTTTTTCAAGTGTTTTGGGAGCCATGATAACTGCAGCTAGTGGCTATTTATGTCACTGGAATACATTAAGTTGCTATGCATTTACATGTGTGAAACTATACCAAGGCTGAGCAAGCCAGGTGCCATTCACAGTAGGCATATTATAAAGTTTGGAACATATTATAAAGTTTGGAACTGATAGCAACACTTTCAAGTATGGGTAGAAGCAAACAAGTATAGAATAGGCAGAGAAAATTATGTCCCCCACCTCGCCATTCATAAAACATTGAGAACAACAGCAGTCCAGAAAGAAGACTAAGAAAATCATCTGGATTTGATCCTGATCCTTCAATTCTAATATAATAGTCCAAATTGTGCCTATTGACACAAATAGCAATATGTGGCAGCAGCAGAGTTCACGTGATTTTGGAAATAACAGATACCCAATTAAAAATAAAGTAGCTGTGAAAAAGTACTCTTTTGCAAGCAAAGACTGTTGTAGAGCTGCTGAAAGTACACATTGAAAGAAAACACATCAGCCACCAAAGAATCATGTGTTTAATTTACAATCCACACAACAGCATAGAATGCCACCTTGAAAGGCCCAGCACATAGCATCCTACAGTAAGAATTGCTAAGAACATACATAGTCACATATACTCATGATTTAGGTGGGAAAGGACCTTCGGGTCTCTAATCTCCTGCTCACAGTAAGGCTAATTTCAAAAACAGTTGGAGTCGCTCAGGGCCTTGTCTATTGAAAGACAAATGCAAGAGAATAGCATGACTCCTCATTACTGTATTTTCAAGGCTGATGCAATTATACATGAAAGCAAAACAGATAAATTGGATACTGTTATTTTACAACCTGACAAGAAGCAATGCTACTGTGCCTAGTTATTTAATTTATTCATTACAGGACTTCAGTAATCTGCCTTTCTAAGGGCCTAGTTTTTGACAGTAACTTAAAGTGAATTAAAGATTTCTAAACAGGTATTACAAAGCAAGCTAGCATAAACCTTTCAGCAAACAATTTCTATATACATTTTACTTCAGTCCTACATCACACCATTAAGCTTAGGCAAGATTTCACTGCTAGACAGTGTACTCACAGTCCAGAACAATGACCCATACTGTCCAAAACTGACTGCCGTGCAGCTTGGTGTTCACAAGCTGAGCATGTGTTAACAGAAGCATTGTCTACACTAGCTGCAGACCCTGTCTGACCATGAAACGATCACACATAGCAAACCACTTCATGCATTTAGCATAGGCTAGAAGAGAGCAGAAAACAAAGGTCTGATTCTGCCTCCACAGAGTTATCCAAACTCTTCTGCGCAAGGCCTCAGAGACTTTGTCCATACAAAGCATGAAAATTCCTCACAGCACATTCCTCCTGCATGTGATAAGCATATTGACACAAATCCACCTCACAGATAGGAGATCTCTGGCATCTGAGGTTAGGTGCAAATAGCATTCTTACATGAAATACAGCTCTTCCCTTTGACTCCGTAGGCAACACAACTCAGACATTTCCAGCCTGTTATTACTTAAACTAGTCAGACCGTTCAATATTAAGCTTTGCTCTTTTGTATCAAAAATGTTCTGAATTAATCTTCGTTCTCTTTCAAACACATTTACTTCATCATT
Source organism: Aythya ferina (assembly GCF_964211825.1). Classification (NCBI taxonomy): domain Eukaryota; kingdom Metazoa; phylum Chordata; class Aves; order Anseriformes; family Anatidae; genus Aythya; species Aythya ferina. The sequence continues at coordinate 125,079,173 of NC_140296.1, read as the reverse complement.
TTGAAAGAATGGTTTCAGAAACTTTTTCAAAGTTCTGATTTCAAGAGAATTGCCCATGGTTCTCTTTTTACTTGTGGACATTTGTCAGAGATCCACCTAACAGGAAACGATAAGGAAACAATGTAATTAGACAAATTCCTGCAAGAGTTGCTCTCAGTAGCCAATGAATCTATTTTTCATCATCTGTTAGTTTATCAGTCATCAGCATCTTGATCGACTAGTATAAAATGCTCTCAGGCCATTCTTTCCAGAATATTCTAAAGTTCCTAGTTACAATTACATTTTAAATATATATATACATAAATTTTAAAAAGCAGATGTAACACAAGCAGAAGGGTATGCCAGCTCCTAGCACTGCTATGAACCTACTCTGCAAAAACCAGATGTTCTATGACAAAAAATAATCTGATAGAAAGACAACAATTTTTAAAATGCGCTTCTTAATGTTTCTTTCCATCTCTTCAATATACTGATTTCATCCTGAACATGCCTGGAGCACAGTATTGGGTCAAAATCACCATACAGACAGCTGACAGGGACAAGAAGGGGAGCAGTGAGCAAAATACTATCTACATGTATGTCTCAGTATGGCACCTGTTTTGAGTAGGGTATAATAATAAGCAAAACAGCTGTACTAGCAAAAAATGCAGATATGTCAGTATAGGAAAACCTCACTATCTGGCTCTAGTTCACTTAGCAGGACTACCAGGAGTAGGAGGAGGCTGGGATGAATTTTAACCAGCCACAGCACATTACAGAGGAAAGTTATGAAAATGAGTTAGGAACAGGCTGAGCCTAGGTCTGTCTACTTTATAAGCAACAAGAGTAAAGATTCTTACTCCGTATGAGAGCTTGTGCCTTGCTAGAAAGATAAGGATGAGGAATTTGAACTACTTATTAACATGCATCCTTCTAACTACTGTAACATGGTTCCTGAATCCATTTTTCTTCCGTCCTTCCTACCACCCCACCCACACTCCCGCTCTTAGAAAACCACCTTCCCTAACTTAAGTTGTAACAGTAAGAGGGACTGTTTGTCTGTATTTGATACAAAATATCCATGCTTACACAAAAATAGTTGAGAGCTCAGCTGCCTTTTTGAGTCCAATTTTGCAGTGCTTTCAGGAGTAGAATTTGAAGCACTTCCATCAGCTCAATTTTACAGCCATGAAATAAAGGGAAACGCCTCCCTCATTATTAGTTGTGTGGGTCAAAAATAGCAACAAGACTGGATGTAAAGTCCTAGAACCTTACAGCCCACCCAATATGCCAGGTTCTTGCCCCATGAGTTTACAATTATTTCCTCAGTCAGATGATGATTAAAAAAAATAAATTGTAATTGAATCATTCAGTTTAATGCTCAAGAAGGAAGAAAAAAAAAAAAAAAGAGAGAGAGAGAGAGAGAGAGAACAAGCTTAAGCAGGCAAAGTTTCTAAATTTTTAGAGGCTTGTAGACAGAAATACTTCTGCCATGGCTATTTGCCTGGAGAAGGAGACATATGATTTGATTTTTCCTCTTTTTCTGTTAGGTTTTATTGCATCATAAAAACAATATATTTCAAGAACACGTTTAGTTACTGAAAGCTACTGGAAGATTTACAGTCCTTTAACAGCTGGCTAGTGGGTGAGGCTGTAGAGGTGAAGGGACTGCAAAGGAGACAAAGACCATGCAAGGCCCAGGAGAGGATGGGGCTGCAAAAAAAGCCTGATTCTGGGACGCAGGGTGAAATTTCAACTTGGATTACATTTTTCCATCACCTAGCATTCCCAGCAGCTCCCCATCCTTGAACACGCGTACTCACCCCTACTTCTGGAGGGTCTGGAAGCCAGCCCAGTTCACCCTGTGCAGTGCTTGTGTCTAGCAGATCCACTGAAAAACAGAAGAGGGTAAAGAAAAATCAGTAACTCAACTCCTATGTGCCATGGAATGACTTCATTCTAGTTTTGTCAAGGAAGGCAAAGCCTGCACTTTGTCTCTCAGCTCACGCATTCTTTGTGACTTTTTACCTTCAGAAAGTATGGCTGGAGGAAGGATGGGAAAATAAAAAACAGTGCTATTAGTCAGGACGAGTTAAAAGTTCTTCCTCATGAGACCCCCTCCTCCTCCACCCTCCTCTCAATTAACACATACAATACATAATGACATGCTAAACCCTGACACTTTCTGCCTTTTAAAATTGTCCCAAAATAGGAGGAGTCTGAAGCCTATTGAAATGGGAAGCCAGTATTAGCAGCCGAGCACATCTTTCCTTGGAATAGGAAACCAGCAGACAAAGTGGATGAAGAGGCAGGTGATCAAATAAATTACCAACACAAAAGATCAATCGATGTCGCCTAGAGGAACTACTATTCAGTGCTTCAAACACTGGCAGAAAGACAGAAGCAATGTGAAGTTGTAAAAGGGATTTTCCACTGTCACAGGGCCCAAAAGCCATGAGGCAGTTTCTCAAACTGACCAGCACTACACCGCTGACCCAGGCTGTTCACCATCTGATGGTGGCCTAGAAACCGTTTTACTCTCTCCCCCTCAAAACAGTTTTAACCAAGAGAGAAAGCTAATAGCATCTCCAGGGCACAACATTGCCACCTCTCAAAGGCTTGCACTGCATGACTGTGCGTTAAGCCTTGGCTCCTGGAGTCGTGCAATGGAGAAATTCAGTAGTATATTCATTGTTAGCCCGCAAAGAAACTTGAAAAATACAATCAGACTTTACCGTGAAGTTTTGATCTAAAGAAAAATTAAAAACTTATCACTTCTTTGGTAAACAGGGAGAAGGGAGAAAAGTTAAAGTGAGTTGTACTGCTGGATGTACAGCTTCATGCCTGCCTTTGGGTCTGCCGGTACTGACAGCACAGGCTACTCGTTTCAGTGCACCTACTGCAGCCCTGACTTGGGAACATAGGAAACTGGAAGAAATCCTTGGATTCCCTTTTGAATTCCTGTGGGTGTATTCAGAGGGGACATTTCTAATGGTAACAGGAAAAAAAAAAGGGGGGGGGGGAGGGGAGGGGGGAGTGAAAAGTAGGAGGGGGGGGGGAAATTTTAAACAGCATTTAAATAACTGGATTTCCTCCCCCTCGTCTGACTGCTTTACGAATGCTGCCTGCCAACTACAACTAATAGAGTGTAAAGTGCAGATCAGCAGGAGTCCTGTGGAATGAGGAAGCAGGCTGTGGGCCCAGAATCAGAGATAAGAGGGATTGCACTGCTGTTCTCACCTCTGAAACACCCTTTCAGGATCAGGAGAAGGGAAAAGCAGGAATCCAGGTTTTGCAAGTTTGCTGCATTCACAGCATGGTCATATGGCAAAACCTTCCTAAGCCACAGACTCCCTGTCCAGACAAAGCTCCTCACTCACTTCCCTTCTGCTCTCAGTCTATCTGAGATACTATTCTTGTGTTGTTGGCTCCAAAAACTCTCAGGGTGAGGTAGCCTGTCCTTCCAGAACCATCACCCAGATAACATCTATCCCACGCACTTCAGGCCTGAAGCAGTGATGTGGAAGTGAGAGGGGCTGCACAGCAAGTTCTAGCAGAGAGCAAAGGAAAAAAAAAAAAAAAATCAAAAGAGGCCGGGACAGAAACCTTCCACATCCTGTGTACCATGTCACGGTACCTCCAGCAGGTGCTTCTTCAGCTACCCTGTGCCCACTGGAGAAGGCAAAGTCCCCTCTCAACAAGTGCATCTCTCAAACTGAAAGACCCACAACAGGGAGTCTCCAAAGAAAGGAAGAATAAGTAAGCAGGACTACAAAAGCACAGGGAATAAAAGTACTCTGGAGCTACTAGCTCTTTGGTCCACAGCCTCTCTCCTAGAAATCTCTCCATGGCTGTCCAGACACATAGAAGATCTCCCCAAAAAGAAGAAAGACTTCAGATAAGAGAGGACAGGGAAATGGGCTGTTCCCTGCTGCACATTAAGGAAGAGTAGATCACAGCCACAGCCAAAATAAGATGTTTGAGATAGGTGAGAAGCTGGCAGAGAAGTCCCTGAGTGTAATTGCCAACTACTGGTCGCACACTTAGGGAAAACAGAGCCTGTGTGGCAATACCTTATATTACTTCTCACCTAGGTTTGCCTTCTCCACAACATCTACTAGCTGCATCCATTTAGCTGAATCCTTAATACAAACGTGCTTGTCAAGAACAGTTTAAAAGAGCATTCATCATGCAGTGAGTCTGAGATGATCCCACAGCTGAGCTGCCAGTTATGACTAAATCCTCTCAATCAAGGGCCAGGAGCAGCAAAGGAGGGGACTGTCCTTGGGATTGAAAAACCCTGACACTTCTCACCACACAAAACAGACTCAGAAAGAATTCTCTAACAGGAGTTAGGTGCAAGAGGTAGGAAACTGAATGGAGATTTACTCTTCCTCACCTCTCTGTTAAAATTTCCATTCCCCAGACATTTCATAACTACTGTGCAACTGCCAAGATGGAAGAAAAAAAAAGATTACTACTTCTAGTAAAAGGGACTAAGTGGAACAGGGAAGGGGAGCAGGGAGTCTTAAAAGAAGAGCTGGAAGAAGAAATTGTAAAGCCCAACACTACCTACCAGCCCTGAGGTAAGTGAAAGAAACCACCTTGCCTTCCAAACCTCCAAAAATGACTGTTCTCTTGCTTACAAGTGTTAACCCTCAAGAGGGCTTCCTCAGGAAACTTCAGGGATGTTTTTGAGGAGGGTGGCGGCAATGACTTTATGAGGTTATGTTTGAGCTTGTTATCTGCAACACTTGTGTTTAATGCAAACAGATTCTCTTGGATCACTGGATATGCCAAGGCATTTGTGCTTCATCTGGGTGGGGGTGGAGAGGGAGGGGGGAACCGCATACCTGAGCTCAGTTCATTGAGCCACCAAGAGTCAGAAGCGGCTTGCTCTTCGCCTTCAACCCCCCTACCCATCTGCCTTCCCTATGCACTGCAGTCTCCTGCAGGCCTTCTCCAGCTCTCTCCAGGCAGGCTGCACTGTCCCTGGGTCCCCATGCAAGTAGCCCAGGCCCTTTTCCCTGCCCTTTCGGAAGAAGTCCCTCTCGCTCGCCTGCCACCCAAGACTAGCAGGCCCCACACTTACCTTCTTTCCCAAGCACCTCAGAAGGAAGGAGAGCCCAGAAGAGAAGGAGCCCAAGGGAGAGCTCGATCCTGCCAGTCGAGGTCCTCAGCTCCATGCTGGCTGGAGAGGGGGCCTCGATCCCAGCCCCTGCCTGCTCTCCTGGCTCAGGCCTCCGAGCCTCGGCTCCTGCTCGCAGCGCATGAACCTCTCCCACAGCCTCCTGACTGGAGCGCGCACATTGCACAACCTCCCCGCCTGGCCCACAGTTATGATGAAAGATCAAGGCAAGTGGGTGGAGAAGCCTTACTGCCTTTACCTGTTTTAAAGGGGCTGGTCACAGACTTCCCATCTGGCAGGCAAATAAACCCACCTTAAAGGCAGCCACCTTTTTCCTGGGAGCCTCCCTCCACTTTTGCTCTAGCCCTGTAAGAGGCTCCCGATTGCCACCTCCCGGGCAGCCCTTGCTACCGTACTTGCTCCTGCTCCGGAGACTCCTTTTCCCGATACTCAGCCTCAAACACCTCGTCACAGCTGCGAGCCATTTCCTCGGCTCCTATCGTTAGTCACCAAAGAGCAGAGCTCAGCGCCTCCCTCCACGCCCCCACCTCGAGGAAGCAATAGACTCTGATGAGGTCTCCCTTCAGCCCTCTCCTCTCCAGGCTGAACAAACCAAGTGACTTCAGCCGCTCTTCACGTGTCTTCCCCTCCAGACCTCTCACCATCTTGCAGAATTACCATTTTCCTGTTAGTAAGCTCCTCATCATGGGCAGTCTCCTGCTTTTCAGTACAAAAGTCATGTTGAAAGAGAAACTGACCTGGGAGGACTCCCTCTTTCTTCTGGGTAGGAAAACCTCATTTCATTAGTTTCCGACTTGAGGGATGTAAATACAAAATAAATTCCTTTTGTGGTAACTTTTCCACCATTCAGATGTTCTTTTATCACGAATAGTATTCTCTCTCAAATACATCTGTTAACCCCTTCCCCATAAAACAGAGATGGCAATGTTCCTCCACTTGCTGTAAGACTGTGTTCCTCCTGCATTCTTTTTCCTCCTCCCCAAAGAAGAGTGAAGAAAGGACTTTGATGGGTTGCCTAGAGAAGCTGGGGGGATCTCCACCCTTGGAGATGTTCCAGACTTACCAGGGCACAGCTGTGAGCAGTTTGATAGAGCTCTGGAGTCAGCTCTGCTGTGAGAAGGGGCTGGTGCTACAGATCTGAGCTCCTTTCAGAAGAAACAGTCAAAATACTAATCTTTACATTTAGCATAATGCAAGAAGTAAAATATCAATAAAAACAATTAAAATATTAGTGTCATTCAAATTAGTTATCTTAAATTTATTCCAGTTTAATCTTGTCTAAAAAGTTTTCTTTTTTCTCAGTCTACAGAGCTGTTACATTTTTACGCCCATCTTTTCCCAACATTTAAGTGATTCCCATTGCAACACAAATATAATGTTTCCCTATCTACATCTTGTACCTTAAGTTTGCACTAGCAGAATGTACCCATTTCAGTTTTTGTTTATACAATACTGTGCCTTCTTAGTCTATGACATAGCAATGAAGGAGGTGTGCCTATGGCTAACTTCTCCTTTGTGATGGGACAGCATAGGCATGAAACGAGATGGCCCCCATAGGCATGAAATGAGAAAAAACATTTGCAGCTGGAGAATAAGGCTCTAGGAGTGCTCAGGAGCTTGCATGTTTTCTAAAGAGGAAAAAAAAAAAAAAAATATTGCAGATTTTATTCAGTTCCTTAGGCATACCCAGGTTTACATCTGTAGAATCTTTAAAGTACCAAATCTCTGGTGTCAAGAATGTGGGGATTCTCTATGTCGTTTTACTTAGTTGGCAGATACTCAAGGACATTTGATCTAAGCTGATGGGATGTGCAGGAACAGATTTTCTAGGGCTAATTGGAAAAGATGGCCTAAAAAAGATTTACTTTCATCTTCTCCCCTTTGTTAGTGTTGGCTGATGGGTGTCAGAAAATAGAGTATTCCAAATGATGGGGGTCAGAAATTCTATGTACAGCTTTGTTAGTTTGTAGATTAGATTTTGTAGATTTCATCTACTGTAGCTCCCTCTTAGAATATGTACAGGGGTTGTTGAAATATTGTCACAGTGGTAGTCAAAAAAAATATTGTAACAGTAACAAAATATTGTCACAGTCAAACAAAATATGTCACGGTAACAATAAGGCTATAAATGAGTGTAAACACAAAAAAAGTAGAAAACCCAAATGCCTGGAACTTTACTGATATCTGTGTAAGCTCTGCTGTGTAGCTTTGCCAAGTGTCCTCTGCACCAAACTGCACATCCTAAGGGAAAGAGAAGGAATCTACACAGAGGCTGCACCCAATAAAGTGGAGTACAATCTGGATTTTCCATACAACTCCACAAAGTATTTCACTGATGGGATGCTTTTTCTTGCACATCGTAATGTTGGATTTTTTTTTTATTATTATTATTATTATTATTTTTTGTAAACTGTTGGACAAAGCTAATTCTCTTAGTGTCTAGTGAAAAACAAATAATAAATAAAAATAAAATAATTTATTTTCAGAATGTCTTTATCTTTACACCTCCAAAACTTTTTAATAGTCATGTCTTACCAGTGAGCTGTGCATCTCTGATATGCTTTTTGATGGCAAGAGGACAACTGAATCTTTTACACTCACTCTCAACATTTCTTTGGATTGATTCTCATCCTCTGTTTTGAGACCCTCAAAGTATTTCTGGATCGCAGGGCTTTTTTTTTTCCTTCTGTTTTCCCATGTCCTGTTTTGTGTATTGCTGAGATTAGTTATCTAGGTGGAAAATAGCAATACACAACACACCTGGGCTTTCCTCCTACAGAAATATGGGCTTGTGGTGAGGGAAGTGAGGAGGAATGGTATGCACCAGGTCTTGTCTTCATGTAATGTTGGGACAGTAATAAGGCACTCCCAAGATGGAATTAAGATGTGCTTCTTTTGAAATGCAGTTCAGACACAACTCTTCCATACGTTTTGGTTTTTTTTTTTGTTTTTTTTTTTCCTGAGTTTTTTGTACCTCACATTTTAGAAAGAGCTATGAATTTCACCACTGTGCTATTAAATGTCCTACTAGATCATGAACAAAACTGAACCTAGAAACAATCTTCTGAGTTCCCAAGTTGGTATCGATTCCCAGACTAACAAAGTATCCCTACATCAGTCAGCCTGTAGTATTGGTATCTTGAATCTGTGCACCTTGTACAGTCTTTCAGTAAGATATGGTAGCATACATATATATAGGACAATATACATATAAATAGGGCTCCCAGAGGCCCTGGTCACATTCTGCAACAAGCTTCACTTCAGTATGAATGAAGAACTTGCTCTGGAGATGCTTTTGGTAGATGGAATCAGGCCCTTGTTCTTTGGCCTTGATTCATTTCTTTTATCCACTAACTCTACAGCTCTAAGAAAAATCCATGACAGCTCTGTAGAGCTCAGGAGACAGTTTTTATGTTTAATTCCCTATAGAGGGTTTGCGTCCCTTCTCTTTTATTCTCACCATCATGACCACAGTTTAATATTCTTGTGTTTTCTTTTTTGCCTTGGAAAATTTTCTGGCTCTACTCCATCAACAATTATCTTAGAATATTTCAAACAGTTGACTTCAGTCTGCAGAAGATAGATTCCTACCATCTAGTGGTTTCAACTATTAAATTAGTTTTGCACGTGGACTACTTTTCATCCAGAAACTCAGGCCTTTTTAACAGATATTTTATGCTCCTACAAAGGAACACAAATGACCCTTCTTGATCACAAAGTGATTCTAACTTAGGGACCTGGGGACTTGATTGCATGAGTAGTCAAGCTGGTTTTCTTTCTCCCTTGAGAAGAAAAACAAGGGCAAGGGAACAAATGAAGTTGATAGAGGCAGTGTGTACATCTGGGTTTTGATTTTTATTGCTCATCCCAGTAGAAGCAGGGGATGGTCCCTCACTTTTCATCCCATATCTAGAGATAAACCCTATCAGAGATGTATAGGATTTTCCTGAACAAGGCCCTGAGTAACCTGGTACCACTTTGGTGTTAACCCTGCTGTGAGCAGATATTTGACCTAGAGACCTCCAGCAGTAACTTCCCCCTTTTTGTGCTTCTTTGATCACTATAAGATAAACAAACATGCACATGCCACTAGGAATGTAGACAACTCCTTACCTGGGCTTCAATCAAAATGAGAAAGCAGCAGCATATTAATACTTCACCTTATAGAGAAAGCTAGGGGGAATGACTAAACTGAGAATGGAATTTCAGTATCCTTGCATAAAACTCCACTTTCTTGTTCATCAGATACATACTCATAGGTGTTTCTCTATCTATTGATGCCATAGCTGGAAACCTAATTTAGTACAGTCAAAGTATCTCCACTCGGCTGAACTGCAGCACTTCTGGCTTCTGTCTCTTGATAAGCCACGATAGTACTGGGCTTTCAAAACCGGAGTAAGCTGAATTTCTGTACCACCTGAAAATGAGAAGGACCTTTCTTTTCACCAGAAAACACCTGAGAAAATTTGCCTGCTTTCAAATACTAGTTCTGCTCCCTCTGGTGGTCGAATGGGTGTAGAGCCCTAGAGATCTTGTCAGCCTGAAGGTGGTGTGGCAGGACCAGAGAGGAGCCCGTCTCACCCACCAGGACTACACTTAGTTCAAGGGTGATGCAGTTTTGTCTGGTGATGTCTGTGATTTTGTTGTGGTTTTTGGTTGGTTGGTTGGTTGGTTGTTTTTTCCAAGTTAACACTTTTAGTTCACAGTGAGGCCGTGAGAGACTGAAGGACCAGCTGCAAAAAGTAGTATAATAATAGTAATAAAACAACAACTAAGCAAAACATCCCTCTGCTTTTGTCAAGCTGCTACCTTTTGGATACATAAGTGGAAAGCAATCCAAACCCGGACATAATATAGTATGATTCATGTTCTCACTCATAAAATTACCCTAACAGGTACAATTCCAGGGCACAAGAGTTTGTTGCTTTCTAACAGATATTCTAGCATATTATATACTTACAAATCAAAAAAAGTGCAGTTCTACATGAAACGCTCCTCTTTGAGAGCATCTGGTTTCTGAGCATATTTGAAGATATTTATTTTGGTGGTGTTGAGTTTTCACTTTTTTATTACTTCTATTACTGACCCCACAGGAATTAAAAAAAAAAAAAAAAAAAAAAAAAAAAAAAAGCCACAGCATATGTTTAAGTATAAGCATAAAACCTGACCCCAGAAAACTTTCACTTCTGTAGAGATGCTTGTGACTTCTTCAAGTAGGTTATAGAAATGAGGAAATGAGGATTATAATCTTTTTAGTAACTGAATCACAGCTGAAATTATGCAAGAATAATCTCTGCACAACAAGTACATATCTTTCTATTATTTGTTGTTTGTAGATATTTTCTTGATGTTCTTTCCCACTCTCAGATTAATTATGCTTAAATGAGAAAAAATACCTCACCAAGACTGGAAAAAATAATTACCATTCAAACCATGTAGTAAGCAGACATATCACTAGTCACTTTGGTAGTGTGTTTTTAAATTACTTTTGTACCCTGACATCTGAACATGTGAGCTAATCAAGTTTTTCATTTCTACTTTATTAATAGAAAATTTAAAGCCTTTTTTTCTCTTTCAATTTTGCAGTTATCTTTATGGTCCTCTTCTTGACAAATTACAGTTGCCTCAACAATACCAATTCAATAAACTTGTCCTTCTTTCTTTCTGTTGTAGCATAATTGTGATGTTGCAATGCTACAGAGCCCTGCTGTCCTTTGAATGAAACAGTTTCCATTGGTCACTGTGTTAACAACCTGTGTTGATCATGAGTGATTTCTTTGTTGACAAGAGAAGATACTTGAAACAGACCGGTTGCTCTCTTGCATGTGGAATGAGAGCATTTGATTGCAATAACATCTTCCCAACTCACTGTCAAATCTCTTCCCAGTTCAAATTCCCACTTGAATTTTGAAGCTTGAAATTCTAATTAAAGCAAAACATGGAAACCAAAATGAATACTGAAAGCAACTCTAGATCAAAACCACAATAAAACATGACATAGGTTTGGGAAGTCCTGATTTTCAGTGGTGACTAGGCTAGAGGCTGTTGAGCCATCTGGTCTTCCCTCAGCTTTATGTACCAATTTTAAAAACAGTTTTATATTTTTGAGCTTGTGCAGGTAAAGCCAACAGTACAGTTTAGGTGGGTGCTGACCTTCTTGTCCTCACTTTTTCCTGAATTTGTCTAAAAGATAACTGAGCATAACAGGATATTTCTAACCAAGAGCTTTGGGTTAGTGGTACAGTGCTGTAATCATGAATAGTGCCTGCAGTCAGCTTTTTGATCTATATGATTGTAGAAGTGAAATTGATCTGAAAAAAAAAAAAAATAAAAAAATGCTGGTATGGAGCTTCACTTCATTCCTCAACTTCACTTTGGTCTTCTGATTATGTCCTGTATTCCTGATTGCTTCCTGAGGTAGTCCACAAAAGGGAACATAAGGCCTACACAATCACATGGCTGGAAAATAAAAACCTTTTAGATTCTAAATATGTATATCTCTCTCTATATATATATATTTTTTTTTTTGCAGAGGAGGTCAGATTACTTATGCATTTTTATTACTTATTTGCCTGTTTATAGGAATGTAGACTTTATTTTTGATATAAGATTCTATCAGATTTTGTATGCTGGGTAAATAATTTCATACAATAGAACAAAGCAATCTCAGGCAGGGTTCATCTGTTATTTTATAGGTCTATAAATATGTGCAAGAGATACTTCTGTAGCATTCTATATTTTGTCATAGTAAATTCAATATGACTATCACCCTTGGCACGCTGAATGATAAACATAAGGAAAACGGGTCATTTCTCAATACATAAAATCATCATTTTTGACAGCCCTTCACCTTCATGGCATTAGAGTCCATTTCTGGGTTTAATACTATCCACGCATTCATTTACTTTGGCTGCAACTCTGTTGTTGCAAATACCTGTATTAATTTCACCTTGATATTTTCCTCCTGCTTCAGATCAAAGGACAAGGGAAGTTGTTTGGGTAACCATAGGATTATCTTCAGTTTGCTAAGCTTTTAAAGAATACAAATGAAGGGAGGCTGGTGGACTCAATTCCCATGTAAGCCAAGATGGATAAGCTGTGAAAACATGTCTTGTCCAGGGGAGGTGATTATGCTGAAAATTATTCCATGTTCCTAGAATTGGATTTCCAGCAAAATTTCAACTTCCCTAGCCCATAACAGAAACACATTTCTACAGTAAACTTTTGATAGTTAGACTTCTAGTAAAATAATTAAATATTTTTTAATCCAAGTACATTTAATATTTCTAGGAGACTGAATATTTAGAGGAACAATTTTTAAGAAATCAAATCTATCATAGAATCACACAATAATTAAGGTTGGAAAAGATCTTCAAGATCATCTGGTCCAACCATCACCCTCCTATCACCTACACTCAATGTCATCCACTAAACCATGTCCCTAAGCACTATGTCCAACCTTTCCTTAAACACCCCCAGGGATGGTGACTCCACCACCTCCCTGGGCAACTCATTGCAATGCCTAACCACTCTTTCTGAAAAGAAATTTCTCCTAATTTCCAACCTAAATCTCCCCTGGTGCAATTTGAGGCCATTCCCTCTTTTCCTATTGCTAGTTATCTGTGAGAAGAGGCTAATCCCCAACTCCCCACAACTTCCTTTCAGGTAGCTGTAGAGAGCAATAAGGTCTCCCCTGAGCCTCCTCTTCCCCAGACTAAACAACCCCAGTTCCCTCAGCCACTCCTCACAGGACTTGTGTTCCAAGCCCTTCACCACCTTCATAGCCCTTCTCTGGACATGCTCCAGGGCCTCGATGTCCTTCTTGTAGTGAGTGGCCCAAAACTGAACACAGTATTCAAGGTGCGGCCTCACCAGAGCTGAGTACAAGGGGATGATCACCTCCCTGGTCCACACTATTCCTCATAAAAGCCAAGATGCTGATGGCCTTCTTGGCCACCTGGGCATACTGTCAGCTCATGTTCAGGTGAGCATCAACCAGCACCCCCAGGTCCTTTTCCTCTGGACAGCTTTCCAGCCACTCTGCCCCAACCCTGTAGCATTGCATGGGGTTGCTGTGGCCAAAGTGCAGGATCCAGCACTTAGCCATGTTGAACCTCATCCCATTGTCCTCTGCCCATCAACCCATCCTGTCCAGGTCCCTCTGCAGGGCCTTTCTATCCTCTGGCAGATCATCACTTCCCCCTAGCTTGGTGTCATCTGCAAACTTAAGTGCACTCAATTCCCTCATTCAGATCATCAATGAAGATATTAAAGAGGATGGGCCTCAGCCCCAACTCCTGGGGAACACCACCGGTGACCGGTCGCCAGCTGGATTTCATTCAGTTTCCCACTACTCTCTGGGCCCAGCCATCCAGACAGTTTTTAACCCAGTGAAGAGTATACCTGTCCAAACCATGGGCTGCCAGCTTCTCCAGTAAAATACTGTGGGAGACCATGTTAAAGGCCTTGCTGAAGTCTAGGTAGAATATGTCAACAGCCTTTCTGTCATCCACCATGTGGGTCACCCAGTCATAGAAGGAGATAAGGTTGGTCAGGTAGGACTTGCTTTTCCTGAACCCATGTTCATTGGGCCTGATCCCCCGCCTGTCCCACATACACTGCATGATTACATTCAAGATGAATTCTGTTCCATCACCTTTCCTCGCACCAAGGTTAGGCTGATAGGCCTGTAGTACCCTTGGTCCTCCTTACTACCCTTCTTATAAATGGACATCACATTAGCAAGTCTCTAGTCATCTGGGACCTCCCCGGATGTCTTACTTGTGTTGTCAGTAAAGCATGACAGTGAAATAAAAAAACAAACACAAACATGTCTGAAGTACTTTCTTAGATGTAAGTGAAAGTACCTCTTTTGTATGCACCATTGAAGGTACTGGGCCTCAAATACTTCAAGTGTTACTGAACATCTCTGCCATCACATCCAAACCCTTTTAAGTTTTGAGCACATGGACAATTTTACGAGCCTTAAAGGTTAAGAGCTTAAAGGCTGAGCTCTGGTGCTCAACTACTAATGAGATCTTTGTACTCATCCAATGCTTTGCTCATGGCAGCCTTGACAAAATTAACTGCAAGATTGAATACTGATTTTATGGTCATGAAAACCATGAAGGGAAACTTAGATAAATACGCATTTATCTAACTCTGCACTGCCTGATTGGATCCTGTTATTCCCTGTGAAGTTCTGAAAAGGACTTTAAAATCCTCATTTTCTTTCTGTACTCTGCTCTAGCTCAAGGTTTTTGCTGTCTTACTTCACTTGGGCACTCTCAAGCTCTCAGCATACAGTGTTGTGGGTCAACAGGACTGAAACAGACATTTCTAACATTGGTGGAGGGAGAGGGGTGTGGAAGGGACATCAGGTAGCTCCTGGCATCTGAAAAACAACATTTAAAGAGAAAGTGATTCTGATGTCTCATATACATTCTTGCTGTTCTTACATCGTAAGCTTCCCTCCTACCACTCTCATTCTTGAGTCCTTTCTACAGGTCCATACAGGAAAGCCCAGCATTCAACACAGCTGAGCACTGAAGAGGGGTTGAGGGTGCTGTGAATCTGTGTGGGCATACTGGTGGGGGTAGGATGGGGCATAGTCTTGGGTTCTGAAATATCTCCTCATTCTATTCATCTGCAAGGACACTAGGTAAAGACATTGTCTTCACAGGAATTCTCTACTGTTTATTGTGGTTCTGACATATATCTCAAAATTACAGAGGTGAGAGTCTAGCATGGGTGCTGTTTCAGTCATGTTATCCCTCCTAAAGGCACCATCCATATCCTTACAGTAAGGACAGGTCTGCTGAAGTGCCCCTGATCAATAACTGTCCACAAGGAGTAATTCTAGCTTAAGACACAGTCCTGCTATCTTCTCATAACTAGAAGCAGACGACATTTATATCGCTGTTATTCCATCCCTACAACTGCCAGAAATATGTGAGGGCCTCTACCAATGTTCTTAACATTTTAACTGTAGTGTGTTTCATCTCTTTAGTTTTATTGCCAGGTACACAAGCATATCAATACCTCCTAAAAAGCAGGGTAGAAACCTCTGCCATAGAATCTTACTAATCTCAGAAGGGACCTCTGGAGGTCTCTAGTCCACCCCACTGCTTACAGCCGAATTAACTTCAAAGCTTGATTTGACATGACAGAATTTGAATTTAAGGCTTCAGTTTTGTCTCATGCTCATTACAATTATTTACTGTCTTTAAATCCTTTAATAGTGTTGTAGTAGGAGGATGGTTGGACCAGATGATCTGAAAGGTCTTTTCCAAACTTTATGATTCTATCATTTGATTCAAAGCACTTTTGTAATGTATTTATAAAGTACTTCTTTATTGAGTAATACTGTGCTTTTATTGAGATCCTCCCCTTCTCATTTTTGAAAGACCTAGAAGGTGATAAATTTTTCACTAATACTTTGATCATTTTAAATAATGCTGCTGAAACTTTGCTCACAGGAGTAACTAGGTATTCATTGACATGAGAGTCAACATTTTGTTAATATTTTAGCCTGACTAGACTGTCTATTTAAAGACAGCTTTTAACTTGAGTTTTAAATTTCACATTTCTCTTTTGTTAGATAGCTCCAAGTTAATTTATTCCATTACAGTGCAGGTTTTATGTTAGTCAAGTCCACTTATCATAATTTTTATGACCGTAGCTCAGAGAAAGGAAATATCATTCTGCTCCCTCAATTTGACAACAGGGAGATTTCAGGGCAATTGGCTGCTGAATTACCTTTGGATTAGACAGATAAACAAAAGCAAGCCTTTTTTCTTTTTTTTTTTTTTCTTTTTTTTTTTTTCTCCTCAGCAATCTTACATGCAAGAGGTGAGATCTGAATCATAGAGTCTGTTTGGTGCTTTAAAACATGATGCAAATTGAAGTATTAAATAAAATAATGAAGCTGATTTTTCACCCCTCTTCCTGTCCAAAACTGATTTTGTCCTAATTTGCCTGAATCATCCTGTCCTGTCTACATGTAGGAAACACACAAAATAACACTGCTGTGCACATTTCAGACTCTTATGTCTGCTGCAGTCCAGCATATGCTGGAACTCTCACTAGTTTTATTAAATAAATGACAATACTTGCAGCAATGGTATTATTAGACTTAATGCTGATAGATTTTGACACTCCTCAGGCATCCTTATTTATATGGTACAGCCTTTCCTGATAGACGTCATATAATATTGGTATATGAGCCTTTGTGTTTACATAGGAACAACACAAACCTAAAGTATCTTCCTGTAAAAGGAAAGATCTTTCCTGTTAAATGGGCATAGGAAAGTCATACTCATCAAATCCATGGCACTTTCATTTTCATTATCTAAAATAATTCAAAGTAAGATGAGTTTACACTGATGATCTTTCCTTCATGTGATGGAACGTTATAAGTGCAGTCTTTCAATAAATTTGGAGAAACCATAGTTTAATTTCTATTTCATTCAAAGCAGTGGCTTTCTTTTTGTAACCTTCTAATAATGGCCTTCAGGTTTTTTGTTTTGTTTTGTGTTTTTTGTTTGTTTTTGTTTTGTTTTCTTTTGTTTTTGTGCTGGAAGACTTACCAGTCTAAAAGTATTTATTGAGTTTCCAGTTTCTACTTTCATCTTGAAAGAAAAATAATGAAAAGAATACAGCAGCTGTAAATAATTTTGTGTTGATGTTTTGAGTGCGCTGATATGACTGTAAATGTGTGCATGGGCACATATATGTGATCACAAAAGTCAGACCAAAAACTGATGAAAGTTCTTCTTCCTTACAAATTGGTAGAATTTCCCTGTAGGTAGGTAGAGACTTTTTTTTAGAAGCAGAGAAGTCATTTTGTCATAAATGTATCAATGCATGTTGAATTCTGCCTGGATATTTGTTGTAGTGACATCTATAGAGAATCTGGTCCTAACCTGGTTATGGGGCTGTGTTTCCAACAAGCATGTTTATTCTAATAAAATTTACCACACACCTGTCAGAGCCCTGACAGTATCCGAGTTCAGCTGAGCTCCTCTCTTCCTCCTAAACATTTTCCTCAGAGCCCCTCTGATTTCCTTGTTCCTCAGGCTATAAATAAGGGGATATAGCAATGGAGTAATGTTGGTGTAGACCAGAGAAACCATCTTGTCTTGAGCTGGTGAGTAACTGGATTTAGGACGAATGTATATGAAGGTGGCACATCCATAGTGCAGCAAGGTGATGGCCAAGTGAGAAAAGCAGGTGGAAAAGGCCTTACTCCTTCCCAGGGAGGAGGTGACATGTAGCAAAGCAGCAGCAATACAAACATAAGAAGTCAGGATTAGGAGAAAGGGAAGCAGTAGGAGAAGCACACAGGCAGCAAGCAGAGGCAGCTCAGGGGTGTAACTCTGAGTGCAGGCCAGGTGCAGCACAGCAGGGACATCACAGAAGAAGTGGTTGATTTGATGTGACTGACAGAAAGGTAAGCGGAAAACAGCCACTGTCAACCCCAGGGCAACAGCAAAGCTTCCCAGGCAACATGCCACAGCCAGCCTGAAGCAGAGCCCCTCATTCATCACTGCTATGTAATGAAGTGGCTGGCAGATGGCAACGTAGCGGTCATACGACATGGCTACCAGGAGGAAGCATTCAGCCCCACCAAGTGCCACAAAAAAGTGCATCTGTGCAGCACAGCCAATGAAAGAAATGGTGCTGCCATCCACTACTATCAGGCTGAGGAGTGCCTTCGGGACAATGACTAAGGTATAGCAGAGTTCAATGACAGAGAGCTGACAGAGGAAGAAAAGCATGGGAGGGCGGGAAGGCTCCATAACCACTGCTACAAAGATCATCACATTCCCTGCCAGTGTGACCAAATGGACAATTAAAAAGATAAGGAAGAGGAAGACCCGCAGACAGAACAGCTCAGAGAAGCCAAGCAGGAGGAACTCCATGGTTGCATCAGTGCTCTCATTGTCCCTCTCCATGCAGCCTTCACATGGCATCTACAGGGAGAGAAACAGAAGGGAGATAATTGAATTTCACCTGATGCCTGGCAATCAACTCCATGAAGGAAAAAATGTTGCAATAGTGTAGAACCAGTGTAGTAAAGCTCGTTGTGAGACTTTGTGGGGAGAAAAGTGATCTTGTTTTAAAACAAAACTCATTTCACTTGGTCATATTCACACACTTTCACACGCTTATTCTAACAACCACCAAGGTACTTGTGCCCAAATAGTCTGCTCAGGATTCTTTGCCATGAAACTGATGGTAAAGAATATCAGCTGTTAGGTATTCATCACTTCTTCCAAATTGTTCTTAGGTTTATGACCGTGACCTTGATGGCCTACTAATCTAGCTGCTATCAATACCTAGGTGCCCTTCTTTCAGACATTCTGCTGCTGCTCCTTCAGGAGCTTCCACTCCCAGGCAGACCCATTTGTCTTCTGCTCACACCAATATTGCAGTTCTCTACATCTGTGCTAGGGATATAAAAGGACAAGCAGACAGTGGGCTGGAGCTTCTGCTCTACAATCTGACTCCAACTAAAGGAGATTTCAGGTGTTCACTGACTGACTCCTGACTTCCCCATGGTGGATTTGTCTCAAAGTTCCTAGTGAAATGGAGTTTCAGATAGAAGAGGTCAATGACTAAACACGAGGATTGCAAAATCTGAGATGATATTTTGTCTACTTATATCTTTTTGCCTGTCTCAGGCTTGTGGCATCAGAGTAACATAAACACACTTCCAAACACAAGCCCAAAGATGTCCATGGCAACATACTTTGTATAACAATTTATTTATTTATTTTAATACAAAGCTAATATCCTGGACTTGGAGGGAATGCTTGTCACAAGAAGAATAGAAAGTTCCTAGAAATATGGAGTGTAGCAAACCTCCTGATGTTGAAAAGATCTATTAAATATAAGGACATAGAGAGCAATATAGTAATAAATTACATATAATGGTCACGGGTGAGTAGTGTTCATTGCTCATGTGCACAGCATGTAAAGCAATATTTATTACAAGGAATAATTCTGATTCTTTCTACACTTTACTGTAAATCACTAATAAGACCAGATTCCTTGAAGACTTCTCACATCAAAAATATATCAATATTTAAATATGAAAGAAGTTAGAAATTACATGAAATACTCCAATGCCATTAAGAGTAAATAGAAAAAAAATGAAGTTGATGGAAAAAAAAAAATACTAGATGGAGAGAGGGATTTTCCTGAAACGAAGACATCTCCAGAAATAAATTATCAATAAAGTTGAGGAAGTGAATCTGATAAGCCTACACACCTTTGCACAATTCAAAACATCTGGGAACTCAGACAAATAATGAAAACTTCTACAGTTATATAACCTAGGGTGCAAAGCTAGGAATAAAATCTCTGCTCTGGAGCATAAAACGTACGCACAATAGCTATTCTAAACAGCCTGCCTATAAAGCTTTCGTGACACTGAATGTAAGTAGGAGCTCTTGACAGAGAACAAGAGATCTCAAGGCTGCTGACTCAATCACTGCAGACCAGCTGGGGCCCCCTGCACTCCAGGTGCTAGGACTTAAAGAGTATTCTACTAAACACAAGACAAAGGAGTGGAGAGAAAATGTGTTTCCCTTATTTTCATTTGGAGCTGATCACTTCAGCGACAACATACCTTCTCAGGGTTAGAAGATAAGAAAATATAGACTTCTTCTTCTTGATGATGTGCCCTGTTCTGTCTGGGCTGACTGGGTTTCTCACCCAGTCTGGAGTCCCTTTTGTTGTGAGTGTTCCCTAGAGCCAATATTTTCTTTCAGCATTTAATAATCATAATCTCTTCTCTTCCACAAGACGGACTTCCTTATATACTTTATAACACAGAGGTCTTTTCTCTTCACCACTGTCTCTGCCCTCCTACATGAATGACAGGCAGTTCTATTCCTCCCAAGGAAAGGGGGGTTGCAGTTTTTCTGTAAACCAATCAACAAGATGTAGGTGAACCTTTAGAGGAAAGCATCCTCGCTGAGGGTTGTTGCTGCTTCCACCAAAGCAGCTGAAAACATCCGGTTATTTACTGGGCTGATTTGTACCTCAAATAGCAACAATTTACCTAACAGAATCCACTGCTGCTCTTTAAAATCAAGAGAATGTTTAAACCAAACTCACACTTAAAAGCAAAGTAAAACAAACACAAAAGCTTCAAAACAGCCTCTGGAACTATGTGTGGGATTTTCACCAGTTCATACAATCCATTATTTCGTACTGAGTCAGATGAAATCACTGTTCAGCAATGACTGAGATTATTCAGATCCGGTTTATATTTATTGCCATTGCTACATTAATTCCTGGTCATTTGCAATGAAATCATTAAAGAAATCAGTAGGCTCATGTAAGCAAAGAGAGGCAATGTCAACATTTTTGACCGTCAAAATGGAACAGATCTCCATTAACATAGCTTGGCATAAATAGCATGTAATTATGGTACTTTAAGATTTTTCTGGAGACATGATTTAGAGAAAATCTACAATGAAAAAACATTCTTCTGTAGAATTTTATGGATATGGCATGGTCAATTTGAGACAAAATTGAGACAGTATAATCTAGGGACTGACTATTGGGAGCTTTGTAGAGAAAGACCTTCCAGTAGAGAGCAAGATGAACATGATTGAGGAAGACAGCATGAAGACTAGCCACATACTGGGCTGCAGTAACAAGACAATGACCAGGAGGTGAAGTGATTATTCCCCTTTGTCTGGCACATATGAGATCACATCTTGAACAGTGTCCACTGTTGCAGTCCTCCATACAAGAGATATTACAACAAAATCAAGAGGAGTACATCGTGTCCAAGGAGATGCTGCAGAAGTTAGGTTTGTTCAGCTTGGTGAATAGGAGGCTGTCCTGGTTTTGGCTAGGGTAGAGTTAATTTTCCTCCTTGTAGCTGGTATTGGATTGAGGATGAGAATAATGTTGATAACAAATGGATGTTTTAATTGTTGCAGAAACACTAAGCCAAGGACTTTTCAGCTTCTCACACCACCCTGACAGTGAGGAGGCTGGGGGTGCACAAGGAGCTGGGAGGGGACAGAACCAGGGGGTTACAAAGGGCTGTGTAGTGCTTAGCTGCCTGCGGAGTTAAACCGCAACAGAAGCCAAAGGGGGATCTAAATGATGACTTCAGCTAGTTGTTGTAGGACTAAATGGAAAACAGAGCCAGAACCCTCTCAGAAGGACATGGTGAAATAGTTGAACACTGGAACAGATGCCCCAAGAAACGGATATCTAACGTTTGGAGATGTTCACAAATCACCTGGACAGGGCTGTGAGCAACCTGATATAGCTCTGGAGCTAGTTCTGCTGGAAGCAGGGGGTTAGTCTAGAGACCTCCAGAGGTCCCTTTCCACCTAAACATTTCTTTGAGTCTATGACTTTTTTCCACCTTCATCAGACTTCCAGTATGGACAGGATCAGAAAGAACTGTGTGTACCTGGGGAGCTTTACTGTCACAAGCTGAAATACTTGTGGAGTTCCTCAAAGGCAAGTAACTGGGATTCTGTAGTGTTACAATTTTGAAATAGGACAGAACTTAAATTCCCTATTTGTATTTCATCATTTTTTACTCTTTTTAAAACTTGTCATTTAATTTGTAAAACTAAAGCCCGACAGTGGAATCTATCCTCCTGTGTCTCTCAGTTTGTTTCCTTTACCTTCAACTTTTAAACATTTTTTTATTATTATTATTTCAAATTCTTCCCCTACACTTCTTCTGTTTAAATGTTGTAAACAATTTAGGGCACAGAATGTCCTTAAAGCATTTACAAAACTGAATTTTGAATCTGGATGGAAATTCTAGATACTATTGTATAATATCCAATAAAGCCACAACCCTGGAAACTCTCTCTGTTGCGTGCCAGTCTTTGATGCTGTAACTGGAGTAAATGCCAGAAGCTGGTTATTTTATAATTCTACTTGGCAAATAAGTGGAAGTAAATCTTTACAGTATAGCATCTGTTTTAGTCAAATGCTTTGCTACCTCTACCAAGTTCTGTGAAAATTCCAGAACATCAGCTGATTAGCTTATGTATAGTTTCATTTTGTGTTATAAAATAAAATTCAGTGTTTTGCATGTTATTTCTTTCTTTATATTTATGCTTTTCTCTAACTGAAACTGCAGGAGAAATTCTGCTACCTCAGTAACAATGTAAAAATAATTACAAGGAACTATTTTGAAAAATTGTTTCCATCTTTCTCATATTCACTTTGCACTTTTCTGCTGATAGACTAGAAGAGAAACTAGGTGAGTAAGCACATACCCAGGAACCAATACCACATAGTCAGCGGTAATATGCACTATTTTTTTAATACAGTGTTTGGCCTTACACTAAAATATGTAAGGCAAATTATTGTTTCAGTTTGTGTGTGTGCAGATAAGCTGTCAGTTATTAACATGCAACTTACCCCTCCCTGCAATGTTTCAACAAACACCTACACATTACCTCTAAAGCATGGTTCACTGACTGAACAGGGGAGCATTACCTGGAATTAGGTACATATCCCAGTGCCAGAATGCACTGCAACAAGACAAACAGCTTGCAGGAGAAGAAGAGAATATGCATGACAGAGTGGCTCCATACTTCCTCCTCTAGCCCACATCTTTCAGGTTCCCAGCATTTTCATTGCATTGACTTTGCCAAATTCATAATAGATTAATAAAACCTGCACATTTGCATGCCTTGTCTGGAGCACGTTAAAGTTATGCACCTTCTTACTGCAGAGTTTGGCCCCATTCTCCTCCCCCTTGTTCTCTGTAGCAATGTTTGTGATTTTTTTTCAGTATACCTTCAAGGCTTTGGGACTGGCCTGCCTTAGCCCAAATTTGTATAAAGAGTTTCTTGGAATCTAGGAATGGTTAATGAATCACATAATATCTGTTTCTATCAACAATTGCAACATACTTCAGAGGATGTTCCTGTCCATCTTCAGAAAAACAAGCAACACTGGGCTTGCCTACCCACTTCTATGAATCATCAGCCTGCTCTGAGAAGGACAAGAAAAATGATAAAGTTGCCAGGTGAGCATTACTTGTGTTCACAAGTAGAAGCTTTTGTTACTCAGACAAATTATGGTGACCTATCTGACTAGATAAATTAAGGCAGTTTTAAGGTGAGTTTATTGAATTGGTTTTGGTGAATAATGAAATATAAGATTCACTTTAGTGGTAATCTGATGTTCGTAATGTGAAAATAAATATTAGTATAATTTGAGAAAGTGTATTTGTGACCAAGTAAGGCTGATTATGATCAGGGTGTAGCTGAGCCAGGTTCTGGAAACTGCAGCATCTTGAAAGAAAATTTTTAACATGTAGTGGATCCCCATTCTGTAATCAAGGGAAGTCAATAAAAGTCACAGAGGCAAGGCACTTAAACAATTGCACATAGACTTTAGGACAAACAGTGTTTCTTCATTTCTGTAATACACAGAGCTTTCCTGGAACTGGGAACTGAAAAGTAGGATGACTGATAGTAATTTGCCTTTATGAAAAAAAGCATCACCTTGCTCCCATTGATTTTCTATTGTTTGGCTTGGTAAACACTACCAGGGAACTCACTCTGGAAAAAATATTAAACGATAAACCAACTGATAAAAATAATAAAAATAAATAAATAAATAAATAAATAAGGGTAGGCAGCCTGGCGGCTGACTTCTCTTGGTTTGTTAAAGGTGGGGTGTCTTTTTCACTTCTTTGTACTTACTCATACTCTAACCCAGCCAAGGGCACTGTCCTGCATCTCTGGTAAGAAAATGATTGCGTATATCATTTAATATTATCATCAGCATGCAAGCTTTTCCTAGTCAGAAAAACATGAAGTCACTGAAAGAAAACTGATCTAGAACTGGAGAAAGAAAGGGCAAATCTAAAACAGAAAAATAAAGAAAGAGAGGATAAAAAGTTTTAAACAGAAAATGACAAGTGAAAATGTTTGAAAAAGGCAGGCAATCTGAAAATTAACCTACAGGCTTTGGAAAATATTAACTTAAACAACTTAAACTGCTGCAGTTAATATAAGAAAGAAGGTGAAGGAACTAAGGAAGGCTGACATACAGAAGAGCTATCTAAGTGTGTTTTTGGTTTGTTTGTTTGTTTGTTTGTTTGGTGTGTGTGTGTGTGTTTTTGGTCTGACTGAGAACTATCTTCATGATTATTCTGGAATTTCATTTTTCCTGGTCATCTGATTGTTTTTGTGAAGGATTCTATACAAATGACCTCAGCTTTTCACAGCGCTTCAGAGGATGCCATAGCACTTAATTAATTCTGAAAAACTTAACCTGCCTGTTAGCTGTCCTATTCAACTTTTCCTCTAATGATGTGACAGCTACCTACATAAGGTCTCACTGTGATCACTCTACCTCACCTACAAAGTCAGCCAAGTCCTTGACAAGATGATTCCATGAGACTAAGATGACTCAGCAACACTAAAAAAGGGCATGGCTTCATATTGCTGTAGGGCAAGAGAATAAGTACAAAACAGTTGCATACAAATACAGACAAAACTGGAAAAAAAATGCCAGAAATAATGGGCTGGGAAACAGGAAAGAGAGATGGACCACTCTGAGAACAAAAAGTGTGAAAGCACATCTCAAATATTTGAAAGGAGTACATGCATAAAACCAGATAATGTTAAAGAGAGATGCAGTGACTTTCACTTCAACTCTGGAAGCGAAGCCCTTCCCCATTGTTCAAAAAAACTTGTTGACCTTTTAGAGAAGATATCTTGAGAGTACAACTCTTAATGTTATTGAAAGTTAGTTTCAGATTCATTTGGGAAACTTTGTGGGAGTCTCTATGGTTTAATTGAAAGTTTGTTGTTTTTATTGTTTTAGCAGTCAGCTGATAACCTGCAGCCTGAGGGGCTCATCTGGAAAGGAAAAGAGTATCTACATCTCCCACAGTCTTTGGAGAAGCTCAGCAGTGCTCAGCTGCTCTTGGGATTTGAATCACAGCTCACTGGGGCTGAAACTCAATGATGTTGACATCTAAAAATTGTGTATTTATTGCCTCTTTTTGTTCCCTGTGCAATGGTAAATGACGCCTTGTTCACCTGTGCTCTTCCTTAGGGTGGTGGTGGCTGAGACACTCCATCTGGGGACATCATTTATTTTTACTTAATTTGATCTGATGCAACTGTGGCTCCTGGGAGGGATGGAAGAAAAGCTCGTTCTTTTCTGAAGTTTTCCGTAGGTGGCGCCATCTCAAGCTGATGCTGTACACACTCCATCCCCAGCGTACCCATGCTACTCCCATTTCTCCCTCCTCCAGTCTCTTATTTGTCCACCTAGGTTACTGTTTTACACCTATGTCTCTTAGGACCTCAGGGCTCATTCTCCAGGTAGTAAGGCATATAACTGTTAGACCAACATGTTTTTCCAGAGCAGCTTATTGCAGAAAGTAAGCCCTGCTAACCAGTATTTTAAACTTAATGTAAAAACTCCAGTAGAACTGGAGTTCGTCTAGACAGAGTAATTGATAAATAGTCAATATATGTGCAGTCAGAGAAAGACAGTGGGCCACAGAATCCATTCTAGCACTGAACCTTTGAGGTTGTTTCAAGCTGTGTTTCAAGCACATTTGCTGGAGAAGGTGGAAGGAAAGAACATCTGTTACTAATGGTGGACAAAACCTACATCTTAGAAATCATATATTGCTCAATCAAAGAACCACGTAGTTCTTGACTTCAGCATTCTTTACCAACATTTCTGCTTGTTCTCTCACATAAAGAATGCACTATCTACTTCTTTTATTGTTTCTTGTGTTTACAACATCTCTCTATTCTTACCTACTAAAAGTGCAAAAACTAAAATGTCTTGGTGAGAATTCAGTAAATAGTCAGTTTGCTGAAAAATGATGGTTGACGGTCAAATGACAGTTTTTTTTTTGCATGAGAATCTGTTAGAGATAGGAGATATAAACCTCAGAATACAGGGAACTTTGTCTAGAGATGTGACTGTATTTAGTTTTTTCACTTTACTTCATGGGTGACCAAAGCCCTGATCTGAAAGGAGAGAAAACATGGTACCACAAAATCATGAGATATGTGGAGGACAAAGGCTACAGTAGCCCCATATTTCTTGTGCTGAGTAGGTAACCAAGACCAGTTTTACTGCTCATTTCCATTCAGTTTTGCTATTGGATCTCCCCCAGCACAAATAATTGGTAAGTGAGATGATACTGAACCTTCACTGTAAACACGGGACAAAAAAGATCAAGGCCTTATCACCTTCTGGAGGGCTCTGTGACAATAACAGATGACTTGTGTTTGGCTAGACTCTCTGGAACCTCGTGTGGCACTTTGCATTACAGCACTGATAAACATTCAGGCTGACAGTCACTGATCCCATCCTGGCAGGGGACCTGTGGGCACACTTACATTTAACAAGAGACCATGTTCATATTTACATGCTTGCTAACCAGAATAGCAGAACTAGGCCTGGGATGGGCAACCTAAAATGTGCTACTATTGACGCCCCTAATATTTTCTAGACCTTATTTTCATGGATCTATTTGGTGCAAAGACTTGTATTTTGAAATAAGCAGCTACCTGAGAAACATATCTATGGCTTCATATTCAAACACTAAGAACTTTTTACATATTCAGCTTTAGTAGCTTTTGTTTATTAGCAAAACCTAATTTACCATAATTATGGAATGTAGCCCAAAGATCTTGTAAGCAACAAACAAAGCAAAGTACTCAGATATTCTTTCAGACTGATGAATAAGAAATGAAATGAATCACGTGGATGTGATACTGAAACACTCTCTATCTCTACAGAGCTCTTCACAAAATCACAGAAATCAAAGAATCTGTAACAGAAGATCCAGCCTCCTACTCAGAGCTGGAGAATCATTAATTCCACATCACATCACCATGGTCTTGCCTAACTGAGTCTTCAAAATCTCCAAGGCTGGAGATTCCTTCACCACTTTGGATACCAATTCAAATGCTACAGTGTCCCTTGATGAAAAAGTTTTCCCTGAAGTCCAACCAGAACCTGTGATTTACAATCTGTTACTGTTGATTTAATGGAGCTGGCATAAACTTCTGCTATACAGAACTTGTAGGGGGATAGGGGAGAAGGAGGGAAGAGGGTAGCCAGACTGGAAGGAGCAAAAGCAAGATCAGGACATTAAGAAAAGTTGGAAAACATCCTGATAGGACAACATAAAGGGAGAGTAATATTTTTTTATTATTATTATTATTAAATCACAAGGTGAAAGCACTGAAGGAGCAGAGGCAGAGAAGTCTAGATCTTCTTTACAGAAAGCATCATGTAAATGCAGTACCTTCCTTTGAACTGCTGGGACCCTTAGCCATTAGTCTTTCTGTGCTGAACAACTGCATTTGAACTAATACTGAAATGATGTTCTCATGCCTGAAGCCTACTTTCTTCAGGTGTCTACAGGGCTGTTTCTCCTCTCTCTCCCAGCTGCTGTTGTGCAGCAGGTTTTTCCCTTTCTTAAATTTGCTGTCACAGAAGTGCAACCAATATCACTCAATGGCTCAGCTTCAGCAAGCAGCAGGTCCCTTTGGAGCCAGCTGAAAATGGCCCTTATCTAACTTGAGGCAGCTCCTGGACTCCTCACAGAGGCCAGTCCTGCAGCTCCCCCCTCCAGCTGTGCCACATAAACCCAATACAATGGGGCAAAGGCTCAACAGGCAGAGACTCTTGAATAAATAGCAATGACTTGAGCTGAGCTGACCATAGCTAGCTGTGTAGTGAAACGGACTTCAGCCCTTGGTATGTACAGTTTTATTCCCACTTCCATTTTGGTTTCTGTACAGATGGACGGACCTAGTATGTATGACAAACATCTAGCACTCCTGGGAGATACACAAAGTGAAGTTTTGTTTATAATTCTTCCTTTGCCTTTTTTCATCAACATATCTGTCACTCACTACTTTAAGGTCACAGTGGTTAGGCCTTCAGAATAAAAGGTCAGTCAGCTCAAAGGGGCTACAGATATGAAAGTTCATCAATGAGACAAATGAACAGAAAGCTGGGTGTACAGGTTTTTTTGTTGTTGTTTTGTTTTGTTAGTTTGTTTGTTTGTTTTTTGCTGTATCATCAGAAGTGCACTAATGGACAGTGTTTTCTCTCTGAGGATCTGGACAAACGAAAATCATCATACAGCAGCTCTTACGGTCTCAAGGGACAAGTAGTCAACAGTGAAGGTGATCCTACTATTTACACTATAACAGATAAAGCTATACTCACCAGCCTCTGATGCTTGAATACAACTGTAGTTATAATTAGGACAGGCCAACTATGGCTTTAAAGAATATGAGATTACAGAAATCTATTAAACTCCAGCTGAAAATATCAGAGATTAAACTGTGTAAAGTTTGCATGTTATTAAACACTGATTTTATTAATTCTGGATTTTGATAGATAGAACAACCTTTAGGTGCCTGGAAAGGATAGGGTTCATGTCATCTAAGTGAGAGAAGTCACAAAGATAAGAGTCTTGATATACATTTCTCAACAATTCTGCCACATACTAAAATGAGAAGATCAACTTCATTGGAATCAATAATGCACATAATTGTATCTAAGAATTAAATATATATCTATATTTCAACATGCTCCAAGTTAAGGCTTTCAGTTTTACCAAGATGGGGCAACAATCTTTTTTTCACTTCCACTTCACTTCGCTTTTTTCACTTTCTCAACTCACTACTTGCCCTGTTTGATTTTGGAAGCTGAATGACTATTCCCAGAACTGTTCCTTTCCTGGTGAACATTCTTGCTACAAATTTTCATTTCATGAGGTTTTGTTCATCTTAAATTTAAATAATAATAATAAAAATAATAAATTAATTTTTAAAAAGGGGGGCAGAAATTGAGGGCTATGGATTAATAGAAACGCTGTATGGTGGTTAGTATGGTGGTTTTACAAGGTAAAAATTATGACTCTACTTTTCAATTAGCTATGCATATTGAATGGACAGCAAAAGGTCACCCTGAAAATAAATGGTGAAATCACTGGGAACAGAGATTTGTAAATGTCTTATATCAGGCCCAAATCAAAACTAGCATGGGAAAAGTTGGACTAGACCAAGACTGAGTGTTGCTACTTGTTTTATGGCTTTTTTTTTTTAAAGGGGAAAATGTAGGGAAAAACAGGAATTTTGAAAACTATTGCAGAGGAAGGTGAATAGGCAGAATAGTGTACTGACATTTAGACAAATAACTGAATCAAAAACATTTTTTGTACTACAGTGAGGAAGAAAACTTGAATTCTGAAAATTCAGAAGTAGGAGCCTTTCTGTGTAGTCAGCTGAGTCAGTGAGGTTTGATGCTGTTGCCAGCATTAGGCAGATGTTCACATCTCTACCCAGAAACAATAATGTCTGATAGGATGAATTTTTTTTTTTGTGATTCACTTTAGTCCAGGAAAGGTCTCAAAAGAGTATGTTACTTGAAACAGTAGATACAAGCTTTTGTTTGCCAGTGAAACCTAAAGCCAAATTCAGAATTACAGCAATTGAACTGGTAAGTAATACTGTTACCGTTGTAGAAAATAGGTAAGATGTCACAACTTTGCAGTGCTGTAATTAGCATTATATTTAGATGGAGGACTTGGCTGTCTATACTTGTTTTATGTGAGACCTGGCAGTGGTTACATGTGGATATTGTTGAAATACCTTGTCTAAGGCAGCCTGAATGGTTGGCCATGTCAGTGTCTTTAGCACTGTATGTGCAGTATCCCAGAGACACAGTATGTGTGTGTCTCTAGGATACATGCCTAACTTCGTTACTGGTCACTTTTTAAGAGCCATCTCTTAGGAATAGGCAATTTTCATGTGTCAGAAGTCAAGCAAGTGAGGCAGAAATTTGGCTTGTGATTTCAACTGTGATTTCAAAATAATACATCATCTCATATCAAGATAAAAAAGGTTTAAAATCCTCAGGTTTTCCTATTGTGGTTAAACAATCACTTCAAATTTATCAGAAATTTCCATTTGCTTAAAAATTTGGGAGCAATAGAAGACTATAAATTGTTTGTATGATCAGTGCCTTGAGATACAATCAATTTTGTATTTGGCCATGATGACAGCAATATCAGCGTGCTCACCAAGACCTAAACTCTGGTTGAGTGTCACAAATGGAATTATATACTTGTCTTATGGAAGAGAAGCAGCAATATCTTTATTGATATAATGCAGTGCTCTAACAAAGTTTAATTATAGAATCATAGAATCATAGAATGGCCTGGGTTGATAAGGACCTTAAAGATCATCTAGTTTCAACCTCCCTGCTCTGGGCAGGGTTGTCAACCACTAGAGCAGGCTGCCCAGAGATGCACCCAGCCTGGCCTTGAATGCCTCCAGGGATGGGGCATCTATAGCCTTTCTGGGCAACCCTTCCCGGTGCCTCACCGCCCTCTTAGTGAATAACTATCTCCTAATTTCCAACCTAAATCTCCCCCCTCTTATTTAAAACCATTCCACCTTGTCCTATCACTACCAACACATGTAAACAGGTCTTCTCCCTCCTGTTTATACACTCCCTTTGAGTACTGGATAGCCACAATGAGGTCTCCCCGGAGCATTCCCTTCTCCAAGCTAAACAAGCCCAGTTCCCTCAACCTTTCTTCGTAGGAGAGGTGCTCCAGCCCTCTGATCATCTTAGTGGCCCTCCTCTGGACCCATTCCAAGATGACGGTGACTTAACAAGATCTCGTTGGGTGACATCACATTGAGTTACTCCTGAAACTAATGTTACTGACAAATGAAAATGGAAGGAAATAAAACCTTCCAGAAAACTTCAAAATCTTTTTCATGGATCTGACTGTGTGAACCATTCTCTTAATACATGGAAATCTCATCATAATTCATCATATAAGGGCAATATTAACTGTTAAAACACAAACAATATATAAAATAAAGCCATTGTTGACTATAGTATCTTCTTTATTGTTAACAATGCAAAATGGAATAGAAAAAATATTGCAGAGGTCATTGTGAAGAAAGAGCATTGTAAAGAAGAATATAAAGTCAGCAGTTCTGGTTATACACTATATATGTGATTATGCATATAGCAACAGAAGTAACATGCAACATTTTCACATTACATGGTTTAGTAGTTTGGAATGCTAGTTACAGGTTTAATAGCTTACGCACTACAAGATCATCTCTTATCATTGAGGTTTTTTTCATATGACTAAATACGATAGTTCTTATATTCATTGGGATCATGGGGAAGGAGAACAGTGCCAGACAGGATTGAGAAATACGCATCAGCAGCATAGCATAAAAGAGAGCTCTCCCATTCAGTATTTCTATGGCACAAGGGGAAATAAAAAAAGCAGAGAGATCTAGGTCCCATCTTTCTTGCTAGGGCTACATCTACCCTTAGGACTTCAGAATTTGCTATCCATCAGTGACAATACTTTCCAGGGAGAAGGGGACGCAGAAATGAAAGCTTGTCATCGAAATTAATTGCTCTGTAACTTGGAAGGTGTTCATGCTCTCGTGCAATGTAGCGAAAACCACTTCCATCGCTATGTTCACACAACAGCCAGGCACCTCGCTGCACTTTATGAGAAGATGCCATGTCATTGTCATGACCCCTAGCCAAATTGGTAGCTTCTCTTATCACCCTGCTCTTCCCTTGATATTGGTCATGTTCATAGATAGTGATCTGTGGATTTTGTAAACTTTCAGTAATCAACATCAGGGAAGAGATCTTGTCATTCAACTCTCTACCAACAAAGCTATGCTCTCCCTCTTCAAATACTGTTAACCGGCCTTTATAGTTGGCATGCTCATAAGCCACCCAAGGCTGTCCAATTACTTTCACTGAGGAGATACAGTCATTCCAATCTACATCTTTCAGATTGGCAACATCTCTGGTGAGTTCTTTGGAGTACCCCTGGAAGTTGGCGTGCTCATAAATGATGATTTTCCCCATCTCAGCAGTGTTTCTGTAATTTCGATTTCTTGCTGTAGAAGTCAGATGACAGCCTGCAGAAAAGGAAAACAGAAAACAAATAATTGTAAGAAGTGTTTCCACGAAACACACAAGGCAATAGAGAGGAAAAAAGAAGAATGGGACAATTAAAACAGTTTTAGCAAGGAATGAATAAAACAGCTGTTGGACGAAACTGAGGGCAAGATGTAGAAATTTGAATTTGGAAGAAAAAATTAAGAGTAAAACGAGATATGCATCAAATCTCTCAGGTCTTGGTTAGTTGTGTATATTGGTATGTGTTCAAATGATATCTAAGTTTAGTAACTTAATGGAATATTCTATTTAATAAATAATTAATTCAAATATAGGACTGGTGATTTGTGTGGGGGCCTGGAGAGGGCTGTCCTAGAAAACCCTCTTGGAGACTGCCAACATTCATGCTACCCTTGGAGGAAATTGAAGTGACATAAAACTTTTCAATTCAAATGTATTGTTTGGTGCTATTAACTTTTAGCAAAAGTTAATAAAATAGCAAAAGCTCTTCTGGCAGAAATTGATCAAACCTTCCTATCTATAATGGGAGCTATTTACATCTCATTATTTCACATAGGGCTGAATGGGCTATAGCATAGGAGAGAGAGAGGAAGACAGAGAAAAATGGTAAAGGAAAGGTCCAGATTACCACCCTGGGTTCCAGCGATGTCTCTGGTCCAGTTCCTGTTCTGTCTGTGATGGTGGTGGGTGCACACAAAGCCCTTCTGAGTCGCACTATTTATATGCTGGACCCAACTCCAGTTCTCACTTTGTATCCTAATTACAGCTAGTCCCCACCTCCAGTTCCTGCTTTGTATGGTAATATGTGCATCCTGTGACCCAGAACCTTCTCAAGGGGAAGGAGGAATTGGGGGGGGGAGGGGGGGGCAGAAGAGGGGGTTACTAGCACCTTTCCTACTGCAACTGCCAGAACCACGGACACCAAAAGTTGTCTCAGAAGGTTACCCAGAACAAGGAAGTTGGCACTATCCAGCCCTAGCAGGTCCTCTTTTCTGACCATATCACCACTTTGTGCTACATGTTTGAGACATTCTGTTTTCTTTTAGCTTCTCAGGCACTTACAGTGAGTCTTTCAATTCATGACTGACACTGCATTTGAGAATTATTTTAGAAATAGGTGTGGGCCTTTTTGACAGCATTTCACAACTCACAATATTGTATGTAAAAAACTAGTAAAATATTCAATTAACTCCTAAATGAAAGTGCAATTTATTTGTTGCTATAAAACTAGTTTTATGATTTATCTGTATTACTACTTCAATTCTACTACTCTTTGGGCCCAGCCATGCAGCCAGTTTTTAATTCAATTAAGCATACTCATGTCCAAGCCCTGAGCAGCCAGTTTCTTCAGGAGAATGCTGTGGGAAATGGTGTCAAAAACCTTACAGAAATCTAGTTAGAGCATATCTACAGCTTTTCCCTCATCTACTGAGTGCATCGCCTTGTGGTAGAAGAAGATCAGGTCGATCAAGCAGGACCTGCCTTTGATAAACCCTTGCTGACAGGGCCTGATCACCTGGTTGACCTGTAAGTGCTGTGTGATGGCACTCAAGATAATCTGTTCCATTACCTTCCCTGGCAGTTCAGACTGACAGGCTGGTAGTTTCCTAGTTTCTCCTTCTGGCCCTTCTTGTAGATGGGTGTCACATTTGCTAGCTGCCAGTTGACTGGGACCTGCCCTGATAGTCAGGACTGATGATAAATGATGGAAAGAGGCTTGGTGAACACTTCTGCCAGCACCCTTCTTGGGTGGATCCCATCTAGTCCCATAGATTTGCATACATTTAAGTGGTTAAGCTGGTCCCTAGCTACTTCCTTGTGGATTATGAGGGCTTTGCTCTGTTCCCCGTCCCTACCTACCAGCTCAAGGGGCTGGGTACCTGGGGAACTGCTGGTCTTGCTACTGCAGACTGAGGCAAAGAAGGAATTAAGTGCCTCAGTCTTTTCCTCGTCTCTTGTCACTATGTTTTCCCCCACAACCAATAAAGGATGGAGATTCTCCTTAGTTCTCCTTTTCTTGCTTACATATTAATGATTTTTTATTTTTTTTTAATTGTCTGTAACAGCAATAGCCAGACTGACTTCAAATTGGGCTTTGGTCCTTCTAATTTTGTCCCTGCACAACATCACCATGCAGTTTTGTCCTCCTGAGTGGCCCTCTCCTTCTTTCTCAAGTCATAAAACCTCTTTTTCTTCATGATATCTAGCTGCAGCTCTCTGTTCAGCCAGGCTGGTTTCCACACTGGCTCATCTTTTGGCGTGTGGGGATGGCCTGCTCCTGTGCCATTAGAATTTATTTCTTGAAGAGTTACCAGCCTTCCTGGACTCCTTTGCCTTTCAGGACTGCCTCCCAAGTGACTTCACCAGCCAGTCTCCTAAAGAGATCAAAGTCTGCCCTCTGGAAGTCCAGGATGATAGTTCTGCTAACCCCCTTCCTTACTTTTCCAAGAACTGGGAATTCAATTAATTCATGGTCTCTGTGCCTGAGATGACGTCCAGCCTTCACATCACCCATAAGTCCTTCTGTATTTACAAGCAAAAGGTCCAGAGGGGCACCGTCTCTAGTTGGCTCACTCACCAGCTGTGTAGGGAAGTTGTCATCCCCACACTCTAGAAATCTCGTAGACTGTTTCATCTCCACTGTGCTATATTTCCAGCAGACATCTGGCAAGTTGAAGTTCCCCCTAAGAACAAGGTCTAGTAATTGAGAGACTTCTCCTAGCTGTTTGTAGAATATTTTGTCTGCCTCTTCAGCCTGGTTAGGTGGTCTATAACAGACACCCACTAGGACATCTGCCTCATTGGCCTTCCCCGTGATTCTTACCCATAAACATTCAACCCTGTCATCTCCATTATTAATCTCAAGACAATCCAAACACTCCCTAACATACAGTGCTACCCCACCACCTCTCCTTCCTACCCTATCCCTTCTGAAGAGTTCGTAGCCATCCATTGCAGTGCTCCAGTCATGCAAGGCATCCCACCATGTTTCTGTGGCACCAACTATTTCGTAGTTAGAATTTCTGCCGCAATGGCTTCCAGCTCCTCCGACTTGTTTCCTATACTGCTTACATTGGTGTGGATGCACTTCAGTTGGGCTACAGATCGTGCCACCTTTCTGGGTGGAGAAGCCCTAATTCTTGCACAACCATTCCCAGACACTTTTGTGATTTCTAACCCATCAATGTCCCTTGTACCTCTGCTGCCACATGGTCCTACATCCCCTACCTCAACAGAAGCAGCAGAGGACCTTACTAGCACACCACCTTGTAACAATTGTTGAACCACACCCAGGCTTGTCTCTGTCAAGCCTAGTTTTATCTCTTTCCCCCTTCAAATCTAATTTAAGGCCTGCTACTCCTGATCAAAGATACTTTTCCCCCTTAAAGACAAGCGAACACCTTCCATTGGCAGAAGGCCTAGTGTCTTGTAAAATGACCCATGATCAAAAAAAAAACCAACAAAGTTCTGCTGAGGACACCAGGCTCCAAGCCAGATACTCATTTTGTGGCTGTTCTTGTTCCTCACCTCATCAATCCCTGCAACTGGAGGGATAGATGAAAACACCACGGGTACTTCTGACCCCTTAACCAGTTGTCCCAAGGCCCTGAAGACTCTTTTGATTGCCCTCAGACTTTGTCTTGAAGCTTCATCACTGCCTACCTGAAAAATCACTAAAAGGTAATAGTCCAAGGGCTATAGGGTAGGAAGCTTTCTCATTGTGTCCCTAATCTAGGCCCCAGAGAGGCATCAGACCTCCCCATGAAGGAGGTCTGGTCTGCATATTGTTCCCTCCAGAAGTGAGTCTCCCATGACAACTCTTCTTCTTTTGTTGGAGGGAGCTATTTTAATGCAGGGTGCAGGTTGACATGACCTCAGCATCACCTCCAAGTCAGACGTACCATGTTCCTCATGGTATTGTTCAGATCAACCTGCAAAGCTTCACACCTATTGTGCACAGCACGTGGGAAGGTGGCAAAGTTCCTGAGGGGATGTGCTTGCTGTGCTGTGCAGGGACTTGTTGCCCCTTATCAGTGCTTTCAGACAGATGGGGAGAGGATAGGGAAATGCATCCATTGAGTGTCCCTTCTGCCTTCTGATTCTGTCTCACGGAAGGTAAGGAGTGACTCCAGTAAGCTATCTCCCTCACGTCCTTGTACTGTGAAATATTGTCCCGGTTTTTGTTGGATAGCTAGTTTTCTTCACAGAAGCTGATATGCTGTTGTGTTTTGTATTTAGGATGAAGCTTTATACTTCCAAAAATTTATGTTTTGGAGTTAGGATGAAGTTTTATTTTTTTTTTTTTAAACTATTACGTTGATAACACAACATTTTCTTAGATATTTCAGTGTTTACACAGCAGTTTACACAGCAGTTTACACAGCAGTTTACACAGCAGCAAGGTCTTTTTTTTCCCCACACTGCTCCACCAAGGAGCAGGCTGGGGTTGCACAAGAAGGTAAGAAGGGACACAGCCAGGACCCAAAATGACCAAAGGAATATTCCATATCATAAGACATCATGCTCAACAATAAAAATGGGAGGGTTTTTGCCAGGAATGCTGCCATTGCTCAGGGACTGGCTGGGTTTCAGTCAGTTGGTGGTGAGCAAATTAATTTTGCATCACTTGTTTTTTATTATTTTCTGTACTTTCCTTCCTTCCTTCCTTCCTTCCTTCCTTCCTTCCTTCCTTCCTTCCTTCCTTCCTTCCTTCCTTCCTTCCTTCCTTCCTTCCTTCCTTCCTTCCTTCCTTCCTATACTGTTCTTATCTCAACCCATGAATTCTCACACTTTTACCTTTTTGATTCCCTCCCCCATCATATCTGGGGAGAGTGAGCAAGCAACTCCATGATGCATAGCTGCTTACCAGGGTTGAACTGGATAAATCTTTATGATTTGTTTCATTATTGCTGAAAAAAAATGTTTTTAGGAACTATCCTAATCTTTCTCGGAAGAACATCTTCTATGTTGAAACCCTACACATCAGCAGATACCATGTGAGTTCCCTTTTTCCTGCAGTTATTGTAGAATGTTCTACTTCTTCTGTGTTAAAAACAATAAAACAACATCCTGAAAAAAATCAATTTGACTAGAAGAAGTAAAAGAGAAAGCTATTTCTTATCAGCAAAATAATGCCCAAACACCAAATTAAGGCCTAAGGGCAGAATCATAGATTTGCAGGAAAATGTATGGGAGGAAAGGAGGAAAAGATAGGGGAGGACTGGACTCTTTTCCAGTCTTATGCTGACAGCAGGTCTGAGTCCAAAGTTAGGTAAGGTTCCTTAAAGCCTTGCCCAGGTGTGTTCTGAGCATCTCAAGTGTGGAAGCTTAGGGCACCTGTTGCAGTGCTGAGCCACCATGGGGTGTGATATTATTACTTTGTGCTGTGGGGCATATTTACATCAATTAGGAACATGAAAAAAAAAAAAAAATCAAACAGCTCTGTTTAGAGTAGTTGTACCCCCTACAGGGAAGGGCTTCTGTCTCCCTGAGTCACTGAGGGGAGATATTTTTGCTACATTTTACTACTCCTCTTATCATAATCTGCACCTCTTGGAGGAGAGAAAGAATTTCTGATGAACAAGTTACATCTAAGTAGCCATTAGTAGTAGCAAATTATTTGACTAAAATAATGAAATGCTGTGTTGTAGACAATCCTTACACAAAGTCACTGTTAGCAAATGGGCTTTCACTGTCTGCTCTAACCATTATGTCAGTATGTTTCACTCAATAATGGTATTATTCTGATGTTTGCAAAAGCCTTCACCCACTCATAGTAATAATTGCCCTGACACAGGCTGTGGTTTGGGAGGTTTGGGCTGGACATTAAGAACTCCTTCACTACATGTCAGTGCAGCACCAGAAGGAGTACCAGATAATGAATATTTCACCCATTGATGTTTTCAAGACTGATGACATGGAAATCCACAGACAACTGAAAAATAAGAAATTAATCCTTACTTTTGCTTACAGCTTCTGACACAGAGGATATCAACCTGATTTCCTTCCCAGCTGCTGATGTTGAATGGGAGCTGTTTCTGCTATCATTCCTTTATGTTCCTGTCATATTCATTCACCATCAGCCAATAGCTTTATCCAACGGCATATATTAAAGTTCAGACAAGGTCATTTTTGCTTAGCAACAATCCTCAATATCTTATTAATCACAATGACAATGCAGTAGAGAGTTCTACAGAAATTCTGGGCAAGTTTTGCAGAGTTTTGCTCAAATACCCCAAATATGGATTAATTTAAAATATTAATGAAAAGCCAACCATCCCTTCTCGTACCCAGTTTTTTGTGGTGGTCCAGGAGCATGGTCAACACACACACACACACACACACACACACACACAAATAAATAGATAAATAAAATGAATAGAGGTAGTGAGTGCTATTATTCATTTTTAAGAGCAGGTATTCAGGCTATAGTCACCAAAATCATCTGATATGATACCAACCACTGTAGTTTGCAATTAATAGACATGACTTATGTAAACTATGTAAATAAGGATATTCCAGAAATGTTTGTTCTACATTTTAACTTCTCTAACAAGGACTGTGAGAGAGTAGTGAAAAAGGATTTTCTTGCATTCTTTCTCTAAAACTCTTGACATAGGCAGACTCCTGGCCTCAGTGCCACAGGCTGTAGCATAAGGCTGTTGCACATGAAGGCAAACAGTTCCTCATGGCACAGTAGGTTCACCTTCATTGCTCATTGATTTCCATCTGTAAAGTTCACCCTCTAAATGAAAGCCTAGCTTTGTTACTAGCAGTGATTCCCCCAAAACATGCATAGGAAGCACTCTCAAGGGTAGCTCGCTGGGGCTCCATCCTAGCTCTCTCCAGAGGATGGCAGCAGATGCCAAGCAGCCCTGAAGGACCCTTCACTCCCTGGGTCAGGCTGCAATGCGCTCCCTGCTATTTCATGTGAGATGCGTGATTTAGCCAGCATACACCAGGGACTCTGCAAATTCGTGAGGTATATAACTTCCAGTGTTGAATAATAGTAAATACACCTCAAACTAGCCATAGATTGTTTTTCTTAATGATAAATACTGATAAATACCTCTTTAATATAGAAATATGTCTACAACAAACAAAAAAATAATATTTTTTGTGTTTAGAGATCGCTATATCTACATATGTAATAACATATATCTATATGTATAGTAATAGAAGTAAATGGCACTACTGTAGATAGCAATAAAAAAATTCTGTTACTGTCTTGCAAACGGAAAGGAAAGTGCCAGCGTAGAAACCAGAAATAGGATATAAATTAGTGTGGTGTAAAAACAAGACTAAAAGTCATGTTTTTAAAGCAGAAACATGGAAAGCATACATATTTGTAGACGTTATCATTTGCAGTATGTATCTTTATACTGTCTCTTTAGAAATTAAATAATTTGTTTAGTAACAATGCTTCATACAACTGATAAACAACAATAATAATATTGTGCTAAGCATGTATCCAAGAATTTTCTCCATTCATTCTGAAGGAATTACCTTATATAGGATTTCTTTTTAATATTTTTCCTTTAACAGCAGATTTCATTTCTGTCCACGAAAATTATCTTTCTCTAGCATATTTTTTCAACTTTTTAGATTCCTGAACCACTGATCTTATTTATCTTCACTTCCCCATCCTCTATTTTCTTTTATACATGAGCAAAATGTGCCTTCTACATAAAGTTACTATTTCTCCCAAACATTACATTTTCTCTCAACAGAAAAAAAAAATGTTGTTAACAGAGCACTTAATAATCTTTTTAAAGATAACATGCTCATAGGATTCAAATTGGTATGGACACAGAGACCTTAAAGAGAAGTTTTTCTCCTGGGATCACACAAGTGTGATGCACCAGGAGAGGGCCATCTGGGATTTCTGTCAGATTCTAAGACTAATTAAGCAATCACTCATGGGAAATGTAAATCAAGGAAAACCAGAGAAGGAAAAAAAAAAAGTTTTTAAAAAATGTTTATTTAGTTCTTCTCTGCTGCAGCTAGACAGGTAGTTACCATTGATTGGTTCTTTAAGGTCTTTCTCCTGCACACAGGTACACTAATTATTGCTCTTGTTATAAATGAAGTCTCAACTCAATCTGAATTTAGTAATACTTAAACTTATAAAAGTTATAAAAGGCAAGTAAACAGTGCTGGGTGTGTGGGTAGTCTATGCTCCACCAACACGCACACACAAACATCAGACATTCTAAATATACAGAACACTGCTTTTACATACTAAACCTGAGTATTTCTGTACAATCAGAAAAGGTAACAAATAATCCTTTAAGTTCCATGACTTAACAGTCTCCATTTTCCATTCCTTTTCTTGATTACAAACAAGTCTCCATTTTCACAGAATCACAGAATCACACAATTTCTAGGTTGGAAGAGACCTCAAGATCGAGTCCAACCTCTGACCTAACACTAACAGTCCTCCACTAAACCATATCCCCAGGCTCTACATCTAAACGTCTTTTAAAGACTTCCAGGGATGGTGACTCCACCACTTCCCTGGGCAGCCCGTTCCAATGTCTAACAACCCTTTCAGTAAAGAAGTTCTTCCTAAGATCCAACCTAAAACTCCCCTGGCGCAACTTTAGCCCATTCCCCCTCGTCCTGTCACCAGGCACGGGGGAGAACAGACCAACCCCCACCTTGTGCAGCCTCCTTTAAGGTACCTCTAGAGAGCGATAAGGTCACCCCTGAGCCTCCTTTTCTCCAGACTGAACAAGCCCAGCTCCCTCAGCCGCTCCTCGTAGGACTTGTTCTCCAGGCCCCTCACCAGCTTCGTCACCCTTCTCTGGACTCGCTCAAGCACCTTGATGTCCTTCTTGTAGCGAGGGGCCCAAAACTGAACATGGTACTCGAGATGTGGCCTCACCAGAGCCAAGTACAGGGGGACAATCACTTCCCTAGCCTTGCTGGCCACACTGCTTCTTATACAAGCTAGGATGCTGTTGGCCTTCTTGGCCACCTGAGCACACTGCTGGCTCATACTCAGCTGACTATCAACCAATACTCCCAGG
Source organism: Aythya ferina (assembly GCF_964211825.1). Classification (NCBI taxonomy): domain Eukaryota; kingdom Metazoa; phylum Chordata; class Aves; order Anseriformes; family Anatidae; genus Aythya; species Aythya ferina. The sequence continues at coordinate 125,038,028 of NC_140296.1, read as the reverse complement.
TCCTTCTCTGCCTGGCAGCTCTCCAACCACTCATCTCCCAGCCTGTAGCTCTGCCTGGGGTTGTTGTGCCCCAGGTGCAGGAGCCGGCACTTGGCCTTGCTGAACTTCATGCAGTTGACCTCAGCCCATCAGTCCAGCCTATCCAGATCCTCCTGCAGAGCATTCCTACCCTCTAGCAGAGCTACACACACACCTAACTTGGTGTCATCTGCGAACTTACTGAGGGTGCACTCAATGCCCTCATCCAGATCATCGATGAAGATATTAAAGAGGACTGGCCCCAGCACTGAGCCCTGGGGAATGCCACTAGTGACTAGCCTCCAACTGGATTTGACTCCATTCACCATGACTCTTTGGGCCCAGCTATCCAGCCAGTTTCTAACCCAACGAAGCGTACGCCACTCCAAGCCAAGAGCAGACAGTTTCTTCAGTAGAATGCTGTGGGAAACGGTGTCAAAAGCCTTGCTGAAGTCAAGGTAGACCACATCCACAGCCTTTCCCTCATCCACCAAGTGCGTCACTTCGTCATAGAAGGAGATCAAGTTCGTCAAGCAGGACCTGTCTTTCATAAACCCATGCTGACTGGGCCTGATCGCCTGCTTGTCCTGCAAGTGCCACATGATGACTCTCAAGACAATCTGCTCCATGAGCTTTCCTGGCACTGAGGTCAAACTGACAGGCCTATAGTTCCCTGGGTCAGTCCTCCGGCCCTTCTTGTAGATGGGCATCACATTTGCTAGCTGCCAGTAAACTGGGACCTCCCCCGATAGCCAGGACTGTTGATAAATGATGAAAAGTGGCTTGGCCAGCTCCTCCGCCAGTTCTCTCAGTACCCTTGGGTGGATTCCATCTGGCCCCATCGACTTGCACACATCCAAGTGCCGTAGCAGGTCGCCAACCATTTCCTCGTGGATAGTGAGGGCCACATTCTGCTCCCCATCCTCTTCCACCAGCTCAGGGTACTGGGTATCCAGAGAACAACCAGTATTGCCGCTAAAGACTGAGGCAAAGAAGGCATTAAGCACCTCCGCCTTTTCCTCATCTTTTGTAACAAGGTTTCCCCCTGCATCCAGTAAAGGATGGAGATTCTCCTTAGTCCTCCATTTTGCATTGATGTATTTGTAAAAAGATTTTTTGTTGTCTTTGACGGCAGTAGTCAGATTGAGCTCCAGATGAGCTTTGGCCTTTCTAATTTTGTCCCTGCACAGCCTTGTAACATCCTTATAGTCCTCCTCAGTGGCCCGCCCTTTTTTTCCAAAGATTATAAACCCTCTTTTTTCTCCTAAGCTCAAGTTGCAACTCTCTGTTGAGCCAGGCTGGTCTTCTTCCCCGCCAGCTCGTCTTTGGGCACGTGGGGACAGACCGTTCCTGCGCCATTAAGATTTCCCTCTTGAAGAGCGCCCAGCCTTCCTGGACCCCTCTGCCCTTCAGAACCGCCTCCCAAGGGACTCTACCAACCAGTGTCCTGAGCAGCTCAAAGTCAGCCCTCCGGAAGTCCAATACAGCGGTTTTACTGGTCCCCTTCCTGGTCTCGCCAAGAACAGAGAACTCCACCATTTCGTGGTCACTCTGCCCAAGACAGCTTCCGACCACCACATCTCCCACCAGTCCTTCTGTTTGTGAAGAGAAGGTCTAGCAGGGCACCACCCCTGGTAGGCTCACTAACCAGCTGCGTCAGGAAGCTATCTTCCACGCTCTCCAGAAACCTCCTAGACTGTTTTCTCTGGGCTGTGTTGTGCTTCCAGGATATGTCAGGGAAGTTGAAGTCCCCCACAAGAACAAGCGCCGACGATTTCACAACTTCTGTCAGCTGCCTGTTGAACTCCTCATCTGCCTCCTCATCCTGGTTTGGCGGTCTATATTCCATTCCTTTTGAACAATATGTCTTGCTTTAAGTTGTCAAGCAACTTGGCCTTCAGGCCTTATGTATCCCATTCTTCCCGAATCGAAGAAAAACATATCCATCTCCTTTTCAAGGCCAATAGGGCCTAGGTCAAAAGGCACGTCCAGGTCACCAGGGGGCATAACAGCAAAAGCCTTCGATGGCTGTAGCAGCAAAGGGGCCCATGGCGTAGCAGTCGGATCAGTAAAGGAGCCCGCAGCTCCCTCACTATCTGGCAAACTACATGTTTCTGACTGTGGTCCCACATGGCTCTTCAAGGCCCCAGAGACTGCTCACCAGGTGCTGAGCAATCCTGCTGCAACCTTGTCATTTTTAGTTGGAGTCTCACACCTTGACATCAATTTGGTCCCATATTTCAGGCTCATAAACTGTCTGATTGTTAATAAGGAGAATAAACTGTAAGGTTACCAGGACAGTCTTTGTTCCTAAGGACGTATGATTCCCCATAATGCGCAGATGCTTACCAGCAAGGGGCAGTTGTGTGCACAGGTCCGCTTCTCTCAGCTTGAGCTTCTTCCCAGCTCCAGTGCGCCCATTTCCAGCAAATTTCTGTACGAGCTTGTTTGAGCAGTTTGCTGAGTTTGGCCAAACCTATCTTCATGAGGCAATCAATGTGCATGTTCCCATCCGTTAGGTCACATTGGAACTCTTCTTTGCAGAAAGCATTATCCAATAAAATCTGCTGGAGTTCCTTCTGCTCAGGATTCAGCCTAGTATCCATTCAGCAGCCTCTGTCTGGTCATGGTCTTTCAAAGGGCTCTGGTTTCAGACATTCTGATCTGAATGAGCAAGTATCAGAAGGATCATCTAATGAATTCTTGAATTGAATTGAATTAATCACACAGTAAATTACAAACTTAACCAAACTAAAACACTAAAAGGAAATGCATAGACAGTGCAGACAGGGACATACACCCTGGGAAGATTAGGGTTCAGATTAGGAAAGCTAAAGCACAGCTGGAGCTAAACTTGACTAGGGATGTGAAGAATAACAAGGTTTCCTACAGATACATAAGACAGCAAAGGAAGAGAAAAGAAACTGTACCTGGTATTTTCAGCAGAGTTACTCCCAGCCAGTCAGTCCCCAGCCTGTGTCTTTTCATTCCAGATGCAGGACTTTGTATTTGTTCACATTGAATTTCATAAAGATCCTACTGGCCAGTTCCACCAGCCTGTCTAGATCTCTTTGGATATCAGCCCTGTTGCTAAGTGTATAGATGGGTCCCTGCAATTCATTATCATTTGAAAATGTGATTAACAAACCCTCCATTACCTGTTCCAGGCTATGTCTTTCATTCATAAATATGTAGGAGCTGCAAGACTCCTTGTGAGAGGCATGAGGAGAAATGTCCTAGGGAAAGAAGCAAAGAATGAAAGAAAAAAATTATTAATAATAATAATAATAAAAATAAAAATAAAAATGAGATCTGTGGAGTGAGGAAAGTACAAACCAACACGGAGTAATTATCCTGGATGCTGAGAGAAGGAGAAGCATCTGCAAGAAACAGAGTGAGAGTGTTTCATTTTTCTGGTCCATGGTTGCTTTTTATGCTAAAGAAATCATTCACTAAAATGTCTGAATTATTTTAGTAACAGAAATATTAGTAAGATCAACCAAGACAACTCCTTCACTCCTGGTGAGAGCCTGCTGATCTATGGAATAACATATGAAGATCCAGGTGACAATATATTTGCCTGGCAGAAGAGCATCACTTTATACTCTTCACATCTGTCTTTTACCTACAGTTGCTAGGCACATGCAAGGAGTTCCTCAAACTGTCAGAATCATTAGTAATAAACCACTAGGGGAAAGACATTTCAGCTATGAATTTCAAAAAGATATTTTTACAGACATATCTCAACAGCTTCTTCTGATAAGAATATGTCTCAACATCTTTGATAAGATGTCTCAACACCTCTGATAAGAAGATGTTTCCACAGCTTCTTCTGGTAAGAGATCACCACTCCCATGGAACATATGTGCAAAACTAATGAAAAACAAGAATGGAAGAGAACCATCTAATAACAGAACATTAATTAATTCTGTGGCCACTACCTGCTAGCTAGGTAAATACCATTCTGTAAACCTTCATACTACACTTCATGTGTGATAAATCATCAGTGCATCCTAACTTTTTATTATTAAAAAGTTGGATTATTCTGGTGAATTATGTGCTTTATACTTCATGTATGATAAGACTACAGACCGCTAGTTTTATATAGTACTCCTAGTTACTGAGAAAACAAGGTTAAAGAACATTCATGTTCTGTTATTAGAAGTTTCTTTTCCAAAAGCTGTTTTACAGAAGCTGTTTTTACTGATACTACCAATAAGAAAAGCCTTACGTGGCTCTTATGGTAATACAAGATTTTCCTCTAAACAAAATTTTTCATTTATTTGAGTTTTATCTAGGAAATGCTAGATTTTCTCCAACCTCTCTTGAGATCACCTACTTTCTTTGTAACTAAGTTATACTTCTAAGTATTAAAATTCAATGGATATAGTTATCAACAAATAGTTACAATGTTAACTTCATTAAGAATGAGGTATAGGGGCTATAATGGTATAAAGTGGTATCTCCCATGAACACTGCCTGTGGTGCCCCTCCTTTGTGGACTTCTGAAATCTAGACCATCAAGGAAACTAGAACTCTTGCATGTGATGCATTTGAAGGTTGCTGCCATTTCCTGATTTAAAAACATTTTAAAGCACACTAGCTTGCATGCAAGTGAGTCTGACATTACAGCACAAATATCCCAGCACCAGAATAGTGAAATAGCCTGTTTCTGGAATTGAATGGCTAACAAACTTGAGTGGGAACCACGGCTTTAGAAAAACAAAGCTTGCTTTATGACAGGGAAGCCCAATACATTGTAAGAGATTTTCCATCTGGCTACAAGTTGCAGCCATGGTGACCTGATTGATGGACTGGACAGCAGATGGCCAAAAATTTATATGACAGAAGCTTTCTAAGCTTGAGACTTTATTCAGCTGAGTGTGCTAACAGGATTATGCAGAAACCAAGGCAATTTTGTGGCATGCTGCTGGCCTAGGTGGAAGCTCTCTGGATTGCTGTCTGTATTTGCTCCTTCATAAAGAGAGCACCAGTTAAAGCCAGAGAACCTAAAGCACATGCCACAACTTTTTTTTTTTTCTTTTTTTTTTTTTTTTTTACTTTATCTTCTCAACCAGATTTTCAATCCAGAGTTACTGAAGGTACTGCTAAAAGGCAGATGCCTACTTGGAAAATTTAGCATGCATTAGGTCAGAGATAAATGTACAATATGCCAGTTGCTCCAAATGATATCGTTAATTTGATGCTACCAAATGTGAATATACATCTGGGACTTAACTGAGGAAAGCAGGATAGCAACTGATTGTATGGCATCTCCTCCAGGAAAACTTTCCATCAGGGAAACACTTATTGATGGTAAGCACGATTGCTTACACCTGTACTGGGTCTGGCTGGAATGTTAACTTCTAAAAAATGTTTATTTAGTTCTTCTCTGCTGCAGCTAGACAGGTAGTTACCATTGATTGGTTCTTTAAGGTCTTTCTCCTGCACACAGGTACACTAATTATTGCTCTTGTTATAAATGAAGTCTCAACTCAATCTGAATTTAGTAATACTTAAACTTATAAAAGTTATAAAAGGCAAGTAAACAGTGCTGGGTGTGTGGGTAGTCTATGCTCCACCAACACGCACACACAAACATCAGACATTCTAAATATACAGAACACTGCTTTTACATACTAAACCTGAGTATTTCTGTACAATCAGAAAAGGTAACAAATAATCCTTTAAGTTCCATGACTTAACAGTCTCCATTTTCCATTCCTTTTCTTGATTACAAACAAGTCTCCATTTTCACAGAATCACAGAATCACACAATTTCTAGGTTGGAAGAGACCTCAAGATCGAGTCCAACCTCTGACCTAACACTAACAGTCCTCCACTAAACCATATCCCCAGGCTCTACATCTAAACGTCTTTTAAAGACTTCCAGGGATGGTGACTCCACCACTTCCCTGGGCAGCCCGTTCCAATGTCTAACAACCCTTTCAGTAAAGAAGTTCTTCCTAAGATCCAACCTAAAACTCCCCTGGCACAACTTTAGCCCATTCCCCCTCGTCCTGTCACCAGGCATGGGGGAGAACAGACCAACCCCCACCTTGTGCAGCCTCCTTTAAGGTACCTCTAGAGAGCGATAAGGTCACCCCTGAGCCTCCTTTTCTCCAGACTGAACAAGCCCAGCTCCCTCAGCCGCTCCTCGTAGGACTTGTTCTCCAGGCCCCTCACCAGCTTCGTCACCCTTCTCTGGACTCGCTCAAGCACCTTGATGTCCTTCTTGTAGCGAGGGGCCCAAAACTGAACACGGTACTCGAGATGTGGCCTCACCAGAGCCAAGTACAGGGGGACAATCACTTCCCTAGCCTTGCTGGCCACACTGCTTCTTATACAAGCTAGGATGCTGTTGGCCTTCTTGGCCACCTGAGCACACTGCTGGCTCATACTCAGCTGACTATCAACCAATACTCCCAGGTCCTTCTCTGCCTGGCAGCTCTCCAACCACTCATCTCCCAGCCTGTAGCTCTGCCTGGGGTTGTTGTGCCCCAGGTGCAGGAGCCGGCACTTGGCCTTGCTGAACTTCATGCAGTTGACCTCAGCCCATCAGTCCAGCCTATCCAGATCCTCCTGCAGAGCATTCCTACCCTCTAGCAGAGCTACACACACACCTAACTTGGTGTCATCTGCGAACTTACTGAGGGTGCACTCAATGCCCTCATCCAGATCATCGATGAAGATATTAAAGAGGACTGGCCCCAGCACTGAGCCCTGGGGAATGCCACTAGTGACTAGCCTCCAACTGGATTTGACTCCATTCACCATGACTCTTTGGGCCCAGCTATCCAGCCAGTTTCTAACCCAACGAAGCGTACGCCACTCCAAGCCAAGAGCAGACAGTTTCTTCAGTAGAATGCTGTGGGAAACGGTGTCAAAAGCCTTGCTGAAGTCAAGGTAGACCACATCCACAGCCTTTCCCTCATCCACCAAGTGCGTCACTTCGTCATAGAAGGAGATCAAGTTCGTCAAGCAGGACCTGTCTTTCATAAACCCATGCTGACTGGGCCTGATCGCCTGCTTGTCCTGCAAGTGCCACATGATGACTCTCAAGACAATCTGCTCCATGAGCTTTCCTGGCACTGAGGTCAAACTGACAGGCCTATAGTTCCCTGGGTCAGTCCTCCGGCCCTTCTTGTAGATGGGCATCACATTTGCTAGCTGCCAGTAAACTGGGACCTCCCCCGATAGCCAGGACTGTTGATAAATGATGAAAAGTGGCTTGGCCAGCTCCTCCGCCAGTTCTCTCAGTACCCTTGGGTGGATTCCATCTGGCCCCATCGACTTGCACACATCCAAGTGCCGTAGCAGGTCGCCAACCATTTCCTCGTGGATAGTGAGGGCCACATTCTGCTCCCCATCCTCTTCCACCAGCTCAGGGTACTGGGTATCCAGAGAACAACCAGTATTGCCGCTAAAGACTGAGGCAAAGAAGGCATTAAGCACCTCCGCCTTTTCCTCATCTTTTGTAACAAGGTTTCCCCCTGCATCCAGTAAAGGATGGAGATTCTCCTTAGTCCTCCATTTTGCATTGATGTATTTGTAAAAAGATTTTTTGTTGTCTTTGACGGCAGTAGTCAGATTGAGCTCCAGATGAGCTTTGGCCTTTCTAATTTTGTCCCTGCACAGCCTTGTAACATCCTTATAGTCCTCCTCAGTGGCCCGCCCTTTTTTTCCAAAGATTATAAACCCTCTTTTTTCTCCTAAGCTCAAGTTGCAACTCTCTGTTGAGCCAGGCTGGTCTTCTTCCCCGCCAGCTCGTCTTTGGGCACGTGGGGACAGACCGTTCCTGCGCCATTAAGATTTCCCTCTTGAAGAGCGCCCAGCCTTCCTGGACCCCTCTGCCCTTCAGAACCGCCTCCCAAGGGACTCTACCAACCAGTGTCCTGAGCAGCTCAAAGTCAGCCCTCCGGAAGTCCAATACAGCGGTTTTACTGGTCCCCTTCCTGGTCTCGCCAAGAACAGAGAACTCCACCATTTCGTGGTCACTCTGCCCAAGACAGCTTCCGACCACCACATCTCCCACCAGTCCTTCTGTTTGTGAAGAGAAGGTCTAGCAGGGCACCACCCCTGGTAGGCTCACTAACCAGCTGCGTCAGGAAGCTATCTTCCACGCTCTCCAGAAACCTCCTAGACTGTTTTCTCTGGGCTGTGTTGTGCTTCCAGGATATGTCAGGGAAGTTGAAGTCCCCCACAAGAACAAGCGCCGACGATTTCACAACTTCTGTCAGCTGCCTGTTGAACTCCTCATCTGTCTCCTCATCCTGGTTTGGCGGTCTATATTCCATTCCTTTTGAACAATATGTCTTGCTTTAAGTTGTCAAGCAACTTGGCCTTCAGGCCTTATGTATCCCATTCTTCCCGAATCGAAGAAAAACATATCCATCTCCTTTTCAAGGCCAATAGGGCCTAGGTCAAAAGGCACGTCCAGGTCACCAGGGGGCATAACAGCAAAAGCCTTCGATGGCTGTAGCAGCAAAGGGGCCCATGGCGTAGCAGTCGGATCAGTAAAGGAGCCCGCAGCTCCCTCACTATCTGGCAAACTACATGTTTCTGACTGTGGTCCCACATGGCTCTTCAAGGCCCCAGAGACTGCTCACCAGGTGCTGAGCAATCCTGCTGCAACCTTGTCATTTTTAGTTGGAGTCTCACACCTTGACATCAATTTGGTCCCATATTTCAGGCTCATAAACTGTCTGATTGTTAATAAGGAGAATAAACTGTAAGGTTACCAGGACAGTCTTTGTTCCTAAGGACGTATGATTCCCCATAATGCGCAGATGCTTACCAGCAAGGGGCAGTTGTGTGCACAGGTCCGCTTCTCTCAGCTTGAGCTTCTTCCCAGCTCCAGTGCGCCCATTTCCAGCAAATTTCTGTACGAGCTTGTTTGAGCAGTTTGCTGAGTTTGGCCAAACCTATCTTCATGAGGCAATCAATGTGCATGTTCCCATCCGTTAGGTCACATTGGAACTCTTCTTTGCAGAAAGCATTATCCAATAAAATCTGCTGGAGTTCCTTCTGCTCAGGATTCAGCCTAGTATCCATTCAGCAGCCTCTGTCTGGTCATGGTCTTTCAAAGGGCTCTGGTTTCAGACATTCTGATCTGAATGAGCAAGTATCAGAAGGATCATCTAATGAATTCTTGAATTGAATTGAATTAATCACACAGTAAATTACAAACTTAACCAAACTAAAACACTAAAAGGAAATGCATAGACAGTGCAGACAGGGACATACACCCTGGGAAGATTAGGGTTCAGATTAGGAAAGCCAAAGCACAGCTGGAGCTAAACTTGACTAGGGATGTGAAGAATAACAAGGTTTCCTACAGATACATAAGACAGCAAAGGAAGAGAAAAGAAACTGTACCTGGTATTTTCAGCAGAGTTACTCCCAGCCAGTCAGTCCCCAGCCTGTGTCTTTTCATTCCAGATGCAGGACTTTGTATTTGTTCACATTGAATTTCATAAAGATCCTACTGGCCAGTTCCACCAGCCTGTCTAGATCTCTTTGGATATCAGCCCTGTTGCTAAGTGTATAGATGGGTCCCTGCAATTCATTATCATTTGAAAATGTGATTAACAAACCCTCCATTACCTGTTCCAGGCTATGTCTTTCATTCATAAATATGTAGGAGCTGCAAGACTCCTTGTGAGAGGCATGAGGAGAAATGTCCTAGGGAAAGAAGCAAAGAATGAAAGAAAAAAATTATTAATAATAATAATAATAAAAATAAAAATAAAAATGAGATCTGTGGAGTGAGGAAAGTACAAACCAACACGGAGTAATTATCCTGGATGCTGAGAGAAGGAGAAGCATCTGCAAGAAACAGAGTGAGAGTGTTTCATTTTTCTGGTCCATGGTTGCTTTTTATGCTAAAGAAATCATTCACTAAAATGTCTGAATTATTTTAGTAACAGAAATATTAGTAAGATCAACCAAGACAACTCCTTCACTCCTGGTGAGAGCCTGCTGATCTATGGAATAACATATGAAGATCCAGGTGACAATATATTTGCCTGGCAGAAGAGCATCACTTTATACTCTTCACATCTGTCTTTTACCTACAGTTGCTAGGCACATGCAAGGAGTTCCTCAAACTGTCAGAATCATTAGTAATAAACCACTAGGGGAAAGACATTTCAGCTATGAATTTCAAAAAGATATTTTTACAGACATATCTCAACAGCTTCTTCTGATAAGAATATGTCTCAACATCTTTGATAAGATGTCTCAACACCTCTGATAAGAAGATGTTTCCACAGCTTCTTCTGGTAAGAGATCACCACTCCCATGGAACATATGTGCAAAACTAATGAAAAACAAGAATGGAAGAGAACCATCTAATAACAGAACATTAATTAATTCTGTGGCCACTACCTGCTAGCTAGGTAAATACCATTCTGTAAACCTTCATACTACACTTCATGTGTGATAAATCATCAGTGCATCCTAACTTTTTATTATTAAAAAGTTGGATTATTCTGGTGAATTATGTGCTTTATACTTCATGTATGATAAGACTACAGACCGCTAGTTTTATATAGTACTCCTAGTTACTGAGAAAACAAGGTTAAAGAACATTCATGTTCTGTTATTAGAAGTTTCTTTTCCAAAAGCTGTTTTACAGAAGCTGTTTTTACTGATACTACCAATAAGAAAAGCCTTACGTGGCTCTTATGGTAATACAAGATTTTCCTCTAAACAAAATTTTTCATTTATTTGAGTTTTATCTAGGAAATGCTAGATTTTCTCCAACCTCTCTTGAGATCACCTACTTTCTTTGTAACTAAGTTATACTTCTAAGTATTAAAATTCAATGGATATAGTTATCAACAAATAGTTACAATGTTAACTTCATTAAGAATGAGGTATAGGGGCTATAATGGTATAAAGTGGTATCTCCCATGAACACTGCCTGTGGTGCCCCTCCTTTGTGGACTTCTGAAATCTAGACCATCAAGGAAACTAGAACTCTTGCATGTGATGCATTTGAAGGTTGCTGCCATTTCCTGATTTAAAAACATTTTAAAGCACACTAGCTTGCATGCAAGTGAGTCTGACATTACAGCACAAATATCCCAGCACCAGAATAGTGAAATAGCCTGTTTCTGGAATTGAATGGCTAACAAACTTGAGTGGGAACCACGGCTTTAGAAAAACAAAGCTTGCTTTATGACAGGGAAGCCCAATACATTGTAAGAGATTTTCCATCTGGCTACAAGTTGCAGCCATGGTGACCTGATTGATGGACTGGACAGCAGATGGCCAAAAATTTATATGACAGAAGCTTTCTAAGCTTGAGACTTTATTCAGCTGAGTGTGCTAACAGGATTATGCAGAAACCAAGGCAATTTTGTGGCATGCTGCTGGCCTAGGTGGAAGCTCTCTGGATTGCTGTCTGTATTTGCTCCTTCATAAAGAGAGCACCAGTTAAAGCCAGAGAACCTAAAGCACATGCCACAACTTTTTTTTTTTTCTTTTTTTTTTTTTTTTTTTACTTTATCTTCTCAACCAGATTTTCAATCCAGAGTTACTGAAGGTACTGCTAAAAGGCAGATGCCTACTTGGAAAATTTAGCATGCATTAGGTCAGAGATAAATGTACAATATGCCAGTTGCTCCAAATGATATCGTTAATTTGATGCTACCAAATGTGAATATACATCTGGGACTTAACTGAGGAAAGCAGGATAGCAACTGATTGTATGGCATCTCCTCCAGGAAAACTTTCCATCAGGGAAACACTTATTGATGGTAAGCACGATTGCTTACACCTGTACTGGGTCTGGCTGGAATGTTAACTTTCCCGGCAGCAGCCCATACAGTGCCGTACTCTGTACTTGTAGCTGGAACAGCAGTGTTATCACACCAGTGTTGTGTCTACTGCTGAGCAGCAGTGGCACAGCATTGGGCCTTTCTCTAACCCTCCTAGGGGGTGGGCAAAAAGTGAGGAGAGAAACATCACTAGGGCAGCTGACCTAAACCAATCAAAGGGATTTTCCATACCATGTGGTGTCACACTCAGCAATAAAAGGTGGAAACAGGAAGAAGAGGGGAGGGGTGGGCTCTCGTTGAGAAGACGTCGGTCCTCCTCTCGAACACCGGCTGCGTGCGTTGAGGCCTTGCTTCAAGGACGTGGTCAATCATCGCTCATTTGTGGGAAGTAGAGAGTAATTTCTTTCCTCTGCACTTCCATATAGCTTTCATTTATTTTGTTTGTTTGTTTTCCTCCCTTTTCCCTTTTACTTCCCCTTAGTTAAATTGTTTAGTTCATGGTAGTCTTTATTTAATTATTATAATTAATTCCCTTTAATTAAATTATCCTTATCTCAACCCATGACTTGTTCTTTGCTTTACTTCTCCCCCTCCTCATCTAAAGGAGGGGGAGTGAGAGAGCGGTTGTGGGGTTTAGCTGCCCTGCACGGTAAAACCACCACAACACCTCTATGGAAGAAGCTGAAAATTTGATTCCCACGTGTATTTGTACATGACAGGCAAATCAAGGCTTCAGCTATCTATCTCATGTTATAGATGCACATGGTTAGAGCAGACTTATTGGCTAGTCTGCTATGGGGTTCTCTCTCTTTCCCTCTTTCTTCATAGCTTTTCAAGGAAAACATCCAAATGTTCCAGCAAAACAAATGTCTTTGGGTTTTTCCAACCCATTTAGGGTAAGAAATACTCTTGGGACACATCACAGCTACTGTCCACAATTTAATTCCTGGTCAAGACTTATTTTCAGATTTCCTGAAAAGTTGTCTATCAAAGAAAGAAAATGTGAAAAGATCAAAGAGTAGGTGCATCAGCTCATACCAAATTTCTCTGTCTCCCCTGAAAAGTTACCACAGTTCTTTTGCACACAGTGTATTTATTAATATTTGGCTGCATAGAAAAATTAATTGTGAAGCAAGTGATCTTTAACAGCTGGGTGCTGTTTCTTGCTTGTCTTTATCAATTTTTCTCTCATCAGTGATTACAACTTTTGAGTGAAATTTCACCATAGGATTACCAGTTAGGAGAACAGGTTGCTGCTAACCTAAGAAAAATATAGTATTGCAAACTGATTGCTAGAGGATGAAGTTGCAGAGTGAGTCTATTATTCCTTTGATGTTATCTTAAGTGCTTCATTCAACATTGATGGCTGAGGTTGAACTCAGCCATCCTTCACAGAATCACAGAATCACAGAATTTTCTAGGTTGGAAGAGACCTCAAGGTCATCGAGTCCAACCTCCAACCTAACGCTAACAGCCCTCCACTAAACCATATCCCTAAGCTCTACATCTAAGCTTCTTTTGAAGACTTCCATGCTTCATAATGATTTCAACCACTTCTCTCTCACACTTGCATAAATCAGTTCCTCATTTATACTTCCCAAAGTGTGCTCCAAGCACATGGCAAAGCATTCTGACCACCAAATTCCAACTTTCATGTAGTCTCTGAACAAAGGATTCTTCTGTTTTACTCTTTTCTACCCAACCTGTTTCTTTTTTATTCTCATTATGGACAATGGCTCTTGCTCTTACTATCACTGTAAAGTTTTTACCTTGACCCAAGATTAACAGTATTTTGTGTATGTGTAATAGAGAAATTAAGGGATTCTGGTTGTGCCTTGGTTGTCTCTTTCTCACTCTGCCCTACTGGTGGACAGGATGTTGAACAAGAGCTGGTGTAGATCATTTGCCTAAAGTTTGGGCCACATAGTTAATTCCACTGTGAGACACATGCTATGGGTTACTGATTACTAGCTGGTGTTATTCTGTGTATGTGTACTGGTTGCTTGTGTAGCTGGTGTATAGCTCATGTGACTCTAAAGCTTCTAGACAGGATTTCAAAAGCTACTACCTGCCCTCAAATGTATAATTCTATACTTTAATGGAAAATAATAACTGTCTGCCTGTAAATATGTATCAAAAATTTTACACCATCCTAATGTATTGTCTTTGCAATCAGATTTTCAAAATTGGTTCATAGGTTCACCTCTAAAAAATGTGCCAGTGTTAGAGCAAATCAGTCAGTATTGCCATGGATGCCATTCTTAACCTGAATTTAAAGTCCTCTGGCAGGATCCTTCTTGGGCGAATAATCAGGTAGACAAAATTTTATGTAGCTGATGAAATTCTATGGTGTTTCTCCTCAGGCTGACTTAGAACTTGTGGTGAAAATTAAAGTTTATATTGCCTTAGGTTCTCTGTATGTTCACTTCTGAGAGCTAATTAATTCTCCGGGGTCATCTGAGTATAGGGTGCTGTGCAAGCAGTTCCTATATGCCTGACAACAATTTCTGATGCAAGTAAGAAAAAAGAAACAATGAAGTGGGAACAGTAATGTGATGTATGTGTTACAGAATTTTGAAGAAAGCAGGAATATATTTATGGAGGGTTTGGATTTTGGGTGTGTCTGTGTGTGTTTAATGCAGGGATTTCAGGTTTTATGTAGCATTTTATGAATGAAATTTGGATCAATAATCATAGAATATCCAGAGTTGGAAAGGACCACAGGGATCTATAGCCTGTGGTTCAGCCCAAAGACTTTTAATTCTGACTTTAAAAGCTATGAATTGAAAGACAGTCATGTGGTGTTCTACCAGTCAGTCTAGAGTTTTAACCCATCAAAGCATCATGCCCAGACATGAGCCGAGACAGCCTGACCAACTCGCTTCAGGAAGAACTGAGTTTTGAAGAACTGGTTTTCAAAGAATCAATTATTTCTTCAGCAATATAACACTGCATTGATACAAAATAAGTGGGTATGCTTAATCATCAAGCTGTTTCTGTTCAGAGAAGTCCTGACCTTAAGCCTAAATTTTATATTCTGATTACCCAAACATGTCTGAATTTGCTCTGCAGACATTTCTAATTAAGCACAGAGAAGTTCAGCCTGTTTGTGTATCAATTCTTAGTGATGTGTATCCTCTTTGATCCTTTTCTAGACATCTCTTTCTAGAATAACACAGGTTACAACCTTTCCTTATAGTAAAGAGTAAAAATACAACTATAATCTTGAAGGAACTCTGAATAATAGATGAGCCATCATAACTAAAATAGAGACATTGTTGCCTGCGATATCTTCTTTATTGGTAACAATGCAAAATGGAATAGAAAAAATATTGCAGAGGTCATTGTGAAGAAAGAGCACTGTAAAGAAGAATATGAAGTCAGCAGTTCTGGTTATACACTACATATGTGATTATCCATATAGCAACAGAAGTAACATGCAACATTTTCACATTACATGGTTTAGTACTTTGGAATGCTAGTTACAGGTTTAATAGCTTACGCACTACAAGATCATCTCTTATCATTGAGGTTTTTTTCATATGACTAAATACGATAGTTCTTATATTCATTGGGATCATGGGGAAGGAGAACAGTGCCAGACAGGATTGAGAAATACACATCAGCAGCATAGCATAAAAGAGAGCTCTCCCATTCAGTATTTCTATGGCACAAGGGGAAATAAAAAAAAGCAGAGAGATCTAGGTCCCATCTTTCTTGCTAGGGCTACACCTACACTTAAGACTTCAGAATTTGCAATCCATTAGTGACAATGCTTTCCAGGGAGAAGGGGACGCAGAAATGAAAGCTTGTCATTGAAATTGATTGCTTTATAACTTGGAAGGTGTTCATGCTCTCGTGCAATGTAGCGAAAACCACTTCCATCGCTATGTTCACACAACAGCCAGGCACCTCGCTGCACTTTATGAGAAGATGCTATGTCATTGTCATTACCCCTAGCCAAATTGGTAGCTTCTCTTATCACCCTGCTCTTCCCTTGATATTGGTTATGTTCATAGATAGTGATCTGTGGATCGTGTAAATTTTCAGTAATCAACATCAGGGAAGAGATCTTGTCATTCATCTCTTTACCAACAAAGCTATGCTCTCCCTCCTCAAATACCAGTAACTGGCCTGTATAGTTAATGTGCTCATAAGCCACCCAAGGCTGTCCAATTACTTTCACTGAGGAGATACAGTCATTCCAATCTACATCTTTCAGATTAGCAACGGTTCTGGTGAGTTCTTTGGAGTACCCCTGGAAGTTGGCGTGCTCATAAATGATGATTTTCCCCATCTCAGCAGTGTTTCTGTAATTTCGATTTCTTGCTGTAGAAGTCAGATGACAGCCTGCAGAAAAGGAAAACAGAAAACAAACAACACTTGTAAGAAGCCCTTCCACAAAAGACACAAGGCAATGGAGAGGAAAAAAGAATGGGACAATTAAAACAGTTTTAGCAAGGAATGAATAAAACAGCTGTTGGACAAGACTGAGGGCAAGATGTAGAAATTTGAATTTGGAAGAAAAAATTAAGAGTAAAACAAGATGTGCATCAAATCTCTCAGGTCTTGGTTAGTTGTGTATATTGGTTTACATATGTGTTCAAATGACATCTAAGTATAGTAACTTATAGGAATATTCTATTTAATAATTAATTCAAATATAGGACTGGTGATTTGTGTGGGGGCCTGGAGAGGGCTGTCCTAGAAAACCCTCTTGGAGACTGCCAACATTCATGCTACCCTTGGAGGAAATTGAAGTGACATAAAACTTTTCAATTCAAATGTGTTGTTTGGTGCTATTAACTTTTAGCAAAAGTTAATAAAATAGCAAAAGCTCTTCTGGCAGAAATTGATCAAACCTTCCTATCTATAATGGGAACTATTTATATCTCGTTATTTCACAGAGGGCTGAATGGGCCATAGCATAGGAGAGAGAGAGGGAGATAGAGAAAGATGGTAAAGGAAAGGTCCAGATTACCACCCTGGGTTCCAGCGATGTCTGGTCCAGATCCTGTTCTGTCTGCAATGGTGGTGGGTGCACACAAAGCCCTTCTGAGTCGTACTATTTATACGCCGGACCCAGCTCCAGTTCTCACTTTCTATACTAATTACAGCTAGTCCCCACCTCCAATTCCTGCTTTGTATGGTAATATGTGCACCCTGTGTCCCAGAGCCTTCTTGAGGGGAAGGTGGAATATCGGGGGGGGGAGGAGAGACTGCTAATACCTTTCCAACCACAGCTGCCAGAAGCTCGGATGCCAGAAGGTATCTCAGAAGTTTACCCAGGATAAGGACGTTGGCCTCAGAAAAGCACTATCCAGCCCTAGCAGGATCCTCTTTTCTGACCGTATCAGCTTTGATGCTGAGTTTTTGAGACATTCTTTTGTTTTAGCTTCTTAGTCTCTTACAATGAGTCTTTCAATTCATGACTGACACTGCATTTGAGAATTACTTTAGAAATAGGTGTGGGCTGTTTTGACAGCAGTTCACAACTCACAATATTGTATGTAAAAAACTAGTGAAACATTCAGTTAACTTCTAAATGAAAGTGCAGTTTATTGGTTGCTAGAACACTATTATAGAACACTGTTATATTATAGAACACTATTTTATGACTTCAATGACTTTGATGATATTTATTGACTTATTTTTGCTACTACTGCTTGTAATATTAACATTATTATTAAATAAACTAGTTAATTTCTGACAACATACAGATTCTAGTCCCAACATTCTCTTGTTAAATATATTATTTCACCCCTTGGAATTTCTGTAGCAACGTCTCCTTCCAAGCCCTCCCTTTACTAGGTATGGTTATCCTGTAGTGCTCTTCTCATTACCTGAGGGGTGCATCAAACTTCTGTAAATGACAGGCATCAGATCCACACATACAGGTTGTAGCTCTCATCCCAAACTAAAACCTCTTCAACTTCATTTCATAGTAGCTACCCAGGAAGCCATTTAAAGCTTTCACATAAAAAGTATGCATCTCACCTCAATGCCAGCTTCTCAGATGTGGAGAGTTGTTGGCACTTCCTCCAGTCTGCTGCTTTCAGTCGCAAGACGCAACTCACCCAGATTTATAGCTCGCACAGAAGTCTTGCGAAACACCCCATCAGAAGTGAGAAGTAATTGATAGCACCCTCAAGGATCAGGATTCTTGAGCTTTTTCGTTTTTCTATTTCTACTTCCTGCTCTGCTTCAAAAGTCCATTGATCAGCAACCACCTTCATAAAATTTAGTCTCTTGATTCTTGTTTTTCTTTACTCTCTAGAAGTCAACCAGATCACAATAATAAAAGCACATCAAACATTTTGTGATGGATAGACTGTAGAAATTCTTTCTTGCTGCATTTTACATTTTTGCTTACTTGTGAAGTGAGTCTAATATGCAGTAGTCTTCCAAAGGGTTTCCATGTGACATATGTTGATAGCAAAAATATTACTATTTAAGATAGTAGAGGTCTTGCTAAGAAATTTGCAATAACTAAAACAGTATTATTTGATTAAAAGCTAGCAGTCCGTGATTGTTTCCAATCCACACTTCTCAGCTAAGCTCATACTGGATGTGCCACTCTTACAGGCTCCACCAAGAGCCAAATCCATATTGTCACAATTGAGAACTCCTCAAGTACCTTGTTAACTGCCATCTCCCCCATGCATGAGTACATGCCTTGTTAACATGTAAGTTATCATCTGGAGTCCATCCATCCCAAGGATGTAGACCTAGCTTTGTTTGCATTAGAATGATTTTTTCTCCTTACCTCTTCCTTTTCTTTGAAATAGCATAGTCAGGTCTCTGCAGTCACCTGGCAAAGAACAGGGGTATAGGGGGAGTTGCTGTCTGAATGTGCTTTCAATACAATCATAGTTTAAAAAAAGCTTCTCTCTGACCTGTCCTACCTTGGACTTGCATTATTACTCACTTGGAGTCCCTATATTCTCTGACAATATTCAGGTGACAGAGGTGGCAGTTGAATAGCTTGCTTTAAACTCATTTTCCCCTCACCCTTCTACATAGCCTTTTGAGAAGTCACAGGGACGCAGAGATAGTAAAGCAGAAGGAGGTGGCTCTGCAGAGCTGTAGGAGGAACTTATTTGCTTAATTCCAGTTTTACTCTGTAACATATTTTCACATACATTAATTTGTTAGTGTGCTGACAGACTATGGTACTATGGAAGGAAACGAGATTGTTGCTAGTTCAAGAGCAATCCAGGTCTTACAAATATCTACAGCAGTGAAAAACTGTTTTGCGAAATACTGTTTCTCTAGAAAATCCATCTGAGATTTTGAAATCTAGCATTGACTGATAAATTACAATGATGGTGATAACGTATATATTTATACATATATACAAGTGTTTAAAAAAAAAATCACAAAACTGTAATAGTGGTAAAAGCAAATAAGTGAATGTTTAGCTTCACTGAAAGATTTAGGATGATGTTTAAGTGACCCCTACTACCAGGTAACATATTGCTGGAGAAAATGGGGAGCTGAGGCAGGGAGAGAGTTCACCTCCACCAAAAGAAGACGGCCACTAGCTTCACCCAAACTCTCCTCCTGCATCTCTTTTGTTACCATTTGTCTGAGCCAATGGTGTGCCAAACTCACAGAACTAAGGTAGCACAAAAATGTGGGGTTTTATTTGCTTGGTAGATTTCATGGTGTTTTGTTGTTCTCGTTGTTGTTGTTGTTGGCTTTTTGTGTGTTTTGTTGTTGTTCCTGGTGTTGCTGTTTTGGTTTGGTTTTCTACATGGTTCATTCCTTTGCTATTCTGCAGAGGTTGGAAGCAGAGCAGTAGGAATGTACATTCTGAGCTTTGGAAGAAAGCAGCAAGACCTCAGTTTCTCACCGCATCTAGCTGCGCAATCAGCTTTACCATGCTTTACTGCAATTTTGCCAAATCGCACCATTTCTTGTGCTGCAATGATCTCTCCCTACTGAACTCATTCCTGATGGAAAGTAGAAATTCCCACTCCTCTCTAGCCACCCTCTCACTCCTCTCTTGCCACTCTTATTTCATGCCAAAGAGCAGGGGGGTTGGGGCATTTGTTGGGCTTCTCCATAAGTTTAACTCACTAGCACTTCATTTAAAAAAATAAAAATAAAACAATCCCCAATCAAAAAACAGGGGTTAGAGGTGGGAAGGAATTTTCTACTGTTCCAGAAAGTTACCAGGCCCATGGAGGACCCAACTCGCCAGTCTTTCGCCAATCCTGCTCAGCACAGCCTGCATGACACTCATGAGAGGATTTCACCCCCTCTCCTCTCCACCTGTGGTCCTTATCACCCCTGGCAGGATGACTGTATGGTTCAGGGGATTTCAGAGCAGTTGAGATGTGGTATTTCTTGCTAGGATATCTTCTATTTAAAAAACAAAAGTCACCTTCTATATTTTCTATTCTGAATGCAACTGCACAAAAATTACTTGTAAACAGGAAAAGAACATTTGGTTAGCCTTATTCCTCTTTGAAATCAAGAAATATTTTATATGAAAAGTATCACAGAAACAGGAAAATCTCTACCATCAGCTAATACAAATTGAGATGTGCCAACGCTTTCAGCAAGATACTCAGAAGAGGATCTGAGAATCTACTCAAAGGCTCAGACAGTAAGAAAATAATCCGAGCACCCTCTCAAGTGCCCAGTTTTAATACAACTACAGTTTGAGTGGGAACCAAAAGTGATCAAGGCCACTCATGGAGTCCACATTTACAAAATTTAGATGCTGTTCACAGTAGCAGAAAGGAAGCTTGAGTTTTTAACTTTGTGAGGAGGACGTGGGCTCACTGGAAGGAGAAGTCAAAATGCCAGGAACTGGATTTGAAGAAAGCTACACTTCTTCAGTTTTCCTTTCACATTTCCATTTGTCATGGAAACATTAAGATTGACCTGAGTGGAGAATGAAAGGGTCGGTCTGTGAGTAGAAGGACCAAAAGAAATGCGTAGCAGGAGCTTTACTGTAAGTGTGGCAGGTATTGGCAGCACCTAGATCAATGTCATCAAGCACATCAACATGAAGCTTCTCAGGAAATTCAGATTAGAAGACAGAACAAACAAGGGACAACCTAAAACAAAGGGATGGCCTCCACCAAGACTAAATAAAAGGATGATCTACAGCATCAAGTCATTGTGGGAAGATAAAGAACAGGGGTGGAGTCATAAAACAGCTACGAAAGGAGACAAAAACGGTAAATCCTAGTGACTGACAGAGGTGGACAGAAAAAAAACAATATCACTGTCAGCTTCAAAAGCATACAGAAGATGCATCCAAAACTAAGGGGCACTAACTTAAGGAGAATCCTGGAGACATGAAACCAGCATCTTTTATGCTCCATGTCATCACAAGTAGCACACACCCAAAAACCGGGACAAATTTATCTTGGTGCTTCTGCAGCTGAAGCAATTGGGCCACGTAAAAACAGTCATTTCATTTTAAAACTAAATCAACCTTCCCCTCCTATGCCACTTTGCACTGAGTTTTATGTCATATGCTTTATGCTACTGTGTAGCAACATTACTTGTTCCATTCTCAGCTAGAAGGGAACCAGCCTGCCCCTGGGGCTGGGTTGGTTTCTGCTAATTTGCACTTGTTAAGTGAGTCTGAACATAAAAGCACGCCAGCATCACATCTTACTGGTGCGCTCCAAGATGAGAACTCTGCACTGGGATCTGACCTTCAGCAGCTGGAGAAAGCGAAGGTCAGCTCCTCCAGCAGCAAAACAGCTTTATTTAGAAACTCCAGGTAAAAAAACTAATCCTGGAGCTCTGCAAGCCTCAAATCAACATCCTGGAAGCTCAGTTCTGTCTGAGGAAGAGGAAGGTTTTCCCAAATATCATTGTGAACCTATGGCTTTTCTTGTTCTGTTGATGATCTGTTATTTCTTCAAGTCCTCCCCTTTCGGTCTCCTCATCCCTCTGAGAAGAGACATGAGGAACTGATAGTCCAGGGTACTCATCTCCAGCCCCCATCCCTCTCTTTCCTGCTCCCTGTTCAGCAGTTCCTGCTGTCTGTCCTCTTAGCAGCAGCTGAACTCCTTCCCATCGCGCTGGACCTGCCGCCTAGCCAGCAGAATCCCTTAATCCCTTCCTGGACTGCAAAAGAACACCACCCTGGGCTGAAGAGATGATTAAGGCATCTGGCATCTCTGGCATTAGTATAATGGAAAGCATTGTGGAAAATTCCTCAAAAGAATATACACAATCGGGATTTATTGACACCTTTCCCTCAGATATACCTTGTCATAAACAAGGTGTTTAACAAAGGTACAATCCTGCTCTCCATGCATGATTGCATTGATCTAAGTGCACACATCAATTCCTTTGATGATTTCTGTGCTCATCTCCCCATTTCTCCTGAACTCGGTTCTCAAGAGTCTGCTAGACCTGCGCAAGACAGTGCTTCAGGACCCGACCTGCTGTCATCCTTAACTGCACCTCAGCACTCCTCTACACACAGCCACTCCTCATTTCTCAGGAAATGTGCAGCCTCCCTTTCCTTTCCTTTCCAAAACACTTTGCTTTGTTACTCCTCCCTCAGACAAGGCCAACTGAAGCACAACAGCCACAGATTGCTCCCAGATGTTCTCCCAGGGGTCTAGGTTGGACTGGCTCCTCCAGACTCACCTGGAGACATAAAAGGCCACCATGAGGGCTCCCACCTCACCTGACACGAGTACAGGTTGGACAGACCCTCTGTGAAATCGTGTGCTGGTTACTTGAGAGCATCAAGGTTGGCTACACTGCCCCTGAGGACTTCCCTCACCACTCCCCCACTGCCCAGAACAGCTGCACCAGGAATGCAGGGCAGGCTCATTGGGAAACAGGCACAAGCCGCTTGCTTGCAGGCCTCTCCTTCCTCACCCCTCAGCACTGCAGGCATCCAGAGGCGTCAATCCAAAGAAAGACCTAAAGACCCCTTTTTTTAGACCTTAATTAACAAACATGTATTACTTCTAATTTCTAAAGTATTTTGAAGAAAATAGACTGATATTATATTTGGCTCCAAAAACCACTGCTGTCAAACTTGCATCGTAACTCTTTTATGCTGCTGTCACATTGCTTTTATTAAAACTCAAAGTATTACTTCATCACTAGCACAAAACAACCCTGCCAAACCACACAAACATTCCAACATCACAGAAGAGCACTTCAATACTTTCATTTTAGTCAACAAATTCAATATAAAATTTCCACTA
The DNA here is from genome assembly GCF_964211825.1 of Aythya ferina. NCBI lineage: Eukaryota > Metazoa > Chordata > Aves > Anseriformes > Anatidae > Aythya > Aythya ferina. The sequence goes on along the minus strand of NC_140296.1, from coordinate 125,015,023 downwards.
ACTGGGTAGCCGCATGATATTGGGTTACCTGAAATGGAAGTGACTTGCCAACCAAGTTCCTGACTTATTTTTCAATACCTTTGTACAAGAGAAAAATTAAAACACTAGGTATTTTCAATCATCTGGACTCACATACATTGAAAAATCATTGGCATATTTTATACTTATCTATAAAAAAAGATCACTCACCCTTTAGCAGGCAACCTCCATCCCAGCTACTAGCATCAAAATCAACAGCTGTGTTTCAGGTATTGCTGTCACTACTAATTATTTAGAGGGCAATTACTTTTTCTCGTGCAGAATGTAATGCTCATTTCTTTATGCAATGAGCAAGTTTCAGGATGCTGATCTGGTAGAAAACGTCGCAAGCAAAAAGAGCGGTTTTGCGGCCTAAGCCACAGTGCCCACCATACGATAAGAGAAGGGAGAATGAGCACTCAGAAGGGAGGAAAGTTCAGAACAAAAAGGACTGAAATGGCTCAGACTAGGATGAATTTATGCTGTCAGAAAAAATATACATTTTCTTGTTAGCATGCCAGTATGTTGTTTATTGAGCGATGCAGGCAACAGGGAGCTCCTAAGTCCCCCACATTCTCTTTGCAGGGCACCAAAGCTGGCAGTGGGGCATCTTGTGGCACTGAGGAAAATCAAAACATGTTACATAAGAAATGTGCTGACAGAAAAGCTTAGCAAAGGATCTCTGCGTAAACACTCACAAGCCCATAAATAAAGAAGTTCTTTGTTTCAATGACCATATTCTCCATTGTTATGAGGATAAAAACGAAATGGATTTTCAAATCTCTCATCTCATTTGCACAGTGCTTATTGCACAAGGAAGTAAAAGTCACTGAACGTAGCAGAATACCACAAAGGAAGCTAAGAGTTGGAGATTGTTTATTAAATATTATTTAATATTGTTAAACATTTACAGTGTATTTGTGTGGGTTTTTTGTTTGTTTGTTTGTTTGTTGTAATTATTAATAGTAATGGGTAAAACCTTTTATCTTTTTTACTCTCAGTATCTCAATATTGATCTCAATATATTTATCAAATTTGGCAAGAGATTGTGACAAAAATAGAAAGAAAATAAAAGGAAAAAAGATAAAAACCCTCTTCCTCTATGCCTTCAATGGACAAAAGAGAAGAATGAGCAAGATGAACACAAACATGTAAAGTTTTTGAAAATGTGCAGAACTATATTATGCAAAAGCCACTTGAACAAATAAAGACTTATTCTGACTTGGAACAAAAATGACTAAAGGATTTTTATATTTTTTATAAAATTTGATTTTTAATAGACATCACACTGAGTTTATTTTTTACAAGTGCATTTTTTTTCTCCCAGAGAGTCATTTACAAATACATCAAGACTCATGCATTTCCTTACTTTTATTTCCTCTGTGCTTGGCTTCATCTTCATTGCACTATTGGAATCTATTTTCTGCTGGATTGAGGGGTGGTAAAACAATTCAACACTAAACTGTGGATGGCACTCATGTAATCTCTTCACAGTGCTGGAAAAGATAAAATGGTAGAAAAATTGAATTTAGCTTCTTCCACCTTCAAACCCATTCTTCCTTCTCAGTCCTGCTAGACCCTGCTAAAAAAAAAGCCCTCGGGCACATCTTGGTTAAAATAGAATAACTTAAAGGAAAAGGAAAAAAAAAAAGTAAAAAAAAAAAAAAAAGTAAAAACAAAAATACGATGACCAAAAATAAACAGAAGACGCAAGACTGACCAATGACTGATCCTTGCTGAACTCGAACTGAGCAACATCATACAAGCCATTTCCAAGAAGAGGGAGTCCTCACCAATTAGCTGTGGAACGTGTAATCATTGCATTTTTGAGTAGCAGATACATCTGCCTGACTAAAAACGTTTTGCATATCAGCAAAAATGCTTATGGACCAATCATCTTGGCATATGAATAGAGTAGAATGGGAGAATTTCACACATACAGCTTGAAAGTGGTCCAGACATCACCAGCAGCCCCATTTATCTAGATTTACTACTATAGACAAAAGACAACACCAATCATGACCATTAACAACCCCAGTATTTTTCCACTTCATCCAACCCATACACTGTTTTAAAAACAAGCAGCCAAACACTACGTAACCTTAGCTGAGATGCTACCCTTTTAACTTTCAGTATTGCACTGAAAAGCAAGTGATTTTAAGATATTCATTACATGATTCTTCCCATTTGCCTGCTAGCATTGGAGCATAGCTGGTTCACATTTTCAGGTATATCTCCACAGCCTGTCCACTGGTTGTCTGGTTTTCTTTTACAGAAGTCTAATTGTAAATTCATTTCAGTCACACAGCCTGCAAAAAGACTGTCTAATACCGCAGTATACATCAAGTCATAAGAAATCATTGAATCAGAGAATACCCCGAGTTGGAAAGGACTCCTAAGGATCATCAAGTCCAACTCCTGGCACCGCACAGGTCTATCCAAAAGTTTAGACCATGTTACTAAGTGCACAGTCCAATTGCTTTTTAAATGCGAACAGGCTTGGTGCAGTGACTACTTCCCTGGGGAGCCTGTTCCAGTGTGCAACCACCCTCTCAGTGAAGAACCTCTTCCTGATGTCCAGCCTAAACTTCCCCTGACTCAGCTTAACACCATTCCCGTGGGTCCTATCACTGGTGTTTACAGAGAATAGGTCACCTGCCTCTCCACTCCCCCTCGCAAGGAAGTTGTAGACCGTGATGAGGTCCCCCTTCAGCCTCCTCTTCTGCAGGCTGAATAGGCTCATACGTTGTGGTGGTCCAGGAGTCCAGGAAGGCTGGGCGCTCTTCAAGAGGGAAGTCTTAATGGCGTAGGAACGGTCTGTCCCCACGTGCCCAAAGACGAGCTGGCGGGGAAGAAGACCGGCCTGGCTCAACAGAGAATTGTGGCTTGATCTTAGGAGGAAAAAGAGGGTTTATAAGCTTTGGAAAAGTGGGCAGGCCACTAAGGAGGACTTTAAAGAAGTAGCGAGGCTGTGCAGGGACAAAATTAGAAAGGCCAAAGCTCATCTGGAGCTCAATCTGGCTACTACCGTTAAAGATAACAAAAAACGTTTCTATAAATACATCAACACAAAAAGGAGGACTAAGGAGAATCTCCATCCTTTACTGGATGCAGGGGGAAACTTAGTTACAAGAGATGAGGAAAAGGCGGAGGTGCTTAATGCCTTCTTTGCCTCAGTCTTTAGCGGCAATACCGGATGTTCTCTGGATACTCAGTACCCTGAGCTGGTGGAAGGGGATGGGGAGCAGGATGTGGCCCTCATTATCCATGAAGAACTGGTTGGTGACCTGCTACGGCACTTAGATGTGCACAAGTCGATGGGGCCGGATGGGATCCACCCAAGGGTACTGAGGGAACTGGCAGAGGAGCTGGCCAAGCCACTATCCATCATTTATCAACAGTCCTGGCTATCGGGGGAGGTCCCAATCGACTGGCGGCTAGCAAATGTGATGCCCATCTACAAGAAGGGCCGGAAGGCAGACCCGGGAAACTACAGGCCTGTCAGTTTGACCTCAGTGCCAGGAAAGCTCATGGAGCAGATCCTCCTGAGAGTCATCATGCAGCACTTGCAGGGGAAGCAGGCAATCAGGCCCAGTCAGCATGGGTTTATGAAAGGCAGGTCATGCCTGACGAACCTGATCTCCTTCTATGACAAAGTGACGCGCTGGGTAGACGAGGGAAAGGCTGTGGATGTGGTCTACCTTGACTTCAGCAAGGCTTTTGACACCGTCTCCCACAGCATTCTCCTCAAGAAACTGGCTGCTCTTGGCTTGGACTGGCGCACGCTTCGTTGGGTTAGAAACTGGCTGGATAGCCGGGCCCAAAGAGTCGTGGTGAATGGAGCCAAGTCCAGTTGGAGGCTAGTCACTAGTGGCGTCCCCCAGGGCTCGGTGCTGGGGCCGGTCCTCTTTAATATCTTCATCGATGATCTGGACGAGGGCATCGAGTGCACCCTCAGTAAGTTCGCAGATGACACCAAGTTAGGTGCGTGTGTCGATCTGCTTGAGGGTAGGAAAGCTCTGCAGGAGGATCTGGATAGGCTGGACTGATGGGCTGAGGTCAACTGCATGAAGTTCAACAAGGCCAAGTGCCGGGTCCTGCACCTGGGGCGCAATAACCCCAAGCAGAGCTACAGGCTGGGAGAGGAATGGTTGGAGAGCTGTCAGGCAGAGAAGGACCTGGGAGTGATGGTGGATAGTCGGCTGAACATGAGCCAGCAGTGTGCTCAGGTGGCCAAGATGGCCAACGGCATCCTGGCTTGTATCAGGAACAGTGTGACCAGCAGGGCTAGGGAGGTGATCGTCCCCCTGTACTCAGCTCTGGTGAGGCCGCACCTCGAGTACTGTGTTCAGTTTTGGACCCCTCGCTACAAGAAGGACATCGAGGTGCTTGAGCGGGTACAGAGAAGGGCAACGAAGCTGGTGAGGGGCCTGGAGAACAAGTCCTATGAGGGAGCTGGGCTTGTTCAGCCTGGAGAAGAGGAGGCTCAGGGGCGACCTTATCGTTCTCTATGGGTACCTCAAGGGAGGCTGTAGCGAGGTGGGGGTTGGCCTGTTCTCCCACGTGCCTGGTGACAGGACAAGGGGGAATGGGCTTAAGTTGAGCCAGGGGAGTTTTAGGTTAGATGTTAGGAAGAACTTCTTCACTGAAAGGGTTGTGAGGCACTAGAACAGGCTGCCCAGGGAAGTGGTGGAGTCACCATCCCTGGAAGTCTTTAAAAGACATTTAGATGTAGAGCTTAGGGAAATGGTTTAGTGGGGACTGTTAGCATTAGGTCAGAGGTTGGACTCGATGATCTTGAGGTCCCTTCCAACCTAGAAAATTCTGTGATTGTGATTCTGTGGTTTTACTCAGGTGGGCAGCTGAGCTCCACCACAACCGCTCTCTCACTCCCCCTCTCCTCAAAAAGGAAGGGGGAGAAAATACAACACAGAGAACTCGAGGTTTGAGATGAGAAAGGTTTAATTAAAGGGAAAGGGAATGGGGAGGAAAAACAGAAACAAGAGAAACAATCAGTCCGCGCAGAAGCACAGAGAGAGAAAAAATTATTCTCTACTTCCCATCAGCGAGTGGTGTTCGGCCACGTCCTGGGAAGCAGGGCCTCAAACGCGTAGTGGTTGTTCAGGAGGAACAGCCCCCTCCCCCACGAGAGCCCCCCCTTTTATTGCTGAGTGTGACATCAGGTGTTATGGAATATTCCTTTGGTTGGTTTAGGTCAGCTGCTTCAGCAATGTTCCCTCCCCATCACTTGCCCACCCCCAGCCTGCTGGCTCCTGGAGGCTTGGAAGGAGTCCTGATGCTGTGCCAGCACTACGCAGCAATAGACACAACACTGGCGTGATATCAGTGCTGTTCCAGCTACGAGTGCAGAGCACAGCACTGTGCGGGCTGCTGCAGGGAAAAGGTGACTCCAGCTCAGACAGACCCAACACAACTTCCACCCCTTATTCCATAACATTTGTGTCACATATATAGATGTTCTCATCACCATTGATTTCTGTCCACTGAAGCATTTTTATGTCTGTACTTCTCTTTATTCTATAGGTCTTTTCCCAAAATGCTCATAAAAACTGTTGATGGTTTCAGCTTCATCTGTCAAAGTGGTCACTCAGGGCAGGCGAAGTTGGTTTTCTTGACACCAGCACCAGCTTAGCTCACATCACTGTTGCACTTGCCCGGTTCCTTGCAAAGTTGACCTGTCATTGGTTCTGCAGTGTCCTCCTACAACACATAACTTGGATGACAGATTAATTTTCTCCCAGTGTTAAATCTCCTTGAGGCACACACTTGATATCCCCATTTTTCTTCATTACCCACCAGGTATACCCTGGTCCTTGGGCAAAGACAATCCCACGAGTGGGTTTGCCTTTTCCCATGGCAGGGGCAACCCACACTGCCTTCCCCATCCACTTTCCCACATGCACTACAAGGACTTTAGCTTCTCCCACAGTGTGTAGGGGTTTTGTTTCAGCAGGACCAGGACGGCTTTCAGAACCCCTGTTGTTAACTAGCCAAGTGGCCTCTGGTAGATTTATATCCCAATGTTTCCATGTCCCAGCACCCAATGCTCACAGCATAGTTTTTAACAGTCCATTGTACCTCTCAACCTTCCCAGAGGCTTGTGGATGATAAGGGATGTGATACACCCATTCAATGCCATGTCTCTTGGCCCAGGAAGTGATCAAATTATTTCGGAAGTGACTCCCACTGTCGGACTCAATTCTTTCTGGTGTACCATGTCGCCACAGCACTTGTCTTTCCAGGCCCAAGATAGTGTTTCGGGCCGTGGCATGGTTTACTGGATATGTTTCCAGCCACCCAGTAGTTGCTTCTACCATAGTGAGTATGTACCGTTTGCCTTGGCGGGTTTGTGGGAGTGGTCCGATGTAGCCAATCTGCCAGGCCTCACCATATCGAAATCCAAGCCATCTCCCCCTATTCCAGGGAGACTTTACCCTCATGGCTCATTTGATTGCAGCACAGGTCTCACACTGATGGGTAACCTGTGTGATGGCCTCAATGGTCAAGTCCACCCCTCGATCACGAGCCCATCTGTAAGTGGCATCCCTCCCTAGATGTCCTGATGTTTCATGGGCCCATCGAGCTACAAACAGCTCACCCTTACGTCCCCAGTCCAGGTCCACCTGAGCCACTTCAATTTTTGAAGCTCGATCTACTTCGTTGTTCTGATGTTCTTCGGTAGCACGATTCTTAGACATATGGGCATCTCCATGACGTACCTTTACAGCCAGGTTTTCTATCCAGGCAGCAATATCTTGCCACAGGGTAGCAGCCCAGATAGGTTTACCTTTGCGCTGCCAGTTGTTCTGTTTCCATTGTCGCAGCCACCCCCACAGCGCATTTGATCCATGAGTCAGTGTAGAGATACAGTACCGGCCACTTTTCTCTTTCAGCAGTTTCTAGGGCCAGTTGTATAGCTTTCACTTCTGCATACTGACACGACTCACCTTCCCCTTCCATGGCCTCCACAACATAAGTCTTCCCCTCCAGGCCCTTCACCATCTTTGTCGCCCTCCTCTGGACACTCTCCAACAGTTTAATGTCCTTCTTGGACTGTGGTGCCCAGAACTGCACACAGTATTCGGGGTGAGGCTGCACCAGCGCAGAGCAGAGCGGGACACTCTCTCCCTCAACCAACTAGCGATGCCGTGCTTGATGCACCCCAGGATACGGTCGGCCCTCCTGGCTGCCAGGGCACACTGCTGGCTCACATTCAGCTTGCTGTCAACCACAACCCCCAGATCCCTCTCCGCAGGGCTGCTCTCCAGCGTCTTGTCGCCCAGTCTGTACGTATAGCCAGGGTTGCCCCATCCCAGGTGCAGGACCCGGCACTTGCTCGTGTTAAACTTCATGTGATTGGAGATCGCCCAGCTCTCCAATCTGTCCTGGTCTCTCTGCAAGGCCTTTCCACCCTCACCCAGTTATTTCTTCAGCAATACAACACTGCATTGATACAAAATAAGTGGGTATGCTTAATCATCAAGCTGTTTCTGTTCAGAGAAGTCCTGACCTTAAGCCTAAATTTTATGTTCTGATTAGCCAAACATGTCTGAACTTGCTCTGCAGACATTTCTAATTAAGCACAGAGAAGTTCAGCCTGTTTGTGTATCAATTCTTAGTGATGTGCATCCTCTTTGATCCTTCTCTAGACATCTCTTTCTAGAATAACTCAGGTTATAAGCTTTCCTTATTCAGAATTCTCTTCAAAGGTCTATTGTACTTCACTGCGGATAAGTAAGAATGCCCTCTATGAACGTTTTAAAATGATTGTTTATTTTGGAATCACTGTTTTTACTCTATTTTATGCCTAGTTTAAGAGGGACCAGGGGAAACCTTATATGGGCTTTCCAATACCTAAAGGAAACAGGAAAACTGGGGACGGCCTATTCATCAAAGAGTGTAGTGATAGTACTGGGAGTAATGGCTTTAAACTAAAAGAGGGGAAGTTCAAATTAGAGGTTAAGAGGAAATTCTTCTCTCAGAGGTGGTGAGGCACTGGAACAGGTTGCCCAGGGAAGTTGTGCATGCCCCATCCCTGGAAGTGTTTAAGAGATTTAACTATTTAGTTCCTTTCTGTACAGTTGGCTTTCTCAGAAAATTTCTCTGTGTCCAAAATATTTTGGCCTAGAGTAGATACAATTCTCAGTGTTCTTTGAATTGAGTTTTGGAATCCCTATAAAAGAAGATGTGTGGTGAGTAAAGCAAGGAAACCAGAAATTGTCTCCAAAGTAGTAAGAACTGTCCCATCACACATGAACCCTGAACGATCATAGAATCATGGATTCATAGAATGGCTTCAGTTGGAAGGGATCTTAAAGATCATCTTACTCCAATTCCCCTGCCATAGGCAGGGACACCACCGACTAGATCAGGTTGCTCAGAGCATCATCTAACCTGGTCTTGAACAGCTCCAAGAAGGTGTATATTTGTATATTGTACATTTGCATACACACACACAAGCCTAGAAAAGGACCACAAGTGACTGACGTTTGTTATAAAACAGGACAAAGCCCAGCAGATGGTAGCACAGCATGCTGTAAGTTTTACTTCTAACTATAAATACAAGAACAGAGTGGCAAACAGGAGCTCAGCACTCAGATAGATGAACTTTGCAATACAGAGCTGCACAACTGCCAAAAGAGACAGTGCAACTGATATTCAACAGTGATATTTCAGAACTGCAATTCTGCATTCTCCAGGTAAACCTGTATATGACAAAACAGTTTCTGAAATGTGTGATCCCACATCTTTAATTACACCTTGCATATTTCAATATTTCAAAATTTCTCAATATTATTATAATGGCTTTGAAGATAGGGTTTCTTTGGAAGAAAGGGTTTTTCCATTCTGATTAAAACATTGTGACTTCAAAAAAATACATCATCTCATATCAAGATAAAAAGGTTTTAAAAATCCTCAGGAGTTCCTATTGCGGTCAACCAATCAAATCAAATTTATCAGAAATTTCCATTTGAATATATATTTGAGAGCATTAGAAGATAATAAATTGTAAGTATGATCAGTGCCTTAAGACACAATCAGTATTGTGATCATTCAGTAAAGTTTCCAAGTTTGTGTTTGGCCATGTTGATAGCAATATTAGAACGCTCACCAAGACTTTAAGTCTGGTTGAATGTCACAAAAGGAATTACACACTTCCCACATGAGAGGGAAGCAGCAATATATTTATTTATATAATGAAATGCTCTAACTTAATCATAAATAGGAAAGTGACTTAAAAAGATCACCCTTAAGTGACATCACACTGAGTCATGCCTGAAACTAACGTTACCGGCAAATGAAAATGGAAGGAAATAAAACCTTTCAGAAGACTTCAAAATCTTTTTCATGGATCTGACTGTGTGAAACATTCTCTTAACGCACAGAAATCTCATAATATATAAGGGTAATATTTATCTGTCAAACCACAAAGAAGACTTAAAATAGAGCCATTGATGCCTGCAATATCTTGTTTATTGGTAACAACACAAAATGGAATAGAAAAAAAAATGCAGAGGTCATTGTGAAGCAAGAGCATTTTAAAGAAGAATATAAAGTCAGCAGTTCTGGTTATACACTACGTATGTGCTTATGCATATAGCAACAGAAGCAACATGCAACATTTTCACATTACATGGTTTAGTACTTTGGAATGCTAGTTACAGGTTTAATAGGTTACACACCACAAATCATCTCTTATCATTGAGGTTTTTTTCATATGACTAAATACGATAGTTCTTACATTCATTGGGATCGTGGGGAAGGAGAACAGTGCCAGACAGGATTGAGAAATACACATCAGCAGCATAGCATAAAAGAGAGCTCCCCCCTTCAGTATTTCTATGCCACAAGGGGAAATTAAAAAAAAAAAAAAAAAACAACAAAAAAACAAAGCAGAGAGATCTAGGTCCCATCTTTCTTGCTAGGGCTACATCTACCCTTAGGACTTCAGAATTTGCAATCCATCAGTAACAACACCTTCCAGGGAGAAGGGGACGCAGAAATGAAAGCTTGTCATTGAAATTGATTGCTTGGTAACTTGGAAGTTGTTCATGCTCTCGTGCAATGTAGCGAAAACCACTTCCATCGCTATGTTCACACAAGAGCCAGGCACCTCGCTGCACTTTATGAGAAGACACCATGTTATCAAAATGACCTCTATCCAAATTGGTAGCTTCTGTTATCACCCTGCTCTTCCCTTGATATTGGTTATGTTCATAGATAGTGATCTGTGGATTGTGTAAATTTTCAGTAATCAACATCAGGGAAGAGATCTTGCCATCCATCTCTTTACCAACAACGCTATGCTCTCCCTCCTCAAATACCAGTAACTGGCCTATATAGTTAATGTGCTCATAAGCCACCCAAGGCTGTCCAATTACTTTCACTGAGGAGATACAGTCATTCCAATCTACATCTTTCAGATTGGTAATGTCTGTGGTGAGTTCTTTGGAGCGCCCCTGGAAGTTGGCGTGCTCATAAATGATGATTTTCCCCATCTCAGCAGTGTTTCTGTAATTTCGATTTCTTGCTGTAGAAGTCAGATGACAGCCTGCAGAAAAGGAAAACAGAAAACTAACAATACTTGTAAGGACCACTTCCACAAAAGACACAAGTCAATGGAGAGGGAAAAAGAAGAATGGGACAATTAGAACAGTTTTAGCAAGGAATGAATAAAACAGCTGTTGGACGAAACCGAGGGCAAGATGTAGAAATTTGAATTTGGAAGAAAAAATTAAGAGTAAAACAAGATGCGCGTCAAATCTCTCAGGTCTTGGTTAGTTGTGTATATTGGTTTATGTATGTGTTCAAATGACATCTAAGTATAGTAACTTATTGGAATATTCTATTTAATAATTAATTAATTCAAATATATGATTTGTCTGGGGGCCTGGAGAGGGCTGTCCTAGAAAACCCTCTTGGAGACTGCCAACATTCATGCTACCCTTGGAGGAAATTGAAGTGACATAAAACTTTTCAATTCAAATGTGTTGTTTGGTGCTATTAACTTTTAGCAAAAGTTAATAAAATAGCAAAAGCTCTTCTGGCAGAAATTGATCAAACCTTCCTATCTATAATGGGAACTATTTATATCTCGTTATTTCACAGAGGGCTGAATGGGCCATAGCATAGGAGAGAGAGAGGGAGATAGAGAAAGATGGTAAAGGAAAGGTCCAGATTACCACCCTGGGTTCCAGCGATGTCTCTGGTCCAGATCCTGTTCTGTCTGCGATGGTGGTGGGTGCACACAAAGCCCTTCTGTGTCGTACTATTTATACGCCGGACCCAGCTCCAGTTCTCACTTTCTATACTAATTACAGCTAGTCCCCACCTCCAATTCCTGCTTTGTATGGTAATATGTGCACCCTGTGTCCCAGAGCCTTCTTGAGGGGAAGGTGGAGTAGCGGGGGGGGGGGGGGGGGGGGAGGAGAGACTGCTAATACCTTTCCAACCACAGCTGCCAGAAGCTCGGATGCCAGAAGGTATCTCAGAAGTTTACCCAGGATAAGGACGTTGGCCTCAGAAAAGCACTATCCAGCCCTAGCAGGATCCTCTTTTCTAACCGTATCACCCTTTGATGCTGAGTTTTTGAGACATTCTTTTGTTTTAGCTTCTTTGTCTCTTACAACGAGTCTTTCCATTGTTAACTGACACTGCATTTGAGAATTATTTTAGAAATAGGTGTGGGCTGTTTTGACAGCATTCCACAACTCACAATATTGTATGTAAAAAACATTCAGTTAACTTCTAAATGAAAGTGCAATTTATTGGTTGCTAGAACACTATTTTATGACTTCAATGACTTTGATGATATTTATTGACTTATCTGTACTACTACTGCTAGTAATAATAACATTATTATTAAATAAACTAGTTAATTTCTGACAACATACAGATTCTAGTCCCAACATTCTCTTGTTAAATATTTTATTTCACCCCTTGGAATTTCTGTAGCAACGTCTCCTTCCAAGCCCCCCCTTTACTAGGTATGGTTATCCTGTAGTGCTCTTCTCATTACCTGAGGGGTGCATCAAACTTCTGTAAATGACAGGCATCAGATCCACACATACAGGTTGTAGCTCTCATCCCAAACTAAAACCTCTTCAACTTCATTTCATAGTAGCTACCCAGGAAGCCATTTAAAGCTTTCACATAAAAAGTATGCATCTCACCTCAATGCCAGCTTCTCAGATGTGGAGAGTTGTTGGCACTTCCTCCAGTCTGCTGCTTTCAGTCGCAAGACGCAACTCACCCAGATTTATAGCTCGCACAGAAGTCTTGCGAAACACCCCATCAGAAGTGAGAAGTAATTGATAGCACCCTCAAGGATCAGGATTCTTGAGCTTTTTCGTTTTTCTATTTCTACTTCCTGCTCTGCTTCAAAAGTCCATTGATCAGCAACCACCTTCATAAAATTTAGTCTCTTGATTCTTGTTTTTCTTTACTCTCTAGAAGTCAACCAGATCACAATAATAAAAGCACATCAAACATTTTGTGATGGATAGACTGTAGAAATTCTTTCTTGCTGCATTTTACATTTTTGCTTACTTGTGAAGTGAGTCTAATATGCAGTAGTCTTCCAAAGGGTTTCCATGTGACATATGTTGATAGCAAAAATATTACTATTTAAGATAGTAGAGGTCTTGCTAAGAAATTTGCAATAACTAAAACAGTATTATTTGATTAAAAGCTAGCAGTCTGTGATTGTTTCCAATCCACACTTCTCAGCTAAGCTCATACTGGATGTGCCACTCTTACAGGCTCCACCAAGAGCCATCTCCATATTGTCACAATTGAGAACTCCTCAAGTACCTTGTTAACTGCCATCTCCCCCATGCATGAGTACATGCCTTGTTAACATGTAAGTTAACTTCTGGAATCCATCCATCCCAAGGATGTAGACCTAGCTTTGTTTGCATTAGAATGATTTTTTCTCCTTACCTCTTCCTTTTCTTTGAAATAGCATAGTCAGGTCTCTGCAGTCACCTGGCAAAGAACAGGGGTATAGGGGGAGTTGCTGTCTGAATGTGCTTTCAATACAATCATAGTTTTAAAAAAGCTTCTCTCTGACCTGTCCTACCTTGGACTTGCATTATTACTCACTTGGAGTCCCTATATTCTCTGACAATATTCAGGTGACAGAGGTGGCAGTTGAATAGCTTGCTTTAAACTCACTTTCCCCCTACCCTTCTACATAGCCTTTTGAGAAGTCGCAGGGATGCAGAGCTAGTAAAGAAAGAGGCAGCTCTGGCAGAGCTCCAGTAGGAAAATTTTTATGTATTTTCTGAATTGCAGTTTAACTCTAAAACATGTTTTCACATGTTAATTGGTTAGCGTGTTGACAAGCTATTCTATTGTGTAAGGAAACAAGGAGATTGTTGCTAGTTCAAGAGCAATCCAGATCTTGCAAATATCTACAGCAGCGAAAAACTGTTTTGCGAAAGACTGTTTCTCTAGAAAATCCATCTGAGATTTTGAAATCTAGCATTGACTGATAAATTACAATGATGGTGATAACGTATATATTTATACATATATACGATTAAAAAAAAAAAATCACAAAACTGTAATAGTGGTAAAAGCAAATGAGTGAATGTTTAGCTTCACTGAAAGATTTAGGATGATTTTTAAGTGACCCCTACTACCAGGTAGCATATTGCTGGAGAAAATGGGGAGCTGAGGCAGGGAGAGAGTTCACCTCCACCAAAAGAAGACGGCCACTAGCTTCACCCAAACCCTCCTGCTGCATCTCTTTTGTTACCACTTGTCTGAGCTAATGGTGTGCCAAACTCACAGAACTAAGGTAGCACAAAAATGTGGGGTTTTATTTGCTTGGTAGATTTCGTTATGTTTTGTTGTTCTCATTGTTGTTGGCTTTTTGTGTGTTTTGTTGTTGTTCCTGGTATCGTTGTTTTTTTGGTTTGGTTTTCTACATGGTTCATTCCTTTGCTATTCTGCAGTGTTTGGAAGCAGAGAAAAGGAAATGTACATTCTGAGCTTTAGAGGAAAGCAATACGAATATACATTCTGGGCTTTGGAGGAAAGCAGCAACCTCAGTTTCTAACAGCATCTAGTTGCGCAATCTGCTTTACTGTATTGCCAAATTGCACCAATAAGTTACGATTTCTTCTGCTGCAATTATGTCTCCCTACCCACTCCACTCTAACAGCAGCTAGATGCGTAATCAGCTTTACTGCAATTTTGCCAAATCGCACCGTTTCTTGTGCTGCAATGATCTCTCCCTACTGAACTCATTCCTGATGGAAAGTAGAAATTCCCACTCCTCTCTAGCCACCCACTCACTCCTCTCTTGCCACTCTTATTTCATGCCAAAGAGCAGGGGTTTGAGGTAATTGTTGGGCTTCTCCATAAGTTTAACTCACTAGCACTTCATTTAAAAAAATAAAAATAAAACAATCCCCAATCAAAAAACAGGGGTTAGGGGTGGGAAGGAATTTTCTACTGTTCCAGAAAGTTACCAGGCCCATGGAGGACCCAACTTGCCAGTCTTTCGCCAATCCTGCTCAGCATAGCCTGCATGACACTCATGAGAGGATTTCACCCCCTCTCCTCTCCACCTGTGGTCCTTATCACCCCTGGCAGGATGACTGTATGGTTCAGGGGATTTCAGAGCAGTTGAGATGTGGTATTTCTTGCTAGGATATCTTCTATTTAAAAAACAAAAGTCACCTTCTATATTTTCTATTCTGAATGCAACTGCACAAAAATTACTTGTAAACAGGAAAAGAACATTTGGTTAGCCTTATTCCTCTTTGAAATCAAGAAATATTTTATATGAAAAGTATCACAGAAACAGGAAAATCTCCACCATCAGCTAATACAAATTGAGATGTGCCAACGCTTTCAGCAAGATACTCAGAAGAGGATCTGAGAATCTACTCAAAGGCTCAGACAGTAAGAAAATAATCCGAGCACCCTCTCAAGTGCCCAGTTTTAATACAACTACAGTTTGAGTGGGAACCAAAAGTGATCAAGGCCACTCATGGAGTCCACATTTACAAAATTTAGATGCTGGGGGGGATTAAGTAACAAGGGACAGTACTTAAGATTACTGAGGTACAGTAATTCACAGTAGCAGAAAGGAAGCTTGAGTTTTTAACTTTGTGAGGAGGACGTGGGCTCACTGGAAGGAGAAGCCAAAATGCCAGGAATTGGATTTGAAGAAAGCTACATTTCTTCGGTTTTCCATTTGTCATGGAAACATTAAGATTGACCTGAGTGGAGAATGAAAGGGTCGGTCTGTGAGTAGAAGGACCAAAAGAAATGCATAGCAGGAACTTTACTGTAAGTGTGGCAGGTATTGGCAGCACCGAGATCAATGTCATCAAGCACATCAACATGAAGCTTCTCAGGAAATTCAGATTAGAAGACAGAACAAACAAGGGACAACCTAAAACAAAGGGATGGCCTCCACCAAGACTAAATAAAAGGATGATCTACAGCATCAAGTCATTGTGGGAAGATAAAGAACAGGTGTGGAGCCATAAAACAGCTACGAAAGGAGACAAAAACGGTAAATCCTAGTGACTGACAGAGGTGGACAGAAAAAAAACAATATCACTGTCAGCTTCAAAAGCATACAGAAGATGCATCCAAAACTAAGGGGCACTAACTTAAGGAGAATCCTGGAGACATGATACCAGCATCTTTTATGCTCCATGTCATCACGAGTAGCACAAACACAAAAACTGGGACAAATTTATCTTGGTGATTCTGCAGCTGAAGCAATTGGGCCACGTAAAAACAGTCATTTCATATTAAAACTAAATCTGCCTTCCCCTCCTATGCCACTTTCCACTGAATTTCATGTCATATGCTTTATGCTACTGTGTAGCAATATTACGTGTTCCGTTTTCAGCTAGAAGGGAAATTAGCTGAAACCAACCCAGCCTGCCCCTGGGGCTGGGTTGGTTTCTGCTGATTTGCACTTGTTAAGTGAGTCTGAACATAAAAGCACGCCAGCATCACATCTTAATGGTGCGCTCCAAGATGAGAACTCTGCACTGGGATCTGACCTTCAGCAGCTGGAGAAAGCGAAGGTCAGCTCCTCCAGCAGCAAAACAGCTTTATTTAGAAACTCCAGGTAAAAAAACTAATCCTGGAGCTCTGCAAGCCTCAAATCAACATCCTGGAAGCTCAGTTCTGTCTGAGGAAGAGGAAGGTTTTCCCAAGTATCATTGTGAACCTATGGCTTTTCTTGTTCTGTTGATGATCTGTTATTTCTTCAAGTCCTCCCCTTTCGGTCTCCTCATCCCTCTGAGAAGAGACATGAGGAACTGATAGTCCAGGGTACTCATCTCCAGCCCCCATCCCTCTCTTTCCTGCTCCCTGTTCAGCAGTTCCTGCTGTCTGTCCTCTTAGCAGCAGCTGAACTCCTTCCCATCGCGCTGGACCTGCCGCCTAGCCAGCAGAATCCCTTAATCCCTTCCTAGACTGCAAAAGAACACCACCCTGGGCTGAAGAGATGATTAAGGCATCTGGCATCTCTGGCATTAGTATAATGGAAAGCAAATTCCTCAAAAGAATATACACAATCGGGATTTATTGACACCTCTCCCTCAGATATACCTTGTCATAAACAAGGTGTTTAACAAAGGTACAATCCTGCTCTCCATGCATGATTGCATTGATCTAAGTGCACACATCAATTCCTTTGGTGATTTCTGTGCTCATCTCCCCATTTCTCCTGAACTCGGTTCTCAAGAGTCTGCTAGACCTGCGCAAGACAGTGCTTCAGGACCCGACCTGCTGTCATCCTTAACTGCACCTCAGCACTCCTCTACACACAGCCACTCCTCATTTCTCAGGAAATGTGCAGCCTCCCTTTCCTTTCCAAAACACTCTGCTTTGTTACTCCTCCCTCAGACAAGGCCAACTGAAGCACAACAGCCACAGATTGCTCCCAGATGTTCTCCCAGGGGTCTAGGTTGGACTGGCTCCTCCAGACTCACCTGGAGACATAAAAGGCCACCATGAGGGCTCCCACCTCACCTGACACGAGTACAGGTTGGACAGACCCTCTGTGAAATTGTGTGCTGGTTACTTGAGAGCATCAAGGTTGGCTACACTGCCCCTGAATACTTCCCTCACCACTCCTCCACAGCCCCGAACACCTATACCAGGAATGCAGGGCAGGCTCAGTGGGAAACAGGCACAAGCCACTTCCTTGCAGGCCGTGAAGCGCCCCTCCTTCCTCACCCCCCAGCTATGCAGATATCCAGAGGCATCAATCCAAAGAAAGACCTAAAGACCCCTTTTTTTAGACCTTAATTAACAAACATGTATTACTTCTAATTTCTAAAGTATTTTGAAGAAAATAGACTGATATTATATTTGGCTCCAAAAACCACTGCTGTCAAACTTGCATCGTAACTGTTACGCTGCTGTCACATTGCTGTTATTAAAACTCAAAGTATTACTTCATCACTAGCACAAAACAACCCTGCCAAACCACACAAACATTCCAACATCACAGAAGAGCACTTCAATACTTACATTTTAGTCAACAAATTCAATATAAAATTTCCACTAACTGGGTGGCTGCATGATATTGGGTTACCTGAAATGGAAGTGACTTGCCAACCAAGTTCCTGATTTATTTTTCAACACCTTTATACAAGAGAAAAATTAAAAGATAAGATATTTTCAATCATCTGGGCTTACGTCCATTGAAAAATCATTGGCATATTTTATACTTATCTATAAAAAAAGATCACTCACCCTTTAGCAGGCAACCTCCATCCCAGCTACTAGCATCAAAATCAACAGCTGTGTTTCAGGTATTGCTGTCACTACTAATTATTTAGAGGGCAATTACTTTTTCTTGTGCAGAATGTAATGCTCATTTCTTTATGCAATGAGCAAGTTTCAGGATGCTGATCTGGTAGAAAACGTCGCAAGCAAAAAGAGCGGTTTTGCGGCCTAAGCCACAGTGCCCACCATACAATAAGAGAAGGGAGAATGAGCACTCAGAAGGGAGGAAAGTTCAGAACAAAAAGGACTGAAATGGCTCAGACTAGGATGAATTTATGCTGTCAGAAAAAGTACACATATTCTTGTTAGCATGCCTGTATGTTGTTTATTGAGTGATGCAGGCAACAGAATGCTACCAGGTCCCCCACATTCGCTTTGCAGGGCACCAAAGCTGGCAGTGGGGCTTCTTGTGGCACTGAGGAAAATCAACACATGTTATATATGAAAAGTGCTGACAGAAAAGCTTGGCAAAGGATCTCTGCGTAAACACTCACAAGCCCATAAATAAAGAAGTTCTTTGTTTCAATGACCATATTCTCCATTGTTATGAGGATAAAAACGAAATGGATTTTCAAATCTCTCATCTCATTTGCACAGTGCTTATTGCACAAGGAAGTAAAAGTCACTGAACGTAGCAGAATACCACAAAGGAAGCTAAGAGTTGGAGATTGTTTATTAAATATTATTTAATATTATTAAACATTTACAGTGTATTTGTGTGGGTTTTTTGTTTGTTTGTTTGTTTTTTGTAATTATTAATAGTAATGGGTAAAACCTTTTATCTTTTTTACTCTCAGTATCTCAATATTGATCTTAATATATTTATAGAATTTGGCAAGAGACTGTGAAAAAAAAATAGAAAGAAAAGTAAAAGATAAAAAAGATAAAATTCCTCTTCCTCTATGCCCCAAATGGACAAAAGAGAAGAATGAGCAAGAGAAAAACAAATATGCAAAATTTTTGAAAATGTGCAGAACTATATTATGCAAAAGCCACTTGAACAAATAAAGACTTATTCTGACTTGGAACAAAATGACTAAAGGATTTTTATATTTTTCATAAAATTTGATTTTTAATAGACCTTACACTGAGTTTATTTTTTACATGTGCATTTTTTTTATGAGTTGGAGATTGTTTATTAAATGGTAGAAAAATTGAATTTAGCTTCTTCCACCTTCAAACCTGCTCTTCCTTCTCAGTCCTGCTAGACCCTGCTAAAAAAAAGCCCACAGGCAGATCAGGCAGATCTTGGTTAAAATAAAATAACTTAAAATTAAAAATTAAAAAAAAAAAAAAAATACAGTGACCAAAAATAAACAGAAGACACAAGACTGACCAATGACTGATCCTTGCTGAACTCGAACTGAGCAACATCATACAAGCCATTTCCAAGAAGAGGGAGTCCTCACCAATTAGCTGTGGAATGTGTAATCATTGCATTTTTGAGTAGCAGATACATCTGCCTGACTAAAAACGTTTTGCATATCAGCAAAAATGCTTCTGGGCCAGTCATCTCTGCTGATGAATAGAGTAGAATGGGAGAATTTCACACATACAGCTTGAAAGTGGTCCAGACATAACCACCAGCCCCGATTATCTAGATCAAGTCATTATCTACATCAAGTCATAAGAAATCATTGAATCAGAGAATACCCCGAGTTGGAAAGGACTCCTAAGGATCATCAAGTCCAACTCCTGGCACCGCACAGGTCTATCCAAAAGTTTAGACCATGTTACTAAGTGCACAGTCCAATTGCTTTTTAAATGCGAACAGGCTTGGTGCAGTGACTATTTCACTGGGGAGCCTGTTCCAGTGTGCAACCACCTTCTCAGTGAAGAACCTCTTCCTGATGTCCAGCCTAAACTTCCCCTGACTCAGCTTAACACCATTTCCGTGGGTCCTATCACTGGTGTTTACAGAGAATAGGTCACCTGCCTCTCCACTCCCCCTCGCAAGGAAGTTGTAGACTGCAATGAGGTCCCCCTTCAGCCTCCTCTTCTGCAGGCTGAACAGGCCCAGTGCCCTCAGCCACCCCTCATACATCTTCCCCTCCAGGCCCTTCACCATCTTTGTCGCCCTCCTCTGGACACTCTCCAATAGTTTAATGTCCTTCTTGGACTGTGGTGCCCAGAACTGCACACAGTACTCGGGGTGAGGCTGCACCAGCGCAGAGCAGAGCGGGACAATCACCTCCCTCGACTGACTAGCGATGCCGTGCTTGATGCACCCCAGGGTACGGTCGGCCCTCCTGGCTGCCAGGGCACACTGCTGGCTCACATTCAGCTTGCTGTCAACCACAACCCCCAGATCCCTCTCTGTGGGGCTGCTCTCCAGCATCTTGTCACCCAGTCTGTACATATAGCCAGGGTTACCCCGTCCTAGATGCAGGACCCAGGACTTGCTCTTGTTAAACTTCATGTGGTTGGTGATCGCCCAGCTCTCCAATCTGTCCCAGTCTCTCTGCAAGGCCTTTCCACCTTCATCAGAGTCCACAGCTCCTCCAATTTTTCATGTGGTCAGCAAATTTGCTCAAAACACCTTCTAGTCCTCCATCTAAATCATTTATAAAAACATTGAAGAGGACTGGCCCTTACATGGAGCCTTGAGGGACCCCACTAGTGACCATTTGACAGCCAGTTGTGGCCCCATTTACCACAGCCCTTTGAGCCCTGCCTGTCAGCGAATTGCTCAAGAATCGTTTTTGTTATGTTTTTGTTATGTTGTAAGCTGGACATTTTTTCCAGTAGAATCCTATGGGAAACCGTGTCAAAAGCCTTGCTGAAGTCCAAAAAGATCACATCAGCTGGTTTCCTTGGATTGACTAGACGGGTGATCTTGTCATAAAGGGAAATCAAATTTGTTAGGCAGGACTTACCCCTCATGAACCCATGTTGGCTGGGACCAATGACAGCATTGTTCCCCAGGTGTGCTTCAATAACTTCAAGGATCATCTTCTCCATAATTTTACCAGGAACTGATGTGAGAACGACAGGCCTGTAATTGCTAGGGTCTTCTTTCTTACCCTTCTTGAAAATTGACACAACCTTTGCCAGCTTCCAGTCTACTGGGACCTCTCCAGATTCCCAAGATCATTGAAATATAATTGAGAGAGGTCCCTCGATGAATTATTTTTTTTCGCACTTGTTAGTAGCCATCTGAATTATTCACCAAAAAGTCTCCTTCACGCTTTTGCCTCAGACTCCTTTCTCAAAAATAAAATTAAAAAAAAAACATCCCTGAAAATGCAAAATATGACCGGAACACAGAACTCCAGCCCACTCATCAGAAGAAAAATCTACATTTGCTGCTAAGCTCTTGAGGAAAAAGATACCTTTTTTTCTTTGCCTTGTATCTTACACAGACCCCTCTTTTTTTTTCCTCCTGCTTGCTACTGTGTTTTCTGTATTCACCCTTTGCCAGCGCTCACTAATGTGGACTGAAAAACACTACTTTTACAGCAAAGACTGGAGGAGGGACCATAGCACCCTATTGAATGGGTGCTGCATATATCCACTCACTGCATGGGGAGTAAGCTCCACAAACGATGCACTGCAAAGAGGCAAAGCAAATACAGACTGACAAAAGCCTCATGAGTCCTGCCTCACAAGATACAGAAGGCAGCAAGGAAAGGGAAGAGCTTTTCTAGTTATTTCCTTCCCAGAATGTTCCCTTCACAGATAAAGGAAAAGACAATAGATTCAATAAATAATTGCTTCAGTTCAAAATGGCAGAGAACAAGACCGCTTTCTGTCCCTGCATTTATTAAACATTCAACTGGGTTTCCATAACATGGTTGCTAACTCGGAATCCACAAACATGAAGGCTTAGGCTAATCTGATGCTCAATACCAGGAAACAAACCACAAAGCACATTTGGCTAAAAAAAGACTCTCCTGTTCACAAAAGGCTTGCATTCAGAAAAGGCATCCAGCATTTTGTTCCTCCCACAAATTTTATCATCAGGTTGTGCTCCTAAGGTTTATTGCCCTAGTCCAAGCAAAAAATACGACAGACAAGGAGCTGTCCTCGAGTCAACGCTAGGTGTCACTTCTGCTTAAGAAATACAGCAGGAAAACAAACAAACAAACAAACAAAAAAAGAGTCAAAAAACTATCTGTTCAGCATCAGATTTTCAGGAGATCACTTAACTACAACTCTTCCTAAGGTCATGGCCAGAGTTCTGAGTTCTAAGGTTCCAAATGTCTGAAATCAGGCATCTAAAAGCATCAGAAAATACCAAAGTTTTGCTACACTAGGCAAAATGGTGATGGGCAAAAGGTTCTCTCCTTATCTGCCGTAGGAGCAGTGAAACACATGCCTAGGTAAACAAGAGATATGGGGAAGCTGCCAAAGTCTGCTCTGACAAAGTGTCCTTTCGTGCTGGCCCATCTCTTTTGCTGCAGGTGTGGAGCACTGCTCTGCTTTCTGTTCTTCCACAGCAACGACCTTGCCTGCCAAAAGATTTTTGAGGATCTGAGTCTGACTCAGAGAAGGAAGAGGCACGGTGTTTGTGTTCTGAGCCCTTGAAGCAAGTTGCGACATGTAGGATATTAGAAATAATACCGTAAAAGTGAAAAGATACAGAAGCACAGGGTACAGAGCTAGGGAAAGAGCTCCCCCTGGAGAGAAATGGGCTGTACAAGCGCCATCCTATTTAGAAAAGAGATGCTAAAGAAGGGAGTGAAAAGATCGATAAAACTACTGGAGGTTGACCCCAAGACCAATTATTTGCCACATCACACAGTACTAGAAGTAGGGGACCACAAGAGGTAACAGTCTTAAAACAAAGTAAAATACTTTGCATATCTAAATACAGTTCTTCTGTGCACCCACAGTGCTTTGGAGAGACCAAAACCACCAGCTGGTTTAAAACCTGAAGAGACAGAATAAATTCACCAAAGGCTGTTAAACAAACATCAGAAGTATGTAACTTCTACATCAGGTAGCCTTTAAGCACACATTCCTGGACAATAGTATCCACTATACGTTTGCCCTTAAGCTCTTTCCATGACTCCTTCCTCAAACTACTAATCCTAGAGCCTTCATTCTTCTAGAGAAGGGTGGCTCCGGGCCCCTCCAGAACTGAAAAGACACAGCACTCACAGACAAAAGCAGGAGGAGCCTGGGATCCAAAATGAGAGCTCAGAGTGCTGTAACTCAAGAAAACCCAGAATCATAACAATGATCAGCAGCTCAAGAAAAGGGAAAGTATATAATAGCAGTAAAGCCTCTATATGAATTTATAAAGAGTAATCAGTCAAAGTTAGTCTGGACTGGAGAAGCATGAAAAGCCTTTAAACAACTTAAATGAGAACTGATGCAAGCTCTGGCTTTGGGATTACCGGATCTCTCAAAACCCTTTTGGTTGTTCTCTCATGAGACAAGGGATAGCTTTGGGAGTACTAGCACAAAGATTGAGTCCCTATAAATGAGCAGTAGCTTACTTCTCTAAACAATTAGATGAAGTAAGTAAAGGATGGCCTGGATGCCTTTGGGCTGTTGCAGCTGTTGTTATCAATATACAAGAGGCTCGGAAGTTTACAATGGGACAGAAATTGACAGTGTTAGTCTCCCATACAGTCTCAACAGTTTTGGAACAAAAAGGAAACCATTGGCTTTCACCACAGAGATTTTTAAAATATCAAGCAATATTAGTAGAACAAGATGATGTGGAAATTGTGGTCACTAACATCATCAATCCAGCTTCTTTCCCTAGCGGAACTCTGGATGAACCCATAACCCATGATTGTATAGAAACAATGGAGACTGTGTATTCTAGTCAACCCGATCTTAAGGAAGAACCTTTAGAAGATGATGACAAATCTTGGTATACTGATGGAAGCAGCTTTGTGAAACAAGGACAACGTAAGGCAGGGTACGCCGTTACAACCACTCAACAGGTAATTGAGTCCAAACCATTACCCCCTGGAACGTCTGCCCAGAAGGCAGAGATAATTGCTCTTACATGAGCACTGGAACTAGCAGCAGGAAGGAAAATAAATATTTGGACAGATTCTAAATATTCATTAGGCATGGTACATGCTCATGGAGCAATTTGGAAAGAACATGGATTGCTGACCGCTCAGGGAAAACAGATAAAACATGCTGAAGAAATTTTAAAATTGTTAGAGGCTGTAAAACAACCAGAAAGGTAGCTATTATGCATTGTCGGGGACACCAAAGGGGGAATGCCGATTTTGAAATTGGAAATAGATTGGCAGATCAGGAGGCTAAGCGGGCAGCTTAAATAACTGAGGTGAAGGCATTGTCTTTGATATCAGACGGTAAAATCCAAGCTGCTATATACATGAACTAAAAGCCAAATTATACAAAAGAAGACTTAAAATTAATTGAAGATTTGAAAGGTAAAATGAAACCAGATGGATGGGTATATTTAAAAGATAACTGCTTAATAATACCCTCTAATTTGACATGGCCCGTAGTTCTTACAGAACACAACAGAACACATTGGGGAGCTGACACATTGCATAAGAGTCTGAGTCAGACATTAGCGGGATGAAATATATATGCAATGATAAAACAAGTAATTCAACAATGTAGCATTTGTTTACACAATAACCCCAATACCAAGAATAGAATAAAATTTGGAATAATCAGTAAAGGAAATTATCCGGGGCAACAGTGGCAAATTGATTTTTCAGAACTCCCTAGAAAAGGGGGGTATCGTTATTTACTGGTTCTGACTGACAGTTTTTCAGGAAGGCCTGAAGCCTTTCCCTGTCGAACAAACAAAGCAAGAGAAGTGGTTAAAGTCTTGTTAAATGAAATTATACCATGCTTTGGGATTCCAGTAGCAATGTCTTCTGATAGAGAAGACATTGCGCACATTTTTGTGCGCAAATGGTACAACAGATAAGTAAGATTCTAAAGATAGATTGGCAACTGCATACTCCTTACAGACCGCAGGCAAGTGGACAGGTAGAAAAAATGAACCATTTAATTAAACAACAAATAGCTAAAATCGGACAAGAAGCTAATTTGTCATGGCCTCAATCCCTCCTTTTAGCATTACTTAGAATAAGAGTTAAACCTACAACAAAAGAGAATTTGAGTCCCTTTTAAATCTTATATGGAAGGCCATATCAATTTCTATTTAGTGGAGAGGACCTAACGCAGTTAGGATATATAACTGAACTTCAGAAACAATTAAATAAAGTACAAAAATTTGTTTTAGGGACCACGGCTAGAGGGTTGGATCAACCAATCCACCCCTTTAAGCCAGGGGATTATGTATATATAAAGACTTTTTCAGGACAACCTCTAGAGGAAAAATGGAATGGACCGTATCAAGTGTTGCTGACAACTCATGCTGCTATCAAGATTAGAGAACAAGCCGCTTGCATCCACCATTCCTGAGTGAAGAAAGCTCCAGAAGCCCCCTGGAAAGTAATGCCAGGTGACAATGAACTGAAACTAAAACTTAGTCGAACAAAATGAGGACATTACAGTTGGGAGTATTTAGTAATATAGTTGGCAGAAATTTTGTTGATAGAATTGTTTTGTTTCTATGGCTTATAGTTGTAATTGTGATTCAAGAAGGTGCCTCTATGATAACAGAGAACGGTGAGTGGCCTTGGACCGAAGCCGTAACAACAGAGGATAAGAGCATTAATGGAAAGTTAGCAGTTATGGTCATCTGGCAAACAAATGGTAACCATTTATATACACCATCAGAATCGCGAAAGTTAGGGGAAGAGTGGACACACCAAAGAACCATAGGGGACGAACTTAAAATAGAATGCTGAATGATTAATGGAACAACCCACAAGAAAGTAATGGGGATTTTAGTAAAACTGATTTCCAAAAATGGCCAACAAGAAGGTTGTATCCGCCCAGGTAAATTAGATTGCTGGTATAATTTTATATTAACACAGAATGTAGTAATCAGCTGGTTTTGGACTAATAAGGGCCAAAAGCTCAAAATCAAGGAGGGTCAGGGCCTCATATTACCTATGCCCTACCCCCAACCAAAGTGGAATCCAAAATTTATGAAACAGGCCCATATGTAGTAAGGAACATAGGTCAACAACAATTGTTATTTAATCCAGAATGGTCTCTCAAGCATGTTGAATTGCTAATACAAATTAACGTCTTGGAAGTGCAACCAGACTCCTCTCCTTTCCTAAAGACATAATCTGAAGACTGGACAATATGGTCACAAAAGCAAGCACACCTCAGGGACAGGACGCAAAGAGACTTAACTAGAATGCTAGGAACAGGGTTAGGAGTTTTAAATGGTATTGATTCAGAAATATTAATGAATAAGCTAGCCACAGCAACTAGTGATTTGACAAAACTAAAACAACCCCTACAATCATCCTTATTGGCATTGGGAATTAGCCAATGGCAAGTTTCAAAGGTGTTACCGAGATGGGAAAATGCTGAAGACTAAGACCACAAACTAATAATAGATGCACTTAGTATGGTTCAAGATAATGTATCCTTAGCTCTTAGTTGTATGCAAGCACAGTTATGGCTGCAGGCAACAGCTGCCTTGATCATTAGGGAAGGAAGTGAAGGCATTTTTCCGGCGAAGTCTGAAAGACTGTTTGGGACAATGCCAATGATTTTGAGAAGAAGTTACAGTCTTGGTGGACTCTGATAAATTTTACCTATGATCCCATTGTTAACATGGCTACTGCCTTCGTGCTTACTATACGTAATGCCACAGTTTATGTTATCCACCCGATCATTGCACTAGGATTAGATCATTGCACTCGCTTTAAGTTGTCAAGCAACTTGGCCTTCAGGCCTTATGTACCCCATTCTTCCCGGATCGAAGAAAATCATATCCATCTCCTCTTCAAGGCCAATAGGGCCTGGGTCAAAAGGCACATCCAGGTCACCAGGGGGCGTAACAGCAAAAGCCTTCGATGGCTGTAGCAGCAGAGGGGCCCATGGCATAGCAGTCAGATCAGTAAAGGAGCCCGCAGCTCCCTCACTGTCTGGCAAACTACATGTTTCTGACTGTGTTCCCACATGGCTCTTTATGGCCTCAGAGATTGCTCGCCGGGTGCTGAGCAATCCTGCTGCAACCTTGTCGTTTTTAGTTGCAGAGTGCCACCCCTTGACCTCAGTTTGGTCCCATGTTTCAGGCTCATAAACTGTCTGATCATGAAGAAGGAGAATAAGCTGTAAGGTTACCAGGACAGTCGTTGTTTCTAAGGATGTATGATTCCCCATAATGCGCAGCTGCTTACCAGCGAGGGGCAGTTGTGTGCACGGGTTTGCTTTTCTCAGCTTGAGCTTCTTCCCAGCTCCGGTGTGCCCATTTCCAGCGACTTTCTGTATGAGCTTCTCTGAGCGGTTTGCTGAGTTTGGCCAAACCTATCTCCATGAGGCAATCAATGTGCCTTTTCCCATCCTGGTCTTCATTCTGCTATCCTGTTCCTTTTCATTCTTCTTTCCTGCTTCTTTATTGATGACATAACGAGGGGGGATGGGCTTAAGTTGAGCCAGGGGAGTTTTAGGTTAGATGTTAGGAAGAACTTCTTCACTGAAAGGATTGTGAGGCATTGGAACAGGCTGCCCAGGGAAGTGGTGGAGTCACCATCCCTGGAAGTCTTCAAAAGACGTTTAGATGTAGAGCTTAGGGATATGGTTTAGTCGGGACTGCTAGCGTTAGGTCAGAGGTTGGACTCAATGATCTTGAGGTCTCTTCCAACCTAGAAATTCTGTGATTCTGTGTGATAACATCATCGTGTTGCCCTTTTTTATTATCTTGAGGACAGGCTCCCCTCTTATGCCCTTCACACCATAGCAGTTCTTTTCAAAACAACTTTTCATTGGTCAAACAACTTTGCATATAACAGCAACAGCAAACACCCAGAAACTTCCATGCCTTAATGGCTGGAGAACAAGAAACTGGAGAGTGCATGGAGTCTCCAGAATCACCCTTCTTTGTTCCCTCTAAACTCTTTTACATTCCTGATGGCCTCATCCTTAAGAGTCTGACGTTATCACCAATCATGGGGCTTGTCGACCCCCATGGCCACACTCCCAAATCTCCCCCTTCTTTATTAATATCAACTATTTTCTCGAGACAAATTACCACTACAGGAGAAGTCCAGAAAAGGCCATGTTATCTGGCTATTATTACCCTAAGGTGTTGCAGCCCTTAGTAAACCTCTTGAACCTGAGTACCTGTCCTTTCTCCGGTCTTGCCCTCTCCCTGATACTTCTTAGGAAATGGTCCAGGCTTACACACCTGATGGTTCTCCTATTTGCGTTCAACTTTTCCACAAGTTAGCGGAGGCTTGATTCAAAGCAGATAACCAATCCTCTAGGTAGATTTTCCCCCCTATTCTTTTAAATGTTCAGGACCACGGTAATTCAAGATGTTGCAGGTATCTCTACCAGCGGTGGCACTCCCCCTATGGGGTTTTGGGGTCCCCAAACCCTTCTATTAGGGCCTTTATATGAATTTCCAATGATCGCTAATATTCTAATCAATACAAGTTTTAATATACATACAATTAGCATCCAAAGGGTAGCTATGCCCTGATATACTTCAAGTTATTTTAAGCTTAACTTTCAGATCTCCAGGAGTAGACTCAGCCTTCCAGGTTCTTGTTACAGGTTCCTTTATTCGCGATGCATGTGTCCACCCCTTTTCCGCTGTTCTTATAGCCATCTCTGTAGTAAGCAAGACAAGATAAGGACCTTCCCAATGTGGAGACAACGATTCTTCTTTCCAAGTTTTTATCATCACTTTATCTCTGGGCTGTATTTTATGAATTGTGAACCCCAAGGGCACATTTTGAGCCAACACCCCCTTCTCCCAAAGTTCTTTCAATTGTTTTCCCAGAGTTATCACATATTTCCGTGTCTCATAGTCTTCTATCAAAGAATGATCTAAGGGCATTCCTTGGGAATACGGCATACTGTAAAGCATCTCATAAGGTGATACTCCAGTCTCACCGTGTGCCATGGTTCTTATGTTTAGCAATGCCAATGGTAAGCATTTTACCCATAATAATTGTCTCAATCATCAATTTGGCCAATTGGTGTTTAATTGTCTGATTCATTCTCTCAACTCGTCCAGAACTTTGAGGATGCCATGGCTTATGATATTCCCATTTAATGCCCAGGGCCACAGTCAAACCCTATGAGTCCCCTTTCTTCCCAAATTTTCCCAAATGTGTGGACTATTCCATAAGCATATTTAGAGTCTGTATAAATAGTGCCACTTTTCCCTTTCAATAGGTCTAGGGCTCATAATAATGCATAAAGTTCACATGCTTGAGTGGACCAAGCAGCACTGAGTGGTCCTGATTCTATTAGGACCATACCCGCATTTACAATGGCATACCCTGATCTTTTTTCATCTACTACTCTGGACGATCCATCAATAAATAATTTTAACCCTGTCTCTAATTCTGTCTCCTCGAGATCGGGTCAGATTTTGGTTTGCAATTCAATCACTTCTACACAGTTATGTCGTAGTTCTGTTAGGGGTTCCCCATACAGAAATTGTGCAGGGTTCTGTGCAGTAGTTACTTTTAGTTCTAAATCGGGGGAGTCGATCAGGATGGCCTCATACTTCAGCATCCTACTATCAGTGAACCATTTTTCAGCTTTTTGCTGGAGTACTCCCCTAACATTATGTGGAGTATATATCTTCAGAGGTGCCCTAAAAGTGACTTCTCTAGCTTCCTCAATCAGTAAGGCAGTAGCCACAATTGCCTGTAAGCACACCGACCAGCCCCTACTCACAAGGTCTAATATTTTGGAACTATATCCCACAGGTTTCTTGATTCCTGCTCATTCCTGAGTTAGTACTCCATATGCGGTTTGATTAGAAGCATTTATAAATAAATAAAAAGGTATTTCTAAATCTGAGAGGCTCAGCTCTGGAGCTTCTATTAATGTTTTCTATATCAACCTCAACTTTTCCTCATCTTCCTTGTTCCACTTAACCTTTTCTCTGGTCAATTTTTCATATAAAAATTTTGCCTTTTCACTAAACCCTTCAATCCAGAGTCTACAATATCCCAAGAGGCCGAGCAGTTGCCTCACTTCCTTCTTCATTTTGGGTGATGATAGGGCTAAAATCCCAGATACCCTGTCAGGATCCAATTTTTTCTTTTCTCGGCTAAGCCAATGTCCTAAGTACCTTACTTTCTTTTCCACAAATTGTAATTTAGATTTTGAGACCTTCAACCCTTTTTTCCCTAAGAAATTAAGTAATTCAATAGTGGTTCTCTGTGTCTCTTCTTCAGTCTCCCCAGCTATTAATAGGTCATCTACATATTGCAACAATTTCACTTCCCCCTTTACCTCAAAAAGTTGTAATAATTTTTCTAAGGTTTGGCCAAATAAATTTGGGGATTCAGTAATTCCCTGAGGAAGTACGGTCCATCTGAGCTGTTGTCGCCTTCCTGTTTCGGGGTCTTCCCATTCAAAGTCAAAGTAATTTCGAGACCCTTCAATTAATGGACAGGCCCGGAAAGCATCCTTCAAATCTATTACACTATACCATTTATGCTGAGGTGTTAGGTGGTTTAATAAAGTATATGGGTTTTCCACCACTATGAATTTGGTTATGGTTCGTTGATTCACAGCCCTAAGATCCTGAACCAACCTACATGATCCATCAGCCTTTTTTACTGGCAAAATGCAGGTATTATGTGGGGACATACACGGTTCCGGCATCCCCTTTTGGAGCAACCTGTCTATAACTGGTTTGAGTCCTCTTCTCCCCTCCAATGGGATAGGATATTGCCTAATCCTTATTGGCTGTTGTGGATCCACTATTTCTACTCCCAAGGGTTCCATATCTAATTTTCCTGAATCTCCCTCTTGATACCATACCTGAGCATCTATTTCTCCCTCATCTTCTTGGGTTAGGGTATAAAGCTGAATTTTTAATTCTCCCGTCTGGCTCTTGATTTCCAACCCTAATCTTATTATTAAGTCCCTTCCATTAGGGAAGAGCACAATCTATTAGGATTGTGCTCAGCCTCAGGCACCAGCAATAGGTCACTGAGACATAGGTTCTTTTCTGATTCTATTTCTGTATTTTCCAATATAGGAACCTTAAAGGGTTCTTATAAGGGTCACTTTTTGCTCCTACTACCAGGGTATTCCTCTTTCCTTCCTTAACCCCTTTTGGTACTTTTCGAATAGTTGATTTCTCCACCCCAGAATCTACCAAATCTAATCTACACCTCTTCCCTCAGGACATATTAATAATTTTATCAAGGGCTCATTTGATGTTCAGGTCCCCAAAAGATATAGCCCCTGACACCCCTAGTCTTCCTTAAACATTTCTTCATCCTGTTGTGTTTTTTCTTCTACAATTCCTCTGAAGATACCCCTTTTTGCCACAATAGTAACAGATAGGGATTTCATCTTGTTGTCCTTTCCATTTATCCTTCAGTTCTCTTTCACCCTGTTTTCTCCCTGATCCTTTCCTGCTTTCCTGTCCACTTGGTTTTTGAGTTTCCCTTATTGCTGCCACAAAAATCTTTGCTTTTGCCTTCTGTTTTTTCCCCATCTCTCCTCACATAGACTTTTTGCGCTTCCCTCAATAATTCTTATAATCCTTTTTCATGCCAATCATCAAGTTTCTCCAATTTCTTTCGGATGTCTTCCCAGGATTTTGCTACAAACTGGGTTCTCAACAGTGCCCCTCCTGCAGGGGAATCAGGATCTATCCCCGAGTACACCTGAAGGCTTTTTCTCAGCCTTTCTAACCATTCAGTTGGAGATTTGTCTCTACACTGATACTCGTTAAAAGCTTTCTTTATATTTTGTCCCCTTGGAACTGATTCCTTTATCCCTTGTATCATTATGGTCCTAAGTTCCCTCATATTTTGCCACCCCTGAGCAGCCTGATGATCCCAGTTAGGGTTGGTATTTGGCTATTTCACATCCCCTGGAGGACCTCCCTGATTTTGTCTTTCCCACAGTCTCATTCCTGCTTGCCTGATCATTCCTCTTTCTTCTGTAGTGAAGAGGTTCCCCAATATGGACTACATTTCTTCCCAGGTATACATGTTCAGACCAAAGAACTGGTCCAATCTTTCAGCAACTCCTAAAGGGTCATTTAAAAGGCTTCCCATTTACTTCTTAAAATTTCTTACATCTGACATGTTCAAAGGAACCGCTACAAACCCTATTCCCCCTGGCTCCCCCCAAGGGGTACCTCCCTCAAAGGGTAAAGACCTCCTGAATCGTCAGTCCGACCTCGTGTTTCACTTTCTTCCCTTTCTGTGGCTCTTATTTCTAGTCCTTCATGCAGGAGGAGAGGGAGAGGGAACAGGGGCCATGGGCAATCAACTTTCAACAGGTGGTGGTTCTGGTTGCCATGAATAGGGAGGGGGTATATTACCCAGAGGTTCCCATTCTTCCTTTCCCCTGTCAGTTCTCGTATTTAAAGTGAATGTTTGGTTTGGGGGAAATGAGTTTGAGGCTCCTATCCATAGAGCCATGTATTCGCTTTCTTCTTGGTTAAAAGGCTCCTTAGAGTTAACATAGAAGTTCAATGCCTGACATACCCAATCCTCAAAGGATCTGAAAACTGGCCAAAAAACATGTGGCCTTAAAGGTTCCTTTGGCCATTTTATCATACAAAATTGAGCCGTTTTCTCTTTATTTTTTCCTTTCCTTGATTCCCAATCATCTCAATATTTTAACATTATCCCTAATGGGCTTTCTGGTGGAATGTCTGGGCTCTTTGAGCCTCTCAGGTCTGAGAATCTACTTTCCTCCTGACCCATCATGGAAGCTTCAAACAAGTTCCGAATTCCTGGAACCCTCAAAGAGGTTCTGAATCCCTAGAACCCTCAAAGAGGTTCTGAATCCCTGGCCAAATCCCTGGAAGCTTCAAACAAGTTCCAAATCCCTGGAACCCTTAAAGAGGTTCTGAATCCCTGGCTGTGCCTGTGTCTGGAGGTGTCTTGCAAGTGGTTAACCCACCCATGAATTCCTAGACCAATCACTTCAGTCGAGTCCCTCCAACCAGCCGAGTCCCTCCAACCAGCCGAGTCCCTCATGGGAGATCAGAACCACGGTTAGAAGACCTCCACGCTCGCTTCAGAACTAAGTTCCATCTCAGTCACACCCTTACACATAGACACACAGCTGAATCCCACCCAACCGAATGGTATACTCACAAATCCTCTTAGTTCAGGTCTTCGCATGCAGAATTATGGGTCACAAAGGGAGAGCTCTCGGTTCTTTACTTGCCTCTTATGTTCAAAATCTTGTTGGACTCTAGCGCCGCTATCAGCAAGGGCCACTAGGTGGGGTGCCTCCCTTTACCGGTCCAAGAAGATCACATCGGGGTCACCAATTTGTTATAAATAACAATACAACTCAATCTGAATTTAGTAATATTTATAAAAGGCAAGTAAATAGCACTGGGTGCACAGGGAGTCTACGCTCTACCAGCATGCACACCCAACCATCGAACTTTCCAAATATATATACAACATTATTTTACATATTCACAAGAAACCCGAGTACGCCTATACATATGTATATCTGTAGTGGGTTTACGTGGCAAGGTTTTGGTAGCAAGGAGCCATAGGGGTGGTTTCTGTGAGAAAGATCTAGAAGCTGCCCCATGTTTGGGAAGGGCCCAATTGTTTTCCAGATCCGAGCCAATAAGCGATGTTGTTTTGCGCTTCTGTGAGAGCATATTTAAGACAGGGAAAAAACGCTGCGCCAGACAGCAGCCGGGAGAGTCAAGGGAGTGAGAGAACAGCCTTGCACATGTCAAGGTCAGTGTAGAGGGAGGGGGAGAGGTGCTCCAGGCGCCGGAGCAGAAGTCCCCTGTGGCCTGTGGTGAGGACCATGGTGAAGCAGGATGTCCCCCTGCAGCCCATGGAGTACCACGGTGGAGCAGGGTTCCACGCTGCAGCCCGTGGAGGAGACCACGGTGGAGCAGGTGGCCCTGCACTGACGGAGGCTGCCGCCTGTGGAAGACCCCTGCCGGAGCAGATTCCGGGCTGGACCTGTAGCCTGTGGAGAGGAGCCCACGCAGGAGCAGGTGACCCGGCAGGAGCTGCTGCCCGTAGGGGAGCCAGGTTGGAGCAGTTTTCTTCTGAGGGATGGATCCCGTGGTACGGACCCATATCTGGAGCAGTTCTGGAAGAGCTGCTGCCTGTGGGAAGCCCACGCCGGATCAGTTCATCAAGGACTGCATCCCGTGGGTGGGACCCCACAGCACAGGGGACGAGAGTGACCGAGAAGGAGCGGCAGAGAAGAAGTGCTGTAGACTGACCATAACCCCCATTCCCCCGTTCCCCTGCGCCGCTCGGGGGGAGGAGGTGGAAGAGGGTGGATGGGGGGAAGGTGCTTTTGGTTTGCTTTTTTTTTTCCTTTGTTTTCTCACTTCTCTCGCTTGTTAGTAATAGGCAATAAATCTTACTATCTCCTTATGCCGAGTCTGTTTTGCCCGTTACAATAATTACTGCGTGATTTTCTCGTCCTTATCTCAATCCTTGAGCCCTTTTCACATATTTTCTCCCCATTCCTCTTTGAGGAGGGGGAGTGAGAGAGCGGCTGTGGTGGAGCTCGGCTGCCCACTCGAGCGGAACCACGACAATATCCTATCCCCACTTTGTATTATAATTCTCTTTGTGGCGGTCGCTGGGGGTCATGGGGATGAAGGCTCATGGTTCCCCCCATCACCACTAGTGACCTTTTGTTCCTGGATCTTTTCCAGACTGCAGGGGCGGCTTCGACTGCCTCCCTCTTCTTCTGCACATGCTCTGCCCTCCACAAGGTTCCCGAAAACAACAAAACCTGATTGCTTTTCCCGCGTTTCATTAACCCTTGAAACCACACTAAAAATATGATTAAACAACAAATTTTAACAGTTCGAACCAGCAAACCCCCCTGCAATTTCCATGCCTTAACAGCAGGAAAACAAGCAACCCCAGACGGCAAGGCTTCATCTTAATCACCCTTCTTTATTCCCTCTAAACTCTTTCCATTCCTGATGGCCTCATCGTTAAGAGTCTGATGTTATCGCCAACCTTGGGGCTTGTCGACCCTCATGGCCACACTCCCACATCTCCCCCTTCTTTATTAATACCAACCATCTTCTTTACATGAATTATTACTCCATATATCACATTCTGATCAGTCAAACATGTCTGAACTTGCTCTGCAGACATTTCTAATTAAGCAGAAAAATGTTCAGCCCGTTTGTGTATCACTTCTTAGTGATGTATATCCTGTTTGAACCCTCTCTAGATATCTCTTTCTAGAATAACACAGGTTACAAGCTTTCCTCATTCAGAATTCTGTTCAAATGTCTATTGGACTTTACTGTGGATACAAAAGAGACACTTAAGAGAATCTTATCAAGTAGAAATAGAGCACTGACAATATTAAACTAGTGGATGCTGCTTAATGTCTTTGCTAATTATTGTGCACTGTGCAAACTAAATAAAGAAGCCTTGGGCCCCTTACCAAGGTTAGTCTCTAGATAAGGGTGTGAACCTATCTTAAGAAACTGGCAGAAACTGGTCCTGCAGATGGACAAGAGCCAAGGAGCAACTGAGTCTGCGCAAAGACAAGAGGTCTACTAGCGGTGACGAGGAAGAGTCACCAACCTTCATCCCCACAACCCCCGGTGACCACCACCAGGAGACACTGCGGAAGCGCAGATGGGATGAGCTTATGGAAATGACTCCTTGGAACTAATTTTAACATGAAGTGGGGACAGGTTATGCATATGTATAGGTGCATTGTGAAACTTCATTCATATGTAACTCTTTGCTGCATATAACCATGGCAAATTGCCGCATCAGGTGTGCACGACTTTGGTGAGACTACCCCCCATGCTGCCCAGCACTCAATAAATATACCTACTTTACAATCTTACTGATTGAGGACTCCATTTTCCACAAGTCAGATAAGTAAGAATCCCTTCTATGAACGTTTTAAAATGATTGTTTATTTTGGAATCACTGTTTTTACTCTATATTTATGCTAAGCCTAGTTTAAGAGGGACTAGGGGAAACCTTATAGGGGCTTTCCAATACCTAAAGGAAACAGGAAAACTGGGGACGGCCTATTCATCAAAGAGTGTAGTGATAGTACTGGGAGTAATGGCTTTAAACTAAAAGAGGGGAGGTTTAAATTAGAGGTTAAGAGGAAATTCTTCTCTCAGAGGTGGTGAGGCACTGGAAAAAGTTGCCCAGGGAAGTTGTGCATGCCCCATCCCTGGAAGTGTTTAAGAGATTTAACTATTTAGTTCCTTTCTGTACAGTTAGCTTTCTCAGAAAATTTCTCTGTGTCCAAATTATTTTGGCCTAGAGTAGATACAATTTTCAGTGTACTTTGAATTGAGTTTTGGAATCCCTATAAAAGAAGATGTGTGGTGAGTAAAGCAAGGAAACCAGAAATTGTCTCCAAAGTAGTAAGAACTGTCCCATCACACATGAAGCCTGAATGATCACAGAATCATGGAATCATAGAACAGCATCAGTTGAAATGAGCATTAAAGATCATCTAGCTCCAACTCCCCTGCCCTGCCATCCACTAGATCAGGTTGCTCAGGGCCTCATCTAACCTGATGTGGAACACCTCCAGGGAGGTGTATATTTGTTTATTGTATATTTGCATCCACACACATGAGCCTGGAAAAGGACCACAAGTGACTGACGTTTGTTATAAAACAGGACAAAGCCCAGCAGATGATAGCACTGCATGCTGTAGATCTTAGTTCTAGCAAAGAACATACGAGAACAGAATACAGTACAAGAACAGAATCCAGGAACAGAATCGCAAACAGGAGCTCAGCACTCAGATAGATAAACTTTGCAATACAAAGCTGCACAACTGCCACAATAGGACTCGGCTGACATTCAACAATGATATTGCAGAACTGCAATTCTGCAGTCTCCAGGTAAACCTGTATATGGCAAAACAGTTTCTGAAATGTGTGATCCCACATCTTCAATAAGACCTTGCGTATTTCATGTGCAAACGTAATTAATTGCAAATTATCTTGAAAGTTATTCTGTCATGAAGTTTTCAGTGTGCCACTTTGGAAGTAAAGAGTAAAAATACAATCATAATCTTGAATGAACTCTGAACAGTAGATGGGTCATCCACCGGGCGCTTCTGTGGCTTGCAAAACACTGAACTACAGATTCTTCATCATTCCTTCTGTATCTCTCTGCTTCTGGTAGCTTGCATCTTCATGCCCTATTTGCCTCTTTACCCAACAAAAGGTGTCATTTGCGTTCAGTGATGTTCATGGAATTGGTAAAGAACAAAGAAGGACCTATTGGGATTCCTTGCATGCTTTTGGTGGTGATAAACCACATCACTACTCAGTACTTCAGAAGGCACATAGCTACCTGATCTAGCATTTCAGTCAGCCCTCTGATAGAAGGAGAATGTACCACATGGCCCTTCTCAAGATTTTTATAAAGGTTTGGAAGAAAGGGTTTTTCCATTCTGATTGAAACACTGTGATTTCAAAATAATACATCATCTCGTATCGAGATGAAGAGTTTAAAAATACTAGGGATTTCATATTGCAGTCAACCAATCAAATCAAATTTATCAGAAATTTCCATTTGAATATATATTTGAGAGCATTAGAAGACAATAAATTGTATGATCAGTGCCTTAAGACACAATCAGTACTGTGATCCTACAGTAAAGTTTCCAAGTTTGTGTTTGGCCATGATAAAACCATTATCAGTATGCTTACCAAGACTTTAAGTCTGGCTGAGTGTCACAAATGCAATTATACACTTCCCTCATGGAAGAGAAGCAGCAATATATTTATTGATATAATGCAATGCTCTAACTTAATCATAAATAAGACAGTGACTTAACAAGATCACCGTTAAGTAACATCACACTGAGTCATGTCTGAAACTAACGTTACTGACAAATGAAAATGGAAGAAAATAAAACCTTTCAGAAGACTTCAAAATCTTTTTCATGGATCTGACTGTGTGAACCATTCTCTTAACGCACAGAAATCTCATCATATATGGGCAATATTTATCTGTCAAACCACAAAGAAGACATAAAATAGAGCCATTGATGCCTGCAATATCTTGTTTATTGGTAACAACACAAAATGGAATAGAAAAAAAAAATTGCAGAGGTCATTGTGAAGCAAGAGCATTTTAAAGAAGAATATAAAGTCAGCAGTTCTGGTTATACACTATGTATGTGCTTATGCATATAGCAACAGAAGCAACATGCAACACTTTCACATTACATGGTCTAGTAAGGACTCTTTGGAGTAGGACTCTTTGGAGTCCTCGTTAAAAGTTTTAATAGGTTAGGCACCACAAGTTCATCTCTTATCACTGAGGTTTTTTTCGTATTACTAAATATGAAAGTTCTTGCATTAATTGGGATCATGGGGAAGGAGAACAGTGCCAGACAGGATTGAGAAATACACATCAGCAGCATAGCATAAAAGAGAGCTCTCCTGTTCAGTATTTCTATGCCACAGGGGGAAATAAAAAAAAAAAAAAAAAAAAAAAAAAAAAAAAAAAAAAAAGCAGAGAGATCTATGTTTCATCCTTCTTCCTAGGGCTACACCTACCCTTAGGACTTCAGAATTTGCTATCCATCAGTGACAATGCTTTCCTGGAAGAAGGGGACGCAGAAATGAAAGCTTGTCATTGAAATTGATTGCTTTATAACTTGGAAGGTGTTCATGCTCTCGTGCAATGTAGCGAAAACCACTTCCATCGCTATGTTCACACAACAGCCAGACACCTCGCTGCACTTTATGAGAAGACGCCATGTCATTGTCATGACCCCTAGCCAAATTGGTAGCTTCTGTTATCACCCTGCTCTTCCCTTGATATTGGTTATGTTCATAGATAGTGATCTGTGGATTGTGTAAATTTTCAGTAATCAACATCAGGGAAGAGATCTTGTCATTCATCTCTTTACCAACAAAGCTATGCTCTCCCTCCTCAAATACCAGTAACCGGCCTGTATAGTTCAAGTGTTCATAAGCCACCCAAGGCTGTCCAATTACTTTCACTGAGGAGATACAGTCATTCCAATCTACATCTTTCAGATTGGCAACGTTTCTGGTGAGTTCTTTTGAGTATCCCTGGAAGTTGGTGTTCTCATAAATGATAATTTTCCCCATCTCAGCAGTGTTTCTGTAATTTAGATTTCTTGCTGTAGAAGTTCAATGACAGCCTGCAGAAAAGGAAAACAGAAAACAAACAACACTTGTAAGAAGCCTTTCCACAAAAGACACAATGGAGAGGAAACAAGAAGAATGGGACAATTAGGACAGTTTTAGCAAAGAATGAATAAAACAGCTGTTGGATGAAACTGAGGGCATGATGTAGAAATTTGAATTTGGAAGAAAAAATTAAGAGTAAAATGAGATATGCATCAAATCTATCAGGTCTTAGTTAGTTGTGTAACTAACTTGGAGTAAATTTAAGTGACATAAAACTTTTCAATCAATCGTTTGGTGTTATTAATTTTTAGGAAATTTAATAAAATAGCTAATGCTATTCTGACAGAAATTGATTAAACCTTGCTATCGAACTATTTAAATCTTGTTATTTCGCAGAGGGCTGAATGGGCCATAGCATAGGAGAGAGAGAGGGAGACAGAGAAAGATAGAGGGAGAGGAAACGTCCAGATTACCACCCTGGGTTCCAGCGATGTCTCTGGTCCAGATCCTGTTCTGTCTGCAATGGTGGTGGGTGCACACAAAGCCCTTCTGAGTCGCACTATTTATGCGCCAGACTCAGCTCCAGTTCTCACTTTCTATACTAATTACAGCTAGTCCCCACCTCCAGTTCCTGCTTTGTATGGTAATATGTGCATCCTGTGTCCCAGAGCCTTCTTGAGGGGAAGGTGGAATATTGGGGGGGTGGGAGGAGAGATTGCTAATACCTTTCCTACCACAGCTGCCAGAACCTTGGATGCCAGAAAGTATCTCAGAAGGTTACCCAGGATAAGGACGTTGGCCTCAGAAAAGCACTATCCAGCCCTAGCAGGATCCTCTTTTCTAACCGTATCACCCTTTGATGCTGAGTTTTTGAGACATTCTTTTGTTTTAGCTTCTTTGTCTCTTACAACGAGTCTTTCAATTCATGACTGACACTGCATTTGAGAATTACTTTAGAAATAGGTGTGGGCTGTTTTGGCAGCATTTCACAACTCACAATACTGTACGTAAAAAACATACAATGTATGTAGTGAGGCATTCAATTAATTTCTAAATGAAAGTGAAATTTGTTGGTTGCTAGAACACTATTATATGACTTTAATGACTTTGATAATATTTAACAACTTATCTATCAGTACTACTACTGCTAGTAATAATAACATTATTATTAAATAAACTAGTTAATTTCTGACAACATACAGATTCTAGTCCCAACATTCTCTTGTTAAATATTTTATTTCACCCCTTGGAATTTCTGTAGCAATGTCTCCTTCCAAGCCCCCCCTTTACTAGGTATGGTTATCCTGTAGTGCTCTTCTCATTACCTGAGGGGTGCATCAAACTTCTGTAAATGACAGGCATCAGATCCACACATACAGGTTGTAGCTCTCATCCCAAACTAAAACATCTTCAACTTAATTTCATAGTAGCCACCCAAGAAGCCATTTAAAGTTTTCACATAAAAAAGTATGCATCTCACCTCAATGCCAGCTTCTCAGATGTGGAGAGTTGGCACTTCCTCCAGTCCGGCACTTTCAGTTGCAAGAGAAAATTCACCTAGATTTATAGCTCACACAGAAGTATTGTGAAACACCCCAACAGAAGTGAGAAGTAATTGATATCACCCTCAAGGATAAGGATTCTTGTTAAACCTAGTGAACCTATTTTGTTTTTCTATTTCTACTTCCTGCTCTGGTTCAAAAGTCCTTTGATCAGCAACAACCTTGATAAAATATAGACTCTTGATTCTTGTTTTTCTTTACTCTCTAGAAGTCAACCAGATCACAATAATAAAAGCACATCAAACATTTTGTGATGGATAGACTGTAGAAATTCTTTCTTGCTGCATTTTACATTTTTGCTTACTTGTGAAGTGAGTCTAATATGCAGTAGTCTTCCAAAGGGTTTCCATGTGACATATGTTGATAGCAAAAATATTACTATTTAAGATAGTAGAGGTCTTGCTAAGAAATTTGCAATAACTAAAACAATATTATTTGATTAAAAGCTAGCAGTCTGTGATTGTTTCCAATCCACACTTCTCAGCTAAGCTCATACTGGATGTGCCACTCTTACAGGCTCCACCAAGAGCCATCTCCATATTGTCACAATTGAGAACTCCTCAAGTACCTTGTTAACTGCCATCTCCCCCATGCATGAGTACATGCCTTGTTAACATGTAAGTTAACTTCTGGAATCCATCCATCCCAAGGATGTAGACCTAGCTTTGTTTGCATTAGAATGATTTTTTCTCCTTACCTCTTCCTTTTCTTTGAAATAGCATAGTCAGGTCTCTGCAGTCACCTGGCAAAGAACAGGGGTATAGGGGGAGTTGCTGTCTGAATGTGCTTTCAATACAATCATAGTTTAAAAAAAGCTTCTCTCTGACCTGTCCTACCTTGGACTTGCATTATTACTCACTTGGAGTCCC
The DNA here is from genome assembly GCF_964211825.1 of Aythya ferina. NCBI lineage: Eukaryota > Metazoa > Chordata > Aves > Anseriformes > Anatidae > Aythya > Aythya ferina. Next base: position 124,973,615 of record NC_140296.1, on the reverse strand, counting down.
TATATTCTCTGACAATATTCAGGTGACAGAGGTGGCAGTTGAATAGCTTGCTTTAAACTCACTTTCCCCCTACCCTTCTACGTAGCCTTTTGAGAAGTCGCAGGGATGCAGAGCTAGTAAAGCAGAAGGAGGCAGCTCTGGCAGAGCTCCAGTAGGAACATTTTTACTTATTTTTTGAATTGCAGTTTTACTCTGAGACATGTTTTCACATATGTTAATTGGTTAGCGTGCTGACAATCTATGCTACTGTGGAAGGAAACAAGGAGATTGTTGCTAGTTCAAGAGCAATCCAGATCTTGCAAATATCCACAGCAGTGAAAAACAGAAGACTGTTTTTCCAGAAAATCCATCTGAGAATTTTGAAATCTAGTAATAGACTGATAAATTACAATGATGGTGTAAATATATGTATTTATATATATTTATAAAATATTAAAAAAAAAAAAAAAAAAAGAGAGAGAAAAAAAACCACACTGCAATAGTGGTAAAAGAAAATGAGTAAGTGTTTAGCTTCACTGAAAGATTTAGGATGATGTTTAAGTGACCCCTACTACCAGGTAGCATATTGCTGGAGAAAATGGGAAGCTGAGGCAGGGAGAGAGTTCACCTCCACCAAAAGAAGACGGCCACTAGCCTCACCCAAACCCTCCTGCTGCATCTCTTTTGTTACTGCTTGTCTGAGCCAATGGTGTGCCAAACTCACCGAACTAAAGTAGCACAAAAATGTGGGGTTTTATTTGCTTGGTAGATTTGGTTGTTTTGTTTGTTTGTTTTTTGTTTACTTTGGTTTGGTTTTCCACATGGTTCATTCCTTTGCTATTCTGCAGAGGTTGGAAGCAGAGCAGTAGGAATGTACATTCTGAGCTTTGGAAGAAAGCAGCAAGACCTCAGTTTCTCACCGCATCTAGCTGCGCAATCAGCTTTACCATGCTTTACTGCAATTTTGCCAAATCGCACCATTTCTTGTGCTGCAATGATCTCTCCCTACTGAACTCATTCCTGATGGAAAGTGGAAGTTCCCACTCTACTCTAGCCACTCTCTCACTCCTCTCTTGCCACTCTTATTTCATGCCAAAGAGCAGGGGTTTGAGGTAATTGTTGGGCTTCTCCATAAGTTTAACTCACTAGCACTTCATTTAAAAAAATAAAAAAAAAAAATAAAACAATCCACAACCAAAAAACAGAGGTTGGAGGTGGGAAGGAATTTTCTACTGTTCCAGAAAGTTACCAGGCCCATGGAGGACCCAACTTGCCAGTCTTTCGCCAATCCTGCTCAGCATAGCCTGCATGACACTCATGAGAGGATTTCACCCCCTCTCCTCTCCACCTGTGGCTCCTTATCACCCCTGGCAGGATGACTGTATGGTTCAGGGGATTTCAGAGCAGTTGAGATGTGGTATTTCTTGCTAGGATATCTTCTATTTAAAAAACAAAAGTCACCTTCTATATTTTCTATTCTGAATGCAACTGCACAAAAATTACTTGTAAACAGGAAAAGAACATTTGGTTAGCCTTATTCCTCTTTGAAATCAAGAAATATTTTATATGAAAAGTATCACAGAAACAGGAAAATCTCTACCATCAGCTAATACAAATTGAGATGTGCCAACGCTTTCAGCGAGATACTCAGAAGTGGATCTGAGAATCTACTCAAAGGCTCAGACAGCAAGAAAATCATCTGAGCACCCTCTCAAGTGCCCAATTTTAATACAACTACAGTTTGAGTGGGAACCAAAAGTGATCAAGGCCACTCATGGAGTCCACATTTACAAAATTTAGATGCTGGGGGGGATTAAGTAACAAGGGACAGTACTTAAGATTACTGAGGTACAGTAATTCACAGTAGCAGAAAGGAAGCTTGAGTTTTTAACTTTGTGAGGAGGACGTGGGCTCACTGGAAGGAGAAGCCAAAGTGCCAGGAATTGGATTTGAAGAAAGCTACACTTCTTCAGTTTTCCTTTCACATTTCCATTTGTCATGGAAACATTAAGATTGACCTGAGTGGAGAATGAAAGGGTTGGTCTGTGAGTAGAAGTACCGAAAGAAATGCGTAGCAGGAGCTTTACTGTAAGTGTGGCAGGTATTGGCAGCACCGAGATCAATGTCATCAAGCACATCAACATGAAGCTTCTCAGGAAATTCAGATTAGAAGACAGAACAAGCAAGGGACAACCTAAAACAAAGGGATGGCCTCCACCAAGACTAAATAAAAGGATGATCTACAGCACCAAGTCATTGTGGGAAGATAAAGAACAGGGGTGGAGCCATAAAACAGCTACGAAAGGAGACAAAAACGGTAAATCCTAGTGACTGGCAGAGGTAGACAGAATAAAAACAATGTCACTGTCAGCTTCAAAAGCATACAGAAGATGCATCCAAAACTAAGGGGCACTAACTTAAGGAGAATCCTGGAGACATGAAACCAGCGTCTTTTATGCTCCATGTCATCACAAGTAGCACACACCCAAAAACCAGGACAAATTTATCTTGGTGCTTCTGCAGCTGTAGCAATAGGACCACATAAAAACAGTCATTTCATTTTAAAACTAAATCAACCTTCCCCTCCTATGCCACTTTGCACTGAGTTTTATGTCATATGCTTTATGCTACTGTGTAGCGACATTACTTGTTCCATTCTCAGCTAGAAGGGAACCAGCCTGCCCCTGGGGCTGGGTTGGTTTCTGCTAATTTGCACTTGTTAAGTGAGTCTGAACATAAAAGCACGCCAGCATCACATCTTACTGGTGCGCTCCAAGATGAGAACTCTGCACTGGGATCTGACCTTCAGCAGCTGGAGAAAACGAAGGTCAGCTCCTCCAGCAGCAAAACAGCTTTATTTAGAAACTCCAGGTAAAAAAACTAATCCTGGAGCTCTGCAAGCCTCAAATCAACATCCTGGAAGCTCAGTTCTGTCTGAGGAAGAGGAAGGTTTTCCCAAATATCATTGTGAACCTATGGCTTTTCTTGTTCTGTTGATGATCTGTTATTTCTTCAAGTCCTCCCCTTTCTGTCTCTTCATCCCTCTGAGAAGAGACATGAGGAACTGATAGCCCAGGGCACTCTTCTCCAGCCCCCATCCCTCTCTTTCCTGCTCCCTGTTCAGCAGTTCCTGCTGTCTGTCCTCTTAGCAGCAGCTGAACTCCTTCCTATCTGGCTGGGCCTGCAGCCTAGCCAGCAGAGGCTGAAGGAAGAAAACTGTAGCATATGCAGCAAACGTTTTTTACACATTGACAACCTTTTTATTATTATTATTTACCCTATGATATATTTTACATTTGAAACTGCTTATCAGGGACTGCTGTATTATCCTACAAGCAATTGCTTCCATGGTAAATTAAAAAAAAAAAAAAAAAAAAAAAAAAAAAAAACACCACCCTGGGCTGAAAAGATGATTAAGGCATCTGGCATTTCTGTCATTAATATAAAGGAAAGCATTGTGCAAATTCCTCAGAGTAATATACACTATCAATATTTATTGACACCTCTCCCTCAGATATACCTTGTCATAAACAAGGTGTTTCACAAAGGTACAAGCCAATCCTGCTCTCCATGCATGATTATACTGATCTAAGTACACACATTAATTCATTTGATGATTTCTGCGCTCAGAGTCTGCTAGACAAAGTCCAGGGACCTGACCTGCTGTCAACCTTCACTGCACCTCAGCACTCCTCTACACACAGCCACTCATCCTCATTTCTCAGGAAATGTGCAGCCTCCCTTTCCTTTCCAAAACACTCTGCCTCGTTACTTCTCCCTCAGACAAGGCCAACTGAAGCACAACAGCCACAGATTGCTCCCAGATGTTCTCCCAGGGGTCTAGGTTGGACTGGCTCCTCCAGACTCACCTGGAGACATGAAAGGCCACCATGAGGGCTCCCACCTCACCTGACAAGAGTACAGGTTGGACAGACCCTCTGTGAAATCATGTGCTGGTTACTTGAGAGCATCAAGGTTGGCCACTCTGCCCCTGAGGATTTCCCTCACCACCTCCCCCACTGCCCAGAACAGCTACACCAGGAATGCAGGGCAGGCTCAGTGGGAAACAGGCACAAGCCGCTTCCTTGCAGGCCATGAAGTGCCCCTCCTTCCTCACGCCTCAGCACTGCAGGCATGTAATTGTCCCCAGCAGTTCAACATCAGCTAATAAAATGGACCCACTGCAAGCTCTTATGTATACCGTCAGACACTGGGGGGATGTACACTGACAGTTCCTCAGTTTGGATAAAACAGACAGAAGTCCCTGCCAGGGCACTACTACATCCTGGTTCTCAATCCTGCCTGCTGCTTCTATTCCAGGCCTCACCAGTACTTGGTCACTGGTCAGGTTAGCACCAAGACTTGGGTCCATGAGAGTTTAAGAGAGCGAAGATGAACCAAGGGCCCCACTCACTGCCAGACAAGACTGAGATTAGGTATATCCAAATTCATACATTCATTATCACTGATAGGTTCATTTCTGAATGAGCATAAGCCAAAAATTTACTTAAGCCAAAAAGCAAGATGCTGAACCCACACTCTTTATTGACAAAAGTGGAGCAGCTGCTGATGTTAACATCATGCAAGAGAAGCAGGATGCCCCAACATGCAGAGGCATCAATCCAAAGAAAGACCTAAAGACCCCTTTTTTTAGACCTTATTTTACCAAACATATATAACTAGTAATTTCTAAAGTATTTTGAAGAATATAGACTAATATTATATTTGGCTCCAAAAAGCACCGCTGTCAAACTTGCATCGTAACTCTGTTACGCTGCTGTCACATTGCTGTTATTACAACGCAAAGTATTACTTCATCACTAGCACAAAACAACCCTGCCAAACCACACAAACATTCCAACATTACAGAAGAGCACTTCAATACTTCCATTTTAGTCAACAAATGCAATATAAAATTTCCACTAACTGGGTAGCCGCATGATATTGGGTTACCTGAAATGGAAGTGACTTGCCAACCAAGTTCCTGACTTATTTTTTAATACCTTTGTACAAGAGAAAAATTAAAACACTAGGTATTTTCAATCATCTGGACTCACATACATTGAAAAATCATTGGCATATTTTATACTTATCTATAAAAAAAGATCACTCACCCTTTAGCAGGCAACCTCCATCCCAGCTACTAGCATCAATATCAACAGCTGTGTTTCAGGTATTGCTGTCACTACTAATTATTTAGAGGGCATTTTACTTTTTTTTGTGCAGAATGTAATGGTAATTTCTTTATGCAATGAGCAAGTTTCAGGATGCTGATCTGGTAGAAAACATCGCAAGCAAAAAGAGTGGTTTTGCGGCCTAAGCCACAGTGCCCACCATACGGTAAGAGAAGGGAGAATGAGCGCCCAGAAGGGAGGAAAGTTCTGAACAAAAAGGACTGAAATGGCTCAGACTAGGATGAATTTATGCTGTCAGAAAAAATATAAATTTTCTTGTTAGCATGCCCGTATGTTGTTTATTATGTTGCTTGATGCAGGCAACAGGGAGCTCCTATGTCCCCCACATTCTCTTTGCAGGGCACCAAAGCTGGCAGTGGGGCTTCTTGTGGCACTGAGGAAAATCAAAACATGTTACATATGAAATATGTTGACACAAAAGCTTGGCAAAGGATCTCTGTGTCCATACTTACGAGCTCATAAATAAAGAAGGTCTTTGTTTCAATGACCATATTCTCCATTGTTATGAGGATAAAAACAAAATGGATTTTCAAATCTCTCATCTCGTTTACACTGTGCTTTGTGCACAAGGAAGTAAAAGTCACTGAACATAGTAGAATACCACAAAGGAAGCTAAGAGTTGGAGATTGTTTATTAAATATTATTAAATATTGTTAAACATTTACAGTGTGTTTGTGTGCTGTTTTGTTGTTGTTGTTGTTTTGTAATGATTAATAGTAAAACCTTTTATCTTTTTTACTCTCAGTATCTCAATATTGATCTTAATATATTTATCGAATTTGGCAGGAGACTGTGACAAAAATAGTTTCTTTTTAACAAGTGCATTTTTTTTTCTCCCAGAGAGTCATTTACAAATACATCAAGACTCATGCATTTCCTTACTTTTATTTCCTATGAGATTGGCTTCATCTTCATTGCACTGTTGGAATCTATTTTCTGGTGGATTGAGGGGTGATAAAATAATCTAACGCTAAACTGTGGGTGGCATTCAATCTCTTCACAGTGTTGGAAAAGATAAAATGGTAGAAAAACTGAATTAAGCTTCATCCACCTCCAGACCCGCTCTTCCTTCTCAGTCCTGCCAGACCTTGCTAGGAAAAGTCCGCAGGCAGATCAGGCAGATCTTGGTTAAAATAAAATAACTTAAAATTAAAAAAAAAAAAAAAAAAAAAAAAAAGTAAAAACAAAAACATAATGACCAAAAATAAACAGAAGACACAAGACTGACCAATGACTGATCCTTGCTGAACTCGAACTGAGCAACATCATACAAGCCATTTCCAAGAAGAGGGAGTCCTCACCAATTAGCTGTGGAACGTGTAATCATTGCATTTTTGAGTAGCAGATACATCTGCCTGACTAAAAACGTTTTGCATATCAGCAAAAGTGTTTCTGGACCAGTCATCTCTGCTGATGAATAGAGTAGAATGGGAGAGTTCCACACATACAGCTTGAAAGTGGTCCAGACATCACCAGCAGCCCCAATTATCTAGATTTACTATTACATGTACTCTTCTGCAGGCTGAACAGGCCCAGTGCCCTCAGCCACCCCTCATACGTCTTCCCCTCCAGGCCCTTCACCATCTTTGTCGCCCTCCTCTGGACACTTTCCAACAGTTTCATGTCCTTCTTGAACTGTGGTGCCCAGAACTGCACACAGTACTTGAGGTGAGGCCGCACCAGCGCAGAGCAGAGCGGGACAATCACCTCCCTCGACCGACTAGCGATGCCGTGCTTGATGCACCCCAGGGTATGGTTGGCCCTCCTGGCTGCCAGGGCACACTGCTGGCTCACATTCAGCTTGCTGTCAACCACAACCCCCAGATCCCTCTCTGTGGGGCTGCTCTCCAGCGTCGTCACCCAGTCTGTACGTATAGCCAGGGTTACTCCATCCCAGGTGCAAGACCCAGCCATGGGGGTCAGAAAGCCCTGTGGTTGATGGTAACATCAGACTCTTAACAATGAGGCCATCAGGAATGTAAAAGAGTTTAGAGGGAACAAAGAAGGCTGATTCTGGAGACTCCATGCAGTCTTGGGTTTCTTGTTCTCCAGCCATTAAGGCAGGGAAGATTCTGGGTGTTTGCTGTTGTTGTTATAGGCAAAGTTGTCTGATCAATGAAAAGTTGTTTTGAAAAGAACTGCTGTGGGGTGAAGGGTATAAGAGGGGAGCCTGCCCTCAAGATAAAAAAAAAAAAAAAAAAGGGCAACACGATGTGATGAAGTTATGTCATCAATAACGAAGCAGAAAGAAGGAATGAAAAGGAACAGGCTAGCAGAACGGGGACCAGGACGGGAACAGGCACATTGGCCAAACCTATCTTCATGAGGCAATCAAACTCAACAAACCGCTCAGAGAAGCTCATACAGAAAGTCGCTGGAAATGGGCACACCGGAGCTGGAGAGAAGCTTGAGCTGAGAGAAGCAAACCCGTGCACACAACTGCCCCTCGCTGGTAAGCAGCTGCGCATTATGGGGAATCATACGTCCTTAGGAACAACGACTGTCCTGGTAACCTTACAGCTTATTCTCCTTCTTCACGATCAGAGAGTTTATGAGCCTGAAACATGGGACCAAACTGAGGTCAAGGGGTGGCACTCTGCAACTAAAAATGACAAGGTTGCAGCAGGATTGCTCAGCACCTGGTGAGCAGTCTCTGGGGCCTTGAAGAGCCATGTGGGACCACAGTCAGAAACGTGTGGCTTGCCAGATAGTGAGGGAGCTGCGGGCTCCTTTACTGATCTGACTGCTATGCCATGGGCCCCTCTGCTGCTACAGCCATCGAAGGCTTTTGCTGTTACGCCCCCTGGTGACCTGGACGTGCCTTTTGACCCAGGCCCTATTGGCCTTGGAAAGGAGATGGATATGATTTTCTTCAATCCGGGAAGTACGGAATACATAAGGCCGAAGACCGAGTTGCTTGACAACTTAAAGCAAGACGTATTGTTCAAAAGGAATAGAGAATGGAGACCTGTTGGTAATCAAGAAAAGGAATGGAAAACGGAGACTGTTAAGTCATGGAACTTAAAGGATTGTTTGTTACCTTTCCTAAGTGTACGTATGTACAGGCATACTCGCGTTTAGTATGTAAAAGCAATGTTCTATATGTTTAGAATGTTTGATGTTCGTGTGTGTGTTGGTGGACTGTAAACTCCCTGCAAAACCAGCGCTGTTTACTTGCCTTTTATACTTTTTATACCTTCTACATATAAATAAATATTAATATAATAATTTGTAATAATAAATATTACAAATTTCAGGTTGAGTTGAGACTTCATTTATAACACTGTATTCCCCCTTTGCCAGCGCTCACTAATGTGGACTGAAAAACACTACTTTTACAGCAAAGACTGGAGGAGGGACAATAGCACCCTATTGAATGGGTGCTGCATACTCACTGCATGGGGAGTAAGCTCCACAAACGATGCATTGTAAAAAGGCAAAGCAAATACAGACTGACAAAAGCCTCATGAGTCTGCTTGACAAGATACAGAAGGCAGCAAGGAAAGGGAAGAGCTTTTCTAGTTATTTCCTTCCCAGAATGTTCCCTTCACAGATAAAGGAAAAGACAATAGATTCAATAAATAATTGCTTCAGTTCAAAATGGCAGAGAACAAGATCACTTTCTGTCCCTGCGTTTATTAAACATTCAACTGGGTTTCCATAGCATGGCTGCTAACTTGGAATCCACAAACATGAAGGCTTAGGCTAATCTGATGTTCAATACCAGGAAACAAACCACAAAGCACATTTGGCTAAAAAAAGACTCTCCTGTTCACAAAAGGCTTGCATTCAGAAAAGGCATCCAGCATTTTGTTCCTCCCACAAATTTTATCATCAGGTTGTGCTCCTAAGGTTTATTGCCCTGGTCCAAGCAAAAAATACAACAGACAAGGAGCTGTCCTCGAGTCAACACTAGGTGTCACTTCTGCTTAAGAAATACAGCAGGAAAACAAACAAACAAACAAAAAAAAAAAAAAAAGAAAAGAGTCAAAAAACTATCTGTTCAGCATCAGATTTTCAGGATATCACTTAACTACAACTCTTCCTAAGGTCATGGCCAGAGTTCTGAGTTCTAAGGTTCCAAATGTCTGAAATCAGGCATCTAAAGGCATCAGAAAATACCAAAGTTTTGCTACACTAGGCAAAATGGTGATGGGCAAAAGGTTCTCTCCTTATCTGCTGTGGGAGCAGTGAAACACATGCCTAGGTAAACAAGAGATATGGGGAAGCTGCCAAAGTCTGCTCTGACAAAGTGTCCTTTCGTGCTGGCCCATCTCTTTTGCTGCAGGTGGGGGAGCACTGCTCTGCTTTCTGTTCTTCCACATCAACGACCTTGCCTGCCAAAAGATTTTTGAGGATCTGAGTCTGACTCAGAGAAGAAAGAGGCACGGTGTTTGTGTTCTGAGCCCTTGAAGCAAGTTGCGACATGTAGGATATTAGAAATAATACCGTAAAAGTGAAAAGATACAGAAGCACAGGGTACAGAGCTAGGGAAAGGGCTCCCCCTGGAGAGAAATGGGCTGTACTAGCCCCATCCTATTTAGAAAGAAGACACTAAAGAAGGGAGTGAAAAGATCGATAAAACTACTGGAGGTTGACCCCAAGACCAATTATTTGCCACATCACACAGTACTAGAAGTAGGGGACCACAAGAGGTAACAGTCTTAAAACAAAGTAAAATACTTTGCATATCTAAATACAGTTCTTCTGTGCACCCACAGTGCTTTGGAGAGACCAAAACCACCAGCTGGTTTAAAACCTGAAGAGACAGAATAAATTCACCAAAGGCTGTTAAACAAACATCAGAAGTATGTAACTTCTACATCAGGTAGCCTTTAAGCACACGTTCCTGGACAATAGTATCCACTATACGTTTGCCCTTAAGCTCTTTCCATGACTCCTTCCTCAAACTACTAATCCTAGAGCCTTCATTCTTCTAGAGAAGGGTGGCTCTGGGCCCCTCCAGAACTGAAAAGACACAGCACTCACAGACAAAAGCAGGAGGAGCCTGGGATCCAAAATGAGAGCTCAGAGTGCTGTAACTCAAGAAAACCCAGAATCATAACAATGATCAGCAGCTCAAGGGAAAGTATATAATGGCAACAAATCCCCAGCAGTATGGAAGCTGACTGCAGCTAGAGGTATAAGGGATCTCATAGAACAAACTTTCGTTTGCTGGTACCTCCTCAGTTGTGTATTCAGGAAGGCCAACACCAAGAGACAGGAGATTCTAGGACTTCTTGCAGCCTTAGGAACCAAATAAATAAAATACTGAGGGAAGAAATACAGAAGAAGCACAGCAAGAAGGTGAAATGACATGTATCGCACCGCCTTTCAACTATACGCCTAGTGCCCTTTGAAAGACCTGCTTTGTGCCCTGTGATGCCCATGTAATTGGTAAAGAACAAGGACCCTGCTTGGATTCCTGACGTGCTTTTTGTGGTGGTAAGCCCTATCACTGCTTCATCTGCTAGAAAAAAAATACAAAAACTAAAGATGGAAATTGTAGAGCAGAGTCGTTTAAGGCCCTCAGGCACCCTGATTTAGCATTCACATTAGGCCTATTGTGAGCAGGCGATTACAGACCTCTGAAGGTTCCTCACTACCTTATCTTTCTGTTAACCTAAAATACTCAGTGCCTGCTACCCACCTCCACTGGACAGCAGGGCTTAGCAAGAGAAGATGTGGATATGGATTAAAACGCAAACTAGGTTTTGTTCCCTCCCACCCATCAAGCCACTTAGAGCCCCACTGTAAATCTGTTTTCAAGGTGGTCAGAGATGTGGTGCTGCAGAGAGCAGACAAAAGGTGTAAACCAGAATGTAGATATCATTCGGCTGCTCTTCTCAGCACAAATACTCTGTTTCCAAAGGGAATTCTTAACAGGACAAGGTTAGACATTATCTGGACAGAGGCAGCTCAACCTTTACTCAGCCCTGGGAGAAAGACAGGCTAGTATCTTGGTGAAGATCTGACCATAGCAAAAGTAGCACAGATACTGTAGAGATTATTTAAGGTGGGAAACATGGTAGGAAGTGAGAACAATTTACACAGAAAAAGAACAAATGCTGACAATGACTCTAGTTGCAGAGGCAGTAGGGGATGCAAAGAACACAAAACACAAGGCCAAGAGAGCAAAATAGAGGGAAACAGACAAGTAACGGAGGAGAAAAGCAGTAATGGCACTTGGGTGAGAAAAAGAAAAGGTAAAACAGTGAGAGTACGAACAGAGAGGATCACATGAGGAAAAAGGCAAAGTACATGAACAGCAGGTTCGTGTACTTTGCACATGGCACTGTGCTGTACAGCACAGGCACTGATTTTTTTTCCACTGACCAAAGAAGGATAGAAACTTTTTCACTGACCAGAGAATGTTAGAAATCAGTAAAAAGCAAAAGGCACAACTTTGACTATGAGAAGAGTTGGGTATGTGAGCTGGAAGCAGAGGCAGCATTTTCCTTTCTTTCAGATGGCACAAGCAGCAAATTTTTTCACATGCATTAGAGCAATTTCAATATGGTGCATGCATGTTCAGTGCCACAGTGCTGGATGAGATTCAAGGGAACCTAGGGGATCTGAAAACATACAGCCAGTACTGCTCCCTCCACACACACTCTGCTCCTCAATGTTATTGCAGAGAATATAGCACGAGAAACAAGCTTGTAGGGTAGAAGTATGAAGAAACAGGTGCCTGGTGGAGAAGGAAGGATAAGTGCTCCTGGTCTCAACTACTGCAGCGGTCAGGTTCCTCCAAGAAGTGATAAATGTAACAGCTTCCCTCATATCAGATAACAATTAAAAAGAAAAAAAGGTGCTTCACTGACCCCTAAGCCTAAGCAGGGAAATAGTGTTTTTGGTACAGTGAAGCCCTTTTGCAGGCTCACAGAACTGAAGCCTCTGGCCACAGCAAAATGAGGTCCTTTTAAGCTTCATTTGCATGAGCTATCAGTAGAACAAAACCTGAGTTGAAATGCGAGACAAAAATGCAGATCTGTGTTTGGAAATCGAGTGGGCTTGTACCCTCAGAGATATACACTACCCACTTCATGCAGCTTCAACAGAGGCACAGAGAAAGATGTCATTTTGGCAATTTTAATTCTCCCCCCCCCTCTATTATACAAAATATTTTACAATTAAAAACATTTTCCCCAGTAGAATCATATACAGATATTTATAATTAACAAGATTCAGTACAGACAAGATGGGGAACTTCTGCACAAAGGAAAAACAATGACAGACGATCAAGTGAAAAATTAAAACTTGACCCTTTCCTCACTATATTCTGGGAGATTACATTTAGGCTTTTATTCCTATTGCATTGCCTCAAGTCTGAGCGCTAGGATCTCTTCTTACCCCTACAGGCTAAGGGCCTCCAGCCACGTCCCTAGCACAAGTACGACACACTGCTCTCAAAAGGCCCATGAAGACAGTGAGAAATTAGCATCTGGTTGTACCATGACTTTACTATTACCCCAAAAAGGGAACAGCTGTCCTCAGCTTTTTCTCTAGCAACCCACATATACACACATGCAAGCACATACATGGGGGAAGCATACTGAAAACCCAGAATTTTTCAGCGTTTCACCAAATGGCAATCCCACCCCACCAAAGCAACCAGCCTTCAAGACACGTCCAGCAGGTAGTCTCTGCAGAATGGCTATCGTAATGTCTCAAAGCCACGCTGGTTTACTACTGCAGATGCGCTCTGGCAAGACTTGGTGTTTTCCCACTTTGATCATCTGCCTAGCAGAGCGCCAGTCAGCCTCGGATATGGTAGTGTGAACTGCTCAGAGATGCTCAGGCCACAACAGACAGGTAGGGGAAGTTCCACACTTCAGCACGAAGTCCTTCAAGAAACGGCTGCCATTGGTCTGCCCTACCAGAGCACAGGTGTGTGTGAACCCTAGTGAACGTTTTCTTTCTAGGGAAGGTCACTGCGGGGCTGGGACAAACCTGCACTCACAGGGGAGCCCATCCCAGCGTCACTGCTGGAGGCCAAATGCCTGAAGCAGTGTGGGAAGATCATGGGCATCAGCTGCCCTGTACAGGTCACTCTGCCCCAGCATGGAGAGGGCCATGCGAAGGGTGCTCCAGATGTTGTCAGACATAGCGCCTTGCTGCCCCCGCGGACCTCGGCTCTTCTGCTGCATGTGCAAAGCCTCTAAGAAGTGCTCCACAGCTTCACTGTCAACATGAGAACATACAAACGCTTATTGGAGAAGATGCCACATCTCAAACTCCCCTCCCCATTTGCTTCTAAACTGCTACTTCTTCAGGGGATCTTTCCCCCACTCCAACCCCCTCCACCCGCAGCCCCGAGTTCCCTCTTGTCCCTCTTAACAGAAACTGAAGTCCAGATAGCCCCTAATCCAACTGGATCTGCCTGACATTTTGTTCTCAGGGCAGATTTCACACAACCTCTGTTTGCCTGTGCCATGGGAAGGCTGCAGATAGCACAGTACCGTCCTAGTAACCTGCTGCGGTCTCTCTCTGACACACATACACACACTCACAGGGCACAGCGGATCTGCCCATCCTATGCTCACCGGTGGGCACCTAAGTTGATGCAGCTGATGCCCAAGTTGTATCGAGAGCGGATATATCCTGGCTGGAGCTCCAGTGCCCGCCGATATGCAGCCACAGCTTCCTCGCTCCGATTCCCATTAGCCAGGGTGGCACCAAGCTTGTTCCATAGAAGATGGTCCTAGAGAAGGAGACAGAGATAAATGGCTGAGACAAACTGGTTCTTTTTAAGCTCTGAGCCAGCCCTCCCTAACCAACGCATCTGCCTCACTCCTCCACTTTCGAAAGATGTACCTCTCATATAAACAGCATCTCCACCCATAAACCTCCAGGTACCTCCAGCACCCCCACTCTGCCCTTTCTTACATTGGGGCGCACACTAAGTGCGGCACTGAAGCAATCCACAGCCTTCTCGTATTCGCCACTAAGGTTGAAAAGGACACCCAGGCCACACTGAACATCAGGATCAACAGTTGAGGGGTTGCTGCGCACAGCTGCTAAGAACAGCTCTTTCACCTCCACAAAAAGTGAGCTGCAAAAGCATGGAACAAGGACATTTGTACACGGTAGAGCAAGCTGACCTTGGGTTGCCCGCTAACATCTGCCCGGCCCAATCCCAACCCTCCAAGAAGCCTTTCAGCTGAAAGCTGAAATTGGTACACCCCCAACTCACTCAGACAGCAGAGAACCAAGCACACGCTTGGAATGCCCAAGGTTAGGCCCTGAGGCACTCTCCTCTGGCTCCTTCTCCAGCAGGTGAGCATATGCAGGTTTGTGGCGGAGCCACTCCCGCAGAGTCTCACATGCCTGCTTCTGCAAGGACTCGTTGGTGAAGCTGACCGCTAAAGCCATAAGTGCTGTGAGGTTCCCAGGCTGCAGTTCCAAGCACCTGCAGGTTATAGAAAGATAAGGGACTACAGTATTAAAGCAAAATGGGATATACTCAGATACAGGAGATAATACGATCAAGGCAGAGCACACAACGCTAGCCACACGGTCCTTGAGGAATCATGCACAAGACAAGAAGTGTGGCTCAGAACACATACTACAACACTCACTGTCTGAGAGCACTGATTGCCAAGAGCTCCTGTTCATTCTCTGCTTGGGTGGTTCCCAGATATTGCCAGGCCTGGAGGAGACAAAGATGTACTAAGACAAATTTCTTCAGGTCCAGAAAGAAAAAAAAAAAAAGCCAAAGGCACAGAGATTAAATTCACAGCATTATCCCACACATTTTCAGAGTGAGGCCAAGTATATGCAACTACACACGTTACCTACAGATGCATATGGATTTCCTAGAAAGATGTACACACTTCATGGTCCATATGCTCTCAAAGCCAATAAAACTGGTGTTGTAGTGAAAACAGGTGAATCTCTATCTGGAAAGCTACCATAACGCAACTGCTTGCAATTTTAGCACTTTTAAGTCCCATAATCTCCACATTTAGCTGCTAACTGTGGTCAAACTGCAGAGGAAGAAGGGAAAAGTAGATTTCAGGTTTCTTAAGAACAAAATAGCATAGCAGCAGTGCTAATAATGAGACCTTCAAGGTATGCAGCTGCATATACTTGTGCAGAGGCCCACTTGCAAGTGATAATTTCGGGGAACTAACCGTAAGACCTGAAAGTAGAAGCACTGTTGCTTTGTTGTTTCTTTAACCATGACACTAGAACATCAAAACAAAACTTCAGTTTCCAGGCTGCTGACATATGGAATATTTAAGGCACTAAACCTAAAGTACCTGTTCACTTTATGTTGATAATCACACCCCTTGGTCTTAAATAGGCTGCACAGTTGGCTAGGTTGTCAGCATGAAGTACTTGCTCACTGAACCTAAGTCACACAAAACATACTGCAATCGCCTGCACAAGCCACCACAAGTAAGAGGCAATCTACTGCCTCAAATCTCTAGTGCCTCACCTTACAACTAGATCCTACACAGAACTCACCAGTCATGCCTGCATTGGGTTCTGAAGTGAGGAAAGTAGAGATTGAAAGTAAAGTTGTGATCTGGACTGAGGGCACTGGGATATTTTCCTTCACAGAACGATTGTACAAGTCTGTTTGATCACTGTACCACCTGAACTTGACTTCTGCTGTACTTTTTTCCAGAGTCACGGCAGAACAATTTAGAGCAATTTTCAATACAGCTAGCCAGGAAAAGTTCAAGATTTCTGCTCCTAAGGTCTCAGCTACTTCTCCATTATACTCAGCCTGCAGCCCACACAGCCTCAGAGTATCAGATTCTTAAGGAGTACTAGCAACACACCTTTAAAGCAAAACAGCTTAAAGCAAAAGCAGATCTTCAAAACATCTGCTTACCTTTCACCTACTCCCAGTACCCTAGAAGATCAGATGCCTGTATTCCCAGCAGCCAAAAGAAATCCATTCCAAGAGGACTAACAAACTTGTTATTACAGAATCACAGAATCACAGAATTTCTAGGTTGGAAGAGACCTCAAGATCATCGAGTCCAACCTCTGACCTAACACTAACAGTCCCCACTAAACCATATCCCTAAGCTCTACATCTAAACGTCTTTTAAAGACCTCCAGGGATGGTGACTCCACCACTTCCCTGGGCAGCCTGTTCCAATGCCTAACAACCCTTTCGGTAAAGAAGTTCTTCCTAACATCCAACCTAAAACTCCCCTGGCTCAACTTAAGCCCATTCCCCCTCGTCCTGTCACCAGGCACGTGGGAGAACAGACCAACCCCCACCTCGCTACAGCCTCCCTTGAGGTACCTATAGAGAGCGATAAGGTTGCCCCTGAGCCTCCTCTTCTCCAGGCTGAACAAGCCCAGCTCCCTCAGCCGCTCCTTGTAGGACTTGTTCTCCAGGCCCCTCACCAGCTTCGTCGCCCTTCTCTGCACCCGCTCAAGCACCTCGATGTCCTTCTTGTAGCGAGGGGCCCAATCATATTATATTATAATATATTATTACCCCATCATATACAAATAGTAGGACTTGAATCAGGCACACAAAGTATTCAGCATGCCTGGATCTCTGAGGTCGGCACTCCAGAAGTGGTAGTACTGGATGTGCTTGATTCCTCCTCATCCTCCTGAGAATATCTATGTGCTCTACTTCTGGGGAAAGGTACACAGACTTTGATTTCTCGATCCATCCTGCAGAAGCTGAAGCGTTTCATGGAAATAAGTATTCACTGAATTAGCTGCTGGAACATTTTCTTCCGTATAAAAATCATTCTCTGGTCTACAGCTTCTGTGAAGACACTCATGTCATCTCTGTCTTTTTAGGTAACATTTTCTCCTGGCAGATGGAGATCCAAACCAGAATCTGTAGTTTAATGAGCTGCTCTAAATTAGTCTTCAATACGAACATTAAAAGCAATCATCATTACTACCAGAAGCATCTCCAGTCCTGAAATGCCAAGACTTCCACAGAAGCAACTTACACAGATGAAAGCTCCTTGTCTTGGCTCTGTGTCAGTCTCATGTGCTTTTACAGAGCTTCAAGCCAGAAGGCTTTGTGCATCTGACTTTAGTTATAAGCCCACAGCCCTCCTTGGGATTCACTTATGTCATAGAATCATTAAGGTTGGAAAAGACCTCAAAGATCATCTGATCCAACCATCTCCCTACCACCAATGTCACCCACTAAACCATGTCCCTATGCACCACGTCCAACCTTTCCTTGAACACCCCTAGGGACGGTGACTCTACCACTTCCCTGTGCAACCTGTCCCAGTGCCTGACTATTCTGACATTTCTTCTTTCTGAGAAGAAATGTCTCCTCATTTCTAACCTAAACCTCCCCTGGCACACCTTGAGGCCATTCCCTCTAGTCGTATCACTAGTTACCTGTGAGAAGAGGCTGACCCCCAGCTCCCCACACCTTCCTTTCAGGTAGTTGTAAAGAGATTATCAGCTACATATCCAGAGACAGAGAAAACCAAGATGTTTTCATGCACTCTGCACAGTTTGTAACATGGAAGTGAGCTTTTTACACACACCCTGACACCTCAGAGGGGAAGGCTCCAAGTAGCAGGACACCTAGCCAAGGCCTGTTACCTCTGGTCTCACTCACCTCCATATGATCTGGCTTCTGTTGTACTGCAGCCTCAAAGAGCAAGACAGCATTGGGGAGGTCGCCTTCTGCCAAGCGCTTCCGCCCCTCTTCAAAAGCATCAGGGTGATCTCTCATGGGATTATCTTCTTCAAACTGATAACCCTAGCAGGGAAGCGAAGCAGAGGGCTAATGCCAGGAGACAGGCTTAGGGAGAAAAGCGCTTTCTACAAGACATCACACATCTTGCTGCATCAGAAACATTCCAACTACAGAGTAGCCAGCACCTCAACCCCTCTGCTAGCTTGAAGCAGAACAGCAACTCTTCTACCTGCCCGCTCTGTCCTGAAAAATTCCTCCAAACCCGGACTACAGAAGACATGGAATAAATTGCAGCAGTGATGATATATCTGGTGTTCGTCTCATCAGATCTGTGTGGGAGTAGGTACTTGCACTCATTACAAGGAATCCCAGCACCAACTGATATTTGATGTTAGACAAGAACTAGACAGCATTTGCAAACCAGAACAAGTACAAACAGTAGGTTTAGCCCCTAGCTGACCTGGGATTAGGGTGCAAGTGACAGCGAATGATTGGTATGAGAAGGAACCCTAAGAACACAAGGTAGACAATCTGCCAGTTTCCTCAAAGCAGTTCATCACAGTGCTAGGAAACCCTGTTCTCTGTTACCTTGTCATATGAAGAGGAGCTGAGGTCTTCATAATCAGTGAGCCAAGGGTGAGCCTCTGCATCTCTCTTGGCCATCTCCTCCCATTCTGCCTGGAGTTTGTCCCAGAAGTCCACATCTGACTGAAGGAAGGACAGGAAGTGACTAGAGTACAGCTTTTAACTGAGATCTACAGACACCCCAGAGAACACCCTCTTAAGTGTCTCTAGACCTTCTCACAACATGCAAAGTAGAGAGGTAACCCTATCACAGGCTCTCAGACGGTACCCCAGCCCTCCTCCTCCTCCAGCTTTACCTCCACAGCAGTCTTTGCCTGCTCAAATTCCGTATCAAGAGCTGACACGTTCCCAGATCGCGTAAATTGATCCACCCAGGCATCGGATGCCCCCTGGGAGTTTGGAAACAGAAACACACCTTTCTTTTTAGGATTTGGCAAACTCAGTGCACATCCCAAACCAGCAGGAGGGTCTGTGATGACCACTCCTCCCCATCAGCAAGAACTGATGGCCTGGAAAGTAGAGATGAGTTCTTTTGGACACACCCTTCCTCCCAGGCACTACTGATGATGAGACCGCTCACTCTGCCCAGATACCTTCCCAGCTTCTGGCTAGACTCTGCTCTGAAGAGTCCAAGAGCCCCTCCCTGACCTCCCCCAGCCTAATCATTAGCAAAGCACTGCTGAAATTTGGACTTGCCATTCTCCCTTGCTCCCAGATTGTGCACTGTGCCAAAGACTTTTCCTCCTTCAGCGCACACATAGCTGGGGCTCCTACCTGCTGCTGCATAAACTCAGCTGCCCATTGCTCTGCCTGATCTTGGTCTCTGTGGGTCACCTTATTAGCTTCGATCGATACCCTCCCATCTCCGATCTGGCGGACAAACTTTAGGAACTGTGGCAGAGAAATGAAACAAGGGTGGAGCTGGGCAGATGCTTTGCCAATAATCCTTCTGTCCATGCCCCCCTCCTTCACCAAGAGGATTTCTCTCCTCAAATTGAGCACAGAAGGCCAGAAAAGGTGGGCAGGAGAGCACTTCAAAGTGATGTTGTAGAAAGGGACAATATCTGGAGGGAACTGGGTTCAACTTTTAGGAAGCACGGAAGAAATAGAAGCACTGGACAGCAAGATGCTGTATTTATTTACTGTCTTCCCCCTTCTCAGTTCCCCACACACCCTTTATGCATACCAGGTATCTGTCAGCCCCAGTCACAGAACTCCTCACCTCAGAACTGTTGAGCTTGGGATCATCCACTTTAGAAAGAAAATCACTAGCAGTTTTCTTAAGATCATCCTCCGGTTGATACTCCTCATACCTGCAGTAGCAGTAAAAGGGAAAGAGATAATCTGGTACTGGGGAACAGTGAACTCTCTCTAACAATAGTCCACACAATGGGGCACTAAAGCGTTGAGGGACACAAACCCTCTCCACAGACTCTAGGGTTCGCTGAAGTCATTCAGCACCTTTATTCATCTGGAAAAAAATTCAAATTTACTATCAGGTTAAGTCTGCAAATGACAGTAGTGGAAATGACTGCAGTAGTAGTCTGAAAAACAGTAGTGGAATAAAATGACTACTGTGCCAGCACAATTCCGCAGCACAGTCTGGATTACTTGGCAAGCTCACATGCTATCAAACGTTAGAAGTTTTAGCACCACCAATTACAAGGTCATACATTCAGGAAAAGAGAAAGCAGGTCATTCTCATGGAAGAGGAACAGCATCTTGGAAAAGCAGTGGCTGTGAAAAGGATTGAGGACTCATAGCAACCACGCAATTCAATGTGTTTTTTTTTTTCTGGTTTACAGCAGAATAGGACCAGTTCTAGGTGTTACCACTACAGAAAGTCTTGGTGAAGTCATTGAAACTGAGGGCAGTAACTCAGTTACATCCATATTTGCAGAAAGATATCAGGAAAGGCAAAAGCCAGGAGAAAAAGAGAATCCAAATATGCAAAGCCTGTTTTAGCTAAAGATCTAACCAGCTCAAACACTTGCCTTTGTTTTGCTAGCTTACTTGAAAGTATTTGACTGTGGTCCACCACAGCATCTACACAGAGAAGATTTTTAGTAGCAATAGACTGTTCTTTAATCTACCACACAGAAACGCATGAAAATAATGCCTGGAAGGCTGAATCTAAAAATATGCTAAGGAAAAGCTAAATGCTGTTTGCCAAATAGGGAGAACAAAGTGATAGAAGTTTACAGCTAGTAGAGTCTGGCACTTCAGATCTCTAAATCTAAGAAAGTATCTACTGTAGAAAACAAGTTCTGCTTGAGTAGGAGTTATTGAACTCACTCCTGAAATCACATTAAGGAGCTCCGCACTTCACATGAGATTAAGTTAGACTACACAAGCACAGTATTTGCTGGAACTAGAATAAAGGAAAACATCTCTTAAAAGATTCAGTGTCCAAGCATCATTTTCTCCCTTCTCTGAAACCAAAGGTTGGAGAACATCAGTCTAGGTACATGACTGCAAAGCATTCAAACCATAGCAGATTTCTTATCACCTATCCAGACTTAAACCACCCAGGTGCCCAACAGCAGTAACTAGTCTTGAAAATAGAGACGCACCATTTATCTGCCAATGACTGGTCTTCTGACTCCCCAAGCCACAGTTTTTCTTCTGACTGCTCTAGGTATTCTTCTGCCCACTTGGCAGGGGACACAGACAGTGGATCTGCATAAAACACCAGTACAAGGAAAGAATAGTAAGACAGGCAGAACTTCACTAAGAATAAAGTCAGATTTTGCTCTCTCTACTTTACACCAGGTTATCTAACACATACAGGAAAGCTCTCCTCGAAGAAAGATTGCTGATGTTTGTTTCTAACTGTTTTGATCTAAAACATACAAAATAATCAAGCCTTAGGTTCAGACTATCTATTAATACAAACGCTTCTGTGGTGGCAACATCAATCTTCTATTTCAATTTCACAACTTAACCAGCTGCTCCATGTGGGATATTATGTAGGTCAAGGAAATCAGCAACGCATTACAAGTCTCTGTCAAAACTACAACTTACAAAGCACTAGCTCTTCATCTGAACTCTCTCAGACCGTGGCATGTGTTGATTTATATTCCCAGGAATACAAAGAGGGATGGTCAGTGAGTGGGACTGTCTGACTCTCTACAGTGTCATCCATAGGGAACAGAATAGGATCTAGTTAAATCTTGCTCATAATTTGCAGGTGAAGCCATAGATGGTCACAGGATCATACCCAAGCCCAAGCTCTATGCACAAATACAAGATGGCTTTTCAGATAAACTACCACGTTGCTTAGAACAGACAGCTTATCCTCTGGTCCCAAAAACATTCACGTTTCACTTTTCCAACTTGCAAAATATCCACTTTTATTCTAAAACATTCCCCTTTCCCCCCAAACTAAGAAAAAATATTTGGCCAAAGCACTCTAAACAGTTTTTACCTTAGTACCAAAGGCAAACCTAGCCTTAACAAAGTGAATTAAGAGTATATGTAAGCAAGAAGCAGTACCAGATCATCTCCACAAGTTGCATCAGTTGAATCACAATAATTTTCATAAAAGCAATTTGAATAGCCTGATTCTCTCAAGTTCTCCAAGTAACCCGAACTAGAAATAAAAGAGCCTTACACCTGAAGAAAAGCTTCCACACCACTTTATGAACAATTTAGCTAATCCATTCCAAAGCAGCTTTTTTTTTTTTTTTTGCCTCCCTGTTAAAGCCACTCCAGTAAACACTGACTGCTGGTCCCAAAGCATTATTCCAGTCTCACATTCAGTAACTCTGCATGTGACTGGACAACATCTCAACGATAATTTCCAGAGCAGCCCTTCACCTGTCACTTCAGCAATGAACTCCTGCGACCAGTCAGTCTCATTGTAATCTGAAGAGACATCACCAGCATTATCTGCTGCAGCCAAGAATTCCTGGGTCCAGTTTTCAGACAGTGCCAAGGCTGCCACACCTGGAGCTAAAGAAAAACACAAGTGAAGATGGGAGAACTCGAAGACATTATTTAAGTGTCCCATGCTCCTTCAGATAACCCTCATCACCTCTGATCAGGTCCTTTTCTCTTTGTTAGAATAAAGAGACTTGTAGATTCAACTTGGAAGGAATCTCTGGAGGTTGTTAAGTGTTCGCAGAGTGGGATACCACCAAAGTTGCTCGGGACAGCGAACAGGTAGCTTCTGAACTTCTCCAAGGTTAGACATTCCCCAGCTTCCCTAAGTACCTGCTCCAGTGCTCAACTGCCCACCAAGGGAAGACATGTTTCATCATATCTAGCCAGTTATCATTGCTGCAAGTCATGCCTGTTGCCTCTCATCCTTTTGCTGTCTATTATCACAAAGATCCCAGCTATTGTTGCTGAAGACAACAACTAGATCCATCCCTTCCCCCCCAGAGACTTCTCTTCCAGGGAGCCACCCTGCTAAGAGTTTAACTGTAACACCATCATCTTTTCCAGTAACCACGTACTCCAGCTGCCCTTACCTCGCTGAGGGGCCTGTCGGAAGCTTGACTGCTCAATCTCCTGCATCTCAGCCAGCAGATCGTCCATCTTAAAGGTCTGCGGCGCGCGGGACAGTAAAGGGGCATTCTGCTCTTGCAGGAACTCTCCAACCAGCTACCAAAGACAGTGATCAGGATTAATGAACACAGCTTAAAGAGAAACAGGCAGAGCTATGGAGGATGAGAAGGGACTTAATGGAAGAATAAAAGCAGGTAAGGGGAAAAAAGGTCTAAGCGTTGAGGAGGAAAGTAGTAAGGAGATGGATGTGTTGGCCCATTCTTACCTCATCTTCAGAGGCTACTCCCAGGGGTTTGGATACCTAAAGGGAACAGTGGACAATTATCCCAACACCTTTGATCCCATACCCCTCCACGCACTCCGTGACCATCTCCCATCCTCCTCCTTTCCCCTGAGATTAGCCTCGCTGGCTGCCTGCTTATGTGGCAACTCGGGGAGCAGGAATATCCCGACCAACATTGCCCAACCTCCCCCCTCCCTGCCACAGCGAGGCCACCAGCTCCATCCCCACATCCCCTCGACCCCCCCCCCCCAAAGCACCGTCCCCCCTTTGCCCCCCCAGACCCCGACACTCACGGCAGCCGCCCCGGGAGCCCCGTGTGGCCAGGCCAGGGCTCCCTGCAGCCCTTCCTGCCGCAGGGCCTTGTCCTGCGTGAAGTGCCCGGCCAGCTGCAGCAGGGGGTTGGAGCCGCCGCACTCCGCTTCCACCAGCTCCCTCATGGCCATGGCGCCGGACGGGGACCCCCCCTTCCTCCTCCTCCTCCTCCTCCTCCTCCTCCTCCTCCGGGCTGCACCTGGCCCAGGGGGGCGACAGCGACAACGGGGGCGGGCGTCGGACGGGACGGGACGGGACGGGACGGGCCCGGCCGCCCCTTTCCTGCCGTCGTCCAGGCGCGCGCGCGCGCGCGCGTCCCCGCCGCCCGCCCCGCGCGCTCCCCCCGGCACCGCGCCGCGCGCGCGCGCGCGCGCCCCCACCGGCAGCGCGCGCGCGCGCCCCGCCGGCGCCCTTACCTGCCGCGCAGCGCTCGCGAGGCTGGCGGGAGGGGGCGGGGCCAGCGCTTAAAGGCGCAGCGTCCCCGGCCCAGCGCCTTAAAGGGACCCGGAACTTTGTGTGCTTACACCAAGCATGCTGTCTCCCATAAAATTAATGTGCTAGAAATAAAGCGTTTTCAGACCCCAAATCCCACCTTCTTCTTTTCAAAAGGAATATTTTCTTCTGCAGCGTCCCCTCCTGCCTTCCCAAACGCAGCTCATCCATCCAAAAGCTGCTGTCTGGTGCTGGTTCGGGCACTGCTCCTTGGCACTAAGTCTTTGTGACTGCTCTCCTCGTGGCTTTGAAATGCATGTGACATCCACAGCCAGGCCTGGCTCAACAGGAGCAAATCTCCAAAGTGATAGAGCCAGAAATCCGACACCAACACCAAATATGTTTGAGGAACTTTATTTGGGGTTATATTTTCCCTGGCCCTGTGGTCTGTTGGTTAAAATGCACTAGGTGTGCCCCTATGTACTGCTCATGTACCAGCCTAGTTCCACCTGGAAAAAAATCTAATTCACGCGCTGAGACTGTTCTACAACACAAATCAGAGCACAGCAAGTGAGGATGGCTGCAGGATTCACGCTGAAAGTACACTTCAGATATCAGCTCAGACACTGATGTTGAAACGTCCTGCATCTGGCAAGCAGCTGCATGAAGATGGCAACATTTGAAAGGACTTTTACACAAGGGCTCTTGCACACAAAGCCCCAGGCTGCGCATGGTATGTAACGCTGGCACAATACATCCCACTCTTTCAGATGTCTGCCTTACGAGACCACTCTCTACTTGCCTGTAAGTCACCGTCAGCCTAGCAGCATGACTGCACCGAGCTGACTCATCCGGAGTGAAGGATGACAAACAAGACTTACTTTCTATTATAAAATGCTAGTCCTGTGTACGTTCAATGGGGTCAAGGGTTAGCAAGAGCATTTTAAGAGAGCAAAAGGAGGAGGAGGGTTTTGGACGTAATCCTGAAGTACATTCAAGAAGAACAGACATACGGTGCTGCTCCTAGGAAAAAAAAAAAAAATAGACTGCCCAAAGACAAGGAGAAGGGGTGTGTAGGTGTTGAGATATGGCATGGGCAGAAATCCAAAAGCAATCAGAGACTGGAAAGTGAAGAAGTAAAGATTCAGCAATTTTGATTTATAAACATTTGTCATCAGTGTCTCGGGGTATGTCCGTGATACTGTCTCAAAGACTGATCTGTAAAAATGTCCCCACAGCATTCCTGTCTTAGTCTGAACAGCAAAAACAGGCCCCACAGGGAATGCACCCAGGCTTATTTCTGCTACGTGCAGGGACAAGACACACTAAAGAAAAATGTATCCTCTCTTTTTTTTTTTTTTTTTTCTCTTCCTCTCCCTCTCTTTCTCTTCTGGGAAGGTGGTGCCTTTTCCTTGGCTCTTGGTGGCCACCAGGCTCACTAAAGACTCTGGAAAAGCAGCATACACCGTTGAACCGGTTCCAACCTTAAGCAATCTTTTGATCTACTGCAAATGACATAGCATCATCTACAACAGTCTGAATACAGCCTGTAAGAGGCCTTGAGAGAGCATCTTCCATGGCTCAATCACGGTTTGTCATTGCCTCAGGCTAGAGTGGATGTCCCTCCACCTGCTGAAACAGAAAAAAACCTGCAGAGTGAGACTTTCTAGCCCTTAGACAAGAAGTTGGGTAGGTCCACTTACCCCTCACAGTCTCAAAAGACTGTGATGCAACTAGAGGAATCAGAAATGACTGCTGAGGCAGAGATCATTTCTGTTTGCAGGTAGAAAACAAAGGGTTTGATCTAAAGTCAAGAGGAAGAGGAGCACAATCAATGGCCCCTTACCTGCAAAGTGTAAATGTTTTGGCAGTAAGAACTGAAATATCATGGGACCTCAAAAATTCTTGGAGAGATGAGAAAAGCAGATTGTAAAGTTCCAGAAAAGGGTATGTTGTGCTCTGCATCCCTCCGTCACTATCAGTTTGATGGTAGCCAGTACTCTACAGAAGGTGCCGGGCCTGATGGAAACCAGTGAGAAAATGGAGGTCTCTGCATACCTATTCCCTATCCTAAATTTATGAAAGTCATTATTTTTTTCCAAGTGCAGAACTTTGCACATGCTTGTAATAAATGGTGCACTACGTTTTCAGACTCCTTCTCCCATTGATTAAGATCATTTTAATACTTATTTTGTCTTCCAAATTCTGTCTAAACATCAGGAAGTACTTCTTTACCATGCAGGTGACAAAACTCTGGCACAGGTTGCCCGGAGAAGTTGTGGAGTCTCTCTCGTTGGAGATTTTCGAAAGTCACCTCTGCATGGTCCTGGGCAACCTGCCCTAAGTGTCCCTGTTTGAGGAGGGTGGTTGGACCAGATGACCTCCAGAGATCCCTTCCAGCCCTAACCATTCTGTGTTTCTGTGATATCCAATCTTCTGTGAAAACCAATCTTAAAGTTTTCTAATCCACATCAAATTCTCCTACCACTATTTTCAATACATCTGGTTTCCCAAGTTTCCTAGCTAGCTTATAAGACTGTCGGATGAAATTGAATCAAAATCCTTAATAAATTCAAACTACTGTTACTTACTTATCCACTAGGCCTGTTACTGTACTGTGAAAGACTGGTTTGACTTTTTTTTTTTGGTGACAAATGGAAAATGTAAGTTGAAGATTTAATATGTATTTGTTCTATTACCACAGGGAAGGGCAGTAAAATAAACCCGGCTGGATTCCTTAGATTATCTTATTTTTAATAGCCAGTATATTTGGCCTTTTCCAATCTTCTGAACCTCTTTATTCTCTACAGATCTCAAAGAAAACTGCCAGTTGGTTTGATCTTGCTTCATCCAGTTCTTCAGCCATCAAAGGATGAATTTCATCAATCATAACTGGTGTGAAAGCATTGAATTTACCTTCGCTCCTAAAAATCTATTATCTCCCTACTGCAGAATGACTTTTTACCCACTTGTCATTGGTGCTATTTATGGTATTAGTCTAGTCTCTACCACAGTGAAAACAGATGGAAAATGCATGCAATTTCTTAGTATCACTGGTAGATTTTCCTTTCCACTGAACAGAAGGCCAATCCTTTTACTGGTTTTCCCCTTACTGCCTTTGTATCGACAAGCGCTATTTATGGGCTGATACTTCTTTTCTTTTCCACCACAGACAAGCTAATGATTTCTTTTCTATTTGAAGTGCTTTTGCATGCACTTGAAGCAAATTGCCACGTTTCTTTCCATTCCTTCCAGACTAAGCTTTTTTTTTTTTTTTTTTTTTTTTTTTTTTTTTTTTTTTTTTTTTTTTTTTTTTTCCCAAGGTTCCTCCTTGGAGGCTTGGACTCTTTATTCCCTTCTTTGAACCCTCCCCACATTTACCCATTGTGTAGCAGTGTGGTGCCTAAATTAGACAATCAGTCCTGTGTCACTCAGTACTGAGTGCTGAAGTCAGTAGTACTTTATTTTATCTGATCTACGGGTTATATTTATATATATACAAACTGATATCATAGAGTCATGGAATCATAGGATAGTCTGGGCTGGAAGGGACCTTAAAGATCATTTAATTGGGATGGCATCTACTGGGATGCCACCCACCAGAGCAGGTTGCTCTAAGCCCCATCCAGCCTGGCCTTGCACACCTCCAGGGATGGGGCACCCACAGCTTCTCCGGGCAGCCTACCCCAGCGCCTCACCACCCTCTAAGTGAAGAATTTCTTCCTTATCTCTGCTTTTGCCCTCCCCGGTCCCCAGGCTGCCGGCACCGCCCGGGCACCTCCTCCGGCGCCGGGCAGCCAATGCTGGGCGGAGGGCGGGCAGGCCGGGCCGCCACCCCGGGGTGCTTGCAGCGAAGGGTCGGGGCTGTGCCTGCAGATCAGCAGCCATGCAGCAGCAGCACAGCACCCTGCTCCACCTGGTCGCCGGAGGGTGAGTGCCCTGCGGCTCTGCCCCTTCTGCTGTGCGCTGCGGGGAGAGGGGGAGCCTCCTGGAGGAGTCACGGGAGCCTCAGCTGGGAGTGGAGGGGGAGGGAAGGATGTAGGGTGCTGGGTGAGGGGTAGGATGTGCAGCAGGGCAGCCAGCCCTTAGTGGCGGCTGGTGGCAGATTCCTGCGTGGCTTCTCTGGTTTTAAATAGCTCCGCATGGGGCTGGTGAGTCAGGGGGTTGGAGCGCGCATCCTGGCAGCGCCGCCGGATTCACAGCGTGCCCTTGAGCAAGGCCCTTCTCCCGCTGCACTTCAGCCCTCCTCACTTTAAGAACCGTCTTTCATTTCAATTGCAAAACAGTAAAGTGTTTAAAGTTGGTGATGTCCTAAAACAGAAGGTGTAACGGGTCCTCCAGACTCCTTGAGTAACTGCTGGAAGTCCCGTGTCCAGGCAAGCATCTAATCCGCTGCCCAGTTCCACCAGCCTGTTGGAGTCTGCATGACAGTAAGGCCCCTAATGCAGCCTGTACAATAAAACACGTAATTGAGTTGCACTTGATTCGTAAATTTCCAATTTTCTGCAGGTGATGCAGCTGTGCAATGTCAGTCTCTGCTTCTGTGTACTTGCCATGTCTGTTCCCCGTGTTATTTTGTATACGCTATTCTCTTTTGTTACTTTCTCCTTTGAATTAGATAGTCACAGCATCTAGAAGGCAAAGCCTTTTTCTTATACATGTCTTCATATTTCTTAGCTTTCTTCTTAACATTTTTTTCATCCTCATTTTCCACTTTGGTTCTTGAAAAATTAAGAGATTTTAGCTAGCAACAGAACATCTGCTAGTGGGAACTTTGTCAGGCTGTACCCTGTCCCAGCCAATTGAACAGTAATCTTTGGATTTCAATTAGTTAAAACCCAAGAGATAAAGAAGTTCAGGTTATTGCTGCAGTGTATAGTTAGTGATGCTGTTTCATCTAATTAAGCAGATCTCATTAATGAAGGGACAGTTGTTCATTTTATCTTTTAGGGACTATTAAATAAAACTTGAGGCACTTATTCAAAACTAGTGCAAGAACATAGCTTTTAACACAGTGTTCAGTTAAAATGGGGGACTCCTGGCCACAGGATATGAGAAGGCAAAAGCTTTTTAAGTGTCTAGAAAGCATTTAGACTGATGAATAAAAAAGAATGTCTTGAAGGCTATTAAATGCAATGCAACGCTTTTGGCTGAGGAAATTTCTGAGCTGAAAATTGCAGAGAGCTGGGAGACTATTCCAGAGAAGAATATTTCTTCTCGTACTCTTCTGTGGCCGTCGTTATTACCCTGTGTCTTAGACAGAATCCTGGTTTAGATGGAAATTTGCCTGACGTAATATTGCAGTACTTAAATGAAGATCTTCAAGTCATCAGCATTTTTGCCAAAGTAAGGACTGAGATGTGAATTACCAGTTAACCTTGTCACACCTGTGAACATTCTCATAACCTTTTCAGATCATTAGAAAATGTTAATGTTGTTTTTTTTTATATATATTTCTCTGTACTAATCCTTTTTTTTCTGTCACCTCAAGCTTTGCAGTGAACTTCACAAACTTTAAAATGTGAAAGCAAGATGCAGAAGCAAGTACTCTTTTCTGGAGTTAAATTATGTGCTTTCTTCCTTTAGCCCTTTTTGGCACTGCTTTGTTCTGGGAGTACGTGTTGTACTGGTTGTCCACTGCTATTTCCATCATATTTTGCAGGAATTGCCTCTGTTGCTTTTTTCTGGAATAGTGATTTCAGGGTTTTGTCTTTGTTAAAACAATCTGTTTATGCGGGGCCTAATGACCCTTGGTGGCTGCTGAGTTCCATGTTTTTTTTCATTGCTTGCCATTAATTGCAGCTTTGCTTATTATTTGCCACTGTGACAGTCTTTGTCACCCATGGATTTTGTCATGTTAAATGTCACCTCCTGTATTTGGTGGAAAAAAAAAGAAAATTATTAGGTCTAGTCTAGAAGTGATTAGACTCTTGCAGGGCCACTGCTCTTTGATTTTTTACTGACAAAATGGTTTAGGGGTAGGGGGAGAAAGTGAGGCTGATTTTTTTTTTTTTTTTTTAAGTGCATAGTAAGGCATTATAGTTAAGATTTCTTCTAGTTTTGAACAACTGATACATCTTATTTCCTTAGCTTTGTTTAGTCAGAGTTCTTGGCTCTTCAAAAAATGCTCTAGTCTTACAATGTAGCCATACTGGCTTAGGAAGAACATTTTACCTCAGACTCTTACTGCTGATTAAATGAACACCATGCAAAGGAATAACTTTTTTTTTCAGCTCTTACTGTTGTTTTTTGGATTCTTCTCTGTAGCTATACATGTCAGTAGCTTGAAGAACTTGAACTTAGGAAACTTTTCTATGTACTTGGGACACGGGTTCAAATTCATATCCTGACCATGCTCAGGTAGGGGCTTCTTGGAGAAATTAAACGTTGTAAGAACATTGCATAAAATTGTACCTCCTTATGTATCATTAAACAATCTTTAGGGTACCAAGCAACTTCTCTATATGTAGTCCTGTCACAGTGTTTGTCCAGCATTTAGGTGAGAAGTTGAAACTGCTTTATTTAGAGCATTTATTTAAACTTATTATTCTCCCACCACTGTACTCAGTCCTTTCCTGAGCTGGATAGTGCACTTCTGATCAAGAAAAAAACATACCTGTAAGTCTGGAGTTTCTACTGATTTGCCTGGTACAAACCATGGAAAAGAATAGAACTGTCAGAACCTTGAATGAGTATGGTTTACGTGGGAAAAATCAATGTGGCTTTTATAAATCATGACTCCTGGATCATTAAATAGGCTGTCTTGGTTTGCTTGATCATCCAGAGAACATGAGCCATGATGCTTACAGCTTCATGTTGTCTTCTGACTCCAAGTTAAGTTCTTTGGTCATGTTCTACCTAACTCCCACCACTTGCATCTGCTGGGAAAAGTTGCTCCTGATCAGCTGCTCTGCAAGTTATCACCGTTGAAGGTCTGCAGAGGGCTTGGCAAAGCAGCACGAGTGTAATGGAGTGGCATAACTAGTTGCTGGCATTGTGAAATGTGTAACTTGTCTCTAGACCAATTCATCAGCTAGATCTTTAACTCGTGGAATTCATTACAATAGGTATCCAGGCCTCTTTTTTTTTTTCTTTTTTTTTCCCTCTAACCTGCGGGTAGCAATAAATGAAGCCCCAGGAGTAAAGGCTATAAAAGCAATGTATTAGCTGCATAGACTGTTTCAGAATAATTCTTCAGAGCTCCAGCCATTCACTGACCTACATCTTCATATGCAGTTCTCTTGACAAACATGATTCTTCCCTGACACTTTGTAGTTCTTTAGTTGGCTTTTCTTTCTTTGGAGCAGAATGAGGGATTTTTTACCCTTTGTCTCTTATGAAACAAAGTGAGTTTGGCCATAGCAGATAGGAACACCTGTCTGTCAAGCCTCTGTCTGGCTACAGCATTCGAGTCATGGCTGTTCCATACAAATTCATCTAAAAAAAGTCTTTCATGTACTGAGCAGCCTGTAGCTCTCAGTTAAAGGATCTGAATGGGTAAAAGCTGAGAATCGAGCATATCAGTACTCTGGTTCTGATGTGTCCCTGTGTGGCAGAAAGGGGAAAAGGGGCTACGTGTCCTTTCAGTGTTACTGATTTATGGTTCATAAGTTCCAAAAATAGCTTCTGTCTGGTGAAGGTCAGGGTCTTCTTTCATTAAGCAACTTGGGCTGTGGGTGAGCGTGGCTGTTGGCAGGAAGTACAGGTCCTGCTTGTACAGCCTTGAAAACGTGGGGCTGAATGAATTACGTGCTGAAACACGCAGGCAGGCTGAGGGGTGGGAGAGTTTTGTGCTACCCTTGTCTGAGCCAATGCTGCTTTTACAGGGTATGAGGCACGGTGCCTGGAGATGTCAGCTGAAAGCACTGCAGGGAGACTGGGCAGCAGAACTGTTTGCTCTGGGAAATTCTGAATGCAAAGTTCAGCAACTTTGAGCTGAATCCCTATGAACTTGGGACTGTTTGTCTCAAATACTGGTTTCAGAGTTAGGCTGCCAGGAGATGTCCCAAGAGACGCCATTATTGCATTAATCAATATCAGAGCAAGAGGTCATGTGTGACGCAGGCCGGGGGACCTACCCTCCTCCTTTCCTAGAGGGGAGAGGCAGTGGAAAAGTTGGGTCGGAATTATTGCCCTGTTCCTGCACAGGGGTCATCTTTACCTATGCTGTTATGCCCTAGATGTGGTGGCACAGCAGGAGCCATCCTGACCTGTCCTCTGGAAGTGGTGAAGACACGTCTGCAGTCATCCCAACTCACTCTGCGGCCCCTGTGCCTCTCTGAGATTCAGCTGCCAGGGATGAGTGTGAGGTTGGTGAACCCCACACCACCATCCCCTGGAGTGCTCAAATTGCTCAGGTGAGTAGGGTAGGGCAGGGTGCCTGTTAGCAACAGGGAAGTGAAGGTTTGGCCATCAGGTGGAGAGATTAAAGTAGCATTTGGGTTGAAGCTCCGGAAACTGCAAGTGCAGTGATGTTTCATCAGAGCACAGGTACAGCTACTCCTCACAGCTGATCCATGATTTGAACCCTGATTCTGCAAGGCAGCTCTGGGGACTGTGTGAAGCTTCACAGCTAGTTTGATCAGACTCGGTGTGATGATGTCAATAAAAATAGGAATAAATGGCTGAAGGAGAGAAAAGTGGCATGAAAGAAAATGAGACTAGGGCAGAAAAGAATAACACTGGAGGTGAGGAGCAGATGCTGCAAGAAGTACTGAAGAAAGGAAGAGGAACCAAGAGAGCCTCCAGCTTTGTTCTGCTGACTCTTCTGTTCATTTCCTTCTGTAGGACCATCCTTGAGAAGGAAGGCATACGATCGCTGTTCCGAGGTCTGGGCCCAAACCTTGTTGGGGTTGCCCCTTCCCGGTAAGTACTGCTCCCTGAGGATTGCCTATTCTGAACACTTTATAAAGGACCTTCATGAAAGCTATTGCTCCACATTCTGAAAGCAGTCAGGGCCCTATGCCCACTGTGCCCCCATTGTACAAGCATTTTTGGGACCTTCTGATGATAGCTGCAGGATGACTGCTGTGCGCTGAGTGTAGGTGGTATCTGATGCCACATTAGACAAACTTGTGCTGAGAAAAAGATTTGGACTGATGCCCCACAGCAGTGCTGTCCCTGCTCCTTGTAGGTGAGCTATAATCTCTTTTGTATTTCTTTCCAACCAGGGCTATATATTTTGCTGCCTATTCTGGTGTTAAGGAGAAGCTCAATACTGTCCTTGTGCCAGAGTCCAAGAAAGTACACATGCTATCAGCAGCCTGCGCAGGTGAGCCTCTTCTGTCTCAAATCAGAGCCAAGGGGTCCTTCTGCGTGTGGCTGTAAACAGGTTTCATCCTTTCCCCATTGCTGCTGCATTCTGAAGCTTTGTCCTTCCACCGTCTGGAGCAGTAAGCTCCTTGTGCAAAGTGTTCTCTCACTCTTCATTCTTCTTAGGATTATTTCGTAAGGTTTCTCCATTCTTATCTGGTTCTAGTCTTTTCCCCTCCAGCTGCAATCAGGAAAAGAGCTCCATTCAAGAGTGCAGGTGGGAAAGGCAGTGTGTAATGTGAACCCCTCAGAATCATGTCTCTTGATGTCTTCCAATTCTCTAACAAAATCTTCCATTCTTGCAAGTTTAGCCTATTGTTTCTTGTCACCTGTAGCAGGGTGATGTAGAAGGCAGAGTTGGCAATTACTACCAAACAAAGGCTAGAATGAGGGAGGAGGGAAATCAGCCTACCCTAAATGTCTCCTCTCCCACAGGAGCTCAAGGTCACTCTCAAATTGCAACCTACCACAGTTTTCCAAGCAAAATTCAGAGAGCTGATAGATGAGCAACTCCTCACAAACTGCCAGTGTGATCTTGGCTCTCACTGCTGTGTTTCTCTTCTGTTCTCTAGGCATTACCTCTTCCACACTCACCAACCCTATCTGGTTGGTGAAAACCAGGATGCAGCTGGAAGCCAGGTAAGGCAGGCAAACAGTACAGAGCCATTCCACGTCAAACCGTGATTGTTTTGGGGGTGGGATTGGGAAGAGGTCTGTGACAGGTAATCAGAACAAGAGTCTTTTTCAAGGGCATGCCAGAGAAGAGTCTTACAGTTATGTTCAGAAGAGCGTTTTTGGTCAGTGAAGTGACATGCTATTCTAACCCTCCCTCCTCCCTTTGCCTGTATAGGATGAAGGGGGAGCTGAGCAGTAATGCCCTCCAGTGTGCCATGCATGTGTACCACACTGAAGGCCTTCGTGGATTTTACCGTGGAATCACTGCCTCTTATGCTGGCGTGTCAGAGACCATCATACACTTTGTCATATACGAAGCACTGAAACAGCAGCTGAGAAATGGCCATCATTCCCTTTCCACACCACTCACACTTTCACCAAACAGCCGTGACTTCTTTGGACTAATGGGAGCTGCTGCTGTCTCCAAAACATGTGCCTCGTGCATTGCATATCCGCATGGTGAGTGTGTCTGCACTCCTTGCTTTTGTTCCCCTTGATGGGAGATGCCGTGCCTGTAGGATCAATCTGCTAATACCAATTTCCTTTTTGTCTCTCCAGAGGTAATTCGGACACGGTTGCGAGAAGAAGGGTCACGGTATCATTCCTTTATACAGACTCTGCAGCTTGTAGTCCGTGAAGAAGGACCCTTGGCTTTATACCGAGGGCTCCTGGCCCACTTGATCCGACAGATCCCCAACACAGCTATCATGATGGCTACCTATGAGCTCATTGTACATTTGGCCTCTTCCACCTTGTAAGAACACTGTAGCACCTGAATGAGGTGCTATGAGGGACCTCATAGTTCTGAGACATGGTCTTTTCCTATGCTCCAAGATGTGGTGCTTTTCATCACAGACCAGGGCTGAGTCAGGCATAGCATTCTCAGGACATAAGACTGTTTTATGCAAAGTTTTCGGCTCCAATGTGTACAATGTCACCTTTGTTCTTTCTGGAGACTTGAATTCTACCAGTGCCTCAAGATTTCAAGGCACTGATTTGACAGTGCCTGCTCTTAGCTTCCTCTATGAAACAAGGACATGAAACTTACTGGAAAGGAGATAAAGGAGAAGGCATGTTTATATCTTAGCTTCAGCATCTTCATGCCATCTGGACCCATTAACAACCAAACATGGCTGTGAAGACAGGCTAGGGCTGAGACATCTGAGAGAGCTGGAGCAAGCAGAGATCTTGTGCTGAGACCTTTCATGTCCTTAGAGGGGCCGTTCAACTTTCATCTGTTGTGCTGTCCTTCAACTTTGACCACCCACAAATGTCCTGTTGCAGAACCTTCCTTTGGGTCCTGAACATGTTACTGCCATTACCCCAAGAAGCGTCAGGCAGCTGACAGCCTCTTTTCTCCCTGCTGGGTCTGAAGAGTTGGACCAAGTAGATCAGGGGAAGAAACACAACCTGCTATGAAGCACTACCCTAATAACTTATGCTACTGGCCTCATAGCCATGCCTTGACCGTATCTATTCTTTTTGCTTTCCCTCTTTTCTTAAGTAACAGAAGGAAGCACACCTTCCGTCAGAACTTCTGGGGCTGTTCTGTTACAAGCTGAAGTCCCTGTTGTGAAATACACTCTGTGCTGGTAGAGAAAGTGGATCATGTAAAAAGGTGGATGAAGCTGAGTATTTGGCCTGTTTCTATTGCTATATGGAAAGAGCCTTATTGTTTTTTTTCTGTAATCAAGGTTTTGCTGCATGTGTTAATGTTTGTGACAGGCTGGGATGCCTTCTGTTCCTCTGGTTTCATAGCCCCGTGTGCTGGGGAAGGCTACACTGTCTTTACAGAGAGAGTATTTTGACTCAAAAAGGTGTGGGGGCGAGGGATGCGGAGACGTCTCAATTGTTCCAACACATACACTTAAAAATACAACACATCTCCAAGATAAGGCAATAATTTGGTAAATATATGGTCTGGATGATCTCCAGTCTTACATTAACAGCTACGCAGGCTGCTTATTTCCCGGCTTATTGTGGAAAAACTGCAGAAACCCTGAACCTTTTATTTGAAATCCATTTATTTTAAAATCCACTTTGCTTCCTCATCCTTCTTATCATCATTCATTTAGTTTAGGAGTATTGACAATTTTACAAAGCGACACAAGCTGCAGTGTTCTGGTGTTTGTTTTTTTTTTTTGTTTTAGTTTTTGATATTTTTTTTTTTGCATGAAACGAGAATAAACCTCAAACGACAACATTGGAAAAATATACAATATATATATATAGTATCTGGGGAAGGGTTGTGAGAGAGCCCACTCTGAGCCTTGTGGCTGGCTCCTCCTTCCAATTTTCCGTTCTTTCCAAGCCCCTCCTTCCTCACCATAGTTTGAACTGTGCCACTCTCATGTGCAAGTGCCCAAATATGTGTCTCAGGAGAGCCAAATGTGGGGTCAGTAATGTGGGGGATGTCCACAATGAGAATGGCGGAAGATGAAGGAACACGGGAGGCAGAAATGACACATGAGGGAGGAGAACATGTACAAGGTGGGGGAAGGAGGAAGTTAAAGTAAGACACCTCCTCCTTCCAGCCATATGTTTTTGGGGATCCATTGGACGGGAGTTTTAAAGCTCCTAATAGCGGTGAGAGCTGTCACTTTTGCCAATGATGTGTCGGTCGTCCACCTCATTGCTGTCTGGGGAGTCGGGTGTCTCCGAGTCAGTGCTGTCATCATCTTCCTCCATGTCCTTATTAGCTCTTCCCTCACTGTTTTCTGCTGCCCTCTCCTGGCAGCTCTGGTAGGACTGTGGAGATGAGACATGTCGTAAGGGGAAGGATCTAGCAACCCAGGAGGCCCAAGTTTCTGTGATTGCTCCTTACCTCCATGGGGTTGACTATGATGGTAAGGGCTGAGTCGTCCCAGAACATGTCGCTATCTTTGCTGCCAGTGCTTGTGTGTCCCCCTGCAGCAGCCCCCGGGACCTCTTGCCCCATTCCCCTTCGGTGCAGGGAATGGATGCGCAGGATGCCCAGGATCACCATGAGTGCCAGGAAGCCCACGCACACCACAATGATGATAGTGGCTGCGCTGGGGACCACTTTGGAGAAAGAAAAGGTGTGGTTACCGTCTCTCACATAAACGTTTCCAACCTGACCAATGCCTAACCTGCAGGAACTGGAGCTGTTGGACAGAGTGTGGGGTTTTAGTCTAAGCAAGAACGTGTCCTGACTCTTCTGCTCCCCTGGGCGCAGGCAGTTCCTGCCTTTGGCTGCTCTATCCTTGCTCGATGTTTCCCAGGATGCCTAGGTCCAGGCATTTTCTAATGTCAGCTTGCCTGTAGACTCTGCGTAGCTTCATCTACAGAAGTTACCAGAATATGTCATATAGTGGTCATCTGTCATTGTATCTGCTCATTGGGAGGGAGAGGTTTTCACTAGAGAGAGTCTCTAAGGAGGACGGTTTTCATAGTGTGATACTGTGCAAGCAGCAGAGAAATAAGGAACCCAGAAGTGTGCTTTGCACGCAGGTCAGAATACTATAATAGCCTTCTAATTTAGTACCACAGTCAAAGCCTGGCTTCTCCACAAGAGAAAATTTGAAATTCATCTAAGAGCCTTAGACAAACTCTCTCCTCTTTGTTCTAAGCCTGTATGTCTAGCCTTCACTCCCTAGATAACCCCGTTTCCTGGAAAACTTACCCAGGCCCTCCATGGATTTGTTTTGGGGAACTCTATATAGCAGAGACAACTTTTCCTACTGCTTCTGCTGAGATCAAGCAGAGCTGGGGAAGGACACAGCAAGGGGTGATTTTTCAGCACTCTCCCAGCACGTGCTGTCCCAGCAGTGGTTCAGTTCCAGCTGCAGGGCTGGATCAGCTTTGGGTGAGCTGCTGCAGGAAACTGCAGTAAAAGCTAGAAACAAAGGTGCTTTCCATGTTCTCTACAACAGGGGGCCAAAACCAACAAAGGGTCCTCTTAAACACTCCTAGAGCTTTTCAGAAGAGCCAATTAGAATCATATAGTCATTAAGGTTGGAAAAGATCTTCAAAATCGTGTGGTCCAACCGTCCCGTTACCACCATTATCACCCACTAGACCATGTCCCTAAGCACCAGGTACATTTCCTTAAACACCTTCAGGGACGGTGACTCCACCACCTCCCTGGGCAACCTGTTCCAATGCCTGACTGCTGCTTCTGAGAAGAAATGTCTCCTAATTTCCAGCTTAAACCTCTGCTGGCACAACTACAGGCCATTCCCTCT
The DNA here is from genome assembly GCF_964211825.1 of Aythya ferina. Classification (NCBI taxonomy): domain Eukaryota; kingdom Metazoa; phylum Chordata; class Aves; order Anseriformes; family Anatidae; genus Aythya; species Aythya ferina. The sequence goes on along the minus strand of NC_140296.1, from coordinate 124,935,470 downwards.
TGTCCTATCACTATCATATTTTCTGCATTCGTTGATCACCACCTGGTCCCATCTCTCTTTGGAGCAGTGGCAGTCTTGACTGTCATTTGTCTCCCGCTGTTGAAACTTCCTTTTGAGACTACATTACCCAGCCCCAGAGAGCACTTTTGCAAGATGCATGAATGAAATAGTACAAGCTTACAGTTGCTCTTTTTAGACAAGTAGTAGGTTTCAGACTGCTTCTGCGTCAGGAAAGCAATGCACCAGAGGAGAATTATTGCACCAAGCTCTAAAACACAATTTGACACAGACTGCAGTCCATTTGCTAATGAAGAGTGGGACAAGACAGTAAGATGGGTAAAGGGAGTCTGCAAGCAATGCCCTGCTGTAAGTTCTAACAGGATATCACAAAATCAACATCCTGACCTAAAGGAGTAAAACCAAAAGTGTGTTACATACTAGCGTTGTTATGGGTGCTTGCCAAGCTGTGGCCAGATAGCTCTGGGGGTAAATGATGGCCTCGATGTATGAACTGCTGAGAACTCAGAATATGGTTAGGATGAGCAACTCGGTTCATGTTGTGGAGGACATTCATCTGCAGAAAGACCAGAGTGAGAGAGATTCAGCCCTGTGTTCACTGTGATAGAGTCTACACTGGGTGCATTCCTATCCACAGTGATCTCCCCATGCATGTACAAATGTATTTGTGCATGTATTGATCTTGTACCTCGACAGTAAACTCATTGCTGGAGTAGCGTCCATTCATCTCCGTGCAGGACAGGTGAAACTTCCTTTCATAAAGAGCAGCACCATGGTTTATGTGGTATGAGACCTGGCGTAGTATTTCCTCATAAACTGCAATGCTCTCTACCCCTAAAACCAAGACGAAATAATTGTTGTAGGGTCAGGAAGCTCCTGCTTGAAAGTCATCTGGTCTCATAACCCTGTAGCAACTAGGAGCTATAGAGAAATCCAAGGTTAGGTTAATGGGAAGGGACTAGAACTGGAGCTGTCTGCAAATGATCTGATGAAATCCCAGCTTGCACTGCTAGAACACACTTAAGGGAAGAAAGGATCAAGGACAACCACCCTGTTAAATTCTGCACAGTACGTAAGCATCGCAGCAGTCCACAACCTCTGGGATGTGCTGTCCCCCAGTCATTTCACACAGAATACTACTGGCATCTAAGAAAACCAGACCCTAAGGGCAATGGAACTAAGTCAGGAGGAGTGATACGAGCCTGAATCAGAGCTCAGATACCATATCCTAGCACTGTGTGCTGGAGGAGTCACCTCCTAAGGGAAATAGCCTGGGACTTCAAAAGCCAGGAGTTCAGCACATGGTTATATCTCAGTCTCACAAAGTACACCAACACATTGCCCTAAGTGCTTCTCCCTGTGATGCCTAACAAGTAGTGAAAGAGGCATAAATAGACATCGGTGGCCAAGGAGGACATACCTGTGATAGTGAGGTAGGCAGAGGTGTTAACAAGCTCCAGGCCCCGCTGCTGCAGCGCTGCCCCATCCAGGAGCAGATACTCCCTCTCTGGGTCCAGGTCATCTCCTACCAATGAGATCTCACAGCCATCCAAGTTGTGCACAATCTCATCTGACATTCGTGTGTCTGTCACTGAGATGCAAAAGGAAAGAAAACGGCCAGAAGCCAGTCAGCCAGGAATGAAAGCAGGAATGGTACCCACTTAGACATACTCATATCCTAAGTAATGACTTCTCTTTCTCTGGCTAGCACTTTTCTTGAGTAAAATCACTGACAGTCTAATTACTTGCTGGAAGAGTCCCCCTGGTTCTAACGACATTATTTGTGTACATGACTAAGTCACTTATATTTTGGAACAACATACTATTATGGGACTAGTTCATGGTAACATATCTTGGCTGTAATGACTGTTGGCACTGGCAAACTGAAAATTACGAATTTTCACACATTCACAGACCCTGAGTGCTCTTGAAAGCTTTCCATTCTCACAACTGCTGGTAACCAAGTTTGAGATCTTGTCTTATTTAAAATGGCAACCACTTTCTAAGACTAATCGCTTTCAGCAGGGGCAAGACCAACCTTCTCTAAGAAGCTCAAGCTGCTGAACAGAAAGCTATGAGCAAAAAAATCCTATTAGCAAAAGGGATGCAACTGGAGTGAAAGGATATGTGGAGCATAGAGTGCAGAGAAGTAATCCGAGGATGATGGAGGGAATTGAGGGAAAAGATAATTTAGGGTGTGAGGAAACTGACAGGGGAATTCAAAGGAACAAATGATACAGGAATCACAAAATCACAGAATATCCTGAGTAGGAAGGGACCCACAAGGATCATCATGTGCAACTCCTAACTCCACAGAGGGCAACCTAAGAGTTAAACCATGTATCTGCAAGCATTCGCCAAATGTTTCTTTAATGCTGACAGACTTGGGGCCGTGAGCACTTCCTTGGGGAGCCTGTTGCAGTGCCTGACCACCCTCTCAGTGAAGAGCGTTTTCCTAATATCTAATCTGAACTTCCCCTGATATAGCTTTGGGAGGGGGCAAAAAATAAGGGAAACAGGAGGAGACTGAGGAAGTGCAGGAGTGGAGAAAGTAACAGGCAAGACATCCAGTGCTGGATTCAGTAAAGGGAAATGTAGGTAAAATGTAAAACGGATTAGGAATGAGCATGGGAAAGATGGAGGAGAGAGTGAGGCAAGGAACTGGAAAATGTACAGGGAGGAGCAGAAAGGGATAAGAACCAATTAGCCTACATATTAACACACAGTGTGCCTTGCTTCTGTATTTATAAACTCTCTCCTGTTTTGGGTGCAACCAGGGGTTCTACTTCCTCTGCAGAACAGCAACACTTGCAGGTTTTTCCATTTTTTCTCTGACTCTCCCCATACTCCACTCACCAGTACCATGCCAATTCTCATCCTTCTTGGCCTCCACCTGGTGAGAAATAGAGCAGGTGATCTGGAGATTGGGGAAAAGGGGGACCCCATCAGGAGCCTCAAAGTCTGATGCAGTATGAGCAAAGTGGGCAGTGCCACTCAGTAGGATCTGGGGGGCATCAGGCTGTAGCACCACGACATAACCTTCCACATCAGGGATGGAGACACAGGACTCTTCACTGAAACACCTGAAGGAGAGAAGCAGAAAGCATCAGCTGGCCCAGCTTTCCACCAACATTGTGAAAGAGCATTGTGAAAGAGCATGCCCATTACTGGCAGCGAAGGCAATTTTTTTTTTTTTTTTTTTTTTTTTTTCTGGTAGTCTTCCCTGTGGCCTGCTGTGCCAGACAGAGAGGTATGGTAGTAATCACTGGCTTTCAGGTGACTTGGTCATATCGGCACACCACAGAGAAAATTAAAACCAGCCCACATGCCTGAAACACCATCAGCAAAGGCAGAAGTTCTGCTACCTCCATGGACTCTATTACCCCAGTATTAAAGTACCCAAATGGATACTTTAATAATTATTTCCAGAAAGACTCTTACCCATTTCAAGACCATCACTTAGAATTTAAATACAAGGTGAGGTTTAATTTTAGTCAGAAGAGATGTAATCCCCTTGCTGAACCTAGCCAGGGGTATTGCTTTATTCACTCACTTGACAGCAGTGGTGAGCCTGAGTGGGCGGACTCCAGGGGTAGCAAAGCGCAGTGAATTCATGTAAGCCACATGCTGGATTGCATGGTTGAAGGTTTCCACATCGTCACCCTCCAAGGTGAGCAAGGACTGAGAGGGGTTCACATGAACCTAGAAGCGGACAAGAAGAAAATACTTAGTATTCCCTGGCAAATGCCAAGAACCCAGGCTATGAGAGACACCAAGGAGAAAGGTGGGGAGCTGTCCGAGGTGGGGGAGCAGGCAAAGTCCTGGGAAGCAAGGCCAGGGAGGAGAGTGGAGGAGACCCATGCAAGTTGGGCAGATGGGCATACCTTCATCCCTTTGCCCAGACTGTCGAAGTCACTGTAATCAAGCCCCTCACGGCAGGCATACAGGCATTCAATAACCTCCCGGCTCTCCAAGCTACCAGGGCGCACAGTGAAGCCAGCCAAGTAACCATGGAAGTAGTGGTGTATCAACAGAGGATCTCCTGAGGGAAACATGGGACGTGGAGGGTGTGAGAGACATGGTGAGGAAGAGAACAAAGACAACAGAAAAGTGAGGGACACACAGTTGTCTCCCTTACGAGAGAGATAGAGAGACAGATGACTGCATGGGACACGGAAGAGCAAAGACAACAAAAGCCACAGTGTGAGGGACACAGAGATGTTAAGGGAGGTAGGAGAGAACAGAGAGGTGCACAGAACATAGAAATGAAAAAGGCAGTAAAAAGACAGACAATACTGAAGCGAGTAGATGACAATTTTTGGAATCCCAGGTAGGGAAAAGATGAACAGAAAGACCAGGGCAGTGACAGGTAGGTAGCATAGAGAAGTTTCTGCTAAACCACTGAATGCCAGATGGAAACAATTTCTTGTCCCCTTCTAACTCTGCTTCCTGTGAGGGCTTTCAAAAGAAACTGTATGTTCCACAGATAGTTAGGGATGAGGTGACATCTCCTGATGTCTCCAATGGCTATTGTGTTCTTCAGAGACCAACTTTAATGACCAGGCATGAGGACACTTTCTTCACATCAAAAGCATACTCCATTTCTCAAAGCAGGCTGTAGTCCTACCAGCATTTTCATGCTCTAGAGGTATCAAGGACCAATCTGCCAAATAATAAGGGTTTTCTTCCCAAAATGGCAGGAGGTGGCAGGACAGGATCAAGGAGCTGTATAAGGAAGGCACCATGCAAGAAGTGATATAGTCATGCATGGTGAAGAGGGGAAGAGAATCATCTTCTTTCTTTTCCCTACCTTGTACAGTATCAGTGGAATTCTCATTTCCCTTGATTTTCTCTTTGTTTTTCTCCTCTGTAAAAGGAGAACATTCAGACAAGCAATTATACATTGGAAGAGGGTAGTTACAGGGTCAGGCATGTTTCTACACAATTACCCATATCAGCCAGTGTGAAAGAACATCTCTGGACTCACGTACCAGGCAGTGCACCCTTCAACCCTAGAGACAGCACAACACAGATGAAAGAGCACAGTGTCCCCCTCATAAAGGGATATTGAAACTGTAACTAATACAAGAGGAAAATATAGGGCTTTTTTTCCTCCTTTCACAGCAATATCTATTCTAGGAATTAAGTGATTCCCATTTATGCAATGTGGTCCTTGCTGTGTTCTCAACAAGCCATGTTCTCCGCACTCTTTGAAATTCAGATGGTTTCAGAAGGGTGTCCCAAGCTGATTAGTATTTGTTGGATGCAAAAGGCCAGTAGAAAACAGAGCTGTGGAGAAGCAAGACTACATTAAAAGTTTGACCTTACTATCAATTTCTGCTGGAATGAAGTCAAGGAGCAGGCATATTCCTTTAGTTTTCATAGAACAGAATCATAGAATCATTAAGGTTGGAAAGACCTACAACATCACCTAGTCCAACCGTCTCCTACCACCAATATTACCCACAAAACCATGTCCCTAAGTTTTGTTCTGCTCCAGTCTTACAGGAAAACTGAAAGACATCAGACTTACATCTCCACAGAACTGGTTTTAATCTGGTAGTGGCTTAACTACGTTCTTAACCTGATCTTTCTTCTCCAACCCAGCTCTTGCACAGACTGCTTTGTGACTTCTCCATAAAGAAACTCAAGACACACAAATCACCATCAATACAACCAGCAGCATAAATAATGACCTCTGCTCTCTGGTGAAAAATTTTGATAGAAAGGCCAACACCTGAATGAGGTATAGATTTTCAACTCTCCCCCGCATGAAAGCTAGTTAACTGTCATCACATGTTCTACTGCTGCTGTCCACAAAGCTGCCATTGGCACCTGAGTTATTATCAACACGGCCTGCTGGCTTGGTCCATAAGGAGGGAAGGAACCACACTGGCTTTGGTAACAAGGAGAAAAGATGGCTGCAATGTGGTTTGCATCATTTAGTATTGGACACCATTTTTCATCTTTTCTGGCTTTCCCTCCACTCCCTTGTTTCCCACAAGGAAACAGCACAGCTCAGGGAGTGGGCACTCACCAGTCCAGCAGGCTCCAATCATGAGTGAAGGCTCCTGCCGTGGAGGATGGATGAGGCCATTGTCATGGATGAGGGCAGGGTCATAGGAGACGCCATCCACGTAGAGTGTGACAGTAGGGAACTCAAGATTGAGGGCATAATGGTGCCATTCATCATCACAGACCTATGGCATACAGCAGAAGAAGGAATCAGCAAGGGGAAGGAGGAGAAAGAGCACAGAGAAGAGGTTAACATTTCCTCACCTGCTCAAGCTTCCAGAGGAACTTCACAGGCCTTGCACTCTCCAGCAATGGCCAGTAGAGGAATGCAATTCGGCAGCCATGCACAGCCAGAGAGTAATGTGAGTAGCCATCCTCTGCCAGAGGACAAGCAAAGGGCATTACATACAATACTTCAAAGCCAGAGCCCAGAAACACACACTAGACTGCATGATTGGCACTCAGCACTGTGTGTTCACAGTGGGCTTGGCTGCTCCTAGGAAATGTGGAGGCTGAGGAAGCTATGTTCCTAAGGAGGGACCCCTTCCCAGGCCCTGCTCTGGAACACAGGGATTTCCACCTGCATGGACAATGCCTTCTAACAGCTCAGCATCACCTCCCCAGGAAAAGTGTCTCACCGCTCTGCACTGTGCTGCAGATCACCGTCTCCTCTTCCCGCCTGCCTTTGCTGGGCACTACAGCATGTTTCATCCAGACGGACAGGGTGAAGTGGTCGCTCAGCCCCTCATGGGCATGCAGCCCGTTCATCACAGGCACCTGGGCAGCCTGGCTGCCATTGAACCAGTAGATGAGGCTGCTGTCCTGGCTGTAGTGCACTGAGAGCCGTGCAGTCCAGTTTGCCGTGGGGCTAGGCACAGGCAGCAAGTCAATCTCTCCTGAGGCGGCACCTACCAAGAAGGGAAGGAGTCAGGAGTCAGGAGGACAGGAGTCTGAGAAGCCTGGGATCTAGGGCACAGAAGAAGAGGGTGGCAGAGTGCTCATTGTAACGTCCTAGGGCACAGGGAGAGGGAGAGTGGCCTATAGGCCTTCTCCTGTCTGGAGGAGGAAGGTGACTTTTCCATCTGTGCCAAAGGATATATCCCATAGACTCTGCATAATGCATAATGTCTGCATAATGAGACAATGCACATAAACCTCCGGCTTCCCAGAAAGTACAGGGAGCCCTTTACAAATACAGGTAGGGTGCCCACAGGATGCCTGTGCTCGATACAGCATGTGAGCTAGGTGTCCTCACCGCCCTGCTGACTACAGCAGATATGAGGAGTGTGTCCCAGCAGCTCTGCTGCGTGAGGCACAAAGGTATCATCGTGAATCCCTTCAGGGAAACAGGCAGGGTGCTTTGCTGCCATTGCCCTTCACTCAGGAAAGACTTGATTCACCACAGAGTTTGCGCAGTGACTTCTCGGAGTAGTTATCCCGGTCACAGCCCTTAGCCACGTGGTTGGTCTGCAGCTCCACCGTGGCCTGGATGTTCCACAGGGGCTCATCGCAGGTCTCCAGGTGAATGCTGGGGAAGAGCGCGAGGCTGCCTGCACCCGGTGTGTACTCAATCCTCTTGTTCCAGCCTAATGAAGAAGAGTGACAGAGAAGAGAAGGGTTAGGTCCTGCCAAGGACCCAGGGCCAGAACGCTTGGCACACACAAATGGCATCTATGCACCAGCCCATAAACAGAGAGATTTTTGGCCCCTTCTGCACTGAAAATCAACTTTATGCAGCTGGCATCAGTGCAAGGGAAGATTTCCTGGAAGCACAGAAAGTCCAAATTCTCATCTTCTACAGCTAGTGCCAGTGTAGCATCAATCCCTGGATTTTCAGTCTCTCATCAGGCAGAGTTGACATTTAGCTGTGTTGATTTCCCCTTAATTCCATTGACTTAGCTGACCCTGTAGACAGACATCACCTCTGAAAAAGCCAAAGATCCTCAAGATGAGCAGCCTCAAATGCAATCTACATTGAATTCTATGAGGCTTATCAAATACATAGTAGTTCACAGTAATCTAAGAAATGCTTTTCCCATGTTCAATTGCCTTCCAGTAGCTTTGCAGTACCTTAGGCAGGATTTGTGGTTTGGTGCCAGAATTTAACCATGTATATATATACAAATTTATATGTGTATACACAAACATTTTCAATCAGTAGGATTGAGTAGTTCAGCATAAAGGCAAGACAAAAGTATGTCTGGAGGTTTCATACCCTGCCAGCTGGGTTTGCAGGTGGGTTTCACTTGGATTTCCACTTCAGCATCATCAGAAGCCCGCTTCTTTCCACAGTCATAGGCGGTTACTGTGAATCTGTAGAGACGATCTCCACTGTACTGTAGCTTCTCTGTGTTCTCAATGTTCCCTGGTTAGCAACACAAAGAAATCAAGTAAGAAGAAAGTCTCTTCAAACACGTTGCTTCTAGAAATCACTCTATTTTTGATCAGCTACAGAAACAACCAAATGAAGGCAGAGTTCCCCCACAGTGACACTCTGCTATATGCTATAGCATCCCACAAAATGGCTGCTGAGTCTCTTCATGAGAGAGATGAGCGGTACTAGAGGAAGTGTGGTTCATGTATCACAGTTCTGCCAGCAAATGGGACTGGAAGAGGGAGAGCAGAGAAGAAAAGGGAGAGTGATGTGCTCGTGGCAGGTTCAGATACTTACCATCATTGTCAATCAGAAAGGGAATATTGGGGGTCAGGATCTCGTAGTAGCAGATCTGGCTGTACTGTGGTGAGCAGTCTCCATCAATGGCTTCCACGCGCAAGATGCGGTCATACAGCTTTCCCTCAGTCACTGCGACACGATACAACTTTTCCACAAAGACAGGAGCAAACTCATTCACATCATTTACTCGAACGTGCACTGTGGCCCTGATGCAGAGAAACATCAGTAAGAAGTTATTGCCTGATTAGGAACCATACACCACCCAAATTTCAGATTACATCACTCCCATAAAATGTACCAGTCTGACTTCCAGATGTCAAAGGCAAGGACAAGGAAAAAGACCTGGATTTCAGCCCAGCAATGTTGGTACATATAAGCTTGTACTATGGTTTCCCATCGCAGAGGAAGAGTAAAAGGACTGATAATGTCATCTGGACCTTCTGCCTGTATTCAGTAATGTAAGGCACCACTCAGACACAACTGTCAAGCAGTCCTGGTTTCTGGTGTATTTACTCGTGTGACTCAGCCAGTGCACAGGGCCATCACATTTTTGTTTGGTCATATTCACATGTCGAGTTACAGCATCACGGCTAGAAAAAAAATTAACCCGGGCTAAAGGAAGGGCTCCACAGCATTTTTCACTTGCATTTATGTGACAGATGACATTTTGTAACATGCAGTAACGACTGCATGGACTTACTTGTGTGATTTCTTGGTATTGGCTCCATCAGGTCCCTCTCCACAGTCATAGGCCTGGATGGTGAATGTGTGCTCTTTATGGGCTTCACAATCCACTGGTTCCTTGGCCCGGATCAGTCCCTCACCTGTAGCTTTGTCGAGGATCACAGCTTCAAAAGGCACCCCTGCCCCATGGATCCTGAAGCCACAGATTTCACCTGGCACCCACAGGTGGAGAGGAAGGGAAGAATAAAGAGCACTGAGGAGAGCACAACATGACCCTTTGCTTCCCACTCCCTGATTTTCTTCCTTTCTAACTTACACTCTCCTTTCTCCTTCATTATCATCTTATTGTGGTGCAGTTGCTGGTTTCCTAGGAGTTCCTCCTACCAGCTCTTACAGACAGACATCCATGATGTAGATTGCCCTCTACTGGAGACTACTCCCACAGCAAGATCTCTTGCCCAGCATCAAGGAAAGCTGGAGGCTACAAGGCTTAAGCTGGGGGTATGAGGGCTATACTGTCAAAGTACTGAGAGAGCACCTTAGTCCATCTCTCCACCCCTCAAGGAGGCAAAACAGGCCATATATTTCAGACAGACATCCAAAGCATGAAGATCCATGATGCCCCATCCTTCTAATACGGGATGTGCACAGTATCTCAGGGAATTACAGATAAGGTCACCTAAATCTGAGACCTCAGCTCACAGGGACCCCTTTTCCTCTTCCAAAGCTGAGGGGGCTTGCATGAAGAAGCTCCAGCCATGGAGCAAACACTAGGAATAAAAAACCTTGTAAAAGCATCAAAGCATTAGCTGTACTTTCAGGGATTCGTGCTTCCTGTGAGGGATGTGGAACTGCCAGCAAATTGTGCCCTACCAGCTTCCTCCAGCCCTCACAGACACAGAGCTGTGCATGTGATCTTTGGAAATAGCAGAACTGCGTCAAAAAGTAGCTGGCTCCACCCTCAGTTCCCCTCCCTAAGGGAAACAGCTCACAGGATCCTAAATCAAGCTGTGCCCAAATTGGCTCCAGACTTCACTGGGGACCTCCTCCGAAATGAGGTTTGGAGGTGATCGTTTCCTGAACAGAATCCAGCACAGGGATGAATGTGACCCTGCCTCTTTGGAGGTCTCTCCCTGCCTCCCACCCTTCCCAAAGCTGCTGCCCACCTACCTGCATAGCGCAGTGGAGCATCTTTGTCCAGTGCAAACAGCGGTGGGTTGAGCAGGACTGTGTTGTCATTCTCCATGATGATGCCCTGATATTCAGCTTCAATCCAGGGTTTGTGCTTATTTGCTGAGACAAAATTTGGGGTAAGGGATGGAGCACAGGATAGTATTAGCCAAAAATGACAGGTTCAATAGAAAAAGTGCAGCATATCATCCAGTGGCAGGTAGCAACCACCCCTCCCCACCTCCTTCTCTGGAAATAAAGAAAGCTGAAGTAGGCTGAGAAGAAACAGCTATTTTTCTTCAGTTCTGTTCTACCTCACTCCTGGGAGACCTCCCCCGAACCGATGTGTTCCTTCTGGCCTTGTCATTACTCTCGTTAGAAGCACGTGGAGAGGCATTTGGGTGCCCAGGAAAGCTGGAGCAATTACAAAAATGAGAGCAATAGACACGAGTAGTCTGACTCTGGAGCAAGATTCCAAATGCTAAAGCCTTTGGCTCACTGAAGCCATAATTAAAGGATCCAGGAGACACCTTCCCTTGGGGTGTCCCCAGGGGATAAGTCTTGCACGCAGCCATTACCACCTATGCCTTCCACCCTCTGGACTAAGGCCAAGGATCTTGACACATATGTCCAGGTACACTTTCAGACAGTCACCCTACACGTATAATATAATCTGCTGAGTCCCTTGCTCCTTCCTTCCCCACTCCATGGTGAGCACCATATTCCTTTGGCCCCTCCTTGCTGATCCCGTTGGCTGGAGCCCAGCCAGACTTGGCATGGAGGCAGCCGCCAGCAGGAGGCTCTGAAAAATGTCACAGGCCCAGAAATAGCAAATTAATCTTTATCACATCGGCTCCAGGGCAGGGAAAGGGAGAAATAAAGGGGGATGGGGCGGGGGGGGGGGGGGGGAGAGAGAGGAGAAAATATCGTTATAAATTAAAAACCCCTCCCCCATGCCCACTCCCTGCCAAATGGGCCTCAGAGATTATATTACATGTCCTAGTTACAACCCCCATTCCCAGATAATCCCCCACTCTCCCACCCCCCTGGAGACCGAGATTTATTACAACCAAGCCATACTCTGAGCACAGCATGGCTGGTGGGGAGCAGGAGACCGAGCCCTTCCCCTCAAGGGCACTACTGCCAATATGTGGATTCAGTCTCTGCAGCACACGTACAGCCACGGCGTCTGTGTTGGCTCAGAAGGGACAGCATCCCCTCCCATCGATCGCTCCTGCCCATCAGGCCCAGGACGTGCTGCTGGAGCTGGGTGATGGGCCAGCAGGCAGGACTGCAGCTCAGAGCGGGTGGCCACAGCTCGGCGTGGAAGCGAAGAGTGTGGGCTGGCATTTCTCTCTCCCCATATTGATTAAGATTATAGAGCATTGCGTAGGAAACCCAGAGCAACATCCACCCTGCTCAGTATGCAGGAGGAATCCTTCCTGTGTGCGAGTGCCCACGTCTCACGCCACCCCTCCGCTGCCCCCACCAGATTCCGCTCTGTGCCAGTCCCAGCCCGTGCACCACAGCACCGAGGTGGGAGTCCAGAGCCACAAATGCCGAATGTGCCCTGTTGCTGGGGTAACAAGCTGGTGGTAGAGACAGAAACCCTTTGCTGCATCCACCTGCAACTTGGGAATCACCAATCTGATTTCTTGGTATGCGAGTTCTTGGGGATTAGAAGTGCATTCAGGGGATATTTTTAGGATACAGACTCCCACCAGTTTCAAGAAAGCTCCTACAAAACCGAAATCATTTGCCAAAGGTGGGTACATATTTCAGCGTGTCAATTCACAAAGGTGAGAGAAAATACAGAGCACAAGGGGCCTTGCCTTGCAGCTGGGTCCCTTGGAGCCCGAGCAGTGCAAAAAAATGCCCCTGCCAGTATCAGTGTACACAGAGCCCTGTGCTGCACACTGTCTGTAGCTCTGTCCAGAGCACCGAAAGCACACTAAAATGTCACATTCCCTGATGACCCTTGCGTGTTTCAGATTCCCCCACCCCATCCGATTATTGTCTCGCTGACTCCCCTAGAATGAATTTCTCGTGCCTGTGTCTATGGCCACAGATCTAGTAACCTACATCCTTCTCCATCACCCTACGTGTTCAAAGAACATCTGCATGCAGAACGCTAGAGCTGTAGCATTTGGTTTTGGTCTTTTTTATTATTATTATTATTTTATTTGGCACATAAGATACTGCCTTATATAAGCAACCTGCACAATTAACACGTAACCGTGGAATAATTCCTATTGACAGATTCTAGATGCATGAACTAGAATTGGAAAATGGAGATAAGAGGATGTGTTTCTGAGACAAGAGGGATCTGTGGAGATGCAACACATCCCCTCTCCGCATGTTAAGGAAGGAAAGCTAAACCCACACGGCAAGAACTGAAACAAAAGCAAGGCAAGCGGGTGGACATGGGGAAAACGAGGAGGGAATGCTGAAAGGAGAGAGAATATACGAAAAAAAAAAAAAAAAAACAGGTGGCAAGAGCCGGGTGGAGAAAGTAGAGGGAGGGGAATGGGATGAGGGCGCTTGGAAGGGCAAAGAAAGCCCGAGAGGCTGGGGACCCTCGGAGCCCCCCTGGCAAAACGTGAGAGATGACAGCGGGGAGCCGCACCGCAACCGCAGATGGATGGACGGACAGATGGACAGATGGACGGATGGATGGACGGATGGACGGATGGATGGATGGATGGATGGACGGATGGGTGGGTGGGTGGATGAGTGGATGGATGGGTGGGTGGACGGATGGATGGATGGACGGACGAGTGGATGAACGGATGGACGGCCGGACAGACGGATGCACGGCCGGATGGCGCTGCCAGCTGCCGCTCTGCCCGCCGCGGGGGGCGGCCGGGGAGGTGTGAGGGGGGGTCTCCTCTCGGAGCTCGGCAGCCCCTGCCCCGCCGCCGCCGTCCGTGCCCGCGGCGCTCCGCTCACCTTTGTTGGCGGCGCCGCCGGGCAGCGCGGCGCAGAGGCAGAGGAGCGGCAGGAGGACGGCGGCGCGGGGCCGCGGCTCGCCCATGGCGGAGGCGGCGGCGGCGGCGGCGGCGGTGGGGGCGGCGGCGGCGGGGGTCGCTGCCCGGCCGCGGTGCTGGACGGCGGGGGCCCGGCGCGGGCTGGGCACGCCCTGAGCTGCCGGCACCCGGCCCCGCTCCGCTCCGCTCCGCTCGCCCGGTGCCGCTCGGCCCCGCCCCGGCACTGCAGCGTGACGTCACGGGCGCGGCGGCGAGCACGGACGGGGGGGGGGGCGCGGGGCCAGGTGCGGCGGGGGCGCGCCTCTACCTCGGGGGCGCGCGGCTCGACGGGGCGCGCCCGACGCCCGCACCGGCACCGGAGCCGGAGCCGGACACGGACACGGACACGGACACGGAGCCGCCCCGACGGGCTGCGTGTCCCCGGGAGCGGCGGGGAGGAGATGCCCCGCTGCTGTCCCCCGCCCCCCCGGGGCCGGGCGGAGGTGCGGGAAGCGGGGGCAGTCCCGTTTTTTTCCGCGCCTCCCCGAGCTGGGACTTTTAGCGCAGCGAGGGGCCCGGCGGCTCGCCCCAGCCCCGCTCCGTGCCGGTCCCCGCTCCCCGCTCCGCTCTCCGCTGCTCCTAGCCGTCGGTCCCGCCGCTCTGCCCCGGGATGCCGCCCAACCTCACCGGGTATTACCGCTTCGTCTCCCAGGAGAACATGGACAATTATCTCCGGGCACTAGGTAACCCCGTCCTCCTTCATCGCTTTTACTCCCCTCGGTCCCCAAAAACGTCAGCCCGCGGGATCTGGGAAGGGGAGGACGGGATCTGGGCAACCCCAAAGCTTTGGTCGTTCTGTCTGCCCCCGTCCCTGGGAGGGGGAGAGGAGGTACCCCCAGAACTGGGGCTCCCTGGCTAAAGAGTGAAGCAGCTCTGCGGGGGGGCCCAGGCAGCCCTCAGATCTCCCCGCCGTCTTGTCCTCCAGATATCAACGTGGTCCTGCGCAAAGTGGTTTGCCTCCTGAAGCCCGATAAGGAGATCATCCACACGGGAGATCACATGGTCATCCGCACGATCACCTCCCTTCGGGACTACGTTATGGATTTCGACCTGGGAGTCCAGTTTGAGGAGGACCTGGGGCCCGTGGATGGACGCAAGTGCCAGGTGAGAAGCCCACGCGGGGCTGGAGGAAGGCAGACCGGGGTGTGCTAGGACCTCAGGGACTTGTCTAGGTTTTGGTTCACAAACAAGGTGAGAGCCCAGGTCAGAGCTGGCCTGCCCCGGCAGGTCCAGGAGTTACTGATTCTATGAGTACATCACAGCAAAGGGGATGAGCACCACACAGCCAAAGGCCCAGTACTTTGGGATCCAGAGGGTACTAGTCTTTTGGGATAAAGCCCTTAAAAAGATAGAAATAGCCCATTTGTCAGTGCTCAGTTGCACATGGGAGGCAGAGGGACATCCATTCCCCACAAAGAGTCAGTCCTGAGGACTACCAGAGTGCCAAACTCCTACCATCAGTCCTAAGGAGCTACCAAAAAGACAGCAGATCCCGAAATGCGTTTGAAAATATGTCTGATGGGAACAGTCGATGTCATCGCTGGAAATCTGTACTGTCAGGACCTGCTTTTGTTGGGACCGTGCCTTCCTCCATTTGGGTTTATTTATTTTGTTTTTTTTTCAGACAACCGTGTCCTGGGAGGGTGATCAGCTGGTGTGCGAGCAGCTGGGAGAGAAGAGGAACCGAGGCTGGAGGCACTGGCTGGAGGGGGACCGGCTGCACCTGGTGAGGGGGCAGCGAGTGGCGGTGGGCGCACACGGTGCAGGTGCTGGGGGCCCCGAGCGAGCCTGCGCGGCCTCCTTCCAGCTCCTCTCGGGCTCCAGCAGCTGCTCCTCGGGAGCAATGACCACCTCCCATAAACATCCGCCTGCAGGGTTCAAAAGTTGACGGCCGTGCCCCTTCCGAGCCCGCGGGGTGCCCCGACGGGGGGATGGGATGGGGGGAGCAGGCAGGGCCGCAGCCTGAGCTCCGTCTCCTCCTTCCCCCCCTGCAGCGCATGACGGCCGAGGACGAAGTCTGCGTCCAGGTCTTCCAGAAAGTGAAGTGAAGAGGATGGATGCCCTTGGCTCTCGAGTGCGAACCGCCGCGGATTAAAGCAGCAAAACACGGCCGGAGCCAGCCGAGCCATGCGTGGCGACCTCCTTCCTTCTGCGGGGAGGGACGGGACGGGACGGGACCGGGGGGGGGCCCCCGGGGCCGGCGGTCACGGCGGGGCCAGGCCCGCGGGAGGGGAGGGGGAGGCGGCGAGGGTGGGGGGAGATGGGCACGGAGGCTCCTTTCAGAATAAGAGCCGGGAGGGAGGCAGGGAGGGCTGGAAGGAGGCAGGGAGGGAAGGAGGGAGGGAAGGGAAGGAGGGAGCGGGACGGGGGCCGCCCCACCGCCCAGCACCGCGGGTCCCCGGAGTGCGGCTGCGGGCACTCGGTGCTGCTGATCCCGTTCCGGCCCCTCGCAGTCCCCCTCCTTGTTCCCCTCCTGCTTCCCCTGGCCGAAGCAGCGCCCAGGCAGCCCCCGGCCCCCCTGCGGAAAGCGGCTGTGGTGCCCCGGGGCAGTGAGGATGGCTGAGGCTGCCCCTGCTGCGGCCGCCGATGGGGATCCTTGGCTCATGTTGCTTGCAGGGATGACGTTTATTCTCAGGGTACCAGGGTCCTCAAGCTATGAAAGAGAAATGGGCCATCGACCGCGAGGATTTGGGTGTGAATTCCAAGGGCTGGGGCAAGGGGACTAGTCCTGTGTTCACCATGTTCACTGCACTCGAGAAAATATATAGGGGGAGGGAGGCTCGGGCTGACCTCCAGGTGTAAGAAACCACTGCCTCTAGTCCCAGTACCCCTTGCACTGCCCCCCTTGGCTCTCATCGCTCCACAGCTCCTCTCTGCATTCAGAGACCGAGGGAGAGAATCAAAGGCGGTGAGGTCCCCTGAAAAGAGGGACCAGTGCCAGAGACAGAGGTGTCCTTTAGTGAGGACAACTGATGGGATATGCAAAGACAGGAAAAAAAATCACATACCTGCACCTATAGAATCATTAAGGTTGGAAAAGAGCTTCAAGATCATCTGATCCAACCATCACCTTGCTACCAATGTCACCCAAAAGCCCTCGGGGAGTTCTTTCTGAAAGAAACTTGGGGTTTCCCCCAAACAAAAGATTGAAATGTTCACTACTCAGAAATACATAGCTACTGGCACTCAAAGAGCCATGAAGTAGGCAGGTTTTGAAAATACAGGCCCTTTTCAAGATGAGAAATAATACAGGCCCTTTTTCAAGCTCCTAAAGCATAGCCCTTGAAAATACAGACCCTTTTTCAAGCTCCTGCATTGCATACAAGGAGTCCTTCTGAGCTGATTCTGATCCTCAACACCAAGCTCACTTCACCACATCCAAACCTGATATCCTCTGGGCTGTGCAATCAACAGCTAATTTCAGGCTCTGCACCAAAAGCTGGCCAAAACAGGCAGGCCTATGGGGCATGTGTCTGGCTGCTCCAGATGGACGCGTCTCAAGCTATCCACCCTTGCTTTGTCAGCTGAACTACTCTCCCAGTACTCCAGATGGTGTCACCAGGGTGGAGGGCAGCAAACACATGGGATATTTGCCATGAAAATGCCACCAGGAACTCCTAGTAGTGACCCTTGGATATAAGATTCCTGTCAAGAACACACTGAAATGATCAGCTTCCTTAAAAATGATCCTAAAACACTTCTGCCCATCTATTCTTTGCACGTGAACATCCTCTTCCCACCAGCAACCTGTTGGTAACACATCTCTCAGTAGTTTCTAGTGCTTCTCAGCTTCTTTTCAGAAATGGTGGTCTCTGAGTAAAAGCTTCCCTTCTGGTGGGACAGTAAGCCACAAGAACCTGCTCTAGTGCAGCACAGAAGTGAGGCTGCCCAAGAGTTGTTCATCAGGCAGGGGATATATTCAGAAACCAGGAAGTATCAATGTAACATCCCCTGCTTAATCTTAATTCTGATGTGTGAGGCCATGCACTATTGCAGGAGCACTAATTACATGTTTATGTGCTCTTTTCCAGATAATAACTCAAAGACATTTTGATGAACAGTTTTTTGAGTCTTCAATACACTTCCATAAATATCCTGGGGAAAAAAAATCTTCATTCTTTTTAACACTATTTTCATACCCATATTCAATATGTTTTTGTAGCTGTGGATTATTCCCTATAATTTCAAAGCAAGAATGTCATTAACTTCTCTGTATCTGTAATTCTAAGGAAAAACACTAGAATGCTGTTTTACCTGTTACTCCAAAATCTGAAAGCCATAAAATTTTAAACTTCATGAAGTTGGTGGCACACAGTACAGGGCTTGGACACTGTCCTGATAAAAGCCTGAAATGTGTTTGTAAATCACTATCTTTTCTCATTCCCTCATTAAATAATGAAGGCCTTATCTGTCTTGTTTCTCCTAAAAATGCTTCAGGCTTTTGCAGAACATGCAGTGAAGAGGCCTTGAAAAAGGACTTGTTATCAGAAGGTTTATAATTCTCCAGGTCTGTTCATTTCTATTCATACCTATTCAGCTCAGAAGTCTGAAGTTTCTTGCTTTCCCTGAAGAAGCTACCAGTTCCCATCACAAAAAGTTAAAATAAATAAATAAATGAAAATAAATGAAGCACTCTTCAGCAAACCAGAAATTGTTTAAATTAAACAATTTGTTAGTACTATAATTTCTAGACTTCTTATGCCAGAAGACTTCCAAGAAGGAGTGGGAGAGGCTATAGGACGGCATCTTTAGGAGCAAACAAACTCTTAGCAGCTGCTAGGATGCAGATAAAGTCATCGCCAAAGGTCTCCGGTAATCATTTTTCCGCCCTTTTCTGTAGAAGGGAAGGATGGCATCTGCCTGGCCGGGATTTAACAGCCCCCAAAAGCCCTCTGAATGTTTCCCAGGTCGGTGCCCGCAGCCGAGCTACAGCAATTCAGCAGCAGAGGGCAGCAGGCTCCGGGATAAGAGAGCCTCGTCCCGTCCAGGCTGTGTGCATTCCGACTTTTCTCTTCCCACCCTCTGCCTCTTCCCACCTCTGTCGGGGCGAAGGGCTTGCAGCCGCTCGGAGCTCCGGCCCGGACAGCAGGCAGGACGGGAGAGCTGTGGGCACCCCGGAGGAGCGCATGGAGATGTGAGTGTGGCCAGCTGGGGAAGGGGGACACACGGTGACATCTTCCCGGGAGGGAGCTGGATGATCAGACTGTTCCAGGAAGGAGGTCAGAAAGGCTAAACACATGCTCACTAGCTCTCCATTAAAACTTTGCTAGCATGTACAGTTTAGGATCTTCTTGGCCAGTCTTTTCATGAGGTCTGAGCAATGAGCATGTTTTGGAGGAGCACATAGTCCTGCTCCCCAGAGAGGGAGAGGGAAGGTCTGCGGGCTGAGAAAAAAAGATGAAAGCCAATTTTTGAAGAAGGGGGGCTCAGGCATGACCGGGTAGTATTGCTCCTTAGCAAACTGAGCTTGAGACCTTCAGACCCTGACCAAGTTAACTGGGCAAAGACCCTAAGCTATCTATTAGTAATCAGAAATGACCCACTGGCCCAGAGCCAAGGGGAACCACACTTTTGCTGGTTCCAAGAAACTGAGCCCCATGACTGGTGGCAAGAAACAGCAATTGCTCAAGGAAATCAGCTACGTTTCTTCAAACTGCTTCTTGGGCTGATGAATCTCTTTGGCTTAGATCGCAGAGCCTTACTGGAATTACGTGCTGTTGTCTTCATTTCAGTGATCCTGAGCGATCCAAGCCAAAATCTGGACCTGCAGCTAGGCCTCCCGTGTTTTTGCATTCTGCTAGGCAGTGTGCAAGTCACTTGCAAAGTCTCCCCCGATTTCAGATGACTGAGTTTTGTGCTATGTCATGATGTAGTTGCCATGTTTACAGGCACAGTCCTTTTCTCCTGTGGGCCATCCTCTTTTTTGGAGTGACCAGTTCCAGTCCAGTGCCAAGAAAACTTTTTGGGGAAATCCGATCCCCAAATTATCCCAAGCCATACCCCAACAATAACATCAGCAGCTGGGATATCATTGTCCCAAAAGGCTATGTGGTGAAGCTGACCTTCAGATACTTTGACCTGGAGCCGTCTGAGTCCTGCTTCTATGACTATGTTAAGGTATGTGGATAGATCCCTGGGCCAGTGGGGAGATAGAAGTGGGAGTCTAGTGACACCTGCATGAAACCACTGCTCATTCACAAGGCCTCCTCTCATGCTTCCCACAGAAGGAGGGAGCTAAAGGTGGTAACGGGGGAAGGAGGCAAGTTGTGGCTGGGTAATATTGATGCATAGAGAAGACTCTTATGAGGCTACAGAGATTTCCCCTTAACTCTGACAGATCAAAGCAGACAAGAAGAACTTGGGCCGATACTGTGGACAGCTTGGGTCAACCACAGGCAATCACCCGGGAAGAAAGAAGTTTATATCTCAGGGAAACAGAATGCATGTGGAGTTTCACTCTGATTTCTCCAATGAAGACAATGGCACAGTCATTCGCTACAGAGGCTTCCTTGCCTATTACCAAGCTGTGGGTGAGTAGGAGATACCTTATCATGCCTATGTGGGTCCTACTAATTTCCCTCCCTGACAGGCAAATCAAGAGAAGCCTTGAGCAAGGATATGGATCTCTGTGTCCTTTCAGTGTCCAGCAGACAGCTTTGACACTTCACCCCCCTTATCCCAGCATCTCTTATCTTTTCAGATCTGGATGAATGTGACCCTAACACTGCTGCTGAGGACAGTGAGGGGCCTCGGTGTCAGCACATTTGCCACAACTACGTGGGCGGCTACTTCTGTTCTTGCCGGCCTGGCTACCAGCTCCAAAGTGACCGCCACTCTTGCAAAGGTAAACTGAAAGCTTGAAAGATCAGATGGACTAAGGAGGGTTCCAGGGCAGGACCCCTACAGCCAGGAAGGGTGGGGATGCAATTAACAGGGCAGCAGGTGGTACAGCCCCACATTGTTAAATCTGTTTTCTTCCCCTACCCCAGTGGAGTGCAGCAGTGAGTTGTACACAGAGCCATCTGGGTACCTGAGCAGCCCTGAGTATCCCCAGCCCTATCCTGAAGACCTCCGATGTAACTACAGCATCCGCCTGGAAAAAGGCCTGTCTATCATCCTGAAGTTCCTGAAACCCTTTGAGATTGATGACCACCAGCAAGTTCATTGTCCTTACGATCAGCTCAAGGTACTGGTCATTAGCAAACCCACCTTCCAGCCCTGCTGCCAGGCCTGGGCAGGAACTGTGAGACCACCACTACTGGCACAAGAAATTTAGAATCAATACAAGAAGAATGCCCCAGAATGAGAAACTAATCTGTTCCCTTGTCCCTCCCTCAGCTCACTTAATTGCCATTGTCCTGAGATCAAGAGGCCCTAGGTCACAGGCTCCTGGGAGCCAAAAATATCACCCTTCTTCCAGTTTTATCTTCCTTTGCTTTAGTCTCAGGATTCAAAGGGCTCTGATTGTCATGACAGAGGAGAAGCAGAGCTTGTGGTAGGTCAGTCCTTTGTTCTGATCTGACAGTGCAGACATCAACAAAGATGAGTCAGACAGACAGCCCTGTCCACCACCACGGGCGCTTTGGCAAACTTAGTCTGGATTGAGAGAGGGGAACCAGAGCAAAGCTGTGTATTTTTCTGTCCCCGTGATACATGTCTTCATCACCAGATCCAAGCACAAGGGAGAGAGATCGGTGAATTCTGTGGCAAGGAGTCGCCCGGCAGCATTGAAACCAAAAGCAATGAGGTGGACATACTCTTCCTCACCGACGAGTCAGGGTTCAGCCGTGGCTGGAAGATCCACTACACCTCAGAGAGTAAGATGTTCTTCTCCAGAGACTACTACAGCCTATGTACAGCATTTGTTAACACCCACTCACCTCACCCCATTTTCTAACAGAAATACGGTGCCCGCAGCCTGTCCCACTGGATCAGTTTACTGTCATCAGAGACCTGCAGCCTGTGTATCGATATCAGGACTATTTCATCGTCACCTGCAAGACTGGCTATAACCTGATGAAGGTAAGACCCCTTCTCCACTCCCTTCAGCCATTTCCTGGCATCTCTTCAGTCTGAGCAAGTCCTTAACTTCCAGTAAAATTTTCTTTGGAGATTTCACTCCCGGCAATCTTTCGGTTTCTGTTTCCCCTTGCCTATTCAGGCTTTTTTTTTTTTTTTTTTTTTTTTTTTTTTTTTTTTTTTTTTTTCCCAGTGTTTTCTCTTTTCCTAGCCCCCTTCTTTGTGCATTTACTTTCCCACAAAGAGGCAAGCCCTGGTAGATGAAAGAACAAAGATCCCAAGAAATATTTGTAAGCAAGAGTCTCTCTTTGGAAGGATATGAAATCAGACTGGAAGCAGAAAATGCTACCTGCCTCCCTACTCGTCCCAATGCCAGGACTGGGTAGCACCCCAGACCTGTCACGTTTTTAGGGTTGCTGGCTGCTTATACCTTGGGTTACTATGAATAATTTGTAGCCTGTGGCAAACACAGGATGGAGGAAAGGCAGCAAAGGGAGAGGCCAGCAACTGGAACAGTTTGCTGCAGGGAAACTCTTGGACAGCAATGGGAAGATGGACAGATAGGATAATATATCTACGTGGAGAAGGGAATATAAGGCTCTGCACAGCCAGCAATATTTTGTTTGTTTGTTTCTCTTCCATGCAGGGCAGCCAGAAACTGCTGTCCTTCACTGCTGTCTGCCAGGCTGATGGAACATGGCATCAATCCATGCCCCGCTGCGAAAGTGAGTGAGCTGGGAACTGGGGTGGTCCCCCTTGCTGTGCATTGTTCTCCCAAGTACATGGGGGTGTTCAGCCTCAGAGACACAATTTGTCTTCAGACAGAGACTCATTCTGATTGGAAGGATCTGTGAAGGTTATCTAGTCCACTATTAACTTTTGTTACACCTCCTGCTTGCAAAAACTTGTGTTTTCCCTCCCTTTCAAAAATGCATAACATAACACACACACAAAAAAAAGTCAACGCATAACATTTAAAAGCAAAAGATCCCAGTTTGGGATCCATTTTGGAAAAGCCACTCACTGCCCCCTGTACTAACTGGTCCTTTCCATCCTTCATATCATGGCCACAATCCAAGTCAAGCCTAAACCTGCAGGTATTAAGTCTGTCTTTGTTTCATCTTTTTTTTTTTTTTTTTTTTTTTTTTTGTAGTTGTGAAATGTGACAATCCTGCAGAATTGACCAATGGGGTATTCAACTATGTTAACAAACCTGCAAACAACAACTACCAGTCAGTGATCGAGTACCAGTGCAATGAGCCATATTACCACATTGTCACCAGAGGAGGAGGTGGTGAGTCCCAATCCCACACAGATAATGAAATATGTTAATGAAAAGCCTGCTCAGATATCCAGTTAGAATTGTCCTAATCTCTGCTCCCCAGGCTTAGGGCTCTTGCTTTCCTCCTGAAAAGACTCTCCCAACCTTTCCTTGGCTCTGCAGCATAGGTTCTGAGGCTTGCTCTCTCAGCCCATTCCTACCCTGCTTCATTCCTAGAGACCTTTACATCTCTCCTCCAGGCTCTTGTTAACTTTTGTGGAAGGTCCTAGTCATGATTCTCATATTAGCCATCTATAGTCATGATTTATTTTTCTCTGGTGGATTTCATTCTTTCACTGAAGCTTGAGGTAATCAATAATATGCTGAAACTTGATCACAGAAGTCCAAATTGCTACAGATACAAATAAATAAACTCAAACTCCACTCCACTGTAATGCTGTTTACTCTCTCTGGAAAATTGTCCAACAGTAGAGACATCTAGGGACTTAATAACATACATGCAGAAAAATCTATTTTTATGTAGAATGTCAGGAAAGTTAAGGCAATATTCAAAACCATTCACTTACCTTCTTTTTGCACCTGAGACATGATTTGATGACACAAGAGCTTAGGTTACAGGAAAAGTATAAAAAGTTCATGATTTCCTCACCCTGACTGCTCATGTAGCCTCCACACACACACACACAAAAGAAGTAAATTTTTAACCTGATTCAGTTCCTGGATATGGTTGCCAGCACAGACTTACAAACAGTTGTGCAGCATGCCTCAGGGAGCTGCACACTGGCATTGGGGTCAGGATCAAGCAGCTGAGGGGTGCTTTAATTTGGTACTAATGTTGAATTTGATTAGTTTTGCACCAGAGTTTAACTCCTTACTATAGAGTCAGAGCTCAATCTGAACAGGAGCAAGTAAATATCAGCACTAGCACGTGTAAAATTCTGATAAAAAGTGATTGTGGTTTAGTCAATTTTCAAAGAGAGCAGCAAAGAGTTTCTTGGAAACATTTAATACAGTAAACATTGTATAAATGGCATATAAATTATTTTTAGTCACTGACACAAACTTTCTAAGAAAAGCAATAATTTTGGAGGTTGTGGAATTTGCTTTGAGAGATGACCTGCAAGTTAGCTGACCTGCAATACTGCCTCAGAAGTAGCTACTGATTGTGTACCCTAACAGATTAATCTTTTTCCTGGTTCTGGAACAAAACACTCTATCCTATTCTTGCAAACAGCAGCAACCAGAGACTTGAATCTGAAATCCACGTCTCTACTTCTCTCCCTTCTTTGGGCTAGATAAGGTCAAACAGTGCTCTGTAAGCACATGAAGTTCACTCAGCTGGCTTTTTAGGCATTACGTCTCTAGAAGCGGTGCCTGAACTTTCCTGTTCTTCACTTGGAAATGAAGTGCTTTGAGATACACAGGCTCTTCCATATGGACACGTTTCAGACTACACCACAGGCTTTTCCTGGGAAAGGGTGCCTCTGGGATCTTAGGGCTGAGTGGGACACCTTGAAGAGAGGAACCCCTTCATTCTTCCCACCCTGTGGTGACAGGGCTGGGCCTCATTCACTCCTGTCTCATCCTACAGGCAGGTTCACCTGCTCTCCTGAGGGAACCTGGGTGGATCAAGCCGGCCAGGGGAGGATTCCTGCCTGCTTGCCAGGTTAGTAAAAAACTATGATTTTTGACTGGTTTTTACTAATCCATACTTATCATCAATACCAAGCAGGGACAACATGCAGGAAGGAGAGTGAGGATAATGTTGTCAGTGAGGAAGGACAGGGAAATTCATCCAGGGAGGCAAAAGTAAGGTGATGTGGAACAGTGGTGGTATAGGAAGGAGAGAGACAAGCCAGGTCAACGAAGGATGTCATGATCTCCTTGTCTCTCTCTACAGTGTGTGGGAAGCCAAACCATCCTGTTGCTGAAATCCAGCGGATCTTGGGCGGCAAGCAAGCAAAGAGAGGCAGTTTCCCTTGGCAGGCTCTGACTGGCATCCATGGACGTGGAGGTGGAGCACTCCTGGGCGATCGCTGGATCTTGACTGCTGCCCACACCATCTTGCCCAAAGCGTCAGGAGGAAACGACATAAGCCTAGACCAGCTAGCAGAGGAGGCTAATGTTTTCCTCGGCCACACAGATGTAGATGAGCTCCACAAGATGGGTAACCACCCTGTGCGCAGGATCTTTATCCATCCAGATTACAACCCTAAAGATGAGCACAACTTCAACGGGGACATAGCACTGCTAGAGCTGAAGCACCCGGTAACCCTGGGCCCTGACGTACTGCCCATCTGTCTCCCAGATACTACCAACACCACTTTCTACATGGATGGGCATATGGGCTACGTGAGCGGCTTTGGTGTGGAGAAAAACTTTCTTTCAAATCACTTGAAGTACGTGAACCTACCAGCTGTTTCCCGGGAGAAGTGCCAGAGCTGGCTGGATAGTAAGAGTGGACGGATGCCTATGGTTTTCTCTGAGAATATGTTCTGTGCTGGCTTCCTCACAGTCAAGCGGGATACCTGCCAGGGGGACAGTGGGAGTGTCTTCACAGTGCTAGACTCAGGAAGTGGACGCTGGGTGGCTACGGGGGTCGTTTCTTGGGGTATTGGCTGTGCCCAAGGGTATGGCTTCTACACCAAGATCCTCAACTATGTGGACTGGATCAAAGGGATAATAAGGGATGATACAATCTAAATATTCCTGTGTAGCTGAAGAATCACTGATACCATATAGATTTCCAGACACAGCAAATCATATCCAAAGCTTTCAATGATGTCCTAAAGGCTTTTCAAACACAGAGACCATGTAACCTTCATCATGAGCACTTCTGAAAGCCAACATATTGTTTGGCAAATTCTTGGTAACACTGTTACCAAAGGGTGTGTCCCATTAGCAGTTTGTGGGTGTTCCAGTTCTTCCAAAAGCAATCTTATTGTTGGATGAAGCTTTAATATCAGAAATCTCATGACAGCAAACATGCTATTGTGTGAAGTGCTGGCAATATCATCAGACTACTGCAGTCTACATCTGTAGTCCCCATTGTGTGGGAAGTTTGTAGTGCAGCAAACCTTCTTGAAGGCTGTGGTGCTTTGTGCTGAGTACAGTGTGTATATGCCCATTGGCAACAGTAAGATTCTATGAATATTAAAATAATTGCTGGAGAAACCAGGTGTGTTATGCTTTTCTGTCTTTGGTTTTTACAGCTACTAAATATTCCCCATAACTGAGAGCAACTTATGGACTTTATCTATATAGGGATTGCTCTATCTACCGCTATCGTGTTTCCAGCTGTGCAAAGGCAAGTGGCAGTTACTCATCTCTCACAAAGCTACCATTATCTTACCCGGTCTGAAACGCTAAATGGCCCCAAGGGAGGAAAAAGTCATCTGTGTAATGCCACATTCAAAAGGCAAGGAATACAACAATCAGTCTTGTGGAGAAAAGATCCAAGGAACATTTCCTGATCAGAATTTGCCAATGGGTTTTTTGTGCTATATGGAATAAAGCTCTGACTGCAGGACAGTAGCTCTAAACCGACTGACTCAGAGGGATGTGTCTACTGTTGTGGGTATTCTCTGCAGTTGTGTCTTAACTAGTTTTGCTACTGCAGAATACCCTACCTTTTTATTCTGACAGAGGAACCCTGTGAGGTCATAGTTGCCTTCTCACTTTGTTTTCTGTGAGATCCACCTCCAGATCTTCTCCAGCGTCAGGATGTCTCATTTGATTTTAAGATAATATACTGTGGGGAGTGATCTATGATATTCACACCTTATATAAATTCACCTGTGATCTCCAGGAGTCCGTACTCTGTTGATTTTGCGATTTGTATGGGCAAAAGGGAGCAAGAGCATGTAAACATAAGGTGTCCAGTTGCACAGGAGCAAAGGATAAACCACAGTCATTGGGGTAAGAAGGGAGACTGAGGCATATACAGTTGTGGGTATTCCATATTCCAGGAACAGAATTTATGGGATGCTCTGTGAGTTCAAGTGACAAAACCATCAATATATTCAACTCTTCAGTCCATGTAAAAATTGGGAAAAAATATGAGAAGACATCTTAAGAATCTCCTGCTTTGCAATAGGCTAAGAAAATTTGGGATCTGAGGCATGGAAAATATACAGTTTCCCCAAGTCTCTATAGAAACTGTGACTCTCATAGGAATAGCAATCCCAGCTAAATAGGTTTCTTTCCTGTTTCCTGCTCCTGGATCATTCAACCACACTTCTTTTTGTCTTCTCCTCTGCTCTCCTGAATTGATTTCAGCACTTTGTCTTCTTGTCCTTTTCCAAAAAGATTGGAGTTAATCAGTGGGCTAGGGAGTAATCATGCAGTGTTGCTTGCCTGAGTGGTTTTGTAGTCATAGAAGCTAAGAAAATGTCATACCTTAGACTGAAGGTCATTTTTTCAGAGCTTCTACTGGATTAAATTTTCCAGTATTGTACATTATTGGGCTATTTCTTAGGCTATTATTAGGTGCAGAACCTTTCCCTAACCCCCAGTCTGACCCTCCCCTGTCCCAGCTCCGTGCCGTCCCCTCGGGTCCTGTCGCTGTCCCCAGAGAGCAGAGCTCAGCGCCTGCCCCTCCGCTTCCCTCGTGAGGAGCTGCAGGCCGCCATGAGGCCTCCCCTCAGCCTGCTCTGCTCAGGGCTGAGCAAACCCGGGGACCTCAGCCACTATTCATATGTCTTCCCCTCTAGACTCTTCACCATCTTTGTTGCCCTCCTTTGGGCACTCTCTAATAGTTTTATGTCTTTCTTATGTTGTGGTGCCCCAAACTGCATACAGTACTTGAGGTGAGGCCGCACCAGTGCAGAGCAGAATGGAACAATCACTTGTCTCAATCAGCTAGCAACAACAATGTGCTTGATGAACCCCAGGATAATCTTGATCTTTTTGGCTGCCAGAGGACACTGTTGATTCGTGTTCAACTTGCGATCAACCAGAATCCCCAACATGGGCTAAGACTACAGCCTGAATTGTCCAGGATGGACAATTCCCTTTTGTGCTCCAAAAGATGAAAGCTGAGATGAGCCCACCTACCTAACATTTTGCTTGTTACATGTATTAAGAAATTTAAGGTGTCTGAGTTGAATGCAAGATTCTATATCAAGTATCCCAAGAGTTGCACACATCCTCCTCACTATTTCCTAGACTCATAAAAATTTAGGCTGGAAGAGGAGGTCTCCAATCCAATCCTGTGCTGACAGTAAGAACAACTTCAGAGCTTCAGGGCCTTGCCTGGGCAAGTTCTGAAGATATCCAGGGACAGAGATTCCCCAGTCTTTTGTAGCACTTGTTCCAGTTGAATGAACTTTGAATATCTTATGCTTAGCTTGATTCAGAAACCTGAAGCCCTTGATGCTGGTAATGGTTGGTTAATGAGCTGCAACCAGCTCAGAAAAACTTCTTAAAGACTCAGGTAGAGGAGTAAGGTAGCAGAAGTTACAGCTTGCCAAAAGCTGTCAACATGTTGGTTCAACATGTGACTGGACTCTTAATTAAGTGAGTTTCAATGAGAAATAGGTCTAGACTGAGAATAAGACAATACACACATGGGAAGCAAATTTGGACATTCTTTAATGCTGTTAGATATTCTGAACAATACAGGAAATAAAGGAATCAGAAACCAGGCTTTGAACCTATCCTGGAAACCAACAATTATTCTCTCTCGTCTTCATCGTAATCTCCCTGTCAGGTAGGGCATGAGTAGTTCTTCTCCAAGCGGGAAAAAATGGGATAGAAGAAATGAGAGGAAGCAGAAGAAGGAGGCTCCTTATGCAGAATAGCATCTTCATGTTATGTTATTATGAGTGGAAGAAGTAAGAGAAATTCCTTTCCCAGTCACGATGACAGTGGGGAAAACCAATACATATTCCTGACTCCCCACTCAGCACAGACACAATGAGTTGTCCTGTTATACACAAAATTGAACAGGATTGTAGCCAGCCTTCCTACCAGAACAGGTGACGATCACATTTAGGAAGCGTGACTGCGCTAAAGGGAGAAAGAGCTAATCCTGTAAAGCTTCTGTATTCTCATGCTTACTCATGGTCTCTGTAATCCAGTCCAGGTAACGTACTACCTTGGTGTAAAGACCAAAGGTGCCACATCTTGGTCCCCAGGAGATCAGCCCAGCCACATAGTACCGGCTATTATCCAGAGGATCTTGGATGGAGTAGGCTCCACCACTATCCCCCTTACAGCTGTCCTTGTCACCACCAGCACAGATCATGTTGTCAGTGAATCGGTAAGCACTGGAATCAGCAGGGCCCTCTGGCTTCACAGAACGGCACTTGTCCATGTCCACCACAGGAATCTGAGCCTTCCAAAGATAAATAGGTAGTCTTCCTCTCTCTTTCTGTCCCCAGCCAGCTATATAGCCTAGAGTCCCTTTTTGTAGCTCATATTCAGGTGATTTACCAGGAAGACAGAGGGGCGAGATGTTTGGGCCCATCTTCACGGGATCCTTCAGCTTCAGTAGTGCAATATCATTATCAAAATCGGTCCTGTAGGTGTCTTTGGACAGCTTCTTCCAGCCCGGATGGATGAACGAAGCCTCTGCAACCAGCTGCTGGGCATCCCGGTACAAAGATTCTCTACCGACATTGATTACACCAATAAACATGTCAGGCTTGTCAAATCCCTCCAGCACATGAGCTGCAGTCATCACCCATCTTTCAGAAATAAGCACACCAGCTCCTCTTGGGTGATCAAAATACACCTGCCAGGGAAAGTTGCCCTTTTCTGCACGAGTGCCTCCAAAAATCTTTGCTGTCTCTCGGACGGGATTACTGGGCACCCCACAGACTAGAAGGAAAAGGAAAAGAGAGGAACCAGACGAGAAAATTAGCAGTTACAAATAGGTTTTCTTTGGCACTACTAAAAAGCCCAGTCTCCTCCTTCCTCTGTCTTCTAAATTATTCTGATGCTGTGTAGTCTTTGTTTATATTCTGTCATAGAATTTGCAACAAACATTTACAGAGAAATTCAAGAAAATACAAGCAAAAATCCTATGAACATTCAATTGAGGCTGAAAATGGTTGTTCTCAAATTCTTGGTCTGGAAAGTCAAATATTCACACCGTTGTCAAACAGCAAGGGTTGGGTATGTCAAAGCTCACAATTTCATTGCACTCTACTTAGCATTTTTATTTTGCTGAGTTACATTCCATAGGTATAGGTAAATAATTTTAAAATATTAGAAAAAAATATTTGTTTTAGTTCTCAGAGCTATGACACTACTATTTAAAATGATTTTTTGGGGAGGGAGGGGGAACTACAGATAGTCTCAGTTTAAGTGCTCAAATTTGTTATTGAAGTTTTACCATTTTCTCTCTATATTCTTTTAGTGTGTCAAATCTTAAGCAAGGGTTCAAAGGAGATCCTATCTGTGAGTCTTGTTGGTGCAGAGGTGATCTGTGCTTTTTGAGTAAAATGTTCTATAAGGTCTTGCAGAAGGTGAGCATAAGGGCAAGAATAAGGCTGATTATTCTTACATAGCTAGGAAACTGATTGCTTTACACATCTGCTGATTTACATTGAACTCTGTGTCATATTAACAGAGATCAAAGAATTATAGCTGGTAGGTAGCTTCCAACTTAAATGAAGAAGAAGAAGGGACCTCTCAATGTCTCTAGTTTAACCCCCTGCTCATCCCTAACTGCCCTTCCCCCACCATCCTATCTGTAAACCAGGTTGCTCAGGGGGTTTGCCAAAGTGGCTTGTGAGTATCTCCAACGATGGTTATTACCAAGCCACTCTGGCCAACAGTTCTTGTGCTTTGGGGGAACATTTTACCTTAAATACGGTCAAAATTTACTTCATTGCAACTTGTGCTCATTGCCACTTATATCACCGTGTCCTTCTAAGAAAAGTCTGTCTTCACACCCTTTGTAACCCCCTTTTAGGTTGCAAACTCCCTGAGTTTCATTTTTCAATTTGTCTTTTGCACTATGCGCTGTCATAGTCCAAGTCATATTCAGCTGAGTCTTGTACTTTAAAATGCCCATGAGGTTTTGGGGGTTTGGAGTAGCAAAAACGCATCACATACAACTAGCAGTAGGGATGCCGCCTCCTCTAAGAGTGGTTGATAAACTGATAAACAGTGTCCAGAATATATAAGATTTTAAATCCTCTTTATGAGCTGGAAGTTAAGCCCCAGCTATAACTACCAGCAGTCAGGAGCAGTAGTACCCATGCACTTTCCTCCTCAATTTCCCTCATATGTACAAAGAGAGGGTGAGAAAGTCCTGGACAGGGATATTGCTTAAGTATTCAGACCCACTGAGTGCTACTAAATACTGAAGGACATGTGCTCTTTTAAGCATTTAGGCCTCAAGTGAAAGCATTGTAAGTCTTTTCCTTGTAGTGCTGCATCATTAGTGCTCAATGGACAGCTGAACCCAGGGAGGGTTTGAAGAGAAGCTACAGCTCTCAGTGTAGCTTAGGAATGACTGAAGAAAGAAAGGTCTGACATTGTTGGACATCTCTTTTGCCCCCTAAACCTTTTTGATACCTTCAAAACTGTCAGAGATCTAAAGCACCGAACAACTTGAGAATGTGCACACTTGAAGGAGGGAAAACAGGTGCAGGAACAAAAAATTAATGAAGTAGTAGTCTTCACATACTACATGCATATATGCACAGATTTTGGTAGTACCTGCAACACATTTTGGTAGCTCGGTTCCCATTTCTTCGTTGATCCATTGTCCACTGGCTGAACATTCATACACCACTTGGAAAACACAAGAAAAAAGAGTGCAAGAAAAATACAATTGAGATGAAAAGAGGGTAGATAGTGTTACTGTATAAGATGATGTATTAACCTTCTCAACTCCAAAGCAAACACAGCTTGCTAAACATTGCTGAGATCTCTCTAGAAGTTGACAACCCCACCACGGGGCTTCTGCCCCTGTTTTGGAGAGACCTCCTCTAATATGCTTCTTGAGTCATTTATTTCTCCACCAGAAATGTGTGGCAAAAATCTCCATGGTTCATACAGCAGGCAAATGGAGATAGAACTTGCTAGTAGGTCTAAGGTCAACAGCCCAACCATAGGCAATATGACAGTGTATTGAACATAAAGGCAACACAAAACTACTGCCTGCAACCCTGCACCAATAAGAATCTTTGTCTAGTCTTGACCTGATGGGATATAATCCTAGTCCCGTGGCAATGCCAGTACCATTTCTTAGGCCTTTCACCAAATAAATTTGTTTATGTAGCAGACACAATACTTACCTTCCCCTTCATTTTTTAGGGTATAGTAAGGTGCATTACAGTGATACCGGACAGCAGCTTTGTACAGAGGCTCATGAATTTCAGAGACATATTCAACTTGTCCATTCTCAATAGGAAGTGGTTCACCACAGTTCACAGCTGTAGAGAAGAAAAACAAATGATCAAAGACAATTGAAGGGGCACTCCACCCAACAAGCTGTATTATTCTGTAGTATGGGGAACTACTCAGCTCCTCTGGTCCCTGTATGGTCATCCATGCTTACTTCCTTTGTTCTTTCAGCATTCTTACATCCCAGTCCTTCACTGTCCTACTAGTGTGAAGACGTGTCTAGAGCCTAAACACTCCATTTCAGTCTGCTTCCCACAATACAGAGAGAGTTCACTTACGAATACAGCTGAAATGGGAGTTGCTCCATTCACCATTGTCCTGACAGCTGGAGTAAAATGTCCTGATGCTGTCTTGTTTCTAGGGAAAAGAATATGACCTATGTAAGTAACTGGCCATGAAATATACCTGAAATGGGCATGGGCACTTCAGTGAAGGGTTCTCAGAATGCTGCAGTGTCTGGAAGAAGTTTCCACTTCCTACAGGTGTGGCAAAACCTTTGAGTCCCAAAGGTGCTCAGGACACCTGATGGGAAATAGCAGCAGGAAGCTGCTGAGAGGGGCAAAGAGGGTATATGCTTTTGTGTGTAACTTACCACTACAATTTCATAGCCTTCCACACAGGTCACCTTCACACTGTCCTCGAAGGTATACCTGTCCTTCTTTGGGTCAACAACAGAGTTGGAGATGACACTTGGGGGACAGGTTATGGCTGTGAAAAGACAAGAAGAAAACAATGATTCACTGGTTCAAGATTTACTCTCCCTCCAGTTCCCAACTTCTTTCCTACCAGTGATTATTCCCCCTAGTTAACAGGCACCCTCAGTTTAGTTAATAGTTCCTCAGCTCTGACTAGCAAACCCAGCACGTGTGAGCATGTTAACATGATGTTGTACCATGAATCTGATCTGGAGCAAGGTCTCCCTAACTCAGCAGCAGAAGGAATACTTTCCCAAGTGTTTACTCACGATCTGCATAGTAGCGAATTTTCCAGCCTTTATGCTGTACTGCCTGGTCTGTCTGGAAGATTATGTCAAGAATGTTGTTCCTAGTCTTGATTTCAGAAGGACCTGGGAATGTGTTGCCACAATAGGGACCAAAACGCTTCTCTCCAGAGACAAGCTGTGAAAATAACAAACAAGAATAAATGAAAAAATACCAAAAGTATTCTCAAGAACTTCAAAAGACAGAGTAGATGAAATTAAAGTTAAGCAGTCAGAGAGTCTTCTGAATATGAGGACATCGAGGGGAGACCCAGAGCATCCTGTCTTCCACCCTACACCTACCATTAAGCTGTCACGGCAACTCCCTTCTGAGTCAGCTGGTTCCACGTCGAAGTCCTCGCTGCGTATGGTCAATGCCACAAAGTAGCCTGGCCTCAGAGCCACTCGGTAGTCGCACCGTGAGTTCTCTGGGTACTGATTGGGATAGTTTGGGCTAGCAATCTCCCCTGATAACTCAGTGAAGACATTTCCACTGCAGTTCACTAGGATTAAGGGAGGAACACAGTGAGGACTCAGAAAGGAAATGGTTCACCTATGAAGCAGACAAGTTTTCCTTCTTTCACTGCTTCTCCAGTCTACCCAGTCACCTGCATTAACCACATCTCAACACTGCATCTTTCCAAGAAATTGAACACCAGGGCAACTCCTTATCCAGTTAGCTAGGGACCTTAACTTCTAGTGGACTGAGGTACCTTGACTTCCTGTCAATCATTTGGAAGACAACTTCTTGGTGTTCTCAGTACTAGCAAACAGCTTCAGCATATCATTAATCTTGCTCAGACTTGCATAATTTCTTTTAGTATCCTCTATTTCTCCCTCCACTTTTTGTTGTTGTTTTTGTTTGTTTTTTAACCTTCCATCTGTGATTTAGGCTCTCTTCTCTCTTGTGCAGGTTCTCATCTTATACCCCTTTCAACATATCGCATTTGTGACTTTGCAATTTTTTGATTTGAGCCAACGAGCACCTTGGCCATTGTTGTATCTTCTTTGAACTACCCTGCTTTGTCAGGAATTAAAAGATTCACAGATAGCAGTATGCTAAGAAGGGTTTCCATCACAGACTTTAGAGAAGGTCATTTAATAGTTTCTTGATTCTCTTGATACAATAAATAAATGGAAATGTTAAGAATATGTTAATAGAAATTCACAAAGTCTACCTCCAGTTCAGATTTGCATTGGGATGTACTTTTCTTTAAAATATATCTGTCATGGCTGGTTGAAAAGGCTGATAGAGAACGTCTTCCAAGTACAATATCTCACTTGGCCTAAGCTAACTCTTGCTGTTTGCCACCGTTCATGTAGATCTCTCACCTCCACATGTTTTCATATCCTCATAGAGGAAATACTCTGGTGGGCAGGTACAGAAGTAACCTCCAATATAATTATTACAGTAATGACTGCAAGGTTCCTCCACAAAATCTGTGCACTCATCCAAGTCTGCAAGTGTGAAAAGAAAAGATGTCAGCCAATGTTAGTAAAATGGGAGCTAAGGGCAGGGGGAAAATGGGAAAGTGAAATGGGAAAGATTCTGTTTTAACCTTACCTACTGCAACATAGTAGGCTGCAAAACCAGTGAAATGCTCCTCATTGGAAAAGTCTGATTGGAAGGTCATAGTCAGGGTGTTATAAGGGACACGGAATTCCTCCACAATCAAGGAGCCAGGGACACGAGGTTTCTTTCGCCCACAAAGCACGCCTTCAACATGGCCACTAGACAGGATCTGTGAAAGAATGCAGAGAGGTCTTATCTTGTTACTGGAATATATGTAATTACCAGTGCTTGAGTCTTTCAGCTTACAAGCAGCTAACTAAAGGCTTCTAAATTGCATGCATTTGTCACAATATCCATGTAGATATCCCAGGACACAGCAATGTCACACAGATAGCAGAAGGGCCCAAGACTACTTTGTAATCCACAGATCTGGCCAAGGTTGGAAGACGGGCAGACAGCATTCAACTGAACAGAGTCCCTAGAGAACAAGTTTTGTGTCATTTGTAAGATGCTTGGGGTGTGTTCCCTATTGCTAACTTCCCAGCTCTGAAATACCTGTCTTCATTTTCCAGATACAAATTAAGTGAGAGTTCTCTGTTAACAGCCTTTCCTCAGGCCCATTTGTATAATAATAATAATAATAATAATAACAACAACAACAACAACAACAATGCTTTGTTTCAAAACCCATCACTGGCAGGCTGCAGAGCATCCTAACAGGTACATCGGTTTGTTGCAAAGGACATGTTATTGCATCTCTCAGCAGAGCCCATTCATCCTGCAGTCCCACCTTGGTCTTTCTCCAACGCCTCCTTCTGATGCTGCGCCTGATCTTATTGCCCCTTTTCACACTTAGCTATTGCAGCTGGGATGGTCTTTTTGTGTGGAAATGCTTTATGTTTTGTGCCCTGTAGAACAACATGGAGCAGGCACAGTGGAGCTCTGAGTTTTAGGAAAACTGTGGTGCATAGATTGTGACAACAGGCCACTGCACTTTGTCTGAGTACCCACTATCCATACCCAGATCTCTTGATTGTTTTTAACTTCAGTCATTCCCAATAATTATCCTCTTGCATTAAATTGTCTAAGTCCACTCACTGATTTATTCTGAATAATTTCATGGACAGAAAATCAATGCCCTTTCTACAAAAATTGGCTTTCAAACCTATGGCTCACTGACCTTGCGATATGTGCCTTGCAATAGCGATGTAATCTTCCTAAGGATATAGGAGAAACATGAGGATGGTGGTATAGACGGGACACTAAGTTGGCAGACAGTGCTTGTGTAGTTAGGAAGCAAACTCAAGTCAATTTAGGGATGGCTAGTGCACAGATATGCAGTAATTTTCAGGCTTCTTTGGGCTCACATCAGGAAGGATGCATCTCTTCTTCCAGCCCTGGGCTTTGTACACAGCTTTGCTGATCTATGCTATACCTCACCTTCTTGTCTTTTTCTCACTTGATGAGAATAGGGACAGTACCTTCACAGAGTCGTACTCGCAGTTGTGCGATGGCTCAAGATCCATATGTGTGAAATAAAGGTGAATGCCATATCCTGGAGGGACCTCGATTTCCCAAGATTCCTGCAGATCATTTGGATACACCTGAGGATAATTGGGTGACAAGATCTCACCATACATGGAGGCTGCATCAGCCCAGACAGGGAGACAGAAGAAGATAAGGTACCTGAGAAAAGAGGAAGATGATATTGCAGAAGTCTTCTCCGTCTGCATATGAACACAGTACCTAATGAAAAGGCATGTCTTTGGCTGTCTGTAGCACGCAGCACGGCTCCTGGCTTTGGAGTTTTAATGACCAGTGCTGTGACTGTGTGGGGTTTATCCTTCTCCTGTAGCCTTTCAAACAGGACTACATTCTCCATCCTGCTCTCTGCTCCTCTCCAGCTGAAGAGGAACTAGTAATGCTGCAGCAATTGAACAGAAGGGTCTTAAATGCTATACCATACTTCACTACCTTGTTCTGGAAGCTGCTTGGGCTACAGATACATTCAGATTTGAGAATCAGTACAATACTACAGGAAAAACACCTAATTCATAAAATTAAATTATTAATAAAACGGAGTTCCCCGTGGAGATTCAGTAACTCACCACATCTGGAAAAAGCTGATCTTCCTTTCTGAAAACTTTCAGGAATTGGACTTTGGAGTTATGGTCTGGGACAAAAAAAAACACAACAGTGTGATTGATTAACGTTGCCTGTGTTTCTGTGTGTCTGCTAGGCAGGTCAAAGGCCCTAACACCCCAGCTTGTGGAGAATTCACCAATGATTTGCCTCAAAAGCAAATTTATATCACCGCTCGCTCTTTCATGCATACAGCAACCCCAAGCTTCAACAAGGGATGCTAGGCTCAGTGCTGACAAAATGGGGCAGGTATCTCCAGCTTGTTAGTCACTGATCCTCACCTTCTCCCCTTATGTTCATCAGCGCTTCCAAAGATCATGTAGGTGTATAGCAAATTGACAGACAGCACCTCCCCTGCCCCCGAAGTACCCAATTTGTTCTCCCCAGCACCCCAAAAATTATGCTAAGACCCTGGGCATGGGGGAAGCATGCACTGACCCTTCTAGCTGTCAGCGACACTCAGGAATATTTTCCTTTGCCGTTTCTAATGCTTGCAATATTTACCTTCTCTCCCTAGTTCGTGTCTGCTCTTCTCTCTTGCCTTCTCTTTTCTCGTTTTCTTTTTTTCTTCCTGTTCACACCCTCCAAAAGGATCCAAGCCCGTGGTCTGGGTAAGAGAGCTGTAATCTGCAATAGCGCAGCACCCCCTAGCAGCACGATGTAGCTTCCAGTTTTCTGTGCCAGATGCGATGTGGGGGAAAAAAGCTTGCCGGCTTTCGGCCGAAAGGGGAATTACCAAAACAAGTTGCACAACCTCGTTGGCTCAGGCTACGTGGGGGCGTGCACCGATTTGGTCTGTGTTACGGATTTTCGGGAAATCAGATGACTTTGGGGAAAAAAGGAGTTGAACGGAGTTTTGGTCAGCGTCCCCTCTCTCCCTCTCCCTCCTCCCCTTTGAAAGTCATGAACAAAATTCAAAGGGTGTAGCAAAAGGAAAGACCACATGAGCACAAAAAAAGTTTAATCATCCATCCCAGAGACCACTTTGAGGTAATCTACTCTGGGACTGCAACCTGGTGGTCACAGGGCTGCTGCCATTGTTCCTCATCTTATGCTTGAGACCCATTTAGGGGGAATAAAATAAATAAATACATAAATAAAGACAGTGGCCCTTCAATATTGTGCCTCTCTGAGGCTACCACCAGGAGTTAGGATGCATTGCTTGGCTATTTCTTTATTATGGCCTCACTCATATAAGAACTTTACTAAGAACACCTACCCATCTCTTTATAACGATTTACCAAGTGAACTTGATGTAGAAACAACTGTTCATCAGGTTTAGCCCTGGAGAAAGTTAGATCTACGACCTTTAAGGAAAGGAGATTCACAATTTGTGCCAGGTAGGGCCCTTAAATCAGCCAATGACCACAAACTAAGCCAAGAACAAAATACAAGCACAAGCTAAAAGACCTGTCAGTAATACTCTAAAAACCCCCTCCTCCTCACAAACCAGCTACACTGGGACAGGACTATAAACGGCCGTGTAAAACTCCATTACACATGCTACCCTTTACAGGCTGCACATCCACTCCAGAGCTTGTTTTGGCCAAGAGAAAAAAAAATCAAGTTTCAACAGGCCATGGGTAAAGTGTTCTAGCAAAGCCCATGTGAAAGGCTCCTTTATATTGTCAAGGGAGAGAAACACCTACAGATGAATCATAACTGACTTCATTGTAGTCAGCGAAAAGGTTTTACTTGAATAACGTGCCTAATCTGTTTTCTTTGTCAAACTGAGAATAGGTAGAGAAAGAAAATAATTTGTCATCTCACCTCTGATGTCTCTTGGGATCATATCATGATGTTTCTAACTGGAGTTTTGAGAACGGGGAAAACAGTAATGAAAGACACACAACAAATATCAGGGAGACATTTTCTCCTCTGAACTGGGCAAAGACACTGCCAGTGACTCTCTGAGTCACAATGTCATTCTAAAATGGCATAGCAGAAGTAAAACAAATGAGTGCTGATATATTTTGCATGTCATTTAACCACAAGGGAATTGTATATGTTCATAAGAACCTGACTCAACTGGTCTGTAGCAGTGGTAAATTGATACGTGTGTGAATATTAATAATTCTTAGAAAGCCAAACGCCTATTAAGAAGAAAAAAGATTGCTAAAGTTAGTTAAATAAAGTGGCAGCTGCACTCTGCATGGGTACATGTCTTTATAATGCCAACTATTTATGCAGAAGAGCAGTGATATTGATGTGTATTTTTAAACTGAATAAACATAAAGCATTTGTTTGCGTTTGCCTTGGTCTGTGTTGCTGTAATGATTCATAAGATGAAACAGGTAATATATTTTACAATTCACTGAAACTATGTCAGAAACTACATTAAATAATAGTTTAAAAGAAGCAAAATCATAAAACTGAGGTCAATAAATGATACTATTAAGGTTGCCAATGCACTGTAATTCTGCTCTTTTAAATTCCTAGGTTATGTGACCACATACTACTTTTCCCAAAGCGCTGCTGCTTCCTTTATTGTGTAAGACAAACCTTTTCTTAAGATGACTCAGAGCTGCGTAGCTAAAACTTTCCTGCCAGATGCTCTGAAGAGTAGTAATGTTCATGTTTTCATAGAATTACCATCTCGAACAAGCTTGACTGGCTTGTACACCACCACCATCTTTCCAGGAAGACTAGAGAAAAAAAAAAAAAAAAAAAGCCCCTGATTTCTTAAGAAAAGCCACATTTTTTCCATTTGGAATCACCGAGTCAGTACATAAAACAGAGGGAGTAAATATGAAAAGTGAACACCTAACATTAATTAGGTGAAATCCATCAGCAGGGAGCCGAGGATATGCAAGTCCCCGAGACGAGCCAGCCCCGCGAGAGGGCAGCAGAGACCGCCGGGTGCATCCCCGCCTGGGCAAAGCTGCGGGAAAGACCCGAGAGCTGTCAATGGAAACGAATTTGCAGAAGCTTCAGCAGCTACATGGCTCTATCAACAGCTGAGCTTATGTGGACTTGAGGTTTGACGCCGATGCCAACAGAGCGTCATGAAATTGCTATATTTTTTTTTTATTTTTTTTTTGGTTATACTTACCCAAGCACAGCAGTGTCTTGACCATTAAAAGTAATAATAACAATGAAAAGTAATGGCACTCTTCGTGATCCGAGTCTCGAAATCTGCTCCTATGCTCTTCCCCGGAGTGGTTATCTAGCACTTAATCTAAACAGGTCAAATGTAGTTAGTTTCAAGCAACTAAAAACAGAACTTTCCAGCGGAAACTGTTAGGCAATCTCAGCAGCAGATGCTGCTTCTGAAACCCTTCTGTGACAACAGCAACTTGCAGAAACAAGTCTAAATATCACTATACATATAGCTAACTGAATATAGGTCTATTTAAACACTAGAGTGCTTTCTATTTATTTTACAAAGAGTGGACATCTCAAATAAGTCACTCTGTGCACTAAAGGCGTGTTTCATAGGTTTGTTTCCTGAGCTACTTCAAGAACATAAAGGACCTAGACCAGAAGTTTCTCCAGCCCAGCATACAATGCCTTAATGCTCCTTTTGTCTGCAATTGCATGTCACAGTTGTGGATGGACTGACGGAAAACTTCAGGAGAACACCAGTGGAGAGAGACCGCAGTCCAGAGCCATTTTTGCTGGCTGCAGATGTGGCCTCCAAAACCAGGAGGAGCATCTTGTCCTTCTGAAAGCAGGGGTTTGCATCTGCTGGGAACAAGAGTTCTGTCTGGTTGGGAGATGCAGTCTTGTGGGCAGAAAGCTAAACTCACCGTTGTAAGCCCTACTGGCAAGCCCAACAGAGTAGAGGTGGCCCAAGGAAAGGTAAGGCATGCCACAGAAAGAGTGGCATCGTTGGTGCCAAGTTACAGCCTGACCTCCATAGTGAGGCCATTGCGACAGAATCTGCAATAATCCTCCATGTACAGTCTCAGGTTTTACGGAAAGGGGTGAAAAGGAGCAAGGAAAAGGAAGGAATGAGGAAAAGGATAGGATGAGGGGAGGAGAAGGGAGGAGAAGAGAGAGATGGGGATTTAAGGATGGTGTGTAAAATGCTAACATCTGGTTATCTTGCCCTGGGATATTCTCCCATTTTCAGCTATATAAAGCTGAAAGACTCTCTGAGCCAGAAGTCATATTTGCATCTTACTGTTTACATGTCCTCAGTGGGTCCTTCTTACATGAATGTTCTCATCACTTTTTAACATGTACTTTTAATGACATGACAATAACAATCCCTTATTGGTCACCAGTACACTCAAGCAGGATGGAAACTTTAAGAGGTTATAACCCCGGAAGGGTTAAATCTGTAGGATAATTTAATTTTATCAAACATTGGAGGAACTTTGCTTATGGAGTGGACTCATTCAGCAGTGATGCCAGCAGGCCCCTCTCTCCAACCTGGCTCTCCATTTTCATGAAACTTCTGCAAACAGAGCAGTTTGAGATGCCCATTCCTTGTCAAATATGACCAGGGGTGGGACAGAGTCAATATGCACACGTAGACCTCGTTGACTTGAGAAACCGGTCCAAAAAACATAAATGTCCAATTAAACAGTCAGTGCATGGACTTGCAAAAAGTTTGGCTAACAGTGACCGGTTAGGGTGAACAAATACAGTAGCCCATTTGTAAACTCAAAATTTGTAAACTCAAATAGGCTACCCAGGATTGCTTCTAAACACCTGCTGACCCTCCTGACCTGCTGCTCCACACCTTAAGTTGCCTTCCAGGGACTTATGGAAGTCGTGGGCAAGATCTTCCCTTCTTCACACGCTTTCTTACTGCATCGACTACTTTTCAATTCCATTTTTCTCACCTTCTGTCTGCCTCTGGGACTTGTTGAGGTGTCTTCTGTACTTCTCCAAGGCTGAAAATTTCCCAATCTCTCTAAGCACCTGTTCCCCTGGTGAACCACTCTTCAGTCCAAACAAAATTTCCCTTGTGGTAGTTTGAAGGCATTGCATCTCACAGTTTCACTGTGGACGTCTGAAGGGAGTCTGGCTCTAAGTTCCTTATGCTTTTAAGTTCCTTATGTTTGTAAGATATCATGTCTTTCATCTCAGGCCCACGGCATTATTTTTTCTTGAGCTGTGTGAGGTTTCTGTTAAACCATTACTTCACCCTTTGCTCTCCTTATCTAGGCTAGTTTCCGCACTCCCACTAACTTCTGCTGTACCGCCCGTTGTTTGGGGAAAATTGCTTCCTTTCAATACCATTTCTTCTTCCTCTTCTGCGTCTCTGCCTTTGCTGCTATGGTGCAGAGAAAGGAAGACACGAGGAGGGGGGGGAATATAGTGTTTAAAGCGATACCCTGGTGAAACAGGTGGAGCCAAATGATTATTCCCTTCCATGTGGCGCTGATAAAGCGGTATCTGGGTGGCTGTGCCTATTATGGGCTCTGCTGGGAGCAAACTGGCCACCGCCCAGCGGAGGACTGGTGAAGCAGTTGGGGGGCTGGAGCACATGATATGATATGATATGACGTTATATGATAATATTTGACGTGATATGACGTGATATGATAAGATATGACGTGATATGACGTGATATGACGGGAGCACACGACATACGATGGGTGAGGAGGCGTTCAGCCTGCCCCACAAAGCACAGGAGCACGTCGCCTGTTGCTCCCTTTCCCAGCCGGGCCTGGCGAGGAGCCAGGCTTATCCCCTGACAGGCGACAACGCGCCTGTCCCTGTCACGGTCCCTGTCACGATCCCTGTCATGGTGCCCGCTCCCCCCCCCCTTTCAGGACCGTTGGTCTCGCGCCGCGTGCCCGCCAGTAACCCCGCGGCCCCCTCGCCCCGCCCCCTCCCCCGCCCTGCTCTCTCCTGTCCCGTCGCAGCCAATGGGGAGCCGCGCCCCGCCCCTCCTGCCCCGCCCCCCGCGGGCCGGGCCCCGCCCCCTCACCCTCACCGCCCAATCCCCGCCCGGCGCGGGGACATCCCCGCGGCGCCTCCCCCCCGCGGGGTAACCTTTGCCTTAGTGAGCGCGGCGCCCCGCCCCTCCTCCAGGGGCCGGCCAATCGCCGCGCGCCGCGGGGGCGTGGCCGCGCGGGGCGCAGCCAATGGGCGGCGAGCGGCAGCCGGGAGCGGTGTGCGGGGGCCGCGGGGCCGCGGCTGCCGGGTTCCAGGCGCGAGCGGCCGGCGGGGCGGCCGGCGGGGCGGCAACATGGCGGCCGCGGGGTCGGGCTCGGGCTCGGGCTGCGGCCTGGCCCAGCTGGCGGAGGCCCTGGGCTCGTCGGAGCAGGCGCTGCGCCTCATCCTCTCCATCCTCATGGGTGAGGGCGGCCTGCGGGGGGCGGCGGGGCCGGCAGCGGGGGGCTGGGGGTCCTGGGGGGGTCCTGGGGGGGCGTTGGGGCTGGTGGGGAGGGCGTTAGGGCTGCTGGAACGGCCCCTCGGGGGGGGGTGTGGGTGCCTCTCTGGGGGTGCCGCGGGAAGGGCTGCAGGAAAAGGGTGATTAATGGGGTAGGCAGCCAGGGGGAGGGCAGGGAGGGCTCTGCTCCGAGCCTGAAGGCTGTCCGTGAGCCTATGGGCTGTCTAAATGAAGTGTTTTGGGCTAACGAAAAGTGCACCTTCTGAAGGAAAAGTCATTCCGCTTCATAGCCGTGGTCTGGAGCACGCTCGTCTAGGCTTTAATTTAATTAAC
Source organism: Aythya ferina (assembly GCF_964211825.1). Classification (NCBI taxonomy): domain Eukaryota; kingdom Metazoa; phylum Chordata; class Aves; order Anseriformes; family Anatidae; genus Aythya; species Aythya ferina. The sequence goes on along the minus strand of NC_140296.1, from coordinate 124,891,960 downwards.
TGTGTAAATGAACTGTAACGTTCTTCACATCGACGGTAGGTACAACAGACTGAACTCAACTCAGGCTTTAGTTAAACCATCTTTTTTTTTTTTTTTTTTTTTTTAAATAAAGTAAAGGAAACGCATATAGGACATGCATCTAGGTCAGCGTGAGTTAATGTAGCAGCTCTCCACATCTGTCTCTGGCACTTTAATTACGAGCTGATTCAGTTTACTTGCCTGGCAGAAACCTAAACCAGAAAAAGCAGATGGGTTACTACCAGGCTAGCCAACCAAACAAGGGACTAGTCTAACGAGAACAGATGCAGAAAAGGTGTTGGGAAGTGTGTGTGTGTATATTCAGACACACACTGTAGACACACATTTGTAGCAGGTGCCCTGAACGTGTTCTCAGTTTCTTCTCCCTTTTGGAAGCAGTTAGCTGGAATGAGACATCAGGGGGCTCTGTTTTCTGCTTGGTGTCCTGTGGGTAAACAAAATCTCTCACTGCTTTGAAACGAACAGCAGTAATTACCATCTTAATGGTAAGAAGAGATGCCCACTGCAGTCAGTAGATTGAGCCCAAGATTTGTGGGCACCGCTGGAAATGTTCCATGCACAGTTGCATCAAGTCTCAGTGAGTCCTTATCATTTGCATTAAGTCTTGGGATCGGGAGCTGGGAGCACACTCGCATCTCTTTTTCCCTGCGTACCCAAAACGTTTACCAAACAAGAGGCTGGAGTTGCATGTTTCCCTCTCCTTTCTCCCTGCCTCAGTGTCTCATAATTGCATTCAGGAGAAGACATAACTTCAGACAGAAGGCTTACGGGCATGCAAAACAGCCTAGCCCATGGTTTTGTACTCATGCAATTCAGGTAGGCAGCCAGGCAAAGAGGACCGGCTCCAGCTTTCCCACTTAGTGGGTAGGTAGTAAAGCATTACACTATTATACTCAGAGTGCCAAGCACCACTCTAGAGCAACATGAGAGTGAGAAGAGTTCCTGAACCTGTCACGAGCCTTTCTTTTAATGCCAATTTCATTGCAGCTTAGCTTACAGCCCTTTTATTGTGACTTATGGTTTTAAGCCTCTTGGTAATGAAACTGGCACTGATGACCACTTCATAGGAGGGGTCATGCATTTGAAATGCATTTCAAGAAGCTGGAAATTGTGTTAGAACAGGCAAAGCTCTGCTTTTTCTGGACTTCCTCCATTTCAGGTGTGTTCACGGATTCGGGAAGAAAGTTATTTTTATTGCCTGCAACTAATACTCCGCAGATTTGCAAAGGACTTTGCAACTTCTTACGTTAATTTCCAGAGAATGCTGAATTATCATTGAAAAACTATTCTGAATGGACTCTTGATTCACAGTAAGAGTGTTCAGTTAGGTGTGACCTGAAATAGCTAAAATGTCATTTAAAACTGTAAAAAATCTATACCTATTGGGGAAAAAATAAAATAATAAAGACAGGATAGAATGAGAAGGGGGAAGGAAGAGCAAAAGAGAACAAAAATTTGTGTAGCCCTAAAGGGCAGGACACTATCTCAGTAGGCAAGTGGAGATTGTAACAGCACAGTGACTAAAATCCCCGTAGTCTACTCAGCAAAGCACTGTATTTAAATCAGAGGCACCTTTTTTACATCATACACCTTTGAAACAAAGACTAAAACTAGAATGGGGTCCATTATTTAGACCATACAGTATTAAAAACAAATTTCAGATTTAGAGTATAAAAACTGTATTTAAAAAAAAAAAAAAAAAAAGTACAGTCCCAAAGAATTAAAGGTGCAGGTCTGGCCGTACAACCACACAGCATCTTGCAAGCTACCTGGCACGTTCTGCTGCCTCCTATGGAGGGGGGCCAACACACTGTTTGCAATCCCGAACCAGAACTGACCTGCTGATCAACCCAGACCTGCCAAGAACAGCGCTGGGGAAAGGTTTCCTAATCTACACACATAGCAGTGACCTGCAGAAATGAAGATTTTTTTTTTTCTACAGGTGCCAGAAATTAGCAGCTTTGCTTGCAACTGGGTCTGATCTCCTCATCTTCCACCTCACCAATTTTTGACATCCTCTGCTTCCACCTGCTCTCTGCATTTTGAAGATTTTTAGGCGTGCTGAAATTTCTGTGGGTCATTCGTAATTGATATAACTTATCCCAAATCAAGTCCCCAGCTGGTCAACCAAACAAGAACCTTATTGAAGGGGAAGCAAACAGCTAGTTTCAACATGTACAAGCCAGCACCGTCCCACCATGGGTGCTAAAAGGTACTCTGTGAGACTGTACCCTTGTGCTGCCTTTTCAGTTCAGTTTCACTGTAAAGGAATCCCATTCACATAATTAGTGGTGGTTCTGCTGTGTACACACTAAAGCACCACAAGTGGATGTCAAAAGTATGCTCCAGTGCTGAATTAAACTACTCATGAAAATGCACTCGTTGTTGAGCAAGATGTGTGATTTTTGCAGTATTATAGACAGAAAAAAGAGAACACCTCTGAAGTCAAAATACTAGGGAAGGCTTACATTTGAACATGCCCTTTTTCCACGTTGTCCCCTTCATTTTCTTATAAGAGTACTAAAACTAAAAGGAAGACAATTCATCTGGTAGATTTTAATTAAGTGGAGTTAACTGATCAGCAAAGGGGAAAAAGTGGAGAAAAAAAAAAAAGTATCATCTAAAGTCTTGAAGATGAAATGGAGTTAGGACTGACCATATAGAAAAAGGGAAATAAAAGGAACAGGAAAAAAAATGTTTCTGGTTTTCTTATTGGCAGCTTTATTTCTGGAAAAAAAAAAAGACAGGCATCTTAATCACATATTCTACAACACAACAAACTTAACGATGCTGTTCTTGCTTACAATTAGTCCTCCCTCTTGATGGTTTACTTTGTTTGCTCAATTGTATTTGTAGATAACCTGGATGTTGTGCAGCAATCCATTATTTTCCCAAATGCCTGTGGCAAAGAAGCTATTTCATTCCAGCTCCAGGGTTCTCTTAACCATAGATTGTCCTCTTGTTCCTTTTATTTTTAATAAAAAGAAAGCAAGAAAGAAAAGAGGAGTTTATCATCAAAGGCATGTCTTGGCTAACTTGTCACACTTACATCAATTGCTAATTCTCTGCTATAAAAAGTCTATCTGGAGGCAAAAATCGGCTCTGTGTGCAGGCAGCTTTTCAACCTCATGTTGCACAGAAAAGGAGAACTACCTTGGACCAGAAGGTCACCTTCTGTTTTCTCCAGGAGTGTGTTCCAGCTGGTTTCCTGCCTCAGTCATCTGCCCAAAAAAAGCTGTGAACAATGAATTTGGCAGACTGGGAGCTGGTACTCGGGATCTCTCGAGAGCAAGGAGCAGGGATTCTGTTCCTGTTGTTTCTGAAGGGTGAAAGAAAAGCTGCGTGGCGTCCTGACTGACATATCTGACAGCAAGCTTTCCACATGGCAGCGGCAGCTTCAAAAACAGCTTTCTGGCTTTTCCTGTGCTAATTCATGCTCTTTGAAGGATGCTGTGGTGGGGAGGGAATACTGCCATTGTATCAGTGAGAATAGCTAATTATTTAGTGGCTGGTTTGGGAGTGCTCCGAAATACACAGACCACAGTGAAGTGTCCATTGATGCTCAGTACCCACTGCCACGTGTGAGTTAAAGTTTGTAGCTGCAGCGTGGAACTGGTGCTGTTGTAAAACCGAGAAAATGATCTACGTGCAGCAAAGCTGCAAAGTCCAGAGTACCAGCAGGCTGCTGGTTATCAGAAGAATGTGGGCTGACCTGGTGACTTTTGACCTGGAACAGCACCCGTGTAGCCCAAGACTGAGCTTTAAGCGTGTAGCTTTCTTAAAACCTATCTCCTGTGCATATCAGGAGCTCTCCATTTCCAAGGGCCTGTAATTTTGTTTTTTTTCTTTGGAACAACATTACTCAAACCATGATACGATTTCCTATGTGGAGTTAAAGAGAGGTAGGCGTGACAAGTGAGATAGTCTGTGCTTTGTTTGCTTGCTTGTTCTAAATAGTAGGAACACTAGTTGAGGATGAGGAAAAATGGATAACATTTCTGGCTTTTAGAAACTGGAGGTACGTTGCAGTGTTTAATTCTGTCTATAGAAATGGGTGGAGACCCACAAAAAACACTTTTTTCTAATGAAAATTGAGCATTTAGCCAGGTTGCACTGATTTTAGAGAGAAAACACTTTAAAACCATGTGTCAGCGAACAGCCATAAATTGTACTTTGTCTGTATTTCTGATGTGATTTTTCTTCCTCTTTGCTCAAAAGGGGAAAACATTTTTCCACTGTAAACTTCAGTATTTTAACTTTCAATCTAAAGCAATGGTAATGCTTCTTTATTTATTTTTTTTTTACCACTTTCCATTGTACAAACCTGTGGGCAGTTTTTAATATATTTATTAGACTTCAACCAGTATCTGTCCCAGGAAAATTGAAATCAGGAAGAAGACTCTCTACCTATGTGCTTCTGAGTATGAGGCTGATAGGCAATACCTTATCTTTTTTTAATCATGCGAATTGTTGTAGTTGCTTGAATTACTCTTGCATCCCAGAGAGCCTACGTGATCAACTCTTTGATGGTTACTTCTGTCCTCCTCAGCTGGCATTCAGGGATCGTGGAGGAGCGTGCCTCTGACTAGTGCTGAAGGGTGAATGCCGTGGTGGAGGGGAGTCGGGGCTGGAGCGGGACAAAAATAGCTGGTCACCCTGGGACATGGCAATAAGGGGCGAAAGAGGTGAGAAAAGAAACACGTACTAAGAGCAGGAGTCTAGAGAGGCGGGGAAATGGGGAAAAAAATACAAGAAGGGAAAAGGAAGCTCTGGGTAAGGCATGGGAAATTGGAGCTGTTTGTGCAGAAGGGAAGAGCAAGACTGAATGAGCATCCAGGAGCAAGGTTGCCAGGGTCTGTGGGCAAAGAGTTGTGGAATGTGGAGGCTGGACAGTCATTCAGCCCGATAAAGAGTCTGCGGAGTGGAAACTGGTGCAGGACACAAAAGGAGGAAGGAACAGAAACAAGGAGGAAAGGAGGACCGAAAGAGAGACGGCAAGAGGCTGAGGAAATGGGGAAAAGCAGTTTCGTTTCAGGAAGAAACAGGTATACATTTGGGCTCGGTAGGGCACGCTGCCCTCTAGGATCTAGAAGGGAGCCCAAAAGTCCCAAACGCTGTAATTCCCTCCCAGCAGATTTGGGGCAGAAGGGAAGGACCATAAAACATCTCTAGTTCCCACCTGCCAGCCCATTAGTGCTGACAGGCTGCAATACATACATTTGACATAGCATGACAGAGTTTCTCTTTTCCTCTTATAGTAATGACTAGTTGTGGCCTTGCCTATTGGAAAGCTTCCATCCATCAAATGCTGCTCAGCAAAGCCTGCATTTCATCACCTTTTATTATTGCTGCATATAAAGCAGGACTACCTACTGCTACTATTACCCCATTAGTTCAGGTAGCAGACAGCTGCCCATGGTTACACACTTCAGCTGGGCTAATAAGCAGTGTGGGTGCCACTACTGTGCAAAGTCACTCCTTTTATTTTTTTTGGTAGGATGGATTTTATTTTGTTGAACACAAGCTTGCAAAATAAAGCAATCCTGAGCCATGAAATGCCAGAATTAAGGTTGCTTCTGCTATTCCAATCCAGCTCCCTTATGCATACGCCTTTAAAAACAGCAATTGCATGGTTAGACTTCAGATACTCAGGAGATGGACAACACTTGCTGCATCAATACGTATGAAAACATAATGTACTTATTGTCTAATATGTGGCAATGTTTATTGCATGCTTTGTGAACCTCACCTAAACCCTTAAGACAACAGAATTTAATTTACTTATGGGATTCTGTGGGGCCCTTGTCGCCATCCTACCAGAGTGCTTCACAAATGTTTACTTCTCTCTGGAGCCACAGATGAATAATCCGTAGGCATTCCTAAACTGGGTCAGGATCTAACGTGCAGAAAATGCAAGGAAAACACCTCCTTCCACTTTGCTGTTTGCTATGAAATGCTTCTGATTTTTTCAAAGTGCTACATGCATAGTCCCAGTGGATTTTAGTTACAGCTTCGTGTGCCTAGTACTTAACAAATCAGATGCAAATCTGAAGTTGGAGAGTCAGAAAAAAAAATAGAATATAGTACTGGAAGTCACTTGGGGAACACTGGGATTAAAGTTACTCAGCTCATTGAGGGGAAGCAGGGGTTGAATTTTGCAGGACAGTGTGATGTTCTAAACTATAACATTTCCTTCCTTCTTCTTCCTTTTTCTTTTTTTTTTTTTCTATCTGTCTCTTTACCGTAGTCACTGTGAATTTGGAAATGAGTCAGAGTAGTCCACTGAAGTCTGATTCATGTGTTTCAGCATTACCCATCCTCATGTATTCACTAATCCTGGAATTTCTTACACTTCAACATCAACTGTGATATAATAATGTTCCTGTTGAAGTATTCTGTAAGAGTAAGTCATCTGGCATTTATCCCCTGAGAGGGAAATAAAGTATCAGGAATGTATACCGTGACCTTTATTGATGATGTATCTATGTAAAGTACATGTTCTTAATAACATGTTCAGCAAAATTATAATCTGGACCATTACAAACACCACTGCTTGTCTACACTAACTTATAACTCTTCCTTCTTTTTCCCCCTTCTCCTCAGGGTATCCTTTTGCCTTGTTCCAGCGCTATTTCCTCTTCCAGAAGGAGACCTACCTCATTCATCTCTACAATGCGTTGACAGGACTCTCAATTGCGTACTTCAATTTTGGTAAGATGAGCTTGGGAAGAGAGAGCGACCTGTCCCAGGGCTGGCTGCAGTTTGGGAGGACTTGTAATGGGGAAACGTCATTCCTGCCTCATCCCTCTCACTCGCTTTCTCTCTCTCTTCACAGGGATGCAGTTCTTTCATTCCCTGCTGTGTGTTCTAATCCAGTTCCTCATCCTGAGGCTTATGGGCCGCACAATCACTGCTGTCTTCACCACGTTCCTCTTTCAGATGGTAAAATTCCCTTTCTTGCTGTATCAGTTTGTAGAGAAGAGCCTGCTGTTCAGTTTTGGGCTTCCCAGTAGTGAATGTGGGCGGAAAAGTGGGGACAGATCAAAAACAGCTGGAGGAATTAGTTTAAGTAACACAAACAATGGTTTCTTTCAGACATACCTTATGGCTGGATATTACTTCACAGCCACAGAGCATTACGACATCAAGTGGACAATGCCACACTGTGTCTTGACTCTCAAATTGATCGGTGAGTTGGTACCTCCGTCCTATCTTTTAGACTGTGCAAGCCATGGCTCAGGTAAAAGAGGGCTGCTTGCTCAGGTCTTCAAATGGTTGTTTCTCACCTCCAGGTCTGGCCATCGATTACTATGATGGAGGAAAAGACCTGGTGAGTAAAACACCATTTCTCCTTCACTCCTTCCTTCTTCTTTGCTGTTCCAATGGTGTAGAGGTCAGAAAATCAGGTTTAAAGGTTATAAGTTATTAAGCTGCATCCATTGTTTGGTAAAAGCCATAGCTGAGAGGGAGAGCATCTGTGAGTATCTGAGGGCACTGAATTCCAGAGTGGAAAGAGACAATTTGGAACAGAGGGAGTAGTGATTACAGATGGACAAAAATTGCTTCAGCACTGAATTGTGTCAGAATATTATTCTGCCCCCTTCCAAATTCCCCACCATCGCCTCCTTCCATATCCCTTGCTTTAGATCCCTGATCCCTAGTGCTCTGTCTTGTGGGTAGTATTCCTTTAACTTGCAGAGCATCAGCAGTAGATTTCAGTTTCCATCTTCCTTTCGTCTAGTCATATCACATCCTTGTGGATGGTTACTCTTTACCATGTGTTAGGACCCTATTACTAGGGCAGATGAAACGGTGAGATAAGTCACACAGCACAAGGTGTGGGAAAGGACAGAACACTTGCTACAGTTTCTCAGTGCTACTTCAAGTATTTGTGCTCCCCACCTTCTGTTTGGAGCCTGACCCAGTGTTCAGCATCCATGCAGTCACTGCATCTGAAAATCTCCTAAGCTGAAGTTTCAAATAGTTAATGGCAATGAATTCTTGCATCAAGAGGTAGGAACTGTAGGACAGTAGGGTCTTGGTATGTGACATTTCAGTAAGGGACTAGAAAAGCGGTTTTACAGTGTTTTTACTATGTCTGCTGTGCAGGTGGGGATGCATGTTAATAGATCTTTCCCTTGTTTTGAGCTTTTAGGGGAATAAAGATGTGTGCAACTGGTCTCAACTATTGGATCTTGGTAATTAGAGGGGGCTGAGAGTAGAGAGGGGTGGGGAGGGGAATGAACAATGAAGTACAAAGCCATATACATGGGAAATAAGAATTTAGGCTGAGAACGTAACATCCAGAGCTAGTATGAGATCCCCTAGGATGATGTTAATGCCACTCACTTTGGTGCAGGAGTTCCTGACCCCTGAGCAGCGGCGATTTGCTGTCCGGGGAGTTCCTACCTTGTTGGAAGTCTCAGGATTCTCCTATTTCTATGGTGCCTTCATGGTGGGACCTCAGTTCTCCATGACAGACTATCAGAAACTGGCAAGGGGTGAGATGACTGACGTTCAAGGCCAGAGACCCAATAGGTAATGAGAGCCACTTAGTCCCTCGCTTTCCTAAGATCCCAGAACGCTGAATCCCCCATGCGCTCCTTGCAGCAGAGTGCCTTCTTACCTGGACTGAAGTACTGTGACCAAAACTGATTTATAAGAGAATGCAGTCATTCAAAAGTTGCTCATAAACTCTGCATAATGTCCTAGCGTTGTTCCAGCATGTATGTCAACAACCATTTGACATGTTTAGTACAGACTCAGTCCTGACCTGGCAATATTAGCATCCCATCTTTCAGATGGAGGCACCTGCTGCAGTGGAATACGGTGACTCCCTATCACTATCTCCCCAAGCTCCTCATCTCCACTTCTGTTGTTCAAATTATGAGTTTGAAGGTCTCTTTCCAGGGCTTTTCTTTGACCTTCATATTTTTCTTTCTCAGTTTTGTACCTGCTCTCAAGCGCCTCAGTTTGGGTCTCTTCTTTCTAGTGACCTATACTTTGTCAAGCCCGTACATCTCTGATGAATACCTCATCTCAGATGATTACATGGTATGTATATATTTGACAGTTCTGGCATGTGGAAGATTCTACTTCTTGCGAGGGCACTAGATCTACAAAAGTAGAGGAAGGAATTATTTTTTTAGGTTTGCTTCAATTTAAAAAGGAGATAAGCCAGCAGCTAGTGCTATGCCTTCCCACAACTGATTTGGCTTTGCTGCCTGTCCTATAAATTCAATTTGATGCAGAACAGGAGTGTGTCATGATGAACTGAACCAAATGAAAACTTTTACAAATAGAAAATTCATCTTAGATGTTACAGTTGTTTTTGGAATCATAACATACATATTTTGTCACTTTTTAATAACCATCTGTTTAACAATTACATGCAAAGAACTCTGGCAGAGTAACTTGCAAGGCATTTTAAAAATTGAAGGTGGAGATTCATCTTGTAGGCTTGGTAATGCGAGCTACCCTCGAGCACAGATCAGCTCTAAAAGAACAACTAGATTTGTTTTTCTCAATAGTGTTGTTTTGCAGCAGCACATTCTGCAGATTGACATATTTGAATTAGAAACTTACCAAAATCTTTAAGGTTCTTTGAAAACTAAGAAGCAATTCCTGCCTGCAAATTATCTGTGTTTTCTCTGTCAGTGTGAATAAATGAGGGTATCAATGCCAGCAATGATTATGCTAATCCCGGAGTATTCCCGAAGTATTTATTTCAGTACAGCCAAATACTATCAAAGAAAATAAAATCATATATGAATCAACACAATCCAGTAGCCTGGCAGTCCAGTCATTATAGTAGTCTCAACATATAGATCAGGTTAAAATGAAAAACAGTGTTGAGATCTCATCTGCCCTGTCTCGTTATAGCCGGTAAACTCACTTACTTTGTTTCACTCTTATCCCTGCAGGAGAAGCCTTTCTGGTTCCGTTGTGGCTACATATTGATCTGGGGAAAAATTATACTCTACAAATATGTAACCTGCTGGCTTGTTACGGTGAGTCAAGTCTTTCCAGAAATAAGACAAACAAACAGATGCAGTGTCTTTGCAGCCTACATGGTGTGGTCTTGGAATGGAAGTAGTCCAAATATCTAGAGATGAGTGCAGATCACAGAATGGTTTTGGTTGGAAGGGACATTTAAATATCTAGTTCCAAAGCCCCTGCAATGCACGGGGACATTTTTCACTAGATCATGTTGCTCACATCAGTGTAGTTGCGGTAAGTTAGCAACTTACAGCAGGCATCAGGCTTTTAATCCATTTTCTCCATCTGCAGTGGCACTCTCCACTGAGCACAGAGTCAGAACTTCCCCCCCCAAAAAAAAAAATATTTTTTCCTTATCTTTCTTCTGTGTCTTTTTTTGTAGGAGGGTGTCTGCATCCTTGTGGGCCTGGGGTACAATGGCAAGGACCAGAACGGAAAGCCTATGTGGGATGCCTGTGCCAACATGAAGGTCTGGCTGTATGAGACAACACCTTTGTTCACAGGGACCATTGCTTCTTTCAACATCAACACCAACGCTTGGGTGGCCCGGTGAGCAGGAGAAACTTGTGTCAGTCACGTCTGTGTCAAGAGAACCAAGGTCCTAGGCTGAGAAGGGAGTACTAGATGCTGTTTTTCAGTTCTTACACTATGCCTTCCATATTTTGCTACTGGCTGCTGTCCTGTTTGAAACAGGCTACTGTGTTGGATCGATTTTTTTGATCCAATCTAAAAGGGCAGTTCCTTAACACAGGCAAGAAGTTGAAGATGGTAGAAGCAGGAGGGCAGAGTGTAGAATGGAACTACAGTGAGACCACAGGGATATATGCAAAGGTGTATGGGCCCCGGGCCTTGCATCTCTGACACGGTGAGGGAAGGGCAGACAATAAACCAGCAGCACTCTGTTTGTTTCTTCTCTGCTCTAGCTACATCTTCAAGCGTCTGAAGTTCCTGGGGAACAAACTGCTGTCACAGGCACTGGCCCTGTTCTTCCTGGCCATTTGGCATGGGCTGCACTCTGGCTACCTGGTGTGCTTCCAAATGGAGCTGCTCATAGTCATCGTCGAAAGACAGGTGCGCTTTGTCGGACCTACCCAAAGGGGGTCACCTGCGTTAGCCTTTTCCCTCAAGTCTGGAAACTACCCCACTGAAGGCTTTAATGTCTGCTCACTTTGGAATTGGTGTTCACGAGCAGTACTGTTCTGTTCTTGAGGGATCAGTAGGTCGCTGGCTTCTGTATGGCCAAGTCATAAGTCTCCTGTCAGCTTCTACGGTAAAAGTGGAGAACTTGGCATATGAGTAGAGGGCAACGGCAGTGCTTGGCAGCTGGGAAGGCTGGAAGACAAGCACACGAGCCAAATACCTCCACTAGATCTCCCACTAGTGAGAGAACGATATTCTATATTTAAATCCTTTTCATAGAATATCCGAGTTGGAAGGGACCCGCAAGGATCATGGAGTCCAACTCCAGGGTCCCCAAACGACCACCCAATAAAATCATGGGTCCGAGAGCACTGTGCAAATGCTCCTTGAGCTCCGTCAGGCTCAGTACCGTGACTGCTTCCCCAGGGAGCCTGTTCCAGTGCCCAGCCACCCTCTCTGAAGAACCTTTTCTTGATATCCAGGCTTTTTTCTGATTAAAGCTTGAAGCAGGTTACTACTTAATTACTTTTTTAGACTGACTGTTCGCTAAGATTAATTTAACACAGCTAGGTGGATGCTTTGGCTGCAGAGCACACGTACACCCATAGGACATCCAACTGAGAAAAAGCTTTCCTTTTTTTTCCTTTTAAATTAGGTCATCAACCTCGTTCGGGACAGCCCTCCCTTAAGCACTTTGGCCTCCATCACTGCCTTGCAGCCTATTTTCTACGTGCTACAACAGGCTAACCACTGGATGTTTATGGGTTACTCTCTGGTGCCATTTTGCCTTTTTACATGGGACAAATGGATGAAGGTATTTACTAGCCATAAGCAGACAATCCACACAACCAACCCCTTTTCCTTGCTTTTCTTATTCTTAGTTCAGCTCTGCTTGCTGATTCTCAACCGTGCCTCTCTCTTTACAGGTGTACAGGTCTATTTATTTCCTTGGCCACGTGTTGTTCTTCACCTTATTATTGGTGTTGCCTTATATTCGCAAGTTAATTGTGCCACGAAAAGAAAAGCTAAAAAAAGCAGAGTAACAGCCAAAAGGTAAGGCTATCCTATGTTTAGGGACATGTGGTAGGAATCCCACACTTAGACTAGGAGGTGAAGTGGTGCAGCAGTGTTACAGCCCCAGGTGAAAGGGGAATGTAAGAACAAATGAAACAACTCTAATAGCTTTTTCTCTTTCAGATTGTACCACCTGTGCATTTGTAGGAGTTAATTTAACACTCCAGAAGCAAAGCATCACCTGCCAAGTTTGCTGTGTTGAAGTATAACTTTTTTCAACGCGAGGAGGGGGAAAGAGAAAGCACAGGGTCAGAGACCCAAAAGGAGGGGATTGGAGTCGGTCTCGTTCCAGAACCTCCACCTTCTGTATGTTGCCTTATCTCTCTGCCGCCCTCCAGTGGACACTCTTGTCTCCCTGCTGATATCAGATGATTGTAAGACACTCAGCGCAGGCACTATATTGGAATGGAGCCACCTTCTGACTTTTCTACGTTTGTCATCCAAGATAAAAGTTGCTCCTGTTCTTTTTTTTTTTCAAATCCGCTTCAGCTCCTTTCCTCTTGGGTACATCAGTGCGGGAGTTAAAAACTGTCACGTGCTGCAGTGCAAGAGCTGCAGGTCCATCAGGAATTTGGGCTGGGCCCCTGCTGTAGGCAAATCCAGCCTATTTATGAAACATGAAGTACAGTACACAAACACTCTTATCAAAAGTTACCTTTAATAGGGAGGAAAAAGGGTTGATAGGGCAGTCGATTTAAAGTCACGTTGTTCCAGAAGCTGCAAGGACAAAATTGAAGCCTTTTCCCTTCCCGGAGTCCAAAGTTGCACCAGGCCCACACAGAAGTAAAAAAGCCTCTCCAAAATCTGGAGTCACTGTAGAGTAGTCCACCATGACAGCAGACGAGGCAGAAGCTCATACCACTCCCCAGACTTCCTCAAAGGCAGTAGTAATTTTAGCACATGTCAAGGCAGCAGAGAGAGGATAGTTGCTGATAGAAATCATTTTTTCTGTATAGTCAACACTGACCTGGGAGAAAACAGGAAAGTACATATTTATCTGCATATCAAACCATATCTTATCACTTAGTCCCATCTACTTCCATTGCTCAGAGAGGCACACCATTACTCCTACGTGCCTGTGCTTCATCCAAGACTTGACATAGCCACAGCAAAGCACAGCAGGACAACTTCTTGCCCTTACTATTTTCCTTCTCTCCAGAGGTAGCAAGGTCACAAGTGTTAAAAGACAATTTCTTTGTTGGACAATTTCTTGCCAGGCTTACCTTAGAAGAAGGACTGGGCAAGGAAAAAATGCCCAAACAGAAGATAGAGTAGGAAAAACACTCAGAGTAACACTGAAATCTATTGTAGCAAAGATTTTTCCAACCCCAGGTAAAGAATACATGTACGTACCGAACCATGGGCAAAAGCTCCCACAACAATAGTTACTGGCTCTGCTGCAGGAACCAGTTCACGCAGGTCTGTCACCTTTGGAACTGAAAAAGAGGTTCCTATCTTCATACAGCCCACAGGGAGATGGTCATTGATGGGATTTTTAATCACCTCGAGAAGACAGAAAAGTTCATGAGTGCAGGGTAAGTTACGTGATAGGGACTCTAAGTTCACTGTATAAACAATGCACTTACAGCACATGCATTACTAGCTGCAAAGAAGGAACACTGCACCATTACCTATAACCAGTCAAGGAGTGTTTACCTTCAACAGCTTCTGAGGCCCATCAGCTGCTCGGACACTGAGCTTATGCAGCAACTGAACTGACGAGAGAAGAACATTAGTTAAGCAACCTGTTCTCTGGCTGGAACAATCCTATACTCTACCTAGTGATGACAGCTAGAGAAGTAGTTCCCCGCGTCTTCTGAAGTAGCCCGATCCAAATTTTATTTTTATAAGATCCAAAAACACTGATCAGGGAGTTATTTTGCCAGTAAGTGCCATGCAGACAACTCCCAACTGTGTTAAAGAACGCATATTTGAAATACGCATCTATAAATTCACACAAAAAAGTGTTTTTCTTCCTCTTCTCTCACTTTTCCATTTTTCATGTTGTTGCTTTTTTTTTTTTTTTTTTTTTGACTCTTCATAATGTTTTTTCCATTCCTAACCACCTTCCTGTATTATTTCATGATGGCTAGAAAGCCTGAATCACTTACCCATTAGACCACAGAACCGATCAAAAGTTCTTGGGATCCTGGTCTGCGGGTTGACCTCGATCAAGACATTCTTCTGGGTATGGATGTAAACCTGCAGAAGACCAGCCCGATTCAGGGGGCTATCCATGAGCATCAGGAGACTCTGAAAAAAAAAATTATATATATATATATATATCACAGAATCACAGAGTTTCTAGGTTGGAAGAGACCTCAAGATCATCGAGTCCAACCTCTGACCTAACGCTAACAGTCCCCACTAAACCATATCCCTAAGCTCTACATCTAAACGCCTTTTAAAGACCTCCAGGGATGGTGACTCCACCACTTCCCTGGGCAGCCTGTTCCAATGCCTAACAAAACATATATATATAAAAAGGGTAGTAGTTGAATTAGAGAAAGGGGAAGAAAGGAAGATTGGAAAAGTTAAGGTTTAGAACATGTGAATGTAGAAGTAATGCTGAGGCAAGGAATACCATACTTAACTATAGAAATTGCTACTGTAAGAAGATAAATCTAGACACAAACTTAGAGGAGTTATTAGACATTAGCACAGTGAGCAAGGCCAAATTCACCCCCACAAGCCCCCAGACCGCCCCCCAGCCTCCAGGGGCCGTCTCCCCCGACCACTTGCTGCACACAGCAGACCCCAGCCCCTCTCCCCCTCGGTACCTGGTGGGTGATGTCGGGCCGCACCCCCGCGGGGTCCCGGCCGCTCCTCAGCAGCATGGCCTTGTGCTTGTCGCAGTTGAGCAGCTCGAACGTCTTCCCCACCTGCGGGGAGGGGGCAAAGCTCACACGGACACGCACCGGGCACCGCCGGCGCGGCGGGACGAGGCACGGCGCCCGCCCTCACCTTCACGGTCTCCAGGCTCGCCCCCTCCAGCACCACCAGCAGCCGCCGCTGCCCCGCCGCCCGCTTGGCCGCCGGCGGAGCCTCCTCGGCCGCCTCCCCTCGTGGCCCGCTGGCCGCCGCCATTTTGCGTCCCCGCCCCGCTCGCCCGCAGTCCCCGCCCCGGGGCTGCCGCCGCCAAGATGGCGGCCGGTTCCGGAGGCGGCCCCGGGCGGGAGGAGGGGAGCGGGGCGGCCCCTTCCGCTGTCCTTCCCGGCGCGGCCATGGCGCAGAACCTGAAGGACCTGGCGGGGCGGCTGCCGGCCGGGCCGCGCGGTGTCGGCACCGCCCTCAAGCTGCTGCTGGGCGCGGGCGCCCTGGCGTATGGCGTCCGCGAGTCCGTCTTCATCGGTGAGTGAGTGCCCGCCCGCTCCTCGGCCCCGCGCTGCCCGCCTGCCTCACTGACTGACCGAGTGACTCCTTCTCCCCGCAGTGGAAGGCGGGCAGCGGGCCATCTTCTTCAACCGCATCGGCGGCGTGCAGCAGGACACCATCCTGGCCGAGGGGCTGCACTTCAGGTAGGGCACGGCTCCCTTCTTCCCCCTCCCCGTCCCCCCGGGACGCCCCGCACCGCAACCGCGCCGGGCACGGCTCCGCCTGACGGGGCGCCCCTCGCCCCCTCAGGATCCCCTGGTTCCAGTACCCCATCATCTACGACATCCGAGCCCGGCCGCGCAAGATTTCCTCCCCCACCGGCTCCAAAGGTGAGAATGGCCCCACAGGGCGCACCACGAGGCCCTGGTGGCACCCATGTGCTGCAGGCTGGCACGCCAGCCCCGCTCACGTCTTTATCCATCTCCTCCTCAGACCTGCAGATGGTGAACATCTCCCTGCGCGTCCTCACCCGCCCCAACGCCGCGGAGCTGCCCAGCATGTACCAGCGCCTGGGCCTGGACTACGAGGAGCGAGTCCTGCCCTCCATCGTCAACGAGGTGCTCAAGAGCGTGGTCGCCAAGTTCAACGCCTCGCAGCTCATCACACAGAGAGCTCAGGTGACTCTCCCCGAGCAGGCTTCTGCCCGCCTTGCAAAGGGATATTTAAACCCTGCATGCTGGCAATGTTATAGCAGGATAAGGATAAATACATAAGTTTTGTAGTAAATGCATCCAAAACGGAAAGAACACAAAAACACTTACTGATTACAGTTCAATTCTGGTACAAACACTGAGGCTGTACCACCAGCCTCAGCAAAGAAAATCACATTCATGATATATAGCGTCTATATAGAAATATTCATGATATATAGCACTATATAACATAACACTGGGGGAGAAAGAGTTGACTTACATTGTGGTACGTGTGTGACAGTAAAATTGGCTTTAAAAAAAAATTACCTGGTCCTTCATGAGTATCAGAAGAGCTACAGAGCAAATCAAACGCTTTGAAAGGATCTGAAGAGAGAAATGGATGAACAGTTAAAAGAGTTGTAAACATTAAGTGATAAATGCTACAGAAAAGCGAAAAATATTTCTGTTTAGAAAAACATGGAGGGCTATCTGGGGGAGACGGTGTTCAAAACTATAGAAATAATTAATTTCTAAAAGCCCATACCTGAAAGTTTATGTTCTGATAATTTGATTGCCAGGGATTCTGAGAATATCTGTCACCTATTCCAGATGAGGGAGAGAGAAATTGCTGATCTTCTTTTAAAAGGCTTTAGAAGAGATCCTACTTGAGACTGCTAAAGAGGATGAGTTGGCAGAAAGATGAAACAAAGCACCTCTTAACTTGTTTCAGATCCACAACAAAAAAAAAAAGCAAAGAATAGATGAGTGCCTGGATTTTCTTGTGAGAATTCATCCTTAATTTCAGGGGTTTGTCCTCTGTCATGTGGTCTGCATTGAGGAAATTATTTATTTTTTTATGTCTTGTATAAGGAGAATTAGTGGAAAGGGACAATATAATAAAAAAAAACTGGTTGCAAATGATTTAGATATTGTGAAGTAAAGCAGAGAATAGGTATCTCTGAAAGTTCAGAACAAACTAAATCAAATTTCATTCTTTTCGTATTTCCAGCATTACTGTAAAGGGATATGTACGGAAGTAGTTGATAATCAGAAGAAAATGAAGTGACTTTACATGGTTACATGGTTGCAGTTCACTCAGTAAAGGGTTCTGTCATCATTTTAGAATTCTGCTTAGAAATAGCTGCAATAAAAATAAAAGCAAATACTAGACGGGTCAAAGGTGTGATACCATAGCAGTAACTTTTATTTAAATCATTATTTCGTGCAGGATTTATCAGCCTATCTGAAAATCTAAGGAGATAGTCAAATTCCAAACAAATTCAAGATGGAGAAGGAAATACTTATTGCCAGATCATGGATGAGAACATGGAACTACACAGCATAGGATGTGAAAACAAAAGAAAAAAAAACACTTTCAAGGTTTTTTTTCCCCAATATTAATTGTATAGTGTGGTTAAATGATAATTACAAATAAGCTGTGATTTGGCTTTGTAAGCATTATAGCTGTGAATGTGCAGAGTTATTTAGAGGTGACAGATTCACAGAACAGGCATTAATGTCCATGTTTCAAGCTTTGTTTTAGGGAATGTCTCTCAGGTGCGGTGTGAATGAACTGCAAAGAGCAGTTGTGCTTCAGTTTTATAGTGCACAGGAAGGGAGAAGCAGCCTGCGTGTGGTACTCTTTTTGCTATACTTGTGTTTCAGGTGTCTCTGCTCATTAGGCGAGAACTGACGGAGAGAGCCAAGGATTTCAGCCTCATCCTTGATGATGTGGCTATCACAGAGCTGAGTTTCAGTCGTGAATACACAGCGGCTGTGGAAGCTAAGCAAGTGGGTGAGTTCAATTTAGGCCTGGAAAGGGTGGGTTGCTTTTGCCTTTGTACTGAGTTTTTAAACAAGGTAGCGAAGTTGAGTTAGTATGTCACTGCTCTTGCATTGATACAGCTACAGCATTGCAAATCTCAGCTGGCTTAGTAATGGAGCCAACTAGGTTATTTCATGAGTATTATCAAAAAACCTTGGGCTGTAGCTCGTGGAATAGATCATTGGTGGGACTGTGTTCCCAGAGCTGTAGGATTCCTTTTCAGGGTGTGACTACCCTTTACTCTATGGGGATTATGTTTAGAGGGCCTGGTTGCTGTTGGTTTTACTTTTTTTTTTAAAAAAAAAAAAAGGGTGTGTGCATATATATATATCCCTAGAATGCGATCAGTTCTGTTGGAAGCACGAGCTCCCCAGGCCTCAGATACAGAACCCTCGTGGAGAGTTCAGGAGATGGGATCTGCTTTGAATGCTTTTGTCTGTTCCCTCTGTAGCCCAGCAGGAGGCACAGCGCGCACAGTTCCTGGTGGAGAAGGCCAAGCAGGAGCAGAAGCAGAAGATTGTTCAGGCTGAAGGGGAAGCTACAGCTGCTAAGATGATATCCTGCTCTGGGGTATTTTGCGGAATGTCTTGTGAGCTTGGCAATCCTGAGAATCTGTTGCAATGGGTTCATGTTCATCAGACTGATGAGATGATAGCTTCAAATAGGTTGCTATTTGTTTTCTGTTGTTTGTTTTTCTCCTTGCAGTTGGTTGGAATGGTATTTGTCTGAGGTTACAGCTCAGAGCAGAGTAGACCCTGAGCCTTCACTCCCTGTTGTTAAGGTTTAACTCCTTTTGGCTGCTTGTGGCCATAACCCTATTGTTCTTGATTTAGGAATGCAACAATGTCCCTACCCAAGAGGCTCAAGTTACTGGAATAGCAACTGCATTTTTTTCCTCTAAGATACTTGTTGATACAGCATAGGAGGAATTTACTGAATGCAGGGGGCTTCTCTTAGTGGGTTTTTCCTTAACTTTTGCTCTCCTGTACCTCGGTGAAGCTCTGAGCAGGAATCCCGGCTACATCAAGCTACGTAAGATACGAGCTGCTCAAAACATTTCAAAGACGGTAAGTGGTGGGGCACAGAATATCCATCTTCCTATTGCAGTCATTCTGCTGTGCTCCCTGTGCAGTGGCCTCATGGGCGAATTTAAGGTGAATGTGACCTGCCCTGTACTGATCTTTATTTCTGCCAAGCTCTTTTCTGTTCAGATAGAGCTAAAGACTTAGTTAGCAGTGATCAGCACTCATATATGGTGATAGGAGTTTGTGTTTTTCATATGACAAGGCCAAATCCAAATCAGATCCCATCACATGCACCCAGCTGCAGCCACCAAATGCTCCTGGTTTCCTGCACACTGAGAAAAGGGGACAGATAAGCATGGGATCAAAAGTCTGTCTGATAAGGAAACAGAATATGAGCACTTCCTTTAAAATGTCTGACAGTATAAGGAAAGGAAGTCAGGAGATGCAGTTGATACAACAGAAGGCAGGGATGCCATCAAAGGGACCTGGACATTTTGAGCATTGGGCCCATGTGAACCTAATGAGAACCTCTTCTCTGCGGAAGAGAAAGCTCCGGGGGGACCTCACTGAGAGCTTTCAGTACTTAAAGAGGACTTACAGAAAAGATGGAGAGCAACTCTTTGCTCAGTCAGATAATGATGAGACAAGGGGGAATGGTTCTAAACCAAAAGAGGGAAGGTTTAGATTAGAGGTTAGGAGGAAATTCTTCTCTCAGGGGGTGGTGAGGCACTGGAACAGCTTGCCCAGAGAGGCTGTGGATGCCCCATCCCTGGAGATGTTCAAGACCAGGTTGGACGAGGCCCTGAGCAACCTGATCTAGTGGGTGGCATCACTGCCCATGGCAGGGGGGTTGGAACCAGATGGTATTTGGGGTCCCTCCCAACCCAAGCCATTCTATAACATTATATTGTTGGTTTGGGGAACTAAGATCTTAAGTGCATACAAACAAGACTGCTGTGTGTAGAGGGAGTGAGAGATTCTTTTTTAATGCTATTTTTCCTTACGTATTTATACTCCTTTATACCACCTCTATTTTTCAGATTGCTGGTTCACAAAACCGCGTGTATCTCACGGCAGATAACTTGGTACTGAACCTGCAGGATGAGGGCTTTACCAGGTAAAGGGGACAGTTGTTGTGGGTGGATTTACCTGCACCTTACCTGTGAAGCTGCTCTTCCATCTGGAGCTCTCTCAGGATCTTTCCTCTGAGAGGAGCCTGATGCTAGAGGACAGACAAGGAGGCTGCAATCCTGCTTACTGCAGAAGTTAATTTTTTTCCACTCTAATTGATTTACTCTTCTTTTGTTTTTTTTTTTCCTTGCCCCCTTGACCCTTACTGCATCTCCTGGCACAGAGGAAGGTAAGACACTGAACTTTGTCTTAATCCTTTTGCTAGTACTTGGAACAAGAGTGTTGATGTTTGCCTGGGTGTTGCTTGGGCCTTTCCATCTGTCAGGAGTTTATTCTATCTCTGTCTCGGTTCCCATTTGTGATGTGAAGCTTGAAGCCTTTCCTTGCAGGGGCCACACAAACATCTACATCAAGTAGGAGATGCTCAGTAATCGGAGCTGTTTGTGTGGGGAAGGCAGGAGTAATATCCTGAGGAGTGTCCTCTGGTCTATCTTCCACGTACAGGGCAGTCTGCATTTACGGCAAAGAAGACTCAACAAAAGTAGTTAGATGTTTGTAGGAATTTGTGTTGATCTGGGGCAATGGTAGCTTGGAAAATGCTCTTGTTCTCTAAAAGCTTTCCAGTGCATGCTAGAAAAACTCATTCCCTGCTTTCAGAGCTGGACAGGGTTTGGTGGCTTTGGTCTAATCTGTCTGTGTTTACTGGGTAATGGAGTGCCAGCTGAGTTTATAGGATGTAGCTAAAAAGCTTAGAATGAAGAAAGGAAATCAGAGCTGTCTTCTTTTTTACTTCCCTGGGGCATCTCTGATCTTCCTTGCCCCTGTTTGACCAGATTCTGTCTTATGTGTTCCAGCAGACCTAAGGGGATTTTGGAAAAAAAATGACTTTAAAGTTGTCCTTTTGGACAACTTGTTTGGGTGAGGCACCCCGTAGCCCCAAATCTGTAGTAAGGGTCTGACTTTGCACTTCCTGGACTGACTCACTTCTGTCTTCCTTTCAGTGACAGTCTCCTACTCAAACAAGGGAAGAAATGAAAGAACTGAAGCCTCCTAGAACCGTCGGTGCTGACCAGGAGAAGATAAGATACGAGTGAGGAGCTTTGAACTTCCTGCACTGGCATTGTTTGCCCTCACTTTGAAATTGTTAAACCAGTAACTAGATTTAGTTCCCATGCCCCAGCTCCATCTGTGGTGATCCAGTTGTGGGACTGGGCTCTACCACAAGGTACCTGTAATCCCTTCTTCACCTCGCTAGTTAAATCTGGGGAGGGGGCAGAGGGGGGTTACTGGTACTAACCCATGCAGATATAGTAATTCACCTCTAATTGTCATTAATCTGCGGATTTCTGTAGGGTAAAATTAGACCAGTTTTTTACTTTTTTTTGGCCAAGTGAGGGTGTTCTGCCATCAGCGTGAGACCTTCTTCTAGTAATATTGGTTTCTATTTCACTGTCAGTCCCAAGACTGAATTCAGGATAATGTCATTCATTGGGTGCCTGTCACTGCTGGAATATCTGTCACTGTGTGCTCAGTGATTTTCTCAAACATTTATAAAAATTAAAAGCCTCAAAATTTATACTGTGTGTAAGTGTGCTTAGTTCCTGAAAAAGAGGTTATTTTCCATTAGGGGAAAATGGAGTAGAGCTCTTCTTTGGTTGCAGGCACCTTACCAGCTCTTAGGCAGGTACATCACCTTGCAGGTTCCCTGGCTGTTTCCACTGAATTACAAGCTATGTGGGCTAGAGCTCAAGGTATGTCTCATTTCTTCTCTTTTCTCCCCATTCACCCATCTGGTTTTGTGCTCCACATTGATAGGAAAGAATGTGGTCCTAGGATCCCTGCACCAAAGCAGGGGAAAATTACAGCTAGGTTTCTCAAGTGCTCACTGTGGTCTGGTGTCAGGTGAGAGTGATGGATTATTCAGTTCCCTAAATGCCATTGTCTTCATACACAGAGCCTAGATGTGTCTCAGACCAGAAGAAATTCTCCCACATTTCCAGGCATTCTGAGTCCTAGGTCACTTCGTGAATTTCATCTCAGACTTTCCTCTAAGTAGGGACTGAGCTCTTCCACTTATCAGCTCTAACCAGATTCTGGTCCAGGCCACCTCAACAGTCTTTGAGTATCAAATGCTCACAGATCAAGCAGTGCCTGTAAATTAAAGGTTCCCCAGCATGTCTGTTACCTAGTCCAGCTGCCACAAAAAAGTTCGGGTCTGACTTTTTGCAGATAACACCATAGCTTTATCCAACCTCAGCATTCTCCCACATTTTCTAGGTACAGCTTATGGACTGGGGCCTAGTTCTAACTGGCATGACTAAAAGCCGTGCTGAGGCTCATTGCCACCACCACAGGCAGGCTACAGTACTTGGGAACACTCACCAGCATTCAGATTCATACAAAATGGTGGCGGGAAGGGGCCTCAGGAGGACTTTAGTCCAGGTTCCTGCTGGAAACGTGCCAGCAGTAGATCGCATGGGCTGTGACTTTGTCCAGGCAGTACTGAAAAGCAGCAAGAACAGCATTCCCGCGCTGAGCTTCTGTTGGAATGGTGCCTGACGAGGAGATGGGTGTTCAACCCGAGCCTCCCAAGCTGCAATTTGGAACCACTGCCTCTGGCTCCACTGTGTGCCACTGTCTTCGTGAGGCTCCTCTGTTTAGTTGAAAATG
This sequence comes from Aythya ferina, assembly GCF_964211825.1. NCBI lineage: Eukaryota > Metazoa > Chordata > Aves > Anseriformes > Anatidae > Aythya > Aythya ferina. The sequence goes on along the minus strand of NC_140296.1, from coordinate 124,869,050 downwards.
AGAACAGCTTACTCCTCAGCCTCCTCTTTACCGGACTAAACAAGCCAGCTCCCTTAACCCCTTGTAGGTAACTGGCTGTCATCTGTGAAACCATGGTGTGGCCATGCTCTGGTCTGCCTTCTCTGCAAAGATTCTTGCAACTACACAACTTTTCCAAATACTAAAACATAGCTGTGACAAAGTCAGGCACAGACTTTTGCACCTGACTTCCAGTGATGAGACTTGACGGCTATAAACGCTCAAGTCTCGCAGTAAGACGCCACCATAAAGTTGCCAGAACTGATGAAAACTAAGCTAGAGCTGTTGTAAGGCTGCAGGACTGTAAATGAAAGCAGGAGAATAGCTATACCCCAATTCTAGAGAAAATTTCCAGGTCAGCATTCAAACAAATACATTTTTATTTACAAACACAAGTGAAAACATGGCCATCACATCAAATTCTGGCATATTTACAGGATCAAATAGAAGAGGGGCTGGGGGGTAGAGGGTCAGGATAAAAAGAATAGGCAGTTACCTGTTGAATTACAGGCAGGCTAAGCTGAAATGATGTATTTTAAAACAGGAGCCCTTGGGGAACGCTAAACAGGCTAAACTCTTTAACTCACGGGCAGGTAGAGATGTAGCTTCTGTAAAGCTCTTCTGTAACTCCTCAAGAAGAAGAGCTGCTGAAGCAGGGGGTGAGTTTAGGTGCCAGTGTACACACACGAAGGGAAAGAAGGGCGTGATTTTTTTTTTTTCCTGTTAATGAATGATGAAGCACAATGAGCAAGTTCACAGGCCTGTGTGGGCGAGGGACGGTGAGGTCAGCTGAGCTGTGAAGCAGCCTTGTTCAGAGCACTGGAAGATGGCATGGAAGAAATGGGGAAGGCCTAGTTCCAGTCCGTGAGGTGGGAATGTGAGACAGGCCAGCCTGGATCCAAGCTCCGGTTCTGCACTCTGTGTTCAAAACCTGCTGATTGATGCTTATTTTTTCTTTAGTGAGCCTTTCAGCTTCTTGTCTGCGGAGAGCTGTTTCCGTACTTTCTCCTCCTTTTTGCCCAAGTTCTCATAAACTGTTGACTCCTCGTTCTGCCTGCTAGACCAGGAAAAAACATCAAAAAGTGAGCAGAAGGGAAAAGCCACTGAACCAGCAGGGAGAGCACTGCCAGAGGGTCAGCACTTACTTGGAGGCTTTTCTTGAGGCCTTGGCATGCGCGTTCTTCATTGCAGGCGGGTAGGCAATGTTCCCATACTCAGACTCAGTTTGCTTGCTTTTCTGAGACTACAGGAGAGAAAATGCAAGCTGAGAAGAGTACAGGCTGGGAAAAGTGTGCGAGGTACCATAGGAGAATTCTGGCTGTTAAACCATGCATCATGCTAGGCTCTCAGTGGATTTTGGTGTTGACTGAAGTCCTCAGGCTCAGTGTTTTCTGCCCACCCCTAGCCCAAAGGTGAACGCACCTGTGTTCTCTTATAGGAGTGAACTGTGGGGCAATGAATTTCTGGAGACACTGACATGCCTCATTGTGATGTGTTTTGGCTCACAGGATAGGAGGGTCTGCTTTCTTACCTGCATAACCTCCAGCTTTTTCTTGGTTGTCTCTATGAACTGGCAGATGGCCATGTAGATGAACTTGTACTGGGCCTCTGTCTGCACCATCCCTGAGCGCTGGGACCTCACCATCTGGATGGTCTTCTGGATGTCAATGTCACAGTCCAGCCCTAGCAAGGGGCACCAGAAAAGCTTTGCACATGTTTGCTGACACCCCCCTCTCCCAGTTCTGCACCAGCAGCAGTCACAGTGGAGCTCAGTCAAGAAGCTTTCAACTCCCTTACCCCTCTCTATGGACCTCCCACCCCTCCTTCCAAGTATCTTTCAAGGCACTTTTCAAGGCACTTTTTCAAGATACTTTCAGTATCTTCCAAGGCACTCTGAGGTCCTCTTACCCTTGGTGGAGATTGCTTCCACTATCATATCGATGACGATGATCGTCCCCGTGCGGCCAATCCCAGCGCTGTAAGGAGAGAACAAGCAGAGATCAGAGCTGCCTGTACATCAATACCTACACCCCCCCAGCTGAGCACAGGCTGAAACAAAACGCAGCTGTTTCTGAGGCAGCTGTTTCACGCAGCACTCATAGCAGCTGTTTGTTGGTGCCATGAAAGAGTCAAGGATTCAACAGGCAGCAGGGTTTGGTTTGGGGACATGGAAGAGGAGGAAGGGTTGGCATGTGCTTCGCTCACATGTCCTAGGGAACGGCTGGTGCAGCAGGACAGAGACTTTACCCCTCAGACCCTAGGGTCTGTACCAACCTGCAGTGCACCAGAATGGGCCCAGCAGCTGGGATGCTCTCCTGCTTCTGGTTTATTTGGTCGAGGAAGCTCAGCACTCCTCCTGGCTCACTGGGGACACCGTGGTCAGGCCAGCTCAGGTACTGGTAGTGCCAGATCTCACGCACAGCATCACCCTGATAACAGAAATACCCCACTGGTAAAACTGCAACCCAGACCCAACCCTGTACCAAAGAGAGCTATATTTTAAGCCAAAGTTTTGTGCACCCCTTGGTGATTCCACCAGTGCCCTACCCAAAACAGGAGGGAACAACAACCCTGGACTGATGCAAGAGCAGCACCACCACAGCACCCAGCAGGCTCCACGGCAGCCCCCAGCCAGGCACACTCACGTTGTTCTTCGGGCACACGCAGAGGTGGCGGAGTTTGTATTCCAGTGCATCGTGCTCCCCGATGTTCTCCACGAGGTAGGGACCGTATTCTTTTGTGCTGCCCATCTCCGGCCAGTAGGGCACGCATTTATTCTGCGCAGAGAGACAGGAGGGTGAAGGCAGGCAAAATGCAGGAAAGAGAAAATAACCAGCCATGGTTGAAGGGGAAAAGGGGGCAGCTCCAACACCTGCAAACAGCGACTTACCCGCCCTTTTTCTACCTCCCGCGTGGTCATCACAATAATGCGAGTGTTCTCCTGCCACACCATCTGCCAGAAGTCATTGACTGTGGCATCCAGGCAGCCCTGGCTCGCAATGTAGGTCTTGGTGCACTCGTCTGGGCTGATCAGATTGTTCTGGGTGTGGACAGGGGAAGGTCAGGAGGGCTGCAGGAGTTGGCAGGCCTCCCCCCCCCCCACCTTGGGTGTACTGCCAGCTTTCAAAAGCCTCACCTTGACGTAGTTGGCGTTGATATAGTCAGATCCGGGGATATTTGGGTCCCTTCCTTGGAGGATGACTCTAGAATGATCAACTAGGGGTGCAGCAAAGGAATAAACAGAGTTATGAGGTATTTGGTGCCCGGTGACATGAAGCTCCTTCACTGCCCCATGCCATCTCACCCACATTACCCAATGCACACAGTATGGGTCTATTTTCATACCCATTTCATAGATTTACATATTTTCAACTCCTTCTCTGAAGTCAGACCAGTTTTAACATGTGTTCCCGTTTCTCTCCCCCCATGACAGACCATAATCTATAATCCAGTCTGCTGTAAACTTCCTTTCTTCCTTCCTTCAAGGTCATGAAAATGCTGTGACCTCTTATCAGCTCTTAAATCCTCAAATTAAGGGCCTCATAATCCACTCTGGAAGACAGGGCAGGCCGAGACAGGGCCAGAAGTGATTTGGACACCTCTCCAGTCTCTGTCTACTTGCCTTTTTTATTTTATTTTATTTTATTTTTTAAAACAGCAAAGGAGCAGGACTCACAGGGCAAGATGTTCTTGTATCGGTTCTTGCTCTTGTTTTCAGGTCTCTGTCCCTCATGACGGTCAAACAGCTGCTTGGCTTCCTGTTTTTGCAGGCTCTGAAAAACAGGAGAAAGTTATGGTAAAGCCACAACATATGACAGGGAAGGTGGACACTCAAAGGAAGGGTGGCAATTCTTAGGACACATGGGTATGGTTGTGGGGGAGCAGAGAAGTGAAAAGGAAACCTAGACTCGAGAAGTCCAAGGTTCGTGTCCTTACTGTCTTGGTGACTAGTTCTATCCATGAACAACTACATTTCTATCTCACTGGGTTAAATCACTTAAAGATGACGCTTATACCCCACCCACACCCCACCCCCGAGGAAATAGACTTCTCTCAGAGATAAATCAGCATGGATTTGCAAGACTTCCTGAGAAGTCTGTGTCCAGAAAGAAATCAGGGATGGAGAATGAGGTGGTGCACAGGAACTCCCCCCCAAATTTCCCCAAAGTAATTTCCCCAGCAGTTTCTTACATCAAATTCCTCCCAGAATCCAGCCTTGGATGTTTCTTCAGATACACTCTTCTTGTTCAGTTCGTGCACTCTGTTCTCGATGTCAGCAGCGTTCACCCTTGTAGCATAGTAGGGCTGGGGACAGGAAAACACAATGGGTTGGCATGAGAGAGATGCTGCTGGAGTTCAGAGTCTCCTTTGTGTGCTATGGAGGAGAGGGACACAGAGCAGAAACAAACAGCAAGGGGGTCCCTCCAAAGGATCCCTGAGAAACAGAGGAGATGGGATTTACCTGCTTCAGGTACACAAAGGTGCCAGACACTTCCTCAATTCCAGTCCTCTTGAAGTGCTCCACCAGATCGGCCAGGCTGTCAAACTTCTCAGCACCTCCAACTGTGTAACGCCCATTCTAAACGGAGGAAGGACATGTTACATCCCACAGCATCCCTACAGGCAGAGCTGGCAATGCTCAGGAGAAAGGGAAGGCTGAGGTGCAGAGTCACAGGCACCACTTTGTGGCACTCCCACCCGCTCACCTCACACATGATTTTGACGTGGGTGACTTTGAGACGGGCCCCGGAGGCGCTGCTTGCCCCAGCTGAAGGAGCATCAGAGCCAGGTTTCAGTTGGTCGGTCAGGACGGACAAGACGAAATCCCCGGGTTTGCTGAGGCTCTCCCGCACCAGGAAGGTCCAAGGTGTGGCTTTGACCTGGAGAAGTGACTCAGCGGCCGCGCCTGACAGATGCCCATGGTACCATCTAGAAAAATAAAAACAGGAAAAGGTCAGGAGAGAGGTGGAGATGCAAGTGGATGCCCTCGAGCATCCACTCGCTGAAGAGTACAGGGCAGAAAGCTGTGGAAGGAGAAGCTGTGGGGGGAAGAGAAGGTTTGAAGCAAGAGAGGAGAGGGGGAGAAATGGAGGAAGGATGAACGGAGGGAAACCAAGGGAAGAGCCTTACAAAAAGTAATGCTTACTGGCTTTGAGATCAGCTCAGGGAGGGCACTTGTGGGTTTTAGCACCTCTCAGTATTATTGGGACTCCAACCTTACTGCTGCTGAGTGCTTTGGAAACTCAAGCACTGAGGGAACAAAACTGACGCGGTCAGTCAGAAACTCTCCCGTGGGATTATCAGCACACAGAGGGCTGCGGTGAGATCAGACCCATTAAAGAACCAACCTAGGGAAGGATACTTTCCTTGGACCTCTAGCAGCATCCCCCCTTTCTGAACCGCTTCAGTCAGAGGATAATTCCCATTCCCTGAACACATCACACCGCAGCAACCAGCCTAGCCATGGGGGTGAATGCCAGGAGCCACCTGGAGCCCACATTCTGCTTCTGGTGCCTTCACTACTCTTGATCCACGTGCACAGTCCTGCAGACTGAGGCGTTCTCTGCCCTGCTGCAGGATGGCTCAGGGTGCAGAGGGACATGAGCATGGTGCAAAGGGCACAGCTACTGCCAAGCCCCTTCGCACGTGTGCAGGTCTCAGGGAGGTGCGTGCCTGCCTGGTGGGATCTGGCAGCACCCCGGGGTGGAGGAGCACTGCTCCCACTTGCTGCTCTGCTGCGTCTGGATCTGTCTCAGCCCTGGTGCTTCTGTCCAAAGGCCGTGCTCACCACAGCTCCGTCCTGCTTCCACAAAGCTCCCCTGGCAGCTGCAGCCACAGCCATTTGGGCCATCTCCCCGGTGAGCAGCATTTCAAAAGCAGGTAGCTCTTGCATCAGACCGACTTGCAACGCTTCTTCCTGCCGCTGCTCACTTCAGGTACTGCAGCAAGCACCAGGCACACTCCTTACATCGCTGCACACGCTGCAGCCAAGGCCAGGCAGGTGCTTAGATGCGCCATGGTAGCAGGTTTGCTGCTGTGGTATGATGAATTTGGAATTGTTACAGCTCCTCTGCTGCCTATTCCCAAGAAGTAAAATCTAGCTCAGGAGGCCATGCCACGGTCACAGAAACAGCTGGGCGTTCACTCACCCATCCTCTGCACTCCAGCCAGAGCAACCCACTCCTCTACGCAACCTCTAGGAATCATTTTGAGAGCAAGATGTGGCAGGCAATTACTGTGTCTCAGCTAGTGCTGGCCAGCTTCAGTTTCTCTTCATCTTCACCTCGTGCACTGCAAGCAATAGCTGCTGACTTCCACAGCATGGCAACCCCTCGTTTCTCACCCTCTTCCCAAAGAAGCGAGCAGCCACCACCTGCCAGTGCTGAGATGTCCCCTGGGGAAGGTTTGGTTCCCCTCCTGCCCAGGAAAGAGGTCTCTGGGACCCCCCCTCCCCACGTAGGAAGGAGTCAGTGGGTCCTGTCCCCCCTTCCTCCCCCCCCAGCAGAGCCCAGCTCTTCAGAGCCACGTGATGGAAAATCACTTGGGGAGAGAGTGAGAGGAGCTTTCGTAAGAGCCTTGAGGGGGGGGAGAAGTTTCCAACCGCAGGGGAGGAAGAGAGGAAACTGCAGGGCCACGGCGCAACGGCCTCGAGTGGAGAGGACAGCCGGGACACAGACACTGCCCGCTCTGCACCACTGCCCCTGAGCACACCTGGGTGTCCCCAGGCACGTCCCGAGCAGCGTGGCTGTGCCCTGCTCCCCAGGTGCACCGGGGGGACCTGCCTGCCCCCACCCCTGAGCCTGCCCCCGCCCCAGGGCACAGCACGACTGCTCCCCGGAGCTGCGTCAGGCAGGCTGAAAGCACAGCGCTGAGGGCAAAAACCACCTGATTTGATTTAACTTGGTGTCAGAGACGTATGCAAAGCAGGGCAGGAAGGAGGCTGAGCGGGCCAGGAATAGCAGGTGAGCGTGGCCCCGCTCAGCCACATGAGCCAGCCAGGCCTGGGATGAGCAAGGAGGTTTGGGGCTGCCCCATGCCATGCCACCCTGCCTACCGCTGTGGATGCAACTTACACCACAAGCGTTGCTTTTGATGAACGCTGCCTAAATAGCAAAGGCACCAAAAAAACAAAAGTGTAAATAGAGCCCTGTGAGGTCGGCTGTGGTGGGATAAGGCATGTCCAGCTGCTGGTAGGGATGCGGTCCCTGGGGAAGCACAGGGAGCCAGGAGACACTTTTTGCAGGGTGCCCTGTGGGGACGTGGGCAGGGCAGAGAGGCCATGGAGCATGGAGGAGGTCTCATCACAGCCATACCAGCAGCTTTGCTTTTCACCATACCTCTCTGTAGTGGGGTCAGAGCAGTTGAGCGGGTATCGCAGGTCGATGATGGTTCCATCCTTGTCCTGCAGCGAGCCCTGTTGCTGTGTGTAGTACTCCACCAGCTCTGACAAGGTGGCAAACTTCTCCCCTCCATACAGGTCGTAGAAATCCCCGGTATTCTGGATGCGGATGTGGGTTACCTGGTCACCAACCCTGTGGAATGATGCACAGAGAAGTCCAGTGAGGCAGCTGGATAAGAGGCATGAAATTTGAAGGCTCTGCCTGCATCACCTCCTGCCACGGAACCATAGCAAACTGTCCCAGTGGAAGGAGATGGTTGGGAAAAGAAGCTCCTGAGGCAACTTAAGCGAGGGTCCAGAAGGTACTGGGGAAGCTCAGATCCTTTTACGGCATGGAGAGAAGTCAAAGGAGTAAGGAGATGATGAAGGAGAGACCCCAGGGCTCATGAGGACCTCTACATATTGTACATAAGCAAACCTGGAAAGACAGAAGTTGGGCTCCAAGTTACCTACCGAACTGAAAGGGAAAAATCCCCCTGATTTTTCCGGCTGGGTCTGGCTAGGAAGCTCCCATGGACACCTCGTCCCTTCAGTAAGGCTTCGGCTTCCAGCCCACTCAGGTCACGGTGAAACCACCTAGCAAGGGAGATGAAAACAGAACCAAGTAAACGAGAAATCGCAGGCACTCTTGTGGATACATACAGTGAAGAATGGTCCCCAGTCAGCATCCCTAGAGATACCTCTGCAGGTGACAACCAGCAGCAGCACGAAGGGTTCCTTCGTGCCCGTTACCCCCCACAGCCTGTGAAAGGTTTCCACCAAGATCCAGCTACCAAGGTGATCCCCTCCGAGCTGCCCTACTTCGCTGGTTCCCCTCCCCACGCACACGTTTCTCAGACCCTCTTACCTCACCATTGTGGAGGGAAGAAGAAGAGGAGGAGGCCAAGCAGCTACCACCAAAGCGACTCAGAAAACACAGAGGACAAATCTCTTTGCCCTGGTGAGAAAAGGGAAGTTGGAGGTCCGCGACGGAGCACCCGACGCCAAGCTCTGTCTGCGCCCCTCGGGAGCTGGCCATGCATCACTCCTGCTGTCCACTCCTAGTCCATTCGGCCCCTCTCCATCAACCTGCTCCTCACTGCGTGCCTGGATCCCGTGGCCCTCTGCGCACCGCTGCAGGGCACGGGCAGGAGCAGCCCAGCACAGCTGGGCACGCGCAGCTCCAGGAACAGGAAGCGCTCTGAGCCATCAGCTCCCCAGCCCCAAGCTGCTTTGCACACACTTCTGCTTCTCCTTTTGCGTCTTTCCTCCCCAGCCCCCCTGTTATTCTTGGGTCCTTGCTTTTTTTTGCTTTTTGCTTTTTTTTTTTTTTTTTTTTGCCTTTTTTTTTTTTTTTCCACATCGGTTTTGACTCTACCAGTGTTTCTAAGGTTCCAGCCATGGCCACAAAATTCAGTTCTGCAAGCCCTCTCTCTGTTCCCCATCTTTTCCAAGAGGTTAGTAAGGAACATGAGTGTTTCTTACCCCCGAATCCTCACGGTGGTGCCAGGGGGACCACGGCTGCCTAAGGTCAGCCACGCATCTGCAAGGCTGAAGCAGGCAGCACACGCACGCAGCAGCGAAGCACCCTACAAGTTATGACCGCACAGACACGCAGCTTGGTTCTGCTGGGCCGCCCTCAACTACGTAGCCAAAACCTCTGTGACCCTGTTCACTGATGAACCCCCTTGGCAGATAAATATCCCATGTGCTCTGCACAGCCACGGAGGGAAGCTGTGCAAACCTGGGCCTGCAGACTGTGAGAGGCCCAGGCTAGCACCCCAAGCACAGCACAAGCATCCTGAAAACAGCCTGCCTGGAGGATGCAGCCGTGAGAGAAGCATGGGTAGCTCCAAAAGGCTTGGGGGCACGGGTTGAAGCTGCCCAGGAAAGCAGGCAGAGAGCAGGATGATCAGCTCTGGCCTGTGGTGGGCCCACACAGCATCAAGAGAGCTTAGCCTAGGAGCTTCGAGATCCCAGTACAGCGTACCAAGGCCAAAGCTGTAAATCTGTACACCCAGAGAGAAAGAAAGAAAACTAACCATTTCCAGTTAACTAGCCGCTTCCAGCTACAGCCTGTGACTACACTTTTCCATAGCACTGATTTTAAAGCCTGCAGTTCTTACGAACAAATGGGAGCAATGCAGTGACCACAGAGGATGATCCAGGCGGCAAAGGAGCCCGACTCTTCCTTGGAACCATCTCAGCTGCCCTGTGTGGTGGCTAAGACACGTGGGGTGGGCAGCAAGAGCAGCAAGAGATTCGCTCATTTCAACTCTTTGCAGCTGCAGACTTCCCTACACACCACCAGACTGGGAAACCCTGCAAACAGCTGAACTGTCTGCTAGTAGTGGCCAAGACATACAGAAACCAGCAGCAAAGGGAAGTGCAGGGGACTCGATCTGAGAAACTAACTTCATTGCTAGAAAGTCTGCCCAGGCAGCTACAACGCCTTCCTTCAAAATGCTTCCAGTTTCGCACAGATGACAAGCTGGGATGTGGTGAGCTGCAGGAATCCAGCTGTATTGACTTAAAACCGATACTAAAAAAAAAAAAAAAAAAAAAAAAAAAAAAAAAGAAAGAAAGAAAAGAAAAGAGAAAGACTTTAAAGGCACAGAAACCTGCAACTCAAAGAAACCAATTTTACGCAAAAAATGGACTACACCTAAATCAGAACCGCTGACATAGAAAACTGGCCCAGAAAACAAATATTGTTTAGTGATTAGACAGAAACTTCTGGGCAAAAGTCCCCAACAGGAATTCCTGCTATATTAGATATAATCTGATTGGATATTATTATTATTATATATTGGATAATATATACCCCAGTCTGTACATACACCAGGGTTGTCCTGTCCCAGGTGCAGAATCCAACACCTGATGTTGTTTAATCTCATATTGTTGTTGATAGCCCAGCCCTCTAACTTGTCCAGATCTCTCTGCCTCTCTACCCTCAAGGGAGCTGACAGCTCCTCCTAATTTAGTGTCACCTGAAAACCTGCTTTGTATTCATTCAAACCTTCCGTCCAGATCATTTATAAGACCATTGAAGAGAACTGGTTCCAAAATGGAGCCCTGGGGAACCCCACTACCAACTGGCTACCCACCTAATGAAACCCTATTAATTATAACCCTATTAATATATAACTGTATTACGTATTTTTCTATCTGTATTCTGGACATTTTGTCCAGAAGGATACTGTGAGGGATGGTATCAAAGGCGTTTGCTGAAATCCAAAAAGATTACATCTACTGGCTTCCCTTGGCCAACCAGACCAAAGACACCAAGGTAACTAATTAAAAACTACCAAGGAGAAGTTCCAGCTGGTAAGGTAGGGAAATATCACAGCAGAGAAACAATTGTTTGTTATCTTCCAGGTTGTCCTCTGGAATGGTCAGAGCATGCAACAGACTCCATAATGTAATTAACAGGTCAAGAGGTTTGAGCAAAGAGGCTGCTCTTGTGATGTTGTTTGGCTTTTAGTCCAACACAGATGGTAGAACCTCATCATGTAAATTCTTTGTGGAGCAAAGCCACAGCTAGTAAACGCACAAGTTTAGAAGGAAGGATAAACAAAGGGGCTAACTAAGAGGTACATACATCTGGACTGCTGTAAAAAGGACACCAAAAACAGGCACAATCCAGCACAGGGCCATTAAGGCAGTGAGGAGCTCAGTGGCTGAGAGCAAGGTTTGTTCAGCCTAGAGAAAAGATGGTTAATAAAGGGATTTAAACAGCAGTCTAAGAGTATCTAAAAGGAGAGTGGAGGTTTTAGAGATGACGGAGCCAAATTCTGCTCTGTGGGACACAGCAAGAGGAAAAGAGGCAAGAGGCTTAACTTGCATAAAGGGAAGTTCTGATCAGGTATCAGGAAAAAAAGCACATACACAAGGGGTGGTTCAGCAATTGCCACGCGTGTCCAGAGAGGCTGAAGAATCTCCACTCCCTAAGATGTGCAAGACTAACCTGAAAAAGGCTCAGAGCAACCTGATATAACTAACATTTGAGACAGCTCTGCTGTGAGCAAGGGCTTGGACTAGGCCATCTAGAGGTCGAAATGGCTGTCAAAGGAAGAGTAGAAGGAGAGGTTACGCACAGAGATCAGCACCATCGTCGTTGTCATCGTCATCCCGCCCTCGCATGCTCCCTAAGCCTCTATGTGCAGCTACCGTAGTCAACTGTCAAGTCCATAAGAAACTGAGCAATGAGTTCCACTGCTAAGCCTCAGGACCAACATCTCCTTTGGCTTGCTTATAACCTGTTTCCTGCCCATTTTTATTAACACACGGTTGTTGTAAAGAATAATAAATCAATGACCAACTCCTAATTCATACTCACCCCACCCAAGCTGCTCATTATTTTATAGACCTCTAACTTCTGTATCCTTGCTCAGCTGTTCCCCAAGCTGAACAATCCAACCCTGTTTAGATGGCCTCCATACACAGCTATCCTGCGCTTCTGATCATTTCTGTCGTCCCTCTTTGAGATGTTTCCAACTCTGTTGTATTGTTTTGGAGATGAGGGCAAAAGGTGACCCAAAACTGCACAGTGTTCAAAATACTGCTGAGACATAAGCATACAAAGACACAACGATGATTTCTGCCATCATTCACCACAACCATGCATAAAGCAAACATTTGCATGGACTCGACGGTGACGGTCTTGCTACAGGGAGGTTACAAGTAGTTCACAGATGTTTTACATATAAATTTTGAGCTATTTTTCTCCACGAGAGCAAACCATGCCTGAGAAATTTGGTGGCCTTCTACAATGGGGTTATGGCATTGGTGGATAAAGGAAGAGCAACTGGTGTTGAAAGTTGTAGAGAGCAAGGATAGTCGCGATCAAAGAGTTGTGGTCAATGGCTCAATGACCACGTGGAGACCAGTGATGAGTGGCATTTCCCAGGGGCTGGTATTGAGACCAGTGCTGCTTAATGTCTTTGTCCATATTGGCAACATGGACAAAAAAAAAGTGGGATTGAGTGCACCCTCAACAAATTTGCCAATGACACCATGCTGAGTGGTGGCAGTCAACATGCTGGAGGGTTATTTTTTTCACCTCACTATTCAAGCTCTATTTGGTCATTTGGAAATATGCTGAACAGCACATGGTTCAGCTCAGACCCTTACATGTCACCACTGATAACTTCCCTTTGCTGTAAAAACTGAACATTTATTCCCACCTTCTGTTTCCTATTTTCTATAAATTATTCACTCAAGAAAAGTGTCAGCTTCTCTCTTATACCATAGCTTCAGCTCTGTTTAGACTGACATGAGAAAATCTGGTCAAATTCTGTTTTGGAAAGACCGTCCTCCCTTGTCCGCAAGCTTGCTAAGTTCCTCAAAACATCTAGTTCTGCAAGACAGGATTTGCCTTCACAAAAGCAGATGTTGATTCCTTCTTTGATATCTTACTCACTGCTTTCTCTGTTACCTCTTGCCCAGATATTGACTTAATTGGTCTGCTCCACTCTCACGTTTGGGGGAATGGCATCTGTGACAGTTGTTAGTGTTAGTGCCAAGTAAAGGCCAGCTGGTGCTGGTCAGTGGGCATACAGACCATCGCCCTGTAACCTGCCCTAGCCCTGTGCTCTGCCAGGCCATGGGGCCACAGGACAAACAGATTCTACCCATGGGCTAATGAGAATCCCCTTTCCTTACACCACGCCACTACAGCCCCCAGGGCAGAGCACCCATCTATACTGATGGCAAAGTTTTTCCTGTCCTGCTGTTCCATAAAGACTGTAGCAAAACAAAAGTCACCAGGATTAAAAAAGCCAGCCACCTCACCTCTCTCTGTACAAAACCATTGTGAGGTTCTGCAGCTTCAGGGCTCGCAGAATAACTGCAGTGAACTGGGCATCACAGACTGCTCTTTCTTTATCAAAGCAAGGATGAGCAACAGTAACAGCAATCTAAAACACTAAAGCTCCAATCCTCCAGCTCTTTTTTTACAGTATTTTTTCCCTTCTGTGCTCGATTCCTGCTGCCAGCAGTTTAGTTTTTCCCACCAGCTCTGTTTCCTTGCTCTAAGTAGCACACGCAGCACTCACCCACAGGATGGCATCAGGCCCGTGACTCGCAGGTCCCCGCTGACGGGGAATTAACAGCAGCTGGTGGAGGAAGAACCACAGCCCTTAGCCAGGGCGTCCTACTGAAAAAAAAAAAAAAAAAAGAAGAAGAAAAAAAGCAAGACTGGAAGTAGCAGGGGGTGACCTCACACCCTCACAACATGGCTGGATGCTCAGAGCAGCTCATTCCAGGGCTGGGGCAGGAGCAGCTGGCAGTGCCCTGGGTGTGCGGTGCATCCTGTGACTCACCTGTGTCTGGCCCGCACAGGCTCAGCCCTGAGCCCTGCCTGTTTCTGGGCAGGCTGAGGGAGGTGGTAGCTCCAGGCTAGGTGAAATGCAGGCCTTGGGCGGAGGGCTTAATTTTCACCATTTGCAAAACGCTTCCTGGGCTGTAGTTAATAAATAATTAGAGGGGTGGGGGAAGGCCAAAACCAAACTGGGGGGGGGAGGTAGGTAGTGACGGAAGGGCCTGACTGCTCTTCCTGCCTCCTATCCGCTAGGTTCACGCCCTCGCTGGCTACATTCCTACATGGTTTGTAACCAAAAGGCACAGAGTGCAAAACCCAACGCCGCTCTCACACCTGGCTCCCGGGCTTCTTCACCACCAGCCCTTCCCAAAGGCTGCAGCACGCCCAGGGGAAACAGGCACACAAGCCAGGTGGCTACAAATGCTCAGATGCATCCGGTGCCCCTTCATCTGGGAGGTGGAAAGGCAGAAAACTTCACAGGGGAGAGAACCTGCCCCTCTGCCTTTCCCTCTCTTCAGTCCCAGAAAGTGCAGCACACGGTTATACATGTACAGTATTCGCGTTGTTCTGATCCCTCCCTGCTGCCAGTCCTTGCAACATCCTGCTGCTATTTTTGTCTTTAGGTCTAACACCTTTGATCACACAATCAGGCGGAAAAGAGCAATACAGCCACAGAAGCTTCTGGTAGGAGCACGTGAGAGTTAGCGGTACTGACCTGTTGGTGACAGCGGTCTGGCTGCAACCGCGCGCTGAGCAGCACCACGTTGTGCTCAGGACCGCGTTACCTGGCACGTTTCAAGGAGCACTTTTATAAACGCTTGCTCTTGCAGGGAGATTTTGGCAAATCAGAGGGCTGGGCTATCAACAACCCTATAAAATTTAGCAACAGCAAGTGCTGGATACTGCACCTGGGATGAGGCAACAGTGACTGTACACACAGAGTGGGGGAGGAGAGCCCGGAGATCAGCCCCACGGAAAGGGATCTGGGGTTTTGGCAACAAGTTGAGCATGAATCAAGTGTGCCCCGGCAGCCAAAAGGGCCAACAGCACCCCGGGGTACATCAGGCATGGCTTTGCTGGCTGGCTGAGGAAAGGGATTGTGCGGCTCTGCTCTGTGCTGGTGCAGCCCCACCATGAGTGCTGTGCTCAGCTTTGGGTGCCACAGGAGAGGAAGGACGTGAAACTATCAGTGTCCAAAGGTGGGCTGTGGAGACAGGAACGTGTCTGGAGGGGAGGCTGTATGAGTTAGGGCTAAGGTCACTTGGCTTATTCTGCCTGGAGCAGGCTGAGGGGAGGCCTCCTGGTGGCCAGCAGCTCCCTCAGGAGGGGAGCGGAGGGGCAGGCGCTGAGCTCTGCTCTCTGGGGACAGCGACAGGACCCGAGGGAATGGCATGGAGCTGGGACAGGGGAGGGTCAGGCTGGGGGTTAGGGAAAGGGTCTGCACCCAGAGGGCGGTCAGGCACTGGGACAGGCTGCCCAGGGCAGTGGTGATAGCAGCAAGCTGTTTGGTCTTCAACAAGTGTTTGGACAACACCCCTAGGCACATGGTTTGAGTTTTGTGTGGCCCTCTGTGGAGCCAGGAGTTGCGCTCAATGATCCTTGTGGGTCCCTTTGAACTCAGGATGTTCTGATTCCAGATGAGGCTCAGCATCTCTCAAATGACGTTTAAAAAATTCAGTCACTGAGATACCGAGCCTTGTGCTTTCATACTAAGGTTTGCAGTAGCAGCTGCATTCCTGCATAACTTGGTGCACAGCAGCCCCTTGTAACAGTAGCTCAGGTTTCATCAGGTAAAACTCCAGAAGGAGCGAGCATCACTCTACCTGCCCCTGCGTCAGGGAGTGGGATCTTTACCCGAGGATCAGCTCACATCCATTCATAAACCACTAAGGGCATTTTCAAGGCGTTTTTTATTCACAAACAGACAAACAACCATGCACAACGAAGCCGATTCCGTTCAGATCAACACCTCCCTTGTCCAACCTCTCTGTGCCGCAGGGCTGGCAGGCCAGCAGCCCCTGGCCACGTGAAGACATCCCCGCTCGGAGCACCGCAGACCACCGGGGCCGGCGGAGCTCCAGGTTTCACGAGGCGGCCACTCCGCCGGTGCCGGCGCCGTGCGGCGGCAGGGTCATGGGCGGCAGGAACATGGCCTTGAGCTTGCCGGACATACTGGCGATCTCCGGGTCCTGCGACTCGTAGGACTTGATCAGCCGGGCAAACTTGAGGACCCCTGCAAAGGGAGCGGGCTGGGCAGCGGGCACAGGGCAGGGCTGAGCCCGGGCGGGGAGCCCCGCACCGCACCCACCTTCGCCGTCGCTGCTGAAGCCGTAGGCTTTGATCACGTCCTGCTGGATCTGCGTGGCCACGGGCAGCAGGAACTGCAGCATCTTGCCCATGTCGTTGCAGGCGTTGTCCCGCGCCTCCTCCATGCGCTGCGCGTTCTCGGGCGCCCCGAAGGCCTTCAGCACCTCGCCCAGCACCACTGCGGGCACACGGGGTGGGCTCAGCACCGGCACCAGCCCCGCCGCATGGCCCCCGGCACCCCCCGCTCCCCCTCACCCTTCGCCTGCTCGGCGCTCAGCGGCGCGGCCGGGCCCTGCGCGGACGCCGCCATCTTGCCCCTTCCTTCCCCCCTCTGCCGCACGCTGCTGCGCATGCGCAGCCCCGCCCTGTCATTGCACCGCCAGGGGCGGCTTCCCGCGCGCGGGAAACCTGCTGGACAAATACTAAAAGAGCTGAAATCACTGTGGAAGGGCCCGCCCGCGCCGCGCCCATACCAGGCCCACCCGCCGCCAGGTCACGGTGAGGGAAGAGATTCCCGTGGGGTGTCCCTCAGGAGGCTCCCCGTGCTCCCCCCAGTGCCTGGCACCGCTCGGTCCCCGCCGCAGCGGCCGCAGCTCGGCGGAACGGGGCCCCGCAGCGCCGCACCGGCCGTATGCAAATCGCGCTCTCCCGATTGGCGCAGCGGCGGCGGGTGTGTCGAGGCGAGCGCCGCGATTGGCTGGAGCGGGGCGCGGGGCGTGGCTTCGCGGAGACCCGCCCCCCAGCGGCGGTGGGCGGGGCCTGGCGGCAGCGCGGTCCCGGGGGGCGGGGGGGGAGGGGGCGAAGGGATGGGGGAGGGGGGGGGCGCTGCTGGCCCCCGGCAGCGATAAATGAACACAACGCAGGCTGCTTCCCGAAGGGTTTTTTTTTTTTTTTGCTTTTTTGTTTTTTTTTTTGCTCATTTGTTTGCTTTTTTAAGAGCTTCATATATATATTTTTTATATATAAATTATTAGAATGTGGTTATGGGGGTGGGGGGGGGTATCAGGAGTGTGCAGGGTGGGGGGGTGGTGGTGGTGGTGGTGGTGGTGCGGGCGCGTTTGCAGAGCTGTGCTGCTGCCGGGTGGTTTTCTCCTTCCGTTTAATGGATAAGTAAATATATATATATATATATATATAGGGGGCCGCTCGGGTTATACAACCGTGAGGTGGGACACGCACGCGGGGCGGGGGGGGATAACAGGGATTGGGGAGGAGGGGGGGGTCACAAGTTGCTACATAAAACTGCCACGTCTATAACAGGATGTGCATGACTTAAAGTACACCGAGGAGAAAGGGGGCGAGGGGCAAGGGGGTCGCCGTGGCCCTGGGGTGCGAGCTGGCGGCCCCCCATCGGCGCTCCCGGTGGGGCTGGAAGGTCCATGGGGGGGTGGCTGCTCGGGGAGGCCGGCGGTGCTTCGCACCTCGTGGCCCCACGCGTCCCCTCGAGGCGCCGCCACCTCGCAGGCAAGTCTGGGGGTGCTTTGCACCCAGCTGGCCGGGACCAGCGCCTTGGCACCAGGCAAGAGAAGCCGGTTTTGGAGAGGGTCCGGTAACGCCGTGGTTGCATCTGAAGGGATGTGGGAGATGTGGAAGCCAGGCTGGGAAAGTTCCGCTTTGTTTCTCTGTCTCACGAAGCAGTATCTTACATGTAAAGTGTGTGTTTGGGGGGGGGAGGAGGCGTCTTGAAAAAAGGCTCTGCTGGGTTTTGCATCGTGAACGTGAGGTCCTGCAATGCGCTGCGCTTTTTGCTTGACGTAACTTCCCTCAAAACACAGGATGGAGCTGCTGCAATCTCGAATTCACACCAGTCCTTGTCTTTTGGGGCTCTTCACGACGCTGGTTTCAGTCACTTCAGAGCCGTGCTGAAATCGCGTGCCAGTCATTTCGTGTTGGTTGCTGGCGTTTCAATCCCTCCCTGTTTCCTTTTCTCCACTCTCTGCTCCCAGGATGCCATCCTCCACTTTGGTCCCATCCTCTCTTGCAGTCTGCTGCCTGGTAGGATCAAGATGTGTAACTCCGCAGCTTCCCCTCCCCCGGGATTTGGCTGATTGATTGCTCCTCTTCAGAGAAAGACATGAGGATGTCGTGTTGACACTAGGAGTCCATTTAAAGGGGTTTGTCACTTTCTTTCTTCAGGTGACTAGGATAAAGACGAACAAAGTGATTATGAGAGACAAGACACGGGGAGAAAAGACGTAGTATTGTGCACTGCCTTTTGCCAGCCTAGTCCTGCATGACAGTGCAGATTTGGAAAACCCTGCAAATCTTTAATGTAAGAGGTGCTACCCAAAACATAAAATACTGCATTTCTCTCCCAACATGCTTCCCTGTGCACTCGTGAATGTCTCATCTTGGTAAAAGCATGCCAAAGTGAACATTTGGTATTTTGGCACAGGTATAATTCACAATTGTATTATCACGTGTGAAACGTGCTGGTTTCCCCCCTGCTGAGGATGGGAGCTGAAACCCCACAACAACCTCTGGCCAATAGCGACCTCCCTTAGGGGGCTGTGCCCCATAGCAAGCAACCCCTGCACCCAGTGTGGGGCCACGCTAGAGCCACCCACCCACCGGGGGGGTCAGGGGCACGTTCCCCTCTTCTGCCCTCCTCAGGCCAAGGCTGGCCAGCATTAGGATGTGAGCAAAGAGCGTTGTGTGAGCAGGTCACGCACCTGTAGTAATCCTCCTGCGTGGGGAGCGGCACTCCGTGCAGAGGGTGGTGGGCGTGCAGCCACTGCTGCTGCTCCAGGGCCAGGCGCTGCAGCTCGGCTGACTGCGCGTGCATGGCCTGGAGCTGGTGTGCTGCTGACATGGGCGCAGAGAGAGACCCCGGCAGGTCCCTGTAGGGTGCAGCTGCAACCACAAAGGAGAGAACGAACAAGTTAATGGAACAGCTCCGTCCTTGCCCATGGTCCCACAGCTCAGTCCAAGCTCTTAATCTTCCAGCCCTGCCAATGTGCAGGACTCGCTCATCCCCTGATACTGCACGCCTGTCCTATGCCATCCCAGAGCTCTGTCTCTCTATAATAAACCTTCGCTGGGTCTCACAACCCTCTCGCAACCACCCTGCCCCTTGGAGCTCTGCTGATGCTCTTCCAAGGAGACCAGCAGACCCCACCAGCACTCTTACCAAAAAGCTGGTGGCGCAGCACTTCGTTCTCATGTAGGGGGTGAGGGAGGAGGGGGTTGGGGATGGTTCCAGCTGGGTACGGTATCCGAGTGAGATGCGATCCCGAGGCAAGTGGGTCGATAAGAGGGTGAACAGAGGCTGAGGCTGGGAAGGAAAGACATCAGAAATCAATTGTCCCATGCTTTGTAAGCCACACAGGGAAGGAGCAACAATGAAACAGATGTGGAGATGGTCATTTTGTCTTAGGGGTGGAATGAATGACTTCAAGGCCAGGCAATGGAGTAACATCTCCTTTTCCCTGCACTGAATTTCACACGAAACAGTCTGGCATAGCTCTGTTCCCGTAATCCTCAGGGAGAAACACTGATCCCTAGAGCCAGTGCTGCAGCGACCTGCAAGTCTGCACCCAAAAGCAAAATCCTATTATATAAAAAAAACTACTCTTTCTAGTGTTTTGGACTCGCTGCCAGGCCATTAATTTGTACCTGTTGCCACCTCTGAGTAGTGGTGGATGATGAGCATGGGTGCCTGTGACTCAGCTACCAGACCCCTCTGCCATCTCCCAGTACCTCAGCAGGCACAGCCCTCTTTTATATTATAGTCTGGACTTTGTTTCTGTGAGATTTGCATCACTAAACTGTTTTCGCCCCACTGCCCCGTAGGACGAGGAAATGGGACTACACCTCACTTCTGAGGTCGGTGTCTTTGGCGGGATGGGAGTGCGGAGGAGGCCAAATGACCATGAAGTTGACCCTTCCTGGCTGACGAGGTGGCCCTTACCTGCGTGTATGGCATCCTGCTGGTGGAGGTGGAGGTGGGAGTGGATGTGGGAATGCTGATGGTGATGGGGCGTCACGTTGAGCATCTGCAGCCGGGCCAGCGGGTCGTTGCTGAGGGCGGCCACCCGCTCGGCATGCTGCCGCTCGGCCGCCAGCCGCTCGGCGTAGGACATGTCGGGGCGCAGGGTCGGGCCGGCTGCCAGCGCCAGCCTCTCGCGCTCCAAGTGGCCCAGCCCTGGGTGGAAGGGAAAAGCGGGATGAAGGCCGGGGGCCGTCTGCAGACTCAGCCCGCCGTGGCGTGGGAAGGGATCCATGGCGGCAGCCGGCACGGCGTGGAGCTGCTCCAGCTCGGCCGGCTTGACCTCAAACCCAGGCTTGAGGCGCTCGCGCAGGTCGCGGTCCCGCAGGTCCCGCTCGCGGGCTTCCCTCTCCCTCAGCTCTCGCTCCCGCGTGGCCGGGTCGCTGCTGTAGATGGCCGGCACGTTGTAGCCCAGCAGGCCCGGGTCGACGGCGCCCAGCGGCACGTAGAAGGGGTGGTTGCGGTTGCTGGGGGACATGACGTGGGGCCGGGCGTACTCGCTGAGCGTGCGGAGCGCCGGGGTGTCGGGGCCCAAGTAGGGCGGCACGGTGGCGACGGCGCTGCCCTGCTCAAAGGAGGGGCGGTGCGGGACGGGACCGAGGGACGAGCACTCCACCGGCCGGCCCTCCTGGGCCATCTTCTGCAAGACAGCAGAGAAACAACGTCAGGGTCCCAGCGGGGAGCCACCAAGGACATCCTCGAGCGTGGGTTTTGCCCCCACACCTACCACGCTCCTCTCCAGCTCCCGCTCCTTCTCCCGCTCCCGTTCCTTCTCTCGCTCCCGCTCGCGCTCCCGCTCCTTCTCCTCCCGCGCCTTCTGCTCGGCCTCTCTCCGCACTTTCTCCACCAAGTCTGCCCTCTTCTTGGCCAGCTTGGAGCCGTCCAGGGGCACGAAGTACAGGTCCGTGCGGGAGCAGGAGTTGAAGCCACGGTCCAGGTGCTTGTTGAACCTGGGAACCAGAAGGGAAGCGTGTGGGTACAGCAGGGGGACAAGGCATGGGGACGGGGACGGGGACCCCGCTGTCCCCACCTGGCCGACTGGCTGGCGTGACTCGGCACGTCCACCACCTTGGGGGGCGGCGAGGGGCTGCGAGCGGGTGGCACGGGGCTCTCCGGGGGCTCGTACTCCTCCGACGGCTCCTGCTTGATCTGGGCAGCACTGAGCGGCAGCGGGGGCGGCGGGGGGGCTGGGGCAGCCATGGTCCCCGCCAGCGGTGGGCCAGGAGGGGCTGGCGAGGGGGCTTTGTAGCCGCCGGCCACGGGGGAGGAGGCCACACGGTAGCCTGGAGGGGTTGCTGCCCGGAAAGGGGCAGCCGAGGAGGCTGGGGGCGAGCCTGGCTTGTAGGGTGCAGGGGGCTGGAAGGTGGGGACGGGGGAAGCCGCCCGCTTCCCGTATGGGGCCACGGCTGAGGGGGGCACTGGGGGTGAGATGGTCTTGTAGGGGGCCGTGGAGGGGGAGGCCATGGTGGCGATGACGGTGGAGAGGGTGGTGGCCGCGGAGGTGACCGGAGGGCCAGCCCCGTGGGCTGGGGAGGGGGGCGGCGGCGGGGGGAAGGTGTAGGTGGCAGGGCTCTGCCCCTGGGGGTGAGTGCACATGGCAGGGTAGCTGCCCTGGGAAGAGGTGGAGGACGAGGAGGAGGAAGAGGAGGAGGAGGAAGAAGAGGAGGAAGAGGAGGAGGAGGAGGAAGGAGCGGTGGCAGAGGGAGCCTGGCTATAAGTGGCCTGGCTGTGGGGAGGGTAGAGGCGCAGCCCGTAGGTGGCATGAGAAGGGTGATGGCTGCTGGACTCCAGGGCGTGGGGATAGCCCCCTGAGGATGGTGGGGGGGCCGCCGCTGCTGCTGGGGAGACCCCCCCGCCGCTCCCGTGGCCGTGGTGGTGCTGCTGGGGCGGCTGCTGGTGATGGGGAGACTGACTGGGGAAGGAGGCAGCGGGGTGGGAGCTGGCATTGCCCAGGGGGCGGCTGTAGGGGGGTGGCCCCTGGCTCCAAACAGGCTGGGAGGGCAGGGAGGGCTGCGTGTATTTGGGGGGCTGGCTGGACACCGAGAGACCACTGGGCGGGGGGAAGGAGTGCCCGTAGGAGGCCGTGTAACTGGGCAGGGGCTGGGCTGGGGAGGGCTGAGGGTACTGCGCGGAGGAGCTGGAGGTTGGCAGAGGTGGAGGGGCGTAGGGGTAGCGCGAGGGGGCCAGGGGCTGCGCCTTGTCCTGCCCCATGCCATGGGGTGACGGGAGGTGCCCGCTCAGAGCCTGCCCCGCCATCCCCGGGGAGCTGGAGGCGGCCCCCACGTTGTTGAGGGGGCGCAGGGCCGGTGGGGGTGGCAGGTTGGCGGAGACGTGGGGGAAGGAAGGCGCCGAGGCCGGGGGAGCAGCTGGGGGGTTGACCGGGGACGTCTTCTGAGGGGGCAGCCCCCCAGCCACCGAGGCCAGCGAGATGGGGGTGGTGGGCGGCGGGTTGTGCTTGGTGCCAAGGGTCTGCTCGCGACCCCCTGGTGCTGAGAGCCCCCCTGCGCCGCTGGCTATTTTGGCCCCAACCTGAACCACGTTGGCCGTGGGGTAGAGAGGAGTGTGGGTGGAGGAGGAGGAAGAGGAGGAGGAAGAAGAGGAGGAGGAAGAGGAAGAAGAGGGGGCAGAAGAGGCTGCAACCGCAGAGGAGGAGGAGGTGGGTGTCTGTGGGGCTTGAGCCTGGAAAATTCGGGAGGCCTGGCCCTCCAGCTGGGGGTGGTAGGGGCCCACAGGGGGGCCCTGGGGGTGGACCTCGCCTGGGAGACCAAAGCCAGGCTCAGGTGGCCGGGCCAGGTTGTCGGGTGTGGGGGCAACCGGAGGGCTCTGGGGGAAGAGCGGAGGGTGGTGGTAGGAGTGCGACGGCCCCTGGGACAGCACGGAGGAGGAGTCGG
Source organism: Aythya ferina (assembly GCF_964211825.1). Classification (NCBI taxonomy): domain Eukaryota; kingdom Metazoa; phylum Chordata; class Aves; order Anseriformes; family Anatidae; genus Aythya; species Aythya ferina. The sequence goes on along the minus strand of NC_140296.1, from coordinate 124,846,146 downwards.
AGTCATTCTCCACACTGCCGGGGCTGTAGACGCTGGGCGAGGTGCTCCTGTTATCCTGGTCGATGTCCCGCGGGTCGCTGCTCATCTCGTCGTTGAAGCTGTGGCCATCGAGGCTGTCAACATCAGACGGGGATGGAGGACAGGGTAGCTCCTGAAGCAGAAGGAGGAAGCAGAAGTTAGGTGGTCTCCCAGACCACACACCTGAGGAGGAGTTGATGCGTGACTTATATTCGGAGGTGCAGGTAAGTGTTAGAGATGAGGCTGAAAATTATCACATGTAAAAGGTCCCAGCACCACTGGGAATGGGCCATTGGCCAAGGCACAGCCCGGTGCTACCAGCAGGTGGCACAAAGCAGCACACACGCAGCCCCTAGACCCACAGTGGCTCTTCCCCTTCATGCAGGGCTTTCCTCATCACCTCCCTTCCTCGGCAAGGAGACCTGTTCCCGTTTCCCCCCTGAGCATGTCCTCTCTCTGCCTCACTCCTTACCAGCTCTTCTGTGCTTCCAGTTCCCCACTCCAGTTCCCTACATGAGCTGAGGCTTCCTCCAGCTGCCCGATCACTGACTCAGCCCAGCGCTGGCCTTTCAGGAAAGCCCTGCTTTAACTACGCATAGCGCAGGGCTGGGCAGATTTTGCACATTTTGGGGCTGGTACAACACCCCCTGGAGCATCTGTGGTTTGCATTGTTCTGCAGGAGCAATAGAGGTAGAGTCCAACCTGACAGAAAGCTGCATGCAGAGCCAGTGGGTGACCCAGCTCCTGCCACAGAGGCAGGGCACACAGCAGTTCCCCTCAGACAAGGCTAAATAAAGAAAGAGAATTTCCATCTGCTTGGTTATCACTTTTGGTGGCTTTTCTGCAGCCACATGTCGCTTAGGCTCTGCCTGTAGAGCAAAACCCGAGGTGCCAGGGCTCCCCAGCAGCCAGAATCTCAAGCTATGCGGGTGTGAGCAGCACAGGTAGGGCCCAGGACGTGCCAGTAACCACTGCAGTCAGAACTCACCTCAGTTTTGGTCTTTTTGGGAGCATTGCTGTCCTCCCCCTCGCTCTCCGAGATCTCTTCCGTTCGCCCCTGCTTGCTGCCTTTGGGGGTGCAGGATTCCTCCACCCGGCCTTTCTGTAAGGGAGAGCAGGAGAACAGGGAGGTGGGAGGGCCACAGGAAGACTTCCCACCCTGCCAGGGCTTCCCAGCCCACAGCAGGAGAGACACAGCCACCACCACGCCTGTGTTGCAGAGCTTAGCAGACAGAGGGGCATAGTAGGATGCAGCAGTGAGCCAGAGAAAGGCAGAAATCAGTACTAAAAAGAGCAGGTGAGACTGAAAACTGGTTCGTAGGAAATATCGGGAAGTGCAGGGTGCTGAGGACAAAAGGGCTCCACCCATTGCAGGTAGCTAACCCAGCATGGGCTGTATAGTAGATCCCATATGGTCCATATGGCTGGATCCCCCCCAGGCTCGCCTCCCAGCTTATACTACCTTTGTTGCTTGTCGGGACTTCTCAGCTTTGCCATCGCTGCTGGAGGTGCTGACGCCGCCGGGGGAAGCTCGACCCCGTGTCCTGAGCTCCTCTCGGGGCCCTGGAGTCTCTTTCTTCCGTCCACTCCGCATTGACATCTAGGGAGGGATGATCAGATCAGTCCCGCTTTGCACCTTGCTCCACTCCCGCCCCGTCTCCTAGCCTCCCAAAGCCCCGGACCCTTGGCCCTGGGACTCCACCACACCAAACTCAGGGTCACTGTCTTTGCTGTGAGCCTCAGTCCCACCCCACTGCTCCTGCTGGGGTCCCAGCTCCCTCTCCCACCCCATGTACCGAGTCCTTGTTCTGTCGGGTCTTCATTCTTTTGGGTGCGGGACCCCCATTCTCCTTGGCCCGGTTTGATGAAAACATAAATTTTTATCGCTCTGCAGCTCCCTTCTGCTCTTTCTGGGGAGACTGAGATGGGAAAGTGCAAGTCTTCTGGAACAGAGGGCTTACACCAGCAGGGCAACGAGATCCTGGTGTGTACTGAAAGGCAGACAAGGAGATAGGAGGGGAGAAAGAGTGAGTATGCTGTGGGACATCCTTTTGTGGTTTGTTATAGTAGAAACGTGACAAAATTATTACTGCTTCTTTTGTTATTATTCACAGATGCAAGGATCTTTACCAAGAATGCAATAAACCTTCCCATCAGTAGAGGAAAAGATTTGGCTGCTGTCATCTCTGATTTCCAATTTCTAGGACTGAGACACAAAACGCAAGGCAGTCATGATGCAAGAAGAACGTTTTGGAGGAAGCAGGGAGGAATGGTTATCAGTATGTTGATTTTTCCCTGAAAACATTTTAGCATTTCCATTTCCTTGTTTATTTGATCTTAAGAGAGAGATGGTAAAAAATAAAATAAAAAAGGAGAATGCTTTAAAAAGATCCTAATGGCTATTTTTCTAACTTCAGAAGCCCCTTTTTGCACTCATCGTTAGTGCAGTAAGTTACACTATCCCTAACTCACCATGTGCTGTCATTAGCTAACTCTGTAATGAGCCCCCCAAAGTCTTTGCTGCAAAGAGTATTGTACAGCCCTGGCCTCCCTAGAGCATACGCATATGCACACATGTACCAGCATCTTATGCAGAAAATGTGACGAGTCCTGCTCATGCTGTTCAGAGTGCAAAGTACACAAATAGGTGCAAGAATTATACATTTAGCTTTGACTTTGCATGATGCGAAAATAATCAACACTAGGTTGGAGCATCTCCTTGGGCCTCCTTCCTCCCCGTACACTGGGCTGTTTCTCTGTGTACCAGAAATGCACAGCACATCCTTGCACTTTGCAACAGGAGGGAGATTCCCAAGCTCCCTCTGAATAAGCCTGAAAATTTGTGCTGTGTCCTGAAAGTGCAGGTATTTAGATATTTAACACCTCATGATGCCACACAGCTCCTAGTTCAGAGTATGCAAGCACCATGATGGTGTTAGCCCAGGAATTGGGCCAGGGTGTTTCAGTACTGCTGCTACTGAAACCAGTTTGCATGGCTCCAGTTCAGGACCCTTTGCATTGCCCCACACAGCAGAGGTGGAACCAAAAACACTGTCCTCCCCCAGCCTGTTGTGTGAGCTCCCCTACCCAGCATCTGGGATGGACAATCTGCAAGATGATGAAATGTGTCCCACAGATGAGGCATCAGGAGAACATATCCACTTACATCTTTTGTGTTATATGCTCTGCCCTGGAAGCATTTGGAGTAAGTGCAAGACCACCTGAAGGTTGGGACTCCTAGAGGCCATGCCAGATCTTAAAAGATCGGCTTCTAGCCAGCCAGTGCTGGAGTCTGGATGCATTTCTCAAAAGGGAGCCGAACCCAGGGATCAAAGGAAAGGTATGGCATGGATGGGAAAGCCCCTGATGCTGCTGTAAAGTAATTACCCTGACCTGCCTCCTATGGGGTTCCTCATCTTCCCTGGCCACCACCAAGACACACTCATACAGAAGGTACTTGGGAAGAATGGGGGACTGTTTGTTTTAATTTCATTAATATTTTATCTGACCCTCACCACGAAGGCCACAGGGGACTCATCCAGCATTAATTCCCCCACACAACAATTCATTAGCTTAGATCTCTTCTTTAATAGCAAAATAGTTCACATCGGTTGAAAACTGACCTAGCAGAGACAGAGCACTCTCCTGATCCCTGTGAACTGCCATCTTTCAACACCTTGCTTTTCTGACATAATATGGTCTTTGGTTGCTAATTCAGCCCGTTACACCGCTGCTATACCCTATTCTAGATAAGCACCTAGATTTAACATTTCTGACGTGAAACGAGCACGATAAGGTGACCCAAGCTGCAGACAACCTCGGCACACGCCATGTTGGCAGCCTGCTGGTATCGGTTCAGCTCCGACCGAAGGCACAGCACTAGCAACAGCGCATTACTGACGCCTTGCTGCGCTTTATTTCACATTCAGCAGCGATGCCACTCGCAGATCCCACTCTGGGCATTGTCATGGGGTGCAGAGGTCTCACTTCGGCTCTCCAGTAGCTCCATAACAACAACGATGGTCTTCTGTCCAGAGAAGTAAATCAGAGAAATAATATGCAGGCAGCCACTTACTGGAACTTCCCTTTTTAAAGGAAATACCAACCCAGTATTTTTCTCTGCCACTGCATACAGAGTACCAACAAAGTCAGAGGCAAACAGGTATATTTCAGTAGACAATAATTAATCACCGGGGCAGAAGTTTCTGCTACTTAGAGGGTTAAGGCTTTTCTAAAGCAGAATTGACCCATGCGCTATTTGGCGCAGCGTAGCATCAGCTGTGTCAGAGGTCAGAGCAGAGGATCACAGCGCTGCTTCTAATCTGAATGTGTGTGAAATAAAAGCAGTATGAGCCCTGACAATTAATAAAGTGGCAAAACCTGGGTTACACCTAACTTCCCATTACAGAAGATCCCTCTAAACGCCTCACGAGTTCTTACCGCTCTGTGGTTTTGGAAAGGAAATACTTGGCAGTGGTGCTGCCCAAATGGATAACCTTTTCCTGGCCCCGTGAAGCCCTTTATAGGCTTGATTGAGTTACGAGGCACTGCGAATTGCTGTTTTCTGTTTGTGTTTCACATAGCCCAGCTCGGCCTGGCACCCTGCCAAGGCCCCTCCATATTCTCCTGCAAGCCCTGGTGCGGCCTCCTGCACGCTCAACAGGCATCCCCCATGTGTCACCCAAAATGGATCCCTCTCCTCCTCCCTGCCCAGCTCCAGATGGGGCTCACCCCAGTACTGTCCAGATGAGGGGCTGCTCTGCTCTTGTGGGACCCGACAGACTCTGCCCCTCACAGCACGGAGTGCCTCTTTCTTAGAAAGTTGCCTGAATGTCTGTCCGTGTTTCAGTATAGCATTTGCACATCAGATTGCGGTTCTGAGAAAATAAATGTTTATAGATGGCAGCAGAAGCAGAGGAAAGGGAAACAGTACCAGTTTGTCTAGGATGGGGGCACATGGGTATTGCCTATTTGTCATTTACAACCCCAGCCAAGCAGGGAGGCAACTTCAAGTGAGACAGGGAAGCCTGGGAGATGCCCCCAGGATACACCCAGGGCTGAAAGGCTTTGTCACTTTGGCTTGTGCCCAACAGGAGGGTCAGCTCCAGCACAGGCAGCCCAACTGCAGGGCTCCAGTCTGCCTGAGAAGGTTAAATGCCAGATGGGGTCCAGCTAGTCCTGCCTGGGTGTAACGGCAGGAGAAGGGAGGGCTGAAGCCTCCCAGTATCCACACCACTTAGGAAAAAGAGCTACCACAATTGTTACTTTATCAGCTTAACAAAATCAATCTGATCTTTTAGCAGAATTAAACAGATTCTCCTCTGCAATTCATTAGCTCCCATGTTCACATCCCTGTTTTTCTCTCCCTCCTTCTGCAAAGGGACAGGTCAGCACTGGAGGGAGCAATCAGGGTGGCAAAATGAACACAGCTGCCTTGTAACACATTGCAGATGCTGGCAACTGTCCTGAAAGCAAGATGGAATGATGTCCAATGGATCCCTCACGGCAGGTAAAGACCACTCAGAAGTGAGCGTCCACTGGAGCAGAATAGCCAGGGGACATGAACCTGAGGGTGAGAAGTCAGTAGCTGACCCATCTTACACTGCCCAGTGAGTAGTGATCCCAGGCAACACATTTTTAATTCCTGTCCCCATTTCCCTTATCTATAAAACGGGGAGAGGATTCTCAGATTTAATTGGTGTTAACTGAGTGGTACCTTGAAAATATAAAGTTTTATCTACAGTACTGCTGTTAAAACATCCTGACGTATGACATTTCTGAATGGCTAATTACCTGACTTCATGCTCAAACCCTGGTGTTTCAGCATAGGGCATGCAGGAGAGAGGGAAGGGAAAAGGTGCTGTTCAGTGTTAGATAGCAATAAATGAGTAGGTCAGGGTTCAGGCTGCATGTCACAGCCTTGTTGTCAATCCTTTGATACGTAGACTAAGTGTGACTCTACCGCAAAAGTGAAAACATTTGTTTGAATTAACACATTAGGATGCCAAAATGGTAGAATACCAAGATGGCAGTGGGCAAATGCCTGTGGCTATCTTGGTTGTGAATATTCCCATGACTTGCAATTTTATTTTCTTTTAATGTAGTAACTTTTGTTATGAAGAAATATGTTTACGTAACACTGAATGAAAGGTAGCTATCGATGCAGACATATTTCTGTCTCCTATAGAGTAATTAATTACAACACTTGGTTGCAGGGGCTGTGAACTCAGGCTGGAGAGCAGATTAGTGAAGGACTAACATGGCAGACCTGGTCAAATGATCATACTCCAGTTAAAATTCTTGTCCAGTGGGAGAAGTTTAACTTCATCCCCCTCTCCAACATTACTGTGAAACTGGGGGATCCGTCTTGAGCCCAGGCTGAAGCCTAGTTTACAGCCCTCCCCACCCAAACTGCCAGGGCATCACAGCACCTCTGCAGGAAGGCTTGGCAGCACCGTGTTGCATGGAAAATGTAGACTGAAATGCCACGCAACCACCGCCTGCGACGGACGTGGAAACTGCTGTTAGTGCTCAGAGATCAGGGTAGGTGAATTCTGTATAAAAACTGAGATGGTTTTCAATTTTTGTCATCTTCTGTAAATAAATCAGTTTTATGTTAGCAATGTACTGGAATTTCATTGCATTCTTCTAGGTAAACTAAATTCACCAAAACATCACTATAAAATAGGTCACTATGAAATGTTTTAAAATAAACTTAGCCAGTACATATAAATGTGAATTTTCATAAACTTCCTTCTGTTCCGAAGCTTAAATTACACAAATTTTAATACAAATTGTGATTGAACACTCTAGGGTTTAGATCTACCTACGTATGTCTAAAATAATACCTCCCATATGAAGCTGGAGCTCAACCTCAGCCAACAGGTTTGGCCCTTGTGTTTCATAACAACAGTGCTTGCTGACAAATTCACTTGTCATGCGACTGTAAAATAGTAAATGAAAATTAAAATGCTCCCGTTTCATGCAGTAATGCCAGATAAGAGTGCTAAAAGATAAACTTTCATAGTGCTTCCAGCCTAAGGAGATAAAGCCAGTCTACTTTTTATTAAGTCTACGTTAATATTTTCTTTTCTTAATCCTGCGCAACCATGAGGTGTTAAAATGTTAGTTTGGGTATGAAAGCTGTAATTCTGCAACTTCTATTCAATGAAAAACATATCTGAGAATAACAAAATATTTTCTGATGAGCAGAGTGTAATAGATGGAAACAATTAGAGCTAGAGCAAGGTAATAAATAATAAAAACATTCATGCATTTAACAATAGCTTAATTTACAGTATAGAAGAGGATATTAATTTTTGCAAAAGCAACTGAAAATAAAATTTGATTCACTAAATGAAGGTTGGATGTACTAAAGAAGGTTACATTAATCGTAAAATGATTCCTGAGGGCACACTAAAATGACTGTAAGTATGCAACAGATTTACTTTAAAATCTCAGTAGAATTATACAGCCTCCCCAGAGGAGGGACTCTGGATCACTGGGAGATACAGGCTGGCAGAGGCCAGCGGAGGACCACAAAATGCAACACTGGAAGTGGGATGGAGGCCAACACATGATTCAGAGAAAGGACACACCACACTCTCCATGTTCATTATTTTAGGAAGCGTAGCACCATCTTTATTTGCAATGCCTGAGTAAACCTTACCTCTGGAACTGTTTAAGAGTCTACTGTAACATACAACCTCCCGCTCTCTCTATATATAAATTTCCCTTTACGAAGGAATGCAAAGTAAATCACTCAAAGACATCGGAGGCCAGCTGCCCAGGGACAGAGAAGATTTCAGCTGGAAGGGACCTCTGGAGGCCTCTACTCCAAACCCCTGCTCACAGATGGGATGGGCTGGCACCAAATCTAGACGGGGTTGCTCAGGACCCTCTCCAGGCAAGTCCCAAATAACGCAAAGCGTGAAGCTTCCCCAGCTGGCCTGGGACACCCATTCCAGTGCTGAATTACCCCTGGAGGCAGGAGAAGGGGTTCATTATCTCCAGCTATAAATTCCTTGTTGCAGCTTCTGCTGCAAGTCTTTACACTGAGGGAGATTGCTGATAACTTAGCAGCTGCAGGACATACATACGAACACAGTCATACCATCCATCCAACCCTTCCGTAACAGGCCAATGGATGTCAAGCATGGTCACTCCTTTCTGCAAAGACAAACGTTGTTCTGAAGCTGGCAGAGGGAGGCCCAGGCCAGGATATGACTCTCTGCTCAGACCCTCAGTCCCAGGCAAACTAGTCAGTGTGGAGAAGAGCTCAGGAGCTAAAAGGATCAAACTCTGTAAATGGATTTGAATGAATGAAGTGCTGAAAGTATCAGGATAGACAGAAGAAAGGATGAGAGCTGACTGTGGAGAACTGCAGAAGGATTTTCCAAGAGGAGTGACTGGGCAAATAAATGGCATGTGAACTTCCATCTAGGCAAATATAAAGCAATGTACATGGCAAAAAAAACAATGCCATCTCCACATATAAAATGACTCTGAACTGACCAGTGCCATTCAAGAGTGATACCCTTGGGGTATGAGAGGCAGACCCATGAAAATGTCACCTTGGCATTCAGCAGCCATCAAGAGAGCAAACTACATGGTAGAAATTCCTGGGAAATGAACTGAAAAACAAAACAGAGAATGCCACTGTGCACTTGCATAAACCCATGGTTTGCTCGCATCTTGAAACGTGCATGCAGTTTTGCTCTTTCCACGGAAACTAGAAAGGGCATTGAAGAGGCATGACTGAGTGAGCTAGACATCTCTGTCCAGAAAAAAAAAGTTACCGAGAATGTGATCAGGGTCTGTAAAGCCACATATGAAAAGTAGAGGTTGGTTATGAAATATTTACTGTCTTTTCCATTACAAGAACTGAGGACCATCAAACGATGCTACAAAGTTCAAAGCTAAGAGAAAGAGATTGTTCTTCTTGAAATGAATGGTTGACTACATAATTTCTCATCAAAGGACATCGTGAGTGCCATACGTTTGCATAGAGTCCAGGGGAGACTGGAGAGTTTCATGCAAGAGGGAATAACTGAAAATGGTTGGAAGCTGTAGGAGTATCAGGGGAAAACAGCATATGAACTTGCCTTAACTTACACTTTTTCCTAGGTATTTGACAGTGACCACTGCTGGGGCAGTGGGTTCTGGACGAGGTGGTCACTGGTATTTAAAAAAAAAAAAAAGTTCAGCAGCATGAGGAGCTAAGTGATACACCGAGGAGAAGCAACACACACATCTGCCATAAGAACTTCTCTCTGAGTCTCTGTTATGTACAAGACCTATAAAGACATTAGTTTGTTAACAGAACAATATAAAAGCTGAGGTGATGCAATTATTGTCTGCAAAACAACAAAAATTAAACACAAGGTAGTTAGAAGGGGTACGTAAGCTAAGGGAGGAGGTTGGTATAAGAACAAATGGGTATGAAAGAAGCCACTGACAACTTTAAGATGGAAGTTAGAGGACTCTCAGACATTTGGTGAAGCTCTGAAACAGCTTTCCCTAGAGCATAATAAAGGTAAAATAAAATCTTTATATTTAACAAATACATATTTTTGATTCCCTGTTTCTACGAGTTTGTGACCAACAACGAAGCCAACGTGACAGCCATTTGTGCGAAGGCCAAGGCACCGAACAGGAAGAAGTCAGACAGATGATGATGCAGAAGGGAGGGAGAGAAATAGGGCCAAGGAGATGGGCACGTGAAGAGTTGTACAGCAGGCTGGAGACAATGATAAGCTTTGAGTCATTCCCTTGCTTGGGATCCCACAGCTCGCCCTTGGTCTACAGACTTAGCCAAGTGAAATGGTCCTGCCCTCACTGTAGGGCTGAGAGAAGGGAAACCCAACAGTGTGTCACAGGAACGTTTACAAGGGAAGAGATCTTCGGAGGTCTCCACCCAATCCCCCTGTTCATAGCAAAATGCAAAGCTATGTGAGGTTGTCATGAACATCTCAGAGAACAGCTTCCACTGCCCCCCTGTGCTTGCACTGAACCACCCTTGGGAGGGAAGCAGAGGTTTTTGTCTTACATACATCACCAAGTTCACGGTGAACAACTGGCTTTAGTTCTTATGATTTTATAAACACATAAAACATGATGATTATGGCTGAGTCAAGGTCATGATACAACAAAATACTTGAAATCACAAACATCTAGAACTCTCTCTGATCCACAAAGAATTTAAAGCAATCAATTCGTGCCAAAATGCTGCCATCTACAGACACAGAATCTGCCTTACAGAATCACAGATCTAGGCCTCCACTTTTCACGTGGCCAGCTGAACCTGTAGGCATGGTTTTTACAGAATTAAGCCCAAACTGGACAGCCAGTGGAAAAGGCATAATGGCAAGTGAAACCAGTGCCCGAGATACTTTTAATGCCTTGGGTAATCTCTGTAAAGCAGCGCTTGACAACCTGTGAGCTGAAACTTGGTGCACACCTATGGCATTGCATGACCTGTCGTGTCAAAAAGACCTTGTGGTGGATCCACTACCAAAAAGTAAGTACCCCAAAGCTCATCGCTGACAGACAACATAGAACGTGGTAGCTGGTGAAGGCATTGGCTGAACAAAGTTTGCAGAAACATGGATAAAGTTTACAGGTGGTGCTGAGGCAGGTTATACAGTAAATGATGGATGGGAAGCTCTGGCACCAACCAGTCGGCATTACTGTGGCAATGAGGTTGCATGGAAGACAAGCACATTGATTGTGGAAGATTTTTACATGAAGAACAGAAGAATGTAGAATGCTTTCAAGGATGAAGATTCAAGGATAAACAGAAACACTGAAAAGGCCTTGTAATTAACAACTGATAACAAAATGAACACGAGTTCCCAGCACAAGACTTCTAAGGGGGGTGCTCCTGAATGAATGATATCCACCAGAGCATAAAGACAGGAATATTCTTCAAGAACAGGAATACAGAGATGATTTTAACCTGAATATATATAGGATTGGCGGGACCATTATGGAGTAGTATGCGCAATTCTAACCTGCATACTTCAGAAAGGATGCTGACAAATTGAAAGCTTCCTAAAAAGAACAATAAAGAAGATATGAGGTCTGATAACTCACCTTCCCCTTTACAATAAGAGCTTTAAGAAGCTCTATATATTTAGCTTATCAGAGAAAAGGTTAAAAGGTGATAACCATGGCCTAGGAGTATTACAAAGGAAGAAGATTTCTGATAGCAGAGGGCTCTTTAATCTACAAGCCAAAGACTACAGATCCAATGGATAGGAGCCGAAGCTAGACAAATTCCACACAGAAATAGCGTAAAATATGAAAAGTGGGATAGATTAATCACTTGAAAAACTTGCATAGGGATCTATCATAACACTGGAAGTCTTTAAAGAAGGTTTTTGTGTGTTTTTTTTTTTTTTCCTCTAAAAAAATGTTCCAACATTTTTTTTGAAAAAAACTCCAGGTGACATTCCCTTCCTTGTGCTGAGTAGGGGAGAGGACCAGCCAACTAACCAGAACAGGTTCTTTAATGTTAAAATCGTTAGAAGCCATAGAGAGGTTGAGCAGGGGCTGGTCCTGGGTGAAACTGTACTTTGAAAGCAACAGTTGAACGACACATAAGGAAAGCTTGACAAGATAATCATGAGTGGATAAACCACTGTTCATAGAGAGTGGACTGTCTTAATGAGGTTGGCAAACTCTGAATAATTCTGAGGAAAATCACTTCATCGGATGCACTGCCTGAAAGAAAAACAGAAATGTATCCAGTATAATATCCTATAGATGTACTTTATATCCGATACACTACACTATATATATTCGAGTTAAAATTTAATATACAATACATTACAATGAGTATCTTATGTGATATATTATATATACTATTTTATGTATACTGCGATATATACACACAAATATATACATATAGTGTGTGTGTGTGTGTGTGTGTGTGTGCATCAGTATATATGACCAACTGCACAAAGAGAGAGATGAAGGTTGTTCAAACATAACCTTCACTTAAATGATCTATAACACAGAGAAACCTTGTGGAAGAAACAGGGTATCGCCAAGTGCCTTGTAAGGCAGGCAAGTACATGACTAAAATTTTCCAGCTAAACTGATCTATGATGAACAATGTCACCAGGGCAAGAGACATGAAGATTGAAAGCAACCAGTTACTCTTCCTCAGCAAAGCCCAGCCAGAACATCATTGGCTAAAATTGCTCGGAGAAGATATTGCTGTTACCCTTTGGTTTGTAGGTGAAAATACTGCCACAACAATCAATCAAACATTGATATTTTTACGGGAGACAATAACAAGTCTGTGTTTGCTGCCACAACAAACACCAAAAACAGACTGTAAGGAATTTCTGCAGGAGCATCATCAGAACTGGAAGGACAGCAATGCTTCTGAAGGGGTCATTTCCTCACGATATTGACTTGTGGGAAACTTTTAGCATATACAAAAATCCTCTCCCCCAAGAGCTCTAAGCACAAATTACCCACCCAGACTAAAGCAAAGGTGAAGCTCAAACCACCTGAGCTGGAAACATCCCCTTCACTGCATCATTCTCCATGCACTTCACATGGAGGGTATGGGCTGCAGGCCCACAATTGCCCGCCACGCGACTGGAAGGACAAAAAGACCCTTCGGTGTTCACCGCGACACAAAGAACAATAAGACATGTACCTGAGCAACCTGGCAACAGGTACACGACTGGGGGCCACCACGGCTTCAGTAACTCGGGCAAGGCTTTGATATGGAGCACCTCGTGTTCAAGTTGACCCCACATGGAGTGCTGTGTTCAGCTCTGGGGCCCCCAGCACAAGAAGGACATGGAAGTATTAGAACGAGTCCAGAGCAGGGCCATGAAGATGATCACAGGGCTGGAGCACCTCTCCTGCAAAGACAGGCTGAGGGAGCTGGGGTTGTTCAGCCTGAAGGTGAGAGGTGAGAAGGCTCCAGGGAGACCTTCCAATACCTAAAGGGGGCCTATAAGAAATCTGAGGAGGGACTCTTGGTCAGGAAGTGTAGCAATAGGACAAGAAGTAATGGCTTTAGGCTACAATAGGGTAGGTTTAGATTAGATATAAGGGGGAAATTATTTTCTGTGAGGGTGGTGAGGCCCTGGCACAGGCTGCCCAGAGAAGCTGTAGATGCCCCATCCCTGGAAGTGTCCAAGGCCAGGCTGGATGGGGCTTTGAGCAACCTGTTGAAGTGGATGGTGGCCCTGCCCTTGGCAGGGGGGTTGTAATTAGGTGATCTCTAAGGTCTGTTCCAACCCAAACCATTCTATGATTCTATGGTAAGTTAAAATATTCACTGTGAGCAGACTCGGGCTGTGATCTCATGAACTAATTCTGCAGAAAATACTTACCCAAGGTGTAGCACAGTAGTTAAGACAGTGACTTTTTCAGAGTCATTAAGACAATGACTTTTTCACTTTTAAACATACTCTGAACTTGTGTTACCTTCTCTTTAGGATTACCAGCCCTTAAGAAATGTATAAAGCATTACTGTACTTCAATAGTTCAATAGCAACAATACTCAGGAAGTAAAGATGGAAGAGATGAACTGATAAATGCAGGAAATATAGTTGGCACTTCCATAGCAACTCCTAATGGAGGAAGAAAGAAGTCAAGAAAATCCACCAGAGGCAAGAAAATGGTTCATTTGTCCAAAAGAGAACACTGTTGGGAGGAAAAAAAAAAAAAAAAAAGACAGAACTGGGGAAGATACAAACTGACAAAGGAGGGAAACAGATTCTCATACAAAAAGGCAGATACCCAAAGAGGAAAAAAAAAAAAAAAGATTGGGTAAACGTGCAGGTAGATATTTAAGGAGGGGCAGTGTTGAATAAATGCTCAGACAGATTGCAGAGACTGCATTTGCAAAGGTATTACAACCCAGATCTAACAAATAAATAATCCTTCCCTACACAGCTCCAAATCCCACGGTGGGTGCTCCTCTAGATTCCACCTCCATCCACCAGAAAAATGCTGAAGAATGTGAGAAAGATCAAGTAGGAACCAGGAAGGCATATATATGGACTGACAGAAGATGAACTCTGGGAAGAACAAAACCTGCCTCATCCATTCCAGCTGCAAATAAAGGCTCACCATCTTAAAGAAATGTACTGATCAGGTTGCTCTTTAGCATACAGATTCTGCTATGCTACAGTTCCTTGCACGCCCAGTTTTATTTTGGAATACAAGTGTGCCCACATGAAAACTTGACTGTGATTCCTTCTTTAGACAAACGCAAAGGTGAGAATACAAGAACCTTTCGGAAGTATCCAAGGGGTACAAGATCTGGGGCAGGAGGTAAATTCATATGGAAAGACATAAAGGCAGGCCACTGCAGCAGGTTATACCTGTTGCTCTCCTTCATTAGGATTCACTGCACATTTAATTTTCAAATGTTTGAAAGGGTTTTATTGTTTCCAGCAAGAAACACGGTACCATAAATTCACTTCTTCACAGCCATACTTGAAAAGCTCCACCATGAATCACAATGAGAAAAGTCTGTTTTGAAAGACCATATTACTCCCAAGAAATTGGGAAAATGCAAAAACAATTGGTTATGCAGTCACCCACAACAAACATAACAACAACCTGGCCAAGAGCAGGGAAAGACGGATGAAATTCATTCCAACAAACAATCTGACCATTTACATTGACAAGTGTCCCATCCATGGGCAATGATTTTGGAGCTTCAGCCCCTCCACTCCCTCAAGGGTGCACGTGCGGCATGGCAGTGATGCACTACACCCTTGAGCTTAGAAGAACAGAGGGTCTAGCTTTCAACTCAAACAACTGTGGGATTTGTGCTCGTGCAACTGAGGTAACCATGCAGGCATTGGGCTGATGCACTGACACGGACACGTTGTTCCTTGGGGGAAGTCAGGACTGAACTCAGAACTGACCTGCATATAGGATGAAGGATGTATAACCATGTTCCACCATTCAGGTGGACATGAAATGAATGACATATCTAACTCCTCCTCTGCTCTCTTGCTATACACCTTAAGGTAATGGCCTACGACTCTCCAGTGCTAGAAAGCACCGAGCTTCCCATACAATCCAGCCCAGGAAAGGTAATAAAATAGATTTGAATGGCTAGCTGGATAGGGAGATGCTGTTCACCAAGAGCCACAGTACTGCAAAACAGACTGTACAAACAAAAGCCACGCATGCCAGTAGCCATACTGGCAACCAACTCCTTGCAGAAGTCATGGCAGCCACAGCGCAGCACTGAGAGACATGCAAATGAAGACACTGCCTCTTTCAAAAGCAACTTTGGGAACATAGCACAGCTATCGACAGATCTCAACTGCAAGCAAAAGCAACACACAAAGTGATGCCACAGTGACCAAATGGCTGCCTCTTAACAGCACAGTGGCCACTTGGCAAAATACAGCTGGGCAACAGCCACCAGAGCTCCACAAACCAGCAACCTCCCGACGCCAGCAGAGCGCGACGGCTCAATGGCACAGCCAGAAGGACAGCACGGGAAACACAGCACGCTTCTCCCAGAGCCCCGAATTGCCACTGAAGGGCCAACTCAACGCACTGGAGGGATCCCAAATGCCACTGCGATGCCACCCGCTCGGATGGGCCTCGCCTGCTCCCTGGTCCCTGTGTGAGGTCCAGAGGAGAGGGCAGCGGGTCCCTAGGCGGAGGATGGTGTGACCGGGGGGAATCCTAAGGATCAGGGAGGGAGCAGCCACACTCCAAAGCACGTTCCCCACTCAGACCCCAATGCACTGTGCCCAGGCGGTCTCGCTGCCCGCTCCCCGCTGCACCTGGGCGCAGGGGCACAGACAATACGCGGCTCTCCGGGCGGAGGGGATTTCGCCGAGGCTCTCCGGAGCTGGCAGCAGCGGAGCCTGCCCGGGAGGCAGCGAGCGGGCTGACTCCCTTCCAGCATTGTTTCATTTTCATTCCCGCACCGTGCCGGGCCGCAAACCCCCCCCCAAACTCCGCCGTCTCCTCCCGCTGCCCGCCCGCACCCACCGCCCCGGGGGGCAGCGGCGGCCCCGGCCCCCGCCGAACTTTCCGCGGCAGCACCGGGGGGCAGGGGGGGCTCCGCGGGGGGCGTCCCCGCCCCGGGACCCCCGCGGTGGGCACGGAGCCCCCCCCCCCCCACCTCCCCTCCCGGCGCCGCTCCGGAGGCGAGGCCGGCCAAGGCAAACAAGCCCCGGGCTGGGGCTGGGGCTGGGGCTGGGGCCGGGGCCGGGCAGCGCCCCCCGGTGATTTACGATCGCTCCCGGCGCCGTCCGAGGGGCGAGCCCCGGTGGGGAGCGGGCTGTGGCCGCCGCCCCCCCCCCCCTCCCTCCCCAAGGAGCCACCGCGCCCCGGGGCGCCCCGGAACCGCCGCCCCCCGACGGTGCCGGGCGCCCCCCGAATCGCCGTGCATAGGGAGGGGAGGGGAGGAAAGGGGGGGACCGGGGGGTACGGGGGGGAACGGGGACACCCGCGGAGGGACGCGGCGAGCGGGGGGGCGATGACAAGCGGCGCGGGAGTGGCCGTGAGCGGGCGAGGGACTCACCGGCGGCTCCGGAGGGGAGGTCGAATGAAGGGAGGAATGGAGGAGGAGAGGAGCGGGGGGCAGGGATTTAAACGCTGCTCCCCCCCCCCCCCGCCCCTTCCCTACACACACACACACACACACACACCACCTCCTTTTTTTTTTTTTTTTTCCCTTTTTTTTTTTTTTTTTTTTTTTTTTTTTTTTTTTATATCCTCCCTCCTCCTCCTTCTCCGCGCTCTCTCTGTCCTGCCTCCGGAACAACGGCTGGGGCGCTGGGGCAGCGGCTCCGAGGGGGTGCCCCCTCCACCACCACCACCACCAGCAGCAGCAGCAGCAGCACCGAGCCCTCCGTCCCGCTCTCAGGCGCTGCCTCCCACCGCCCCGCTCCGCTCCGTCCCCCGGCCACCTCCCATTTCCGAACAGCCCAGAACCAGCCCGTCCCCGCCTCCCCGCCGCCCAACAGCGCGGACCGGGCACCGGGGTTGTTTTTTTTATTTTTTTTTTCTGGGGGGGGGGGGCTGCATTAACGAGAAGGGTGGAGGGGAGCGGGGGGAGGACACAGCAGCAGCAGCAGCACGGGCAGCCCCGGGCGGGGCGAGGCGAGGCGGGGCGGCCGCCATCAGCATGCGGCCCCCCGCCCGGCGGCCTCCCATCCCCCGCCGGTTACCAGGCAACGGCACAAAGGGAGAGCCTCGTGTGGAGGCCGCGAGAGGCACCGGCAGCCCCGCCACAGGGGGAGGCCGCCGCCTCACGGCCCCGCACCTCATTTTTTTTTTTTTTTTTTTATTTTTTTTTTTATATCTTTTAATAAAGCGTAGTGCCGACGGAGCGGGCACGCGTGGGCCCCGCGGGAGCTCCCGGAGGGGCTTCGCCGGCGGGTGGTGCTGCTGCAGAAATGTGCCTTTAGGACCCGAAGGAGCCCTGCCATAGCTGCTGCCACAAAGGGCTTAAATTCGCCCAGAATGCTAACAATCTGAGAAATTCTCGCTTCTCTCTCCCCCCCCTCACCCCCCACACCTCCCACCGTGCGTGGGCTCCTCGCTGTGTCAGGAAAATGGGCTGGCTGCTGCCGCCGCCACTGCTCTCCGTTGTTCGCAAAGTTCAGGCTGGCTCCAGATGCGAATGGCCATTTTGGAAAAGTTGTGGTCATTTGGGGATGGGAATCAGGGGACGGGGAGCTGGTTCGGTTCACCAGTTAGCAGAGGAGCCAACCCAAGCACAGACTTTGGGTGAGCACGAACCAGGGGGGAGAAGCTAGGAGCGACTAAACACCGCCCTTAACCGACTGCCTTCGGTTTCAAAGCTAAGGCTGGTTGTATAAGCAAAAACCAAGATGCAGGCATGTGCATCCGCACAGCTGGAACGAGAGGGGCTTTGCATGCACGCGGGCAAGCCCTCTTACTGCATTCTGGTAGCCTTCAAATATGCAGTCACAAAATACTTCCTCAGCAGGGCCTCTCTCAGCAAACAGGCTGGATGGTGCTCTCTTGACAGGCATTTATTTAATACTTCTTATTGTCCATTATGTGCCTCCAAGCATTATTTACTGTACAGCATCCAAACCCGGCACTGAATACAGATGTAATAATCTCCCCCGTGGGTTCCTCTGTATTGCTAATCGCCGCTGCACCCAAGCATTTTAAAAACATCCATAACAATGTCCCTGCAACATCTTTACAAGCTAATGGCTCCCTATGCTTTTGTTCCACACCCTCTTCCCAGCGGTACTGTACCACTGCAGGGCATTCTTACTTATCCTGGACACAGCACTGCTCTTGGTGCCTCTTGCTCCAGCGCCAGCTCCACTGGCACACAGCACTCCATTGCACAATATAAGCATGCCTCCTGTCTCCAGTTGTCGTTCATTTTTTCATCCGTGCTTCTCCTCATCCTACCTCTTTGTCTTGACCCTCGCTCAGAGCCTCCACCCTGCCAGCAGTGATCCTTGGATGCTTTTCTTCCCTGCTACTTTCTGTTTTCCCTACGTGGAACAGAGGATTGAAAAAGCTATGGCTAACATTTGCAAAAATATATATACATATTTTTTGGGTCACCAGTCTGAAACATTTCAGCATATTGAGTATGTCACAGAGGTGTTACACTGACAAGAATACACTTTTGATCCCAAGCACAGGTGTAAGCATTAACTACTCTAAGAAGTGTCTCACCAAGGAGAGCTCTGGAAGACAAGAAGTAATATTATTACTGCTGTTGAGGTAGTCGTGTCTGCAATTGTCACTGCTGTTTCAAACTGTCACCTTAGGAGCTCGACAGCCTTGCATCCCAAGCCGATAATGAGTGTGATCCTTAGAGGCCAAAGTGATAATTCAAGAAGGGAGGAAGATCTTGTCAAAATCCCTGCTTTGTGGACACTAAACACAAATATCCAAATCACTAAGGTAGCCTGTTGTCACCTAGGGAAAAGCTGCTGTGAAAGCTACAAAATGAGATGAACAATGGCTGTTATTGCTTCAACATCTCCATATTCCATCTAAATAATCTTCTTGTATCAGTAGCAGCAGGCAGCCCAGTGACCCCAAGTTTATTTAAACACAAAGCCAAGTCCCAGGAAGTATTCACGTCATCATCTTCCATAACTAAGTCAGTGCCTGAGATCAAAATTTTAGTTTAAACAAATTTCATTATCAAGATGTTAGTGTCCCTATTTACTTCGGGGGACAGGCAGACACCCCAAGACCTCATGAAAATTTTAGTAGGTTTAGCGCTGTTTCCAGAAGTTGCTGAAAGGTGGTGGCCTGACTCCTGTAACGCCTGCAATCTTAGTTTATGAAATGACATCAGAGACGTGATTCAAAAGAGAAACAGGACTGGAAGCAGGGTAACAATTTGCATTTTGTGTAATCCTGACTTCTGAGGTCTTCATTGTGGACAAGAAGCAGCATCTCCAGTAATGAGGCTGAGCTTTTCAGTGAAAGGGAGTCCAATGAGGTGGTTAAGGTGCTGCAGCCCGTGGCATGAAAGGGGAGGCTGAAGGAACTGATTCTGTCTGTCTGGAGAAGAGAGAGGTTAAGGGGGAACTAATTGCTCTCTTCAGCTTTTTGTTTGGTTGTTTTATTGGGGGGAAGTGGGACTGAGGAGGTTATAGCAAAGTCAGAGCCAAGATCTTCTGCCAAGATGGACAGCGAAATGGTTTCAAAATTTGCAAGAAGGAAAATTCTAACTAGATAAAGGACAAACCTCCTCCCTGAGAGTGTTTCAGCATGGGCACAGGTGCCCAGAGGGGCTGGGGAATCTCCCCTTGGAGATATACCCCTGATATACCCCTGGGGTCAGCCCTGCTTCACGGAGGAGCTTGGCGTGGAGATGCCCAGACATCCCTTGCCATCTCAATCCTTCTGTGAAACTGTGGTTCTAAAAATACGCAGAGCCCCAATTCCCCTTTGACAGTACAGACACACAGCACGTAGTAATATCCTTCATGAGAAGAAGAATCAAGCAAGCCCTCTTGCCTGTGCTAGGCCTGGGGAAAGGCTTTCTGTCATGCAGACCCCACCTAGGGCCACACCAGATGGCGTCTCTTGGCGTGTTCTCCACGGCTCATACAAACGACACTTGTGAGCTGCTGTTTATTGGTAAATGGAACACCAAAAAGGTAATAAACTTCATTGCCTCGTCTAAACAACCTCCCAGCTATGGCTGTCCCACGGTGGAGATGGCGTGGTGACACCAAATGGAGCAATGACCTGCCTCAGTTTCCCATTTCATCAAGCTAATTGGTCCTGGGCTGCAGCTCAGGGAGCTGATAGCTGTGGAGGTTCATTTCATTCATCTGGGGTTCTGGCAACCTCTAGAAGTGAGGAAGTGCAGAATGGCAAGGGTGGCAGCCTCACCCATCGCCCCAGTTCAGGTGTCTCACTGAGGCATAAAATGCTCTGGTGAGCTCTTCTTTGCCCAGCAAAGCAAGCTTCAGGATATCCTCCTGTGCGACCTGCCTGCATTTAGTCTTCCAGCCACAGAACCGACCACTCTTCTTCACCTGTAAGGTGCTGAGCTCATTATAGGAGCTACCCAGCACCCAGTTTTTTAGAGCTCTTGTCAAATGTTTAACAGAAAAATGTCTCTGACAGCCTCCTGTGTTAAAGATGTTGGTTTACCAAGGTTTAATACCACTCCATCGTTCTGGAGAGAGACAAAAAAAACAAAAAACAGAGAAATTCAGTTGCTGCACATCATTAAGGCTTCCCTGTGTACCCCACAACAATCCTCATTCACTAACATTTCCCCTTCCAGCTCCTTGATGGGCACGCACACCTATTTACCCCTGAAAGAGCGATTCTGCAGGCTTGGGGGGGGGTAGTGTTAAATTATCCCTTTAACAGCTAGACACTGCTCCAAAAGCGACATCTAAACAGAATATGGTTTGGGAGTTAAAGGAAAACCCACCCCAGAAATGTTTCCCTTTACATGGGTATATATATATATACACACACACACACCTATACATTTCTGTTACAAAGGGACTATAACCAAATCTCCAAGGCAAAGGGAATGTGATATATATATCATGATGTGCTGGCTGTTTGAACGGGCAGTGCAGGCTACCTGGGGGACTTCACTTCCCCGTGAAAATGGAGCTTTCCAGCGGCCGTGCCCGAACTACAGCTCCCAGAAGGCGATGCAGAGGGCTCGGGGTGTGCGCTGAGGAGGCTTGCAGGAGCTGAGCACGCAGAGGGGCTGCTGACTGCTTTTTCTCTCCCAAAAACCTGCAGTTGCAGTTTACCAGCACTAGGTGTCAAGTGGGCAGCTGGCCTGCCCGGGGGTCTGGTGCATCAGTGCAGGACACGGTTAAAACCCCTGCCCAGCAGTTCTTCGTGCAGTGTGGTTTTGGGGAGGATTGGCACCCTCCCACCTGCCCTTTCCTCGATATTCCCCTGTGAAAGGAGCAGGGGAGGGGTGCCTGAGCCTCGCCTTTCTCTTGCCAATCCCTTCTGCTTGCTTCAGTTACCTTTCTGCATGATCCTCCTCTGCTCTGATGGCAAAATGTTCCCATTCCCCAGATAGTGACATAAGAGAGAGAAACATCAGGCCAAGCCAGGCATCTGAGGTGTGAAATACATTTTAATTGAGTTTAGGGTTCTGTAGTCTGTTGCTCTGCTGAGCAGGGGCTGTCCAGAAGGTAAAGCAGACAGAGGTGGAGGAGAGGGTGAAGGAGTGCAAGAGGGATGGAAACACAGAAGGTCAAGAGAAGCGAATGAGAGCATGTTATTTTTTTTTTTTTTTTTATGACTGTGTTTTAATATAACGCCCCACGGTACTATGCGCTGACCCACAAGACCTCACAGAGCCCGGAGACTGACAGCACACACACAGACAGCCAGAGACGGACAGTGGTGCACTTCAACACCAAGCTGCTGGCAAGCACAGCTCAACACAGCACAGCACTCGGAGTGGAAGGGAGAGACGCTTGGGTCCCACCACGGCTCAGCACAAACACGCCTGGGGCACGATGACGCTGTAGGCCAGTACACGCACACCTACACACATGCACGATGAGAGCGAGCCACTGGCGACACTCGTCCAAACACAGCTACAGGTGCGACACTTGTCCAAAGACACCAGCCGACGCACGTATGTTCACGGCACATACTTTGGTGTACAACGTAAGCGCACTGGGCAGCACGCTCCCATAGTCTAATATGTGAACAGAGTGACTCGGACATGGCCCCGCACAAAAATAAAGGACACAAAATGCCTAGATCCAGAAATGCTTATGACCCCAAAGCAAGGGACAAGGTGCAGACCTCTCTTTCAACCTTCACCTGGGTACATCTAGCCAGGGATACCTGAACTCATGCGGCTCTGAGGTGAGAGGAAACCAGGTGACAGAGGGGGAAGAAAGAGCAAAAAAGGAAGCGGTGGAGGGAAGGGGGATTCAGAGTCTGTGATGTGGGAAAGAGCAGCAGGGTGGCTGTGCCCTGGGGACAATGTTCAAAGAACACTTGGGTTGCGAAAATTGTGTCCAGCAAAACGTGCTTCATCACCAAGCTCTTCCTCAATCCTGCAGGAGAGAGAGACAGCAAACATCAGGCCCTTGCTGTGAGGGAGCATCAGAGTCACCAGAGTGTCTGAGGGGTGGAGTGCATCAGCCAGGAAGCTGAAATGGGACAGAGGAGCTCTGTTCCCACCAGCTGCTGGGGACGGGGGGAGCACACCACCATGCTAAGGCAGAGGGAAGGAGTCTGCTCCAGAGATCTCCCCAGGTTCCTACTTTCACCTCTGTACCTTGTCTTCTTAACATTTCCCCCACAAGCTCCCCCTCCTGCCCTTGAGCTTCCAGCTTCTCCCACACCAATTAGTTATTCCCCATTCTCTCTTCTGTGTTTCTGTCCCTGCAGCCCCTTACCTCATGAGCTGGTTGTATTTAGCCAGGCGTTCGGACCTGCAGGGAGCACCCGTCTTTATCTGTAAAGCATTTCCCAAAACAAAACACCGTAAGCCACACCTAGGACTTGCACCAGTTTCCCCATGGGGGGGAGCAGGGGATGCTGTCTTCACACCTCATTTTCCTCCAAGCCTGCGCACAGCCTGGGTTTCACCTACCTGCCCAGTGCACAGTCCTACAACCAGGTCAGCAATGAAAGTGTCTTCAGTCTCCCCAGACCGGTGACTCACCATCACACCCCAGCCATTCTCCTGGGCCAACTTGCAGCTGCAAGGAACAAGAAAGGCAATCAGTAGCTCCCACTCCACTACCCACCACCTGCGTAGGGGGAGATCCAGACACCCTCTCCTCCCACCCTCAGCATCCTCGCTGCTAGAGACACAGGTTTATTCATCCAACAAATAGCATGACACCCTGCTGCGGTTCTCCACCAGCCCTTTGACAGAACAGCAGTGGCAGCAGGGTGGACTCACGCTTGGATGGCCTCTGTGACGGATCCAATCTGGTTGACTTTGAGCAGGAGGCAGTTGCAGGCCTTCTCTTCAACAGCTCGCTCAATGCGCTTGGGGTTTGTCACTGTCAGGTCGTCTCCCACTATCTGAATCCCAACATTGGCTGTGAACTTGGACCAGGCCTCCCAGTCATCTTGGTCAAAGGGATCCTCAATGGACACCACTGAAGGGACAACAGAAGAGACAAGAGTCAAAACTCACTTCTCTTCCCATCCCCAGAACATGAAAGGGATGCACCTGTTACGTATGCAACACCAGTGCTAATTCCCTACTGCCAAGCAGAGCAGCTCACCTGGATAATCACGTACAAAGCTTTGGTAAAGGTCACCGAGCTCATCTGCAGAAATGTAGCGGCTTGGGTCATCTGGGGACTTGAAGTCCAGGTCATATTTGCCATCCCGGTAGAACTCAGAGGCTGCCACATCCATACCGATGACAATTTTGTCTGTGTAGCCAGCCTTGTCGATAGCTTCCTTGAGGAGCTCCAGAGCTGGAAGGAGGAGAGTTGCATTCAGGAGAGTCAGCTCATGCAGAGAGCTCTGACTTCCAGTAGGAACCTCCCCTAGGAAGATCCTGAGAGCCAGATAACAATGACGGTCTGATGGTGTGATGGGAGAGGGAGAAAGGAGCCCAGAGCACAGCATGAACATGCCACGGGGCTGTGGATGCTGCATCCAAAGGGATGAGCAAGAATTAAAATACAATACCACAGCTCAGTGACAAGTCACGGAGAAGCCTTGGGAAGGTCTGCACATGTATGAAAGATTTGTATGGAGAGTCTGTGAACAGATCAAGGTCACCCCAAGGAGGAGGAGCTTAGAAGCCATCCCCTAACACAGGAGGAGGTCCACGTCCTCAAGGCATCATACTTTGAACCAATGTTTGGGGAATGCTGTGAGCTGGGTGTAGAAAGGCATTGGTCACAGCACTGCAGGCAGGGGTACCCCACCACTGTGTGGCTCTCACCTTCACTGTTTTCCAGGATGTTGGGGGCAAAGCCTCCCTCGTCACCCACATTGGTAGCATCCTTGCCGTATTTCTCCTTGATGACACTCTTGAGGTTGTGATAGACTTCAGCCCCAATGCGCATGGCATCACGGAAACTTTCAGCTCCCACAGGCAGGATCATGAACTCCTGCATGGCCAACTTGTTGCCTGCATGGGAGCCTCCATTGATCACATTGAAAGCCTGGAAGAGCCCAGAAGAGAATCAGAGCTGAAGCAACCCATCTTTGTACCACCTGGGCAAGGTTCTTAGATGGGTAACTATGTCCATTCATAGCATACCATACCCCACAGAATAACACAACACATCAGCTGCAGAGCATCAGACCACAGCCACATACAGCCCAGGATCCTCCTTCTAACAGTGGCTCAAAGCAAACGACCAGAGAGGACTTTCCCACCAGTTTCCCTCTAGGAGCTCTCCCAAGCTGTATGTGTCTATCTGTGCATTCGGCAATACTACATCAGCCTCTCATTCTCCTTGAGCCCAACGAAAAAATTAGCATCTATAATACCCTTTGTGAAGGAGCTTCAGAGGGCAGCTACCCTTTTCTTGAACCGTGCCCCAGAGGGTTCACATGATGCCCCTCTGGTTCTTGCACTAAGAGGGAGTGGTTGATCCTCAATCAACCTCCACCACAACGTCTGTGTCCTCCTCAGCCCCTCTTTCCATATTGAAACCTCCTAGTTTACATAGTCTTTCCCTTTATGAAAGCTGGTCCACATCTTTGATCTCTCTTATTCTTTCCTGAGCCTTTTTCAGTTCCCCTCTCCCCTTGGGGTGATGGGGAGGGCAGAACCTTATGCACCACTCCAGGAACAGGCGTTTTGTTCTTGAGTCCTTCCCTGACAAATCTCAGGCTTTAGCTTGCTTTCCTGACAACACATTCAGCTGATGTTTCAGTCCTGTATCCCTTCCTTCTCTACCTCCCAACACATTCTTAGAAGTTTCTTTAGAAGTTTCTGAATGGGGATGCCAAGGACAGAGTCTTACTGGCACAGGAAGGATGAGATCAGAGTTGCCAGCCAGGTCAGCAATATGCCGATACAGGGGGACATCCTTCTCTGCAGCTCCTGCCTTGCACACAGCCAGCGAAACTCCCAGGATAGCATTGGCACCAAACTTAGCTGTGGGCAAAAATTAGGAGTTAAGCTTCTCTAGTGCCTCTCTCCTGCCCCACAGGTCCCCTTGCCAAGCCAGCTTTGGTCTCGCCCACTCCAACCCTCCCTCCGCCCGCCTGTGCTCTTTGATTCCCAGACCAAAACAAATAAAAAAATTACATTTGTTCTCTGTGCCATCCATCTCAAGCATCAGATTGTCGATCTTCTCTTGATCTACAACAGAGAGACCCTGCAAGAAAGAAGGAGCTCCTGAGAAGGGGAGGTTGGGAAGAGTTGTTGACTCTCCTCTGTGAGGAAGGAGATGTTGATGCAGAAGCTGGGGGGACATGGACTTTTTTTTTTTTGGCTTGTGGGGGAATATATACACACAAAGCTCTGGATATCAGTGCCTTGGCATGTAGTCGGATTAGGTAACCAGGATGATGTTACTGCAGTGCGCTGTAGGTGCACCTGCGTTGGGTGAAGGATTGGCAGCAGCCCAGGCGAGGCCACACAGAGCTCAGCACACAGGACTCACTTGAGGATTTACCCAGCCTTTTGGCAGCTTCCAGGGAGCTTTGTGGTGCTATGGCTACACAGAAGCTTGGCAAAACAGTACATGCTCAACCCCAAGCAAGCGAATGTAAACTGGAGGGAGCCGTGCCCGGGAAGGAGGTGGAGAGCAGGGTGAGGCCCGACGTGGGGAGCCCTCCACCAGGCTGCACATTTCTCAGGGCTGAGGGGAGCTGGGCTCTCAGCCAGACCCCTCGCAGGCTGCACGGGGTGCGATGTGTGGCATTAGCTCAGCTCTCTTCAGAGCAGGCTGCAGGTCTTTGCTTGTGAAGGGCTTACGGATGTGACACCACCCAGCGCCCTGCAGGGCCGTGGGCCGTGCAGGGGGT
Source organism: Aythya ferina (assembly GCF_964211825.1). Lineage (NCBI taxonomy): Eukaryota > Metazoa > Chordata > Aves > Anseriformes > Anatidae > Aythya > Aythya ferina. Next base: position 124,819,689 of record NC_140296.1, on the reverse strand, counting down.
GCTGCCAGATCGCCCACCACACCGTGAGTGCTGCAGGAGAAGAAGGTGGGACAGAAAGGGTGTGAGGCTGCAGACGTGTGGGTGGTAGTAGGTGCTTGAGGAGGAGCACATCTGGAAGAGGGAGAGAGCTCTACGGGGAGCGCCAAGGGCGTTAGTTAGGCCGTACAGATGCTGCAGTGGACCAGGTAGGGTTAAATCCTTTCTGCTCAGAGAAAAGATCCCTGCGGACACATACAAGCATGGAGGGCAGGAGGGGTGTGCCCGGGTTCACAGAGAGCATCACTGTGTCTGTCAACCCAGTGAGATGAAGAGAGGCAGAAACAGAGATCAGGTGGAAAGAGACGGAACAGAGTAAGCGTTCAACAAGGGAGAACAAAGAGAAATCCTTACAGAGCCCACGAGAGCTGGGGCGACAGTGCTGTTGATATGATCCACGGCCTGCAGGACCCCTAAAGAAAGGAATAGACAGAGAAAGAAAGAGAGAGAGAGAGGGTGAGGCAAAGAAGAGAATGGAGAGAGGGAGGGAGAGGACCAGTAGAGAGTCTGAGAGAGGGAGACAGCAAGGGGAGGATCAAGGCCTGATCTTTCAGTGACACTAAGCCTGTGCCTCCAAGGTCCCACGGAGGGCACATTACGTTAGCGGATGAGCAGTACCCTCTGGTGGAGCCCCACGAGCAGGCAGCCCCGGACACAGGGTGCAGAGCAGGCACCTCCCCACCTTTTCCAAGGAAACGGGACTTGTCGTTGTCTCGTAGCTCCAGTGCTTCGTAGATACCAGTGGAGGCACCGCTGGGGACCGCTGCTCGAAACATGCCTGAGGGAGGGCAAAACATTTGTGTGAGCAGAGCAGAGGATGAAGAGAGAAAGCTCTCATGCATTCTGCTTCTGGCAAAAAGACACAGCAACCATGTATGCCAACAGCCCCACTGGCTGCATATGGCTGGTCTTGTCAGAGGTGGAACACCAACATAACAGAAAGAAATCCACCCCGAGTTTCCAGACTGGGAAACCTGGATCTCAGCCACTCAGAGGTCTGCGCTGTTCCCAGAACTACAAATAACACGCAGAAATCTGGCTTTTCAGCCCTCGTCCTGGTACCCCTACCTGCCCCTTTCAGGAGGCAGACTGACACACAGCTGCCAGACTGGGGCTGGATTTTTACCTCAGTGAAGAAAGAAGAGACTAGTTGGATACCACACAGCCTCCTCACACCTCTCAGCCCACCTTAGCTTTTGGCCCAGTGCAGCTGCAGCTCTTCCATTGGAGACACATATATGCCTGCACAGAGATCTCAGGGACAAACCTTGCCACAACTCCACGAGCATGGCCACGGATGTACTTCCAAACTTGTAACGTGTCCCAGGAGCAAAAGCACAGCTACAGGAGGGCATTGCGTGGATAGAACATTAATATATATATAATTATGTCTACGCTAATGAAGCTAACAACCCCTGCTACTATCAGACACCTGGGCCAAGCCATCCACACGGCACTCAGCTGCATGTGTCTCACAGAGTCACAAGCAGGCACCAGATTTGCCTCTTTCCTGGGATGCTGTCTGCTGGGAGCTCACTGATCCCACCTGCTCTTGGCCGAGACTGCTGTGCAGACCCAGCCCCTCTGGCATGGGCAGGACTTACCTGCACCTCTCGTCCTCACCTACGTACCTTTGTGTGTGTACAAGTCCACCTCAACAGTGGGGTTCCCACGGGAATCCAGGATCTCTCGGGCATGGATCCTCTCGACCGCCATGGTGACTCTGTGAGCAGGAGAGAAGACATGCTCAGCTCTGAGAGGCCTCAGACTGCACTCAGAACCTGGTGCTCACCCTCCTAATGTCTGGGCAGCAAGAAGGATGCTCTGGGAAGAGCTCTCTTAGGGGCCGGAGCTCAAACTCCAAGCAAATTTAGGCTGGAGGGGAGATGTGAAAAATGCAGTCCAGAGCCCAGAATATGGGAAACTGCCCGTATTTTGTCCAGGAGCTGATGCTCCGTTTCAGTCCACCCAGACAGCAAACAGGGAGCACCCCACTCCTGCCCTGTGCAGCAGGTATGTGCCGCCCTTCCCAGGGCTTACAGTGGGAGTCAGGGCAGCAGGCACAAAATACCACAGAAGCCCAGGCAGCAGAGTGGGAGGGCTGAGCTGGCACAGCCCCAGCCTGGTGCCGGGGCTCCCAGCACCTCACTTTTCCCCACGGGGGGTGAGGAGCATCCCCAGTGGGCCCAGGGGAGCCCATGCTGTGCCTCTGCCTCTCCTCACCCCTCCGCAGAGCGAGGGGAGCTGCCCCAGGAAGGCACCATCCCCTGGCAGCCTGGGCAGCCATTTTGCGTGCTGACACAGAGGAGGAACAGCTCTGAGGGCAGAGGGAGGGAAACATGGCTGGCTCAGGTGCTGGGGCTGCCCAAAGCTCATGGCCCCACCGTGCCTGACAGGATGGAGGAGGCGTCTCCGTCTGACAGGGGTGGGGGGGTGAGGGAGAGGGAATCTGACATTTTGGATGCACTCGTTGAAGCCCGAGGAGGAAAACATGCTCGTGGGTGAGGATGGCCACTTGGGAGAGCTTCTTTTGCTGGAATTTGCCCTCTAGGGTCTCCAGAATAGCTCTGTCCACCCCATCCCACCTTCCTATTCTCCCCAGACCGGCCTTGCACGTCTCCCCACGTCCCCCAGCTAGCTGCAGGGCTGTGCAATGTCAGGGAGCAGGATCCTGCCAAATGTCTGCCACTGCCACCCCCTGCCTTCACCAGGTTTTCTCCCCCTGGCACCCCCAGACAATTCATTTAAAACCAAGTGGAGCTGGAACCACATGAACTCGGTGCAGGGGGGGCAAGCCTGGGGCATCAGGTGTTTTTTTTTTTTTTTTTTTTATCTCAGCCAGAATCGTGCCTCTGTCTGTGTGCGTGGGGTATGGCCAGCACGGGAGCTTAGCCCATGCACGTGTGTTGGGGCTGCTGCAAAAGGGCATCATGGCAGGGAGAGGGGCTAAGAAACAGGATGGGGAAGGCAGGGGCAGCTCCTGATCCCGCTGCCTCTGGTGCATGGAAATCAGAGGGCTGTGAGGAAATCACCCTGCTTTGAAGTTTCACCCAAAGCTTGCAGTGCTGGGGAGTTTTGGTGGGGGAAACCAGGACTCTCTGAAGCCTGCGCGGGGGCCCTTCACGGTGTCCATCTGGGCTGGGATCCCCTCAGCCGTGCTGGCAGCGCTCCTCACGCCATCTGGCACGCACCGCAGGAGCTTCCTCCGGAGCCGTGCCTGCGCAGCTGCGAGCTGCCTTCGCAGCAGTGCCCTGGCTGTGCCCCAGCAGCCTCCGCAGGGGAGGGAGGACCAGCACCCTGCTAAAGTGAGTTTTGGCACAGCGGGGGCCTGACGACAAGACCTCTGTCAGATGCTGTGCCCCTGTTTATGTGATGATGTTTCCCCTGTCACATCCCTCTGCCTGCATCCCCCTGCTCTATTTTGGGGCAGCTCCAAGGAAGCCAAATGACAACCTTGCTAGCCCCACTCCATCACTCGCTGCATCTCTTCTTCCCCCTCCATTCTCTATAACCTTTTCTCCACTTCTGCTGCCTCCCCTTGTCCCCCCTGCTGTTTGCCCTCTGTGGAACAGTGCACAGAGCCACCCGAAAATCCCTGGCATCAGCTGCACCGCCCTGAAAGGAGGTCAGAGGCGGATAAGCTGGGATAAGGGATTGGGACAGAGCCATAGCCGGGAACCCGTTGACACAGTGAGGAGGAGAGGGCAGCCTCCCTCGAGCAGAGGGCACCCTGGCATTGCTCTGCTGCATCGTGGGCGCTGCTTCGTGGAAACCCCCTTCCCCACCAAGCAGGCCAGCACTGCACCTCTGCCCCAAGCCACCAGCCCTGCCTGCTGGGGCCCCTGGTGCTGCTGCTGCGGTTCCCCCAGGCTGGGCACTGCTGCCAGGAAGCCCGCACTGCTGCAGTGTCGTGGCTGATGCAGCTCCCTCCTGCTCGCCTGTCACCTCCTCTCCCGGCTGCCCCCCCTCCCTCCGTGCGGTGTGGGGTTGGGATGAGAGGAAAACGTTTCCCCTCCTCCCTCCTTCTCCCAGGAAGACCAAGGGCTGTGCTCTTGTGTTGGTATCAGCACCTCGGGAGGCTGGGGGGAGTCTGCTCTCAGCCGGGGTCCTTTCCCCCAGCGGTACCCAAACTGAGCTCTGCCTCTCCCCACTGCCAGCCCCTTCCCCCAGGGGAAAGCTCCATCCCACAGCATCTCCCTGCAGTGCCCTTGGGAGCACCACCTGTGTTTGCTGGTTGTGGTGTGTCCCCCCCCAACCCCCTTTCCCCTCGAATTTGCCCAGATTCGCATCTGAAACGGTCCTGAAACGATAGGGAAGGAGGGAGCACCTGAAATTAAAATACGAGAGCAAAGTGAGAAGGGTGGGGGGTGAGGAGAAATCGGTGGGAGGAGCAGGGGGGAGGAAGCGAGGGGAGTTTTGCTCAGCCGTGGTCCTCCCCTGCAGGGACCCGGGTCCCTGTGGGGTTTGGGGGGCACGGGGTGCATGCAGCTGGCCACGGGGAGACACTTACCTCCCGAGGGCAGGGGTG